>NW_024543096.1:13726500-14340000 GCF_018167655.1 Microtus oregoni
ACGACCACAGAGAATTAATCCGACTCCGCCCTCCTCACCATGATGGACTTATACTGTCTCAAAGCATAAATAAACCACATTTGGAGACCTTCCTTAGGTTGCTTCTTGTAAAGCATTTAGGGGCAGTGACAAGAAAAGCAACTGATATAAACATCAAGTAGTTTTGTCCTTCCTACTCATTATTACTTCCTGAGAGCTTCTGCCTGTCTCTTAAAACTGAGGCCGGTGTCTATTGCCAGGCTTTTCCTGGAGATTGTAAAACTCTTGTCAAAAAATCTGTGCTGCACCCTTGAGACGTGCCTCTCGTACCCAGCTCAGAGGCTCTCTTTTTGGTCGTAGATGACCTAGTAAATCACTTTTTAAAGGTCATGTTCAGCACATCTCGAGATTTACGTGGCTTCCAAAGTTGCCTGCGTTAGGAAGCAGCTATGGTAGAAACATGCCCTCCGTTCCCAGTCTCATTGGTTTCCCACTCGAGGCCTGAAAGTTCTCCAGCTGTCGCCCATTTGACTTCAGATTGGCCCCACACGCCAGGACCAGCGCAATTACCTGCGGAGCACAATACAACTGTGGCCTTCTGGGAAAGGGCGCTGGGGAGACGGCACAGCTGATAACAGCACCTTGGGTCTTGACACTAGCCTTTCCATGGCAACGCACAGAGCCCAGCAGGCTCTCCTCGGGGACCTAGTTACATACCTTCTTCCTTCTGCTGCGGAACCTAGGGCTTCATACATTTGTACGAACCCCATATCAGCTAGAGAGAACCAACTCTTTTTGTTGTTGTTGTTATATGTATATGTATATATGTGTGTGTTTATATGTTGCGGGAGGTTTATATATTGGGGCGTGGTCTCTCTCCTTTAAAAAAAGCGGCCACTTCCCTCTGCTCGCTCTCTGGGTTCCGGCTCCACTTCCGGCAAGTAGGCTCCATTCCTGATTGCACAGACGGCTGTTGTCTGGGACAGTGATCTGTAAGTTTTTCCCTCTTAAAATAAATAACCTCTCTAATAATCATAATTCCAAACTGGTGTGGGATTGTTTGTGACTTACGCCTTCATTTATATACATATATTCCTTTTTAATTTTATTGATTTTATTGAGCTCTACATTTTTCTCTGCTCCCCTCCCTTCCTCTCCCCTCACTTTCAGCCCTCTCCCATGGTCCCCATGCTCCCAATTTACTCAGGAGATCTTGTCTTTTTCTACTTCCCATGTTGATTAGATCCATGTACGTCTACTCTTAGGGTCCTCATTGTTGTCTAGGTTCTCTGGGATTGTGAATTAGAGGCTGGCTTTCTTTGCTTTATGTATAAAAGCCACTTATGAGTGAGTCCATATGATAATTGTATTTCTGGGTCTGGGTTATCTCATTCAATATGATGTTTTCTAGAACCATCCATTAGCCTGCAAATTTCAAGATGTCATTTTTTTCTGCTGTGTAGTACTCCTTTGTGTAAATGTACCACATGTTCTTTATCCATTCTTTGGTCGAGGGGAATTTAGGTATTTCTAAGGAGAATCAATTCTTAAATGTTAAATGCAAGCCAGTTCTTAAACACACCCATTATTATGCATTAAATTATATAAATTTATAAGGACATAGGCTATACTTTCAAAAAAAGTATTAAAAACTCATCACTTCTGATTATTCTACTAATTTTCACATTATCCACGCCTGAGGTTAATGATGCCTATTATTAAATCAGCACTGTAAAAATAAAATATCTTAGTATATAATTGCGCACCTCTTACAAACTCTGTGTTCAGTGACATCCAGTTAGTCATTTAAAACAGGCAATGGCAGAGGTATCTACACTGCTGAAATCGGTGCAAACCACAAATTAGAACTTAGCTCATTACTTCGTGGCCTGCCTGACGAGTTGGCAAATATTTACCAGCACATTATTGCCTATGAACCAATTTAGCACTAAGCAGAAAACCACAAAAGCATACTACGGTTGGGGTTAAATGTCTCATTCTTGCTTCAACCTTTTCCACTTCTTGCAACCTGCTAATCCTTCTTTGTAGGCCACTTTCAAGCCAAGACCCGTGGAAATGTGGCCTATATCCAAGAAACTGACCTAAATAAAGTCCACACTGACTTACTTATTGGACTTCCTCTTGAAGCTGATGTTTAAAAAATCTTCTACAGGGGCTTTTACATCTTTTTTATTTGTTTGACATCTGCTCAGTACCTAAGAACACTGGCCATTCTTCCAGAGGACCAGGGTTGGATTCTCAGCACCCATATGGAAGCTCACAACTGCCTGTACCATGTGTACCAGGGGATTCAACATCTTCTCATGGATTCCATGGGCATTATATGTCTGTGGTACACAGACATACACTCAGGCCAAAACACACGTAAAATAGAAATAAAGGAAAATACTTTTTAGTTTTCTTACAGAAATTCTGTATTTTAGGTATGTGTACCTCTGCACGTGTGTTTGCATCTGTGTCAACTGTGTGTGCCTGTGCATGTGTGTTTGCCTCCGTGTCTCTGCATGCAAGCTTTACATCTGTGTGCACCTCTGTGTTCTAAACAGTAGCTGCATTGTCACTTTCGACTGACAAACTTTAACTTAAAATAACTTTAAGTCCAGCTTAGTAACCACTAAAATTTGAGAGAGGAAGATCGTTGTATGTCTTGGAATCAATACTTGAGTGCTGAAGAAGGAATTCCAGAGGAGGTCAGCCGACATTATTACAGGAGCAGAAAACTGACTCAGGATATCTAAGGAAAGTAGGACTCCTTACATAGCAACGATAAGGCTAATGGCACACTGCAAGATCCTGGAGAGTGATTGGGAACTTTTTTACAGAGGAATCATTGTTCTCTGTTTCCAGCATGAGTAAGCCAAAATGGATTCAACTTACAGCATTTGATCAAAAGAACTTCAGAGGAATTTAGTAAAAGAAAATTGTCGTCAGATTTTTTTCTCTTATGTTTTTAATCAACTATTTTAATCAGTGGTGCCTAGAATCTTAATATGAAGGTAGAGAGTCTTATTACTAACAATGACGCCCTAGATAGTCAGTAGAATGTTGGGTAGCTGAATTTTCTCTACAAAGAGATATAGGCTAAAGACTGTGCTTCTTTCTTTCTTTGTTGGTGTGCATGCGTGCACATTATTTTAAGTGTGTGGATGCGCATACATATGTGTGTTTTTGCATTTGTAGATTACAGGTCAACATTGGGCATCTCCCTCCTTCTCTGCTTTATTTTCTGAGTCAGGGTCTCTCACTGAACTCAGAACTCACCAGTTCAGCTATGCTGCCTGGCCAGTCAGTTCTAGGGATCTGACCGTCTCTGTCTTCCCAGCTCTGGGATTGTGCGTGCCACTGTGCCTGGCTTTTTGTGTGGGAGCTAAGTCTCTTAACTCATAGGTCCATGCACTTGTGTGACAAGCACTTTAACAACTGAGCAAACTCCACATCCCTGGAGTCAAAGTTTTCAATTCAACTGAAGATCGTCTTTACTAAGGCTACCCAAAGCAGTGAGTTTATATAACCACAGGACAAGAATAAAATACTCAAGAATCATGATACTTAAAATTCTGTTCTAAGTGATGTTCCTGAGTCCCTTAGACTGTAGAACACCCCAGGGCCTCACATAAACTGCTTCCCCTGACAACTAACCCATCCATCAGTGTGTCTAACCCCATTTGAATCTATTTCAGTACTAATATGTAAATCTTTCTATATCAATTGCACTCCTTTTGTTGGTTCTTTATTACTCTTTACTCTTTGCAGGGGCCCACACCCCAAATAAATACACGAGTCTTATTCCTACTTTTGAATGCCCGGCCTTAGCTTGTCCTATTTCTAACCAGCTTTTCTTAAATTATCCTGTCTCTTTTGCCTCTGAGCTTTTATCTTTCTCTATTCTGTTACCTTTCTTTACTTCTTATTCCATGACTGGCCCCTGATGTCCTCCTTGCCTTTTCTTTTTTTTTTGTTCCCCCATAGTTCTCTCTTTTCAGGTTTCTCCTCTTATTTATTCTTTCTGCCTGCCAATCCCACCTATCTTTTCTCCTGCCTCGTTATTGGCTGTTCAGATCTTTATTAGACCAATCAGGTGTTTTAGACAGGCAAAGTAAAACAGCTTCACAGAGTTAAACAAATGCAACATAAAAGAATACAACACATCTTTGCGTCATTAAACAAATGTTCCACAGCATAAAAAAATGCATCACCTCTTTGACTAATGTTCCACAACACCCTCCTTTTCTTACTACCACTCCAATGGTCAATACAGTCTCTACACAAGGTTTTTCTAGTATCATAGGATCAGTGCAATCTCTATAGTGCATCATAAATAATTGATTACCTTTAAAAACATAAGTATTAGCTACTTGTTTATTCACTAATTGCTTAAACAAACTGGTTAAAGTCCTCAGAATTTACCCTATTAGAATTTTCCAGATGTAAGGCTTCCAAGGGACTTCCATAATTTGACCTTTCTTACCAGTCTCTTCTCTCTCAACAAGCCTTTCTCTAAACCAGCACAACTAGTAAGAAGGACATTTACCATTCCTTTAGTCTTCTAACTCATCTCTGCCATACCCTGCCTAGTGAAGTGATATCTCCACAGCATCTGATGCTTGTCCTTACCAAGGATACATCAACCTCCCACCAGGCAAAGGGGATCTGGAGGACAGGGATATTGTGTCTTTGTTCATGGCAGTAGCCTAATAATAATTATCAAGTTTATAAATGAAATGGGTTGGTGGATCTAGCAATTAACCACCACTCTGCTCCCTTATTAGAGGCAATCTGTCAATTCTGTTCCTCTACGAGAAATGACCCAACTCTATGGCCATTATAGTCACTGTTTTCTGAGTCATGCTAGGAATCAGGGTCTCCCAGATGTACAAGAGTGATGATTTTAGTGGGTGCTGGTCCACACCTTTGCTTTCTCTCCTAGTAGTGCCTATGGGTTCATCAGGGTTTGGGTAAAAGACTAAGATTTTTACAAGAGAAAAGAGTATCACTGATTTTTTGGAAGGTAGCTTCAGGAAGTAATATTTCTTATGATTTTGAGCTTTTATTTCCATTTACAGACGATCATTTAAAACTACTATCCTGTAAGTATGGTCTGAGGGACAGGAAACTTAACCAGGAACTTGGTTAAAACTTGCCCTAGGTTCCATCTGCACGTCGCCAGCAATGCAAACTTTATGTTCTTGGAGTAAGGGCAGGTGAAAACTTTCCTTGCAATAAGAAAAAACAATCAAAGAAACCTTGGTTTGGAAAGAGCTTTATCCTCACAAAAATGACTTCTTAAGAGAGGAGGCCAGATCAAGAACAGAAGCCAGTAGGTTGGCTGGGTTACAGAGGGCTATTCCACGGCTGTATAGAGACGTTCAGAGAGCAGCATGGGGATGTGGCAGTGAGGTTCAGATTCAGAAAAATGTCCAGTCCGTGAAGAACTCCTATGCTTTGATTAGTTTCCTCGAAGATACATGAGGGAACTTTAAGCATGGAAAGGAACTGTCTTATAACTTTTAAAGACATGTTGATATTAATTTAAAACTGATTGCTGCATTCTAAGTTCTTTTAAATTATTTCTTTCTAGGTACGTGCTATATCACCAAGCCGTAGCCCAATCCCTTAAACTGTTTCCCTCTAACAGACCGTAGGTATTTCTTCATGACGCTTCCTGAAATTAACTGAGATTTTTAACTCTGAGTCTTGCATCACGGGAAAACTGTAGGAACAAAGCAGAGATTGTCTTATGACAGCTATCAGTAGAAATATAGTTAGCATAGACTGTTAGGAGGACCAAGAAATCTCTTCTTTTCCTTTGAGAGGAAAAGGGTCAAAAGGCATAACTCCCCTCTTCACTGAAAAGTCGTGATTAAGCACAGGCGTCTTTCCTCATCCTTCTGTCCATAAAGCTATTTTCTATCTGATTTTCATGGAAAGTTTGGAGGAATACAGGATTGACTTTATGTCAGGAGACTTTGAAGAGCAGCTCAAGGGGATTGGGAGGTGCAGCTGGTGACTCCGGCAATGATGGCAATCACTGTCGGAGACGGGGACTAGGACATGGCTGGGGTGGCGGTGGCTAGTCTCGACTGTAAGAAACTAGGTTCCTGCACAATGTAGTTTGAATCTGAACAGGACCACGTGTCTCCCAAAACACGGGTTTTTTTTTTTTTTGTTTGTTTTTAAGTATATGTAGCACTTCCTTAGTATTAAATTCCTTTAGATCCCTCATTCCCCTTAACTACCTGTAGACAGGAATTTGAGATCCAAATCAGGGCTGATGAATTAAGAAATAAATCTGACCTGGGGACCAGAGATGATCTAATGATTGCTTTTGTAAACATGGTTTTGTTTTGTTTTTGTTTTTCGATACAGGGTTTCTCTGTGCAACTGTCCTAGCTGTTCTGGAACTAGCTCTGTAGCCCAGGCTGGCCTTGAACTCACAGAGATCCACCTGCCTCTGACTCTGGAGTGCTGGGATTAAAGGCATGTGCCACCACCACCTGGCTGTAAACACAATTTTGTTAGAGCGAAACCACACCCATTTATTTAAATGCTGTCACATCTGCCTTTGCCCTATAACAGCAAGTTGCTGTTCATTTGTCTGACCAAGGCAATGACGGTCAGGTTTCTCCACTGTTGAGGTTAGGTGATGGGGCATGCCAGGCAGAAGTACCCTAAAATAGGTAGGGTCCTAGGGAGGCAGGGAGAACCTGGCTGTCAGTGTCTGCTTTGATATGTTAAGTGGGCACCTGGCCATTTGTTTCAGGTTTGAAGCCTACCATTCTCAACTCACCTAACTAATTACCTAGTCATCTCTAACTAATAACATGAGCTGGCCCCATGGGTAAGAATGCTTACCAGGCATGACAACCTGGGCTCAGCTCTAATTGCCCACATAAAAAATCAGGCAGGCTTATACATGTGCCTGTAACTCCAGCACTAGAGATGGTACAGGAGCTACTACAGGTTCCGTGAGAGACCCTGTCTCAAAGGAAGACAGAAACTGGCAGAATAAGGCAGCCAAAACCCTCCTCTAGCCTCTGCACATCCCAACAGGCATGCATATGTACACTGTGCTCACACATACATACTTACTAACACACACAAATAAAATAAAGATAGCACTCTCTCCATCCTCATAATAGTCTTGGATAAGTAGTTGTCCTTTTCGTAGCTAACTCCCTATAAAGTAGTGGTACAGGACAACCATATTATCAAACGGTGAGTTTGGGCCGAAATTCTTGTATTGTGCTCAGGACTCCTCTCAAAACTTCATCAAAACACAATGTGAATGGAAAGATGAAAAGAAAAACAAAAATATGGTCACTAATTCCACCTGAATGTCTAAAAGTAGTCCCTGCCCACATGAAGCTTTACTTTTACTGGGTAGCATGCATTTAGGAGTCTCTAGTTCTGCCCTGCTAGGCAGAAGAGTCGGGTCATACCCAGATCCTGTGTTGTATGCTTCCCTGTGGAAGAAAAAGGCAAGGGATGCAGAGGAATGGGATGTGAACTAGCTTTAATGGGATGCCAAGAATTTTCAGTTTCCCTTTCTTTCAAGTTATCTGCTGGCTGGTTGAGCCTAAGAATGTAAAAATGATTAGCATTCCATGGAAACCCGTGAGCTGTGCCAGCTAGGAAAACATGTAGGCTGATGGCAAAATTTCTGTGACCTTGGTCAAAAAAAAAAAAAAGTTAGATTAAAAAAAAAACAGTACAATACATCCAGGAAAATGAAATATAATGAAAATAAATCTAAGAATAATAGGAAGAGCAGAAGAAGGAGAAACATGGACCAAAGGCATAGAAAGTATTTTCCACAAAATCATAGAAGAAAATTTCTCTAAAGGAGATGATTATCAAGGTAAAAGAAGCATACAGAACACCAAATAGAGTGAACCAGAAAGTTCCCTCAGCACATAAAAATCAAACAGTAAGCATACCAAAAAAAGAAAGAATATTAAAAGTTGCAAGATAAAAAACCAAGTAACATACAGACAGAGACAGACATATTAGAATAACACCCAACTTCTCAGTGGAGACACTAAAGGCCAGGAGTGTCTGGGCAGATGTTCTACACACTCTAAGAGACTATCTACTATACCCACCAAAACTTTCAAATACCAACAAACCCAAGTTTAAGCATACTATCTAGCTATCTACATAGCCAAGCCCTATAGAAGGTTCTAGAAGGTAAACCCCAACCCAAAGAGGTTAACTACACCTAAAAGAAAACACATAGAATAAATAATCCCAGACAAGCAAATCAAAACTGGGGTAACACACACACATACACACACACCACCACCATAACAACAACAACAACAGAAAAATAACAGGAATCAATAAATACTGCTCATTGTTATCTCTCAACATTAAGGGTCTCAGTTATCCAATAAGAAGACACAGACTAACAGAATGGATGGAAAAACAGGATTCATCCTTCTACTTCATCTAAGAAACATACCTGAATATCAAGGATACATATCACCTCAGGGTAAAAAGTTGAAAAAGATATTCCAAGCAAAAGTACCTAAGAAGAAAGCTGACAAAATAGACTTCAAATCAAAATTAATCAGAAGAACTAGGGAAGGAAACTATACACTCAAAGGAAAAATCCACCCCGAGGACATTGCAATTAACATCTATATACCATGTCACCCAAGTTTCTAAAAGAAACACTACCACAGCTTAAAGCACGTATTGATCCTCACACATTGATAGTGGTAAACTTCAATACCCAACTCTTGCCAGCAGACAGATCATCAAGACGAAAACTAAATAGAGAAATGCTGGAGCTAACTGACATTATAAACCAAACAGATCTAACAGATATTTAAGAACATTTCACCCAAACACGAAAGAATATACCTTCTTCTCTGAACCTCATGAAACCTACTCCAAAACTGATCACATGTTCAGACAAAAGCAAGTCTCAACAGATAAAAAAAAAAATTGAAATAACTTCCTTCATCCTGTCAGACTCCCATGAGTTAAAGTTGGAAATCAATAACAACCAGAAACAAAGATAGAAAACTCATGGAAACTGCACAACTCTCAACTGAACAAAAAATGGGTCAAGACAGAAATTGAGAAAAAAAATCAATGACTTTCTAGAATTGAATGAAAATGAATACCCAACATTCCCCAAACTTATAGGAGACAATGAAGGCGATTTTAAGACGCAGTAAGTCCATAGCACTAAGTACCTACCTTAAA
Source organism: Microtus oregoni (assembly GCF_018167655.1). NCBI lineage: Eukaryota > Metazoa > Chordata > Mammalia > Rodentia > Cricetidae > Microtus > Microtus oregoni. The sequence goes on from NW_024543096.1 coordinate 13,735,714, forward strand.
ATATTGAAGAGATTTCACTTTAGTAATTTAACAATACATCTGAAAACTCTAGGAACAAAATAAAGAAATCATAGCCAGAAGTAGTAGATGAGAAATAATCAAACTTAGGGCTGAAAATAATAAAAAACAAACAAACAATACAAGGAATCAATAAAACAAAGGGTTGATTCTTCAAGAAAATTATCATAAGGAGATAATTTAAAAAGCTCAACTTCATGTAACTGAAAATCTAAAAGAAATGGATAATTTTCTTAACCTATACCACTCACTAAAGTTAAATCAGATAAGCAATTTAAACAGACCTAATGAACTCTAGAACTCTATAACCCCTAATGAAATAGAAACAGCAGTTTTAAGTCCACCAACCAAAAAAATGCCCAGGGCTAATTGGTTTTAGCACAGAATTCTGCCAGACTTTCCAAAAAGAGTTTACACCAACACTTTCAAAGTATTCCACAAAATAGAACAGAAGGAACGTTGCCCAGTTCATTTTATGAGAACACAGCTACCTTGAAACCCAAACTACGTAAAGGCCCAACAATGAATGAGGATTAGAGACCAATTTCCATATACACATAATGGCAAAAATCCTCAGTAAAATAGTTGCTAACCAAATCTAACAAACAACCCATTAAAAAGATCATCCACCATGACCAAGTAGGTTTCATCCTAGAAATGCAGGGATGGTTTAACATATGTAAATCAATAAGTATAATTCATCATATAAGCAAAGTGAGAGAAAACACACAAACACGCACACACGCACGCACACGCGCACACACACACAATCATCCCCTTTGATGCAGAAAAGTACTTTGACAAGAACCAATGCCCTTCCATGATAAAAGTCCTAGAGAGATTAAGGATAGGAGTGACATTCTGCAACATAATTAAGGCTGTTTACCCCAAACCCATAGCCAATATCAGATTAAATGGAGAGAAATTTAAAGCAATTCCACTAAAGTCAGGAATAAAACAAGATTTTCCACTCTTTCCATACCTATTCAACGCAGTGCTTGAAGTCTTAGCTAGAGCAATACAACAACTGAAGATCAAGGCATATAGATTGGAAAGGAAGAAGTCAAAGTATCTTTATTTTAAAAGGATATGATAATTGGTACATAAGTGACCCTAAAAATTCCATCAGGAAACTCCAACAGCTAAACACTTTTAGCAAAGTAACTAGATAAAAATTTAACTCACAAAACAGTAGCCCAATGTGAAAACAAAAAAAAAAAAAAAAAAAAAAAAAAAAAAAAAAAAACAGTAGCCCTCCTATATACAAACGTCTGAGAAAGAAACCAGGGAAGCAACACCTTTCACATAAGCCTTTAGTATACTTTATCTTGAGGTAACTCTAAGCAGCAAATTAAAGACTTACATGATAAAAAAAAATTTTAAGATACTGAAGAAAGAAATTGAAAATGATATCAAAGATGAAAAGCTCTCCTGTGCTAATGAAACAGTAGGGTTAATGAAGTAAAAATGATGACCTTCCAACTAAAAGAAATCTGTAGATTCAATGCGATTTCCATCAAAATTCCTATACAATTCACAGATTTTAAAAAGAAAGTTTTCAGCTTTGCAGGGAAACACACGAAAAAAAATGATGATAGCTAAAACAATGGTGAATAATAAAAGAACTCCGGGAGGTATCGCCATCCCTGAGCTCAAGCTGTATCAGAAAGCTATAGTATTTAAAAAAAACAGCATGGTATTGGTGTAGAAACAGATATGTTGATCAATAGAATAGAACTGAAGGCCCAGACATAAATCCACACCTATGGACACCTCAGTTTTGATTTTTTTATTTATTTTTATATTATTTAATTAAAAATTTCTGCCTCCCCCCCTCCCCCCATTTCCCTCCCGCTTTCCCATGCCCCTTCTCCTCCCTCTCCAGTCCAAAGAGCAGTCAGGGTTCCCTGCCCTGTTGCTTTTTAAAAGAGCCAGAAATGCAGACTAGAAAAAAGACATCTTCAACATATGGTGCTGACTACACTGGATAGCAGCATGTGGAAGAATGCAAACAGATCTAAACTTAGGACCCTGCACAAATCCGAACTCCAAATGAATAGAAAAGAGTGGTTCTCAACCTTCTTAATGTTACGACCCATTAATACAATTCCTCATGCTATGGTGACCACACAACTGTAAAAAAAAAAATTGCTACTTCATGACTGTAATTTTGTTACTGTTATGAATCATAATATAAATATCTGTATTTTGCAATGGTGTTAGTTACCCCTGTGAAAGGGTCATTCAATGTGTGTGTGTATGTGTATGTACATACATTCATGTGCATCCCTCTGTGTGTGTGTGTGTGTGTGTGTAGGTCATCCAAATGAAATTGCCAAATAATGGGGGAGACAGCGCCCCATCTAGACATCTTGTCACCAAATGGAGCTTCCAGTACAGGAATGGGTTACATCTAACTGAGTTGTTGGCCAAAGGAGTCCCATAATCCCTCTTTCTCCCTGAATTAATGCTCACTTCTGCTTTCATGTCATAGATTGTGTACTTCTGTGAAAATATCCCTATGTAACCCAGTGCCATGTACAAGAAGATAAACCAATGAAAATGAAACAGAACAAAACAAAAACAAAATAAAATTCAGATCACAGGCCAAGAGGGAGGAGCAGTGTAGAACCCCTACCTTTTCCGTCATTCTGCTAGGCCATGAGATCCATAAACTTGTGCTGTAAAGGGCCAAATAATAAACACTTTGGGCCTGTGGGCTATAAAATCTCTGGGATGTTAGTTAAAATCAATCATTATAACACATAAAAGGAGCTAGAGACAAATGATTAAGCTTGGATCTGCTCCAATAGAACTTGAGTTATAACACAGAAATCTCAATTTCGTATTAAAAAATCTTCAGTCATTCAAAAATCTTAAAACCATTCTTAGCCTGCAAACGATGCAAAAGTTTGGCAAAGGGCAGGATACAGCCCAACCAGAGAGCAAGGGAAACACAGTTGACTGTAGTGAAGGACTGAGGCTCCTTTGGATGGGGTGATAGATCTGAGCAGCCCTATGCTCTTAAACCACTGAAGAGACAGCAGGAATTGCACCCTGAATCCCTAAGCTTGAGGAAGCTCGTGAACAGTTCTATATAGAGAGGCCGGTTCCCAGTCTGCCACTAGTGTGGTTGACAGGATGTGTGACAGAGACAACAACCAGAGCACTGGTCTGTGAGCCCAACAACCACTAAGAGTGCCAAAGAAGTCACAGTACCCACTGTCTGTACTTGGTACCTTTACTTGAACAGGGCAAGCTAATACTTAAGCTTCTATATAAGAAAACTGACTCGTTTTTACATATAAACTTGTCTTATATAAATAAATGTAAATTGCATGCTGATAGAAATTGCCTAACACATTTTACTTGCAATAATCCACTTCCTGTAATAATGTTTCTCCACGCTCCTGAGCCATAACGTATCTGAAGCATCGTGATGGCCTGCTTCGGTCAGGGATGGCTTTCTTCCTGAACTTTCTCCATGATAAACAGCAAATGAGCTAATATATGCTTCAAGTAAGCAATTCTCATAGAAGAAGGGCCTTAAAGAGATGGGGATGGATACAGGGGTGGGGGTGTAAGCACCCTTCACATTTAAATGGTTTCCATGAAAAGAAGACTCAAATTTGTTTTATTTGTTATCAAGCAATAGAAGGAGGATTAATGTATTAAACTACTGGAGACAGACTTGGGCTTATTACCACAAAGGAGAAGGAAATCTATCTGCGTGCTCTAAAGCCCAGCACGCTTACCATGAGAGATATGCGCATGCCTAGGAAGGATGAGCATAAATTGGAGAGGGAGTAGAGGGAAGTGAAACATGAAAACCATTGACTTTTGAGAGCTAGAACCTCTCATGCTTCAAACCCAAGTATTTGGACATGGCATTCTTTGTCAAGAGTAAACGGCAAACACAAATGACCAAGGAGAAAGGCAATTTTTTATTCCTCCAGTTCAACCAGAGTGCAGACCAGTGTGCTTCATTCAACAGCCACGAATCAGGCTCAGCGCTTAGCTCAAGTGGCATAAGCTCATTATATGGTTCTTCCTGAACAACTGTCTATTGAGAATGGGCTCCCTACGCCATGCCAGATAGAGAAGCATGGGGACAAAGACGGATGCAAATCCTCTCTCATAGAATTTACTGGACTTAAAAGTTTAACAAGTAATTTAAAAAAGTGTGTTAAGAGTGCACAGGTCAAGGACACGGTGGTTATGTTTAAAGATGATCACAAATTCTTTGGTCTTCCACCTTTTGAAAGTTTGGTTCAAAATCCCTTTCCCTTATCTTTGAATGGGCTTTTTAACTACGTTGCCAGTGTATAAATAGAAGTCTCACTATGAGGTTTCTAAGGCTGTGTCATGAAAGCCACAGGTTCTACCTTTCCTCGTGGAAAATGAGCCATGGAACCCTGAGGCATCATGAAGAAAGTCCAGCTTCCCTGAGGTTAACTTGCTTTGAAGAAACCATACATCATGGGAGGGGATATAAATTACTCAAGGTGACAGTTCCTGGCAGTGTCAGTCAGTGATCTGCCGTCCACCATGAGAAAATACCTGAGATAGTCGACTTTAAAGGAAGTACAGATTTATGCTGCTTTACAGCTCTTGGGGCTTCAGTTTGACCCAGTTGCTTTAAGTCTGGGGTGAGGCAGAACATCATGACAGGGACAATGTGGTAGATGAGACACACACACACACGGGGGGGGGGGGGGAGACTGAAGTTAGACAAGTTGATGTCTTCCTCAATGGAATGACCCAGTTACCTGACCTCCTTCTGTTAGCCCCCATCTGAGAAGTTCCATCATCCCCCAACAGTGTGTGAGCTGGGAACCAAGCCTTCAACACATGGGCTTTGGGGGAAAACTCCAAGAAGCAAACTCTAACACCAGTTACACTCCATTCTTTACACTAACAACCCAATTAAAAGAAGTCAGTGGATCATTTACTCATCCCAGTAACTGAAGTTTCTCCCAGCCATTCACATCTTCCCAAGGTGAAATGTCAAACAATATAGAACAGACAGGCATCCTTGCCATGCCTAGTCTAAATGTATGACTCACTGAACCTGTGAGCATAGAACATCATTATTGGGAGTCTTATGGTGATTTAATTTAATTTTTTTATTGCTTTTTATTGAGCTCTACATTTTTCTCTGATCCCCTCCCTTACTCTCCCCTCCTCTTCAACCCTCTCCCATGGTTCCCATGCTCCCAATTTACTCAGGAGATCTTGTCTTCTTCTACTTCCCATGTAGATTAGATCCATGTATGTCTCTCTTAGGGTCCTCATTGTTGTCTAGGTTCTCTGGGATTGTGATTTGTAGGCTGGTTTTCTTTGCTTTATGTTTAAAAAACCACTTATGTGTAAGTACATATGATATTTGTCTTTCTGGGTCTGGGTTACCTCACTCAAAATGATGTTTTCTAGCTCCTTCCATTTGCCTACAAATTCCAAGATGTTATTTCTTTCTGCTGTGTAGTATGCCATTGTGTAAATGTACCACATTTTTCCTTATTCGTTCTTTGGTCGAGGGCCATTTAGGTTGTTTCCAGGTTCTGGCTATGACAAACGATGGCTGCTATGAACATAGTTGAGCACATGTCCTTATGGCAAGATTGAGCATCCTTTGGATATATTCCCAAAAGTGGTATTGCTGGGTCTTGAGGAAGGTTGTTTCCTAATTTTCTGAGAAACTGCCACACTGATATCCAAAGAGATTGTGCCAGTTCGCACTCCCACCAGCAATGCAGGAGTGTTCCCTTAACCTCACAACCTCTCCAGCATAAGTTGTCATCAGTGTTTTTGACCTTGGCCATTATTACAGATGTAAGATGGAATCTCGGTTGTTTTGATTTGCATTTCTCTGAGGGCTAAGGATGTTGAGCATTTCCTTTAGTGTCTTTCAGCCCTTTTAGATTCCTCTGTTGAGAGTTCTCTGTTTAGGTCTGTACTACATTTTTTATTGGATTCTTTGTTCTTTTGATGACCAATTTCTTGAGTTCTTTGTATATTTTGGATATCAGAACTCTGATGTGGAGTTGGTGAAGATCTTTTCCCATTCTGTAGACTGTTATTTTGTCTTCTTGACCATGTCCTTTGCTTTACAGAAGTTTTTCAGTTTCAGGAGGTCCCATTTATTAACTGTTTCTCTCAGTGTCTGTGCTACTGGGGTTCGATTTAGGAAGTGGTCTCCTGTGCCAATGCATTCAAGTGTACTTTCCACTTTCTCTTCTATGCGGTTCTGTGTGGCCGACTTTATGTTGAGGTCTTTGATCCATTTGGACTTGAGTTTTGTGCATGGTGATAGATATGGATCTATTTTCATTCTTCTACATGTTGATATGCAGTTATGCCAGAACCATTTGTTAAATATGCTTTCTTTTTTTCATTTGATACTTTTTGCTTCTGTGTCAAAAAATCAGGTGTTCAAAGGCACGTGGATTAATATTCAGGTCTTCAATTCCATTCCTTTGGTCCTCTTGTCTGTTTTTATGCTAATACCAGACTGTTTTCAGAACTGTAACTCTGTAGTAGAATTTAAAGTCAGGGATTGTGATGCCTCCAGAAGTTCCTTTATTGCACAGGAATGTTTTGGCTATCTTGGGCTTTTTGCTTTTACATATGAAGCTGAGAACTGTCCTTTCGTGGTCTTTGAAGAATTTTGCTGGGATTTTGATGGTCACTACATTCAATCTGTATTGCCATTTTTACCATGTTAATTCTGCCTACCCAAGAACATGGGAGATCTTTCCACTTTCTGGTGTCTTCTTCAAACTCTTTCTTCAAAGATTTCAAGTTCTTGTCATACAAGTCTTCCATTTGTTTGGTTAGAGTTACTCCAAGATATTTTATGGTGTTTGTGGCTATTGTGAGGGTGATGTTTCTCTGATTTCTTTCTCAGTCCCTTTATCATTTGTGTAAAAGAGGGTTACTGATTTTTTTGAGTTAATCTTGTATTCTGCTACATTACTGAAAGTGTTTTGAGCTAGACGTGCTGGTGCATGGTTATGTACCTAGCACATCAGAGGCTGAGGCAGGGGGACAGAAAGTTTGAGGCCAGCACAAATTATACAACACAACTTTGTCTCAAATTTTGTCATTGTTGTTGCTTCTAGGCAAAAGAACTTAGGATAAATGACTCTCCAAAAGACAACAGCACATAGACGTCCTACCTGAAATGAGAATATCTGTGGAAATATCATGGGTGTGTCCAGATGAAGCAAAAACAATGGCTGTTAAGGAAATGTAGTGGTGTTCATTTTATATTAAGACACATTAAAAAAACATTTCTGAATGTTACCTATCCTCTACCAAACACACACTGAGTAATATTCCACTTTATGGCCTGAACAAGTTACTGTAAAGACAGATCAGCTTGTCATGCAATAGAAACCCAGTTGTCTTTTCAGTGGATATGATTACTAAAGTCCTGGATCAAAGTTGTAAACAATAAAGTAAAAACAGCCTGAATGGCTAAACAAAAGACACTCTCAGTGTCCAAAAGGGACCATGGCTAAGCAGCTGGACTTGCATATTTTACAAAATAAATCCTGGCCTCCAACCTTTAGAATGACCCTCAGCTGTGCCATCTTTCCCAGCTGGTTCTCCATCTGCATGCTGGCCCTAGCTTGCTTGATTTCCCCATTAGAATGGCTATACTTGCTTTTGTTCATTAATGTCTTGGTTTTCATGTTTCACTTCTATTTCTATTTCTCTCCAGTTTATGTTCATCCATCCTAGGCATGCACACATCTCTCAACAGTGAGTGTGCTGGGTTTTAGAACACAGCGATAGATTTCCTTTTCCTTACTTCCATTGCGACCCACAGGTTGAAAATCTCTGCAATAGCAGCTCTGAAGAAATAGCTCAGTGGTTAAGAGCACTTGCCAATCTCAGAGAGGATGAAAAGTCAGTTCCCAGCATGCACTGTGGTGGCTCACGACTTCTTGCAACTACAACTTCAAGGGATCCTATGTTCTCTTTGGGTCTCCCCCAGCAGCTATGCTCATGTGCACATATGTGTGTTGAGAAAGAAACTGTTATCCGGTTGGGCCTACCTTTACATATGACTTAGCCCCCTCTCGTAGAGCTCCCAATACCCTTTCACTGCCTTACATATTTAGGGTTTTATCTATAACACTGCATGAAGAGTTGCTTTCTGTTCTGTCTACTTAACATTCTCCATGCCTCTTGTACCTGGATGAACATCTCTTTCCCTAGATTTGGGAAATTTTCTTCTGAGTTTTTTGAAAACATTTATTTTGTAGGCCGTTCACCTGGATTTCTTCTCCTCTTTTATGCCTATAAATTCATAGCATTGATATTTTCACTGCGTATTCTATATAGTTTTTTTTAAAAAATGTATCCTCTTCTTTCATTGAATGGTCCAATTCTTTACCTTGTCTTCAGGTCCTATCTCCTCACATTCCTACGTTGCACATATGATGCATTCTGTTGATAAGGCTTTCCCCTGATATTTTCACTCATTTTTTTTTATTATACTTGTTGAAGTTTTCATTTCCAGCTGCATTTCACGTTGGGTTTCTTTTAGCATTTCTGTCTCTCTTTTGAATTATATTTTCATATCCTGAATTGCCCTCCTTATTTCATTCAGCTGCTCTTTGTGTTTTGTTTCCTTGGGCTTCAATCAGGATATTCTTCCTGCCCTCTTTAAGTTCATTTATCCATGCTCAATCTCTTTGATTATGTTCATAATTGTTCTTTTGAATTCTGTGCCCTATGTTTTGTCTACGTTGTTCTCACAGCCATTATAGAACTGGTGATCAGGGAGAAAGTAGGGTCTTGGGTTTGGTTTCTTTGTTTTTTTGCATTGCTTTTCTTTTTGTGATAACTTGGGTATCTAGAGTTAAGCTGTTGGCTGTGGCTTATGACAAGTGTTTCTAGTTCACCTGTTTTTGATTTGTGTCTGCTGTCACCTTTTTTTGATTTGGTTGCTTTCTGGATCAGCTAGGAGATGCTTGAAACTCAGGCTGCGACCACTCTGTGCTGATTCACAGATGGGGTCTCTGGGTTGGCTCCAGCTCAGAAGAAAGCATATCTTCTGAGAGCATGGATTTCCCAGTGGTATGGATGATGTGCTAGACAGCAGAGTAGGTGAGTACTCCCTCTGCAGGGTGAGCAAACAATGGATACGGGTCCTTGGACGGTACAGGCAGAGGATACAGATCTGACATAGGTTTTCAGATGGTAGGGATGAGATGCTATAGGGCAGGGTAGGTAAGGGCTCCCTCTGCAGGGTGAGCAGACACTGGCTACAGGTCCTTGGATGGCAAGCTTAGAATGATTTGGCTTCCACCTGCAAAGTAAGAAGCAGATTCCCGCAAAGAAAGTTGAGCGAGTTCGGGGTAGTGAGGATAGGGCACCCTGAGGAGGAGGGAGTGAGGGCTCTACCTCAAAAGCGAGTGTCATGAGTCCTGCAAAGTCGGAGAGGAATCCTGGGAAGATGGAGGACTTGGGGGTAATTCCATGGGGGAGCAGGGCTCTTCCTAGCTACTGGGTGGTGGGGAGTCCCAGGTTTGGGGTATCTGAAGGAAAAGAGCCAAGAGGAGCAGGGATCTTGCCAGATGCATGGGCATCTGGGAAAGTCTCAGAAAGACAAAGGGCTTGGGTGTCCAAGAAGTACCTGAGGTACTTTACATATAAATTAAACACTTCGAAAATATTAACTTCACACATTGATTTTTTTTTTCCTGGAAACATTCCCTATCAGCCATTCCACTTTCCTAAGAGCAATGTCTAACAGTTTCCAGGATCTGCTCCTTAGTGAACCTGGCTGGGATGGTGGGCTGAGGGAAAAAAAGTACATGAATGGAAAACTCAAAAGTACAGACTCATTCCTCAATGCTCTAGAATAAGCAGAGTCCAGAGAAGCCCTGCATTTAGCATGCGCCATGCCCTACGTGACACAGACGCAGGCGCGTTGTCCAGAGAGCATGGAAAAGCATGTATTTCTCATAGTTCGAATAAGGTCTTTATAGGAGTACAAGTCAGTTTCTGCAAATACTAGGAGCTGGTGGGTTCTGGAAGGAGAAAGAACCAAGAGGGGACTATCAGGAACACAGGTGATGTCCGTGTAGGGACCGTGGTAATAGGTGAGAGTTTGTACGTTAAGGATGAGACCGGTTATGTCACCAGCAGATTCCTTGGGGACCGAGGCCCATACCAGAAATAATAGACACAGAGGGCATCAGGGCAAGGGCAGTGAAGACCCAGGAAGATGCAGGAGGATGGGCAAACAAAAGCAAGCTTCGAAGTATGTACCAAGTAGAATACCAGTTCTCTAAGGCGGGCAGTCTGTCAGCAGCTCCTACCCAGCTCTCCTCTGCCAGGAGACTGCCGAGTTTGACTACACACGTCATTTTCTGGTCCAGTGGCCATCACTGATGACAGAGGCTATTCTGCAGCTGAGGCCAACTGGCTTGAATTTAAGGACACTCGAAGTATAAAATGCACTCCAGATGTTAAGTACTTCAGATGAGGAAAGAAGTGTAAAATACCTCATTAATGATTTTTTATATCAGTGATATGTTGAAACTATAATGTTTGGGGGTAGTTATTGAATTAAGCAGAATATATTATTAAAACCAATTCCACATGTTTCTTTTCATATTTTGGTTATGATTCCAGCACTGTTTTTGCACCCTGGAAAGAGACTGGACATTGAGGTAATTAAGAGAGTCGGTCATCCTATCCAAAGCTCCGTTTGCAGGAGGCCACTTCGCTTCATCACCAACAGATACTGTAGTTTGTATTCTTCCAAAAGATAGCATCTGAAATGGCATTGTTCTGCAATGAGAATTTGAGATACTTTAATATATGAGTGTGTGCGCGCCTGCGCACAGATGCAGATGTGTACAAACCACAGTGCGCCTGTGGACACCAGAGGGAAGCCTTGAATATGGGTCCTCTCCTCTGCCCTTGTTTAGACAGGGTCTTTGCTCACTGTTTATTCCAGGCAGACTGGGCTGTGAGTTTCACAGTCTCCTGCCTCTAGCTTTTTTTTTTTTTTTTTTTTTTTTTGCACTGTCATTGATTCTTTGTGGATTTCACATCATGTTCTCACTTATCTCTCTTCCCTCGCATCTACCCTCTCTCTGCCCTTACAACCTCCCTCCTAAACAAAAACAAATTTAAAAGAAAAAAACAAAATTTAAGCAAAATAAAGAAACAAAACAAAGGAGGAGGAGAGGAAGAGGAAAAAGGAGGAGGAGGAAGAGGAAGAGGAGGGGGAAAAGAGAATCTTATCATGGACACTGTAGTGTGCACACAGTTTGCCCTTTAGTCTATGCATCTTTATTTGCAAGTGTCCATTGCCACAAGTTACTGGTCTGGCTCGAGGCCTTTGGTTTCTGCTATACCCCCGATAATGGGTTTTCACTGGGGCTCCTCTTGGATATCCTGTTGTTGTTCTGTTAGAGATCCTGCTGTTTTGGATCTGTGGGTTCATCCCCTGCAAATGCTCCAACAGTTCATAGATTTGGTAGATGATAGCTTAAACCAACTCATCCCAGTTTCTGGGCCTGGTGATGGGCTGGCTGGTCAGATTGCTAGCGTTCCCTCATGGTCACTGCTGGGATGACCCCTCTGGCACTGCCTCGGCCCCCTCACTCACTGTGGAAGGCATCAAGGAGCAGGGCCAGGTCTCCTGCTCTCGAGACCTCAGATCCAGGTCCTCCTTGCTTATATTGTCAGGGTCAGCTCTACTCTTTGAACCAATGAGGCACAGGGTCCTCTCTCTGGATTGCTGTAGGGGGCATGCTGGAAAGGTGGGGTGTCAGTTCTCCTGCTCTCATGCACACAGGGCTGGCTCATCAGCGACCCTGACAACAGGGTCAGCTCTAGTGTCCAGTCTCTATGTTGGCCACTGGTTTTGTATATAAAGTGTCTGGCTTTAAAGAGGGTTCCAGAGATCTCACACCTCGGGTGTCCACACTCATGCAGCTGACAGTCTACTCACCGAGCCTCCCAGCCCTGGAGGTAGCTTTAATGGAAAAGTTTCCTTTTCTCTTTGCTACTTTATATCCGGGGGCCTAATGAAGAAACTGGGATCTCTTGTTGAGAAATCGAGGACCCTCTACTCTTCAGATGGGGAGGATACAGTGAGTGAGTGAGCAATTGCTCTGTTAGGAGCTGAATATCATTTTACATATAAATTTTGAGCAATGATTTTAAAAATAACACTTAAGTTAATATTTATCTGTTCTCAACAGGAAAATATATGGCTCTAAAAAACAGAAGGTAGAATCAAAGTAAAATAATCTTCAACAATAAAAAGAAATCGATGATACACAGATGAACCTCAAAAACATTATGCCAGAAGAGAACACAGATGCATCCCATTTGTCTAACATGTCCAGGACAGGCAAATTCATTGTGGCATAAATAGATTAGTGGTTGGTTGCTCGTGGCTGGAAGTGGGACGGACACCAAGGCAAGTGAGCAGGAGAGAGCTCTACAATGTGACAGAAATCACTGTCAAGCTAGCTGTCACCATGGTGGCACAACTCTATAAACTTACTGAAAGACCGACGAGGCAAATACTTGGAACAGGGGCCTTTTGTGATACATAAACTTTTCTTCAGTTAAATGTTTTTAAAAATATAGCTGGGTTTAGTAGCTTCCAAGAAAGTGCCAGAATTTTGCACCTTTTTATGAAAGGACATGGAAAATACAAAACTATCCTAACAGCCACTGATTTATTGTTAGGGCAGTAAAAAATAAAACAAAAGCCACTTAGAAATAAGATAGTGAAAAAGGTCATTTCAGAATGTTGGCCAAAGATACAGATGGAAGATTACAGGCAAAAAAAAAAAATGGGCTGTAAAATAAGAAATTCAAAACAAAATAACCAAGGGGCAAAAGCAAAACAAAAAAAAAAATAAGCAAACATAAAACCCAAGCAACAAAAACCAAATAAACAAAACCTCTTAGCCCCCTGCAGAAGATCAAGCCAACAAGACCAGTCAACAGTCTAGTGGGTGCAGAAACTAGTTATTGGGGTAGAGAGAGAGAGAGAGAGAGAGAACAGGACATATTGGAAAATGGGAACTGAGAGGAAAGAGATGGGGTGGGCATGATTAAGACAGATTATATAGATGTATGAAGTTGTCTAAGATGAATAACAGATATTAAAACAACAGCAACTATACTCAGGGTGAGGTTTCTTTCTCCGACTTCATCTTCAATGACTTGAGTTTCCTAAGTTAATTAATTTCAACACTTAATAAACATCCCAGCCTTTATACCTCTGCACCCCCGTGGCTGCTCTCTGAAGGTAGACATTTCCTCTCACCTAACGGGAACTTGAAATTACCTTCTTGGTCACAAGTGTCTACCTCAATGAAGAGAATTTCTAAACTTTCACTGGAAAAAAACCAACATCTATGAGAACCTGAGAGGAAAAAAAAAAGAACCAGAAAGCTATTTTGGCCGCATATTTTTAGATAGGAGATTAGATTTTGTGTATATATCAAACAGCTTTCCTTGACATTTTAGTGCAAAAAGTCTACAAATTCTGTAAAAGAAAACTGACATAAGAGTAGCTATTTTTGAGAATACTTGTCCTGCTAGACAGCCCGAGAGAGTGGTTGAACCGCATGGTGCCCATGCGGAAGCATAAACAGAGATCAGCTTTTATTTAATCTAATTTAGAGTCCATAAGGATATAAAAACATAATTCGAAATGTGATATATAATAAAGTGGCGTAGCCAATCAAAGGGTAATGATGAATCATTATCAACTGGTTCTGAATATTCAGTCATCATTCACGAATATAAATCCCAGAGGGCTCCATGGCTAGTTTTCAGAAGAGGCATGAACCGCACATTCTGTCTTAAAGCACAGGCAGAGTTTTGTTTTGAGCATTACCATGGATCATTTGAAGGTTGCTCTGGATCTTGCTTCTGTGTGCCATGGTTCAGGAGCAGAACCTTCTCTAGTTTGCCCTTCTGCAGCAGGGCCTGACTACACATCACTGCTAGACTAGGGCGCCTTTTCTAATTGCTCCAATATTATTTGCTAGCAGCAACCAAACATAGCTAAGTTAACAATCTTCAGTTTGACAAACACGTTTTGCTTTCTTCCAGATGGTTGCATTGAACACGTCTGCCCCAAATTCACATGTGCACGCTTTTATTTCCAGTGGCTTTGGGAAAGGGTGAAGCCTTTTACCAGGGCATGAGTGTCCTTACAGGAGCAGACATCAGGGCACTTGTCCCTAGCAGACATCAGGGCACTTGTCCCTCCGAGTCAATGCAGTGAGCCTCCATCAGAGGCGGCTTTCTAAATGCCAGGGAAGAATTCCTCATCAGAACCCTGGCCCGTGTTGGGTTTGTAGCCTCCAGAACTAAGAAAATAAATCTCAGATTTCAAAACCTCCCAGGGAACACATTTGTCATGACAGCTCTAGCTGAATAATACAATGGTACTATATTTGGCAGTATACTGAAGGATGTTTGGTTTTTCTTACACTTGTATTTTTGTCTGGGTATGTATAGATAATATATATGTACTTCTTTAAACAGCTGGTAATAGCAATGAATTCCAGATAAGACAGTGCATAAGGACAGGCATCAAGAAGCAGCTTGCATTAATATAAATGGTTTCATTTCTATAAGAATGGCTTTATTACTACATATTTTAAAATATGAATAAAATATATATTTAAGGCGATCAGCTTCTCAGCTTTCAACTGTTTTCCAGCGGACAAGTCGGAGCCTGGAGGAAGGTAAACAACGGATGTTCCCAAGGTCGTACACTGTTCAAAGCCGAGTTAAGAATAAAATCCTGAGCTACAGCGCTTGGTCCTCAGCCCTTTTCGCTATGCTGCAGTATGGCTATTTTTTCCTGTTATGTAATACACACTAATCTGATTTTCGTTTTCTTCTTTTCAACCGAAGCTCTGAATCAGCTAATCTTGCTAATTACTAGGACAGGAAGCCGAAGACCGAAAAAGGCTCTGCAATCGGAGAAGCTCCCGCCATGAGAGCCGTTCTATTAGGAGCTCGCCCCAAATGCTGGAACTCCACATCTGCGCTGCTTTCTGCCTCCCTTAAGTTCCCGTGGCTCTCTTTTTCTTCCTGGGGGAGCTTAAACAGCCCCACCAGCCTCCTGACCGTTGCCTTTGCATTGCCCTTTGGTGCACGGCTATGCGGGGGCTCCCATTCACTTCTTTCTGAGTCACATCACAGCCGTCAGAGGATAGCCACTTGTATCTTGGCCTTCACTTGCTGTTTGCCCTTTTGGTTGTTTGACCTGACTTTGAAGCTCGGGCTTTGCTATCCTCTTGGTTCCATACTCAACTCTTAAGGACTGAGACACCGGGAAAACAGTATGATGACGATCCAGGAGATAGTTGGGACAAGGAGCACCTAGAACTCCAGAGACAGGTTCTAATTCTAACTTCTTCCATAGGAACTCTTCCCTCAGCCCTAGAAACTTCCTTTGTGTCCCCTTGATCTCTTTATGTATAAGGGGTTTCCTGATAGGGAATCGAGCTCTTTATTTTTGGATTTTCCTTTCCAAATTATTAGGATTTTTACTGTTCTCTTTTAGGCCCCGATAAGGGAATCTTTAAAAAACATTGTTTTAATTTCTTGGTGTAACTCATAAAATAAAAAGATGGAGCTCATTATCTCAAATGTCCTGCCCAGCTCTGCAGTTACAGAATTGTAGGAAACTCTAGGGCACATTTTCATATCTGGTGCACAGAGTTCACTGGAACATCAACCCAGCTCTGGGTAATTGTGGATTGTCTTTCTCAGCCTCAGTCACAGTGCATGGGCCCCTTTCTTATTAAAATAATGGTTTCCTCCTCCTGGGTCAAGATATTAAGTCACAGCAGCCACCAGCATCATCTCACTCACGCAGTGGGCGACCAGTTGCCAGAAAGCCCTCGGTGAGATCTTTAACTAGGAAGCCATCAAAGGACCAGAATAGAACACTGGAGACTTAAGTATGAAAGTGAAAGTTTAAACTATATTATCTATATATCACTTTATCTATTTGTAGATATAAATATCGAATGGCGATATCTGATGTGAAAGACCCTCGCTCTGATTACTGCTTATCCTAACATCTTGCAGTAGGCGCTCCCCCAGCTCACGATCACGGTCTCAAGTCCCTCCCTTACCTTTCTCTGTCTTTCACTGACTGCTCAGCCATGAATGCTGTCAGTTCTTCCAGTCGCTGGAGATCTCTCATTTCCATGTCTTGCCACTTCTGCTGCTTCTCAGCCCAGTATTTCCTTATCTGCCATATAAATGTTACATCAAATTTGAATTAACACTAGACAAAATGGAGGAGGGGCAACATCATCCAGTTGCTCACACAACAAAGATCAGACTGAAGGATGGCTTTTGTTTATGTTGTGTTTTAGAACTGCCTATAAAATATTGGCAATGGGAAAAAAAAATAAATGAAAACATAAAGGCAGAAGTCTCTGGAACTCTCCTTACTTAACGGTTTCTGAAGTGGAAATGTAGTGTGTACTGAGACCTAGGTTTTAATCTATGACTGAAATCATCACCTTTCAGGGAAACACACACGCGCGCACACACAGTGTGTTTCTGCCTCTAAAGCATATGACCTACCTGTTACCAAGAGTATTTTTATTCTCTTATGGTAATGCATTCTTTAGCAAATATAACATTTGAAACTATTTTTACCTTAAAAGCATGGGTTTATTTATGCTAATGGACAGCCGGATGCTAAAAGCTTTATGCTCCCGGGGAAATGGCAGGAAATGGGTGGGAGGAAGGAGGGAAAGAACGAATTAACAAGGTTGTGGTAAAGAATAGTCTCGACCTATGTGGTAAAACAAAGGTCGTGCTTCTCGGGTTCACAAATGTGGAAGGCATTCTTCTTCCTGAGACCGCTTTGCCTCTCTCAATGGAAGCAAGCAATAGGCACTCTTTGTAGGGAAGAGAAATCATTTCGGGGTTCCACAGTATGCTTAGGCAACTCAAGCTAACAAAAGCCCTTTCCTATTACTCTAGGCTGCCATATTGCTGGCTCAAGACGCTGGATCTTGCTAATGAACGACAGAGTGGCACCTCCGTGGTGGCAGGCAGTGGTCTGCAGGGTGCCTGGCTAGCCTCACCTCCAGTGTGGCACTTTGTCTTCTGAGAGTTTGGATATGAAAAGCTAATTGGTTTCCCAGCTGGCCCTAGCAGCATGGTCTTTACCCTGAGAGCCTCTCAAGAGGCAGCCTAGAGATGCAGTTGAAGGTCACAGTCAGAGCAATGCCGCAGCAGCAGGGGAAGGTAGCACAAAGTGGTACCCATTCAACATGACTCAAGACAGAGTTTAAAGAGAGAAACCAGAAAGATGCCAGCAACAAAGATGGTGTGTGTGTGGGGGGGAAGCAGTACAGTCCTTGTGATTAATGCCAGGAAACCCCAAGTGTCAGGAAGGATAATAATTATAGCATCTCCATTGCAAGTATAAGTGATCTTTATACTTTTCTGTTTTTATTTTGTTTTTGCAAAACAGTATCTTTCATTCTCAAAGTGCTGCTGCTACCTCAAAAGCAAGTTTGAAAAAGAGACAGAAGAGAGCTTTCTCCTGGTCACACCAACACAATGACATGCGCTTACTCTTGGCACTGGCCTGGGAGAAAGAGCAGCACTCCTCCTTGCAGACAGGCTGCTAAAGCCCTGTGGTCTCTGACAGGAATGGGTGTGTTGCCTTTTGCAGACCAGAGAGTATGCGCTATCCCCCTTCCCTCCCTTAATCCCTCCTTTCTTCTCTCCATACCTCAGTTCTTCCTCCTTCCCCTTGCCCTCTCTTCCCACCTCTCCTTTCTTCCTCCTCCTCCTTCTGCAGTCATTGTCATTCATCATTCACAGAGCTCAATCCTGGGCTGCACCCTGGGAAACCTGGTCTGAAAGCTTTCTCACAGCTCTGCAGGTCAGAGCACCTCTTCCTGCTGCGACTGCAATCCTGTGGTAGAGAGCTCCTCGCTCTCTGACGCAGCATCCTGGGGAGTGCTTTTTGTTTGCTATCAACTCTGACTTTAAGAACACGATCACATCTTTCTCACACATAATTCCATCTAGTCTCCATTTTTGTATTGTCTGAATATGGCACCCTCTGCCTGTTCTTGTCGGTGTTCTGTGTGGCCTTCCAGGGCACCCCAGGTCCTTGTCAAGCCTTGCAGTAACTGAGTCATAACCTCAAGCCTACCCTGCCTGTCTGGGCGACGTTCGAATTTCCTTTCAAGCTGCCATATTTATAGGTCTTCTATGGAACTGTGTTCTCCTTCGGCATTTGACCATCATTGGTTTTTTACTCCTAAAATCTTCAATTATATAGCAACAAACTCTGACAAGAGCTGGCTCCTCTCCACCTTCATCCTCGGGGTTCTAGCTCAGTAGAGTTTGGTTTGACCCTCAACATGAGGCTTTGCTAACTAGTACAACCTCTCTCCTGCTTGATTGCAAAACGTGATTTACTAATCTTGGTACTTTTGAGTGTCTGCTAGAACACTGAATAACCATTTGATTAATGATACAATTGTATGAATAGGTACAGAATTCATGGCTTTGGTGGATCTTCAGTGACGATTTTTTTTTTAATGAATTCTTCGTCAATGGTTCCCAATTCCTCAACAACATCCCAAGACACATTCCCTATGTTCTGAGCTCTGTCCCCACCTCCTCTTTCCCACTTTTCACAGGCTCAAGGAAGTTCTAACTTTCCTTCATACTCCACACCAAGGAGAGGAAGGGCTATCCTTTCTTCAGTGGTCATAAGTACACGTTCTAAAGACTCAGAAAAATCCTTACCCCGTGTGGTCTCAACTCTTAAATCTCCCTGCTCTACCACCTGTCCCTCTCTTTATCCTACCTCAGCTGTCTTTGCTGCTTCCTCCTCTGCGATACATTAAACACAGACCTCTCCAGCTCAAATCTTCAAGGAAGAAGACTATTTGGAAACCACAAAGATGGTAGCAACGTGGCATTCAAAGTTCTTATTAAAGCATCTAAGACTGTTTTCCACTTTTCTGTCTATATTATTCCCCACTCACAGCATTCTTACCTCTGCCTTCTACAGAGGAAGGGTTTACCAAGCAGCAGGGAAACAAAGAGCAATTCTATGCAAGTAGTCAATCCAAACATATTAGTAATGATACAGGCAAACATGCTGCCTTCTGTGGTGACTCACCAGAGGATCAAATCAAACAATCATTTCAACTTTTATTTTATCAATAATTGGTATTTCTGTATGTTTCCATTAACCTTTAAGTCTACTGTTAAAACATTATTGGCTTTGGCCCTCATTTGTTCAGTAAATATTTATTAAGGACACGCCTGGAGCCACATACCATATGCTACTTACTTGGGATGTGGTATTTATAGCATTTTTCATCAAATTGGGACTTAGTAGAGGAAAGACACAGTAAAGAAATAGATGAGTGAACAAGTCCTTACATATCCTGCTAATTCCTAAGAAGGAAATAAGTAGGGTGATGCTTCTGAAGAGTTCGGGTGGCTTTATTAGATGTCGTGTTCAGATGCTTTCAACGGGACTTTTGCAGGAAAGGTTGAAAGAGGATGGCAAGACAGCCTTTGCGGAGCAAGAGATCGGTGTGGGTCATGGAAGCTGTGGATTCAATAGCATTGGTGAGGAAAGAGCTCTCATGTTCTGGAAATCAAGATGAGACTGAACTAAAATTGGCGGCTAAATCTAGGAGACTAGAATTGGTTGGTAAGTCATGCTAGGGTCCAAACTGGAGAGCTGGGGGTCCATGACTCTGACACAAGGAATTTCAATCCTGCAGCGACGAGGTGTGACTCTGCATGGAAAAGGTTCTGCCTGTTAGATGGAGAATGAAGAGTTTGGAGATCACCTAGAGATGTAGGGCAAAGGTGGTCCCTTGGGCTAAGAACTGGAGCGGAGTGTAATGGGGAGAGGCGCGCTTGAGTGTGGGATCAGCATGCTTGTTAAGAAGCTTTGTATATTCAAGGCCTGGACTAAAGAGCAAGCAGTGAGTTTTAGTATTTTGCCCTAGCAACTGTGAGACTGAAGCATTAGTAACTGAGATGAAAGACTGGGTTCCTAGCAGGCTTGGAAAAGAAGCCCAAGGTCACTTTTTGGTGAATAGATCCTGATATGCCTACAATACCTCTAAAACAGACACAATGGGCATCTGGAGGTGTGAACTGCCGCAGGGAGAACTCAGTCCTGGGGGCCCAAATGAAGCATCTATTTACAGGAAAATATCTGCTGTCCAAGACTAGGGAGAAAAGGTGACAGCCTTATTTACATCTTCATTTTCACAGCTTTTCCTAGGAGAACGGCTTACCTTCTCGCCTCCGAGGTGACATCTCATTATGTTGTCAGGACTGGAACAAGCAGCAAGCTCCCCTGCAGCAAGGACCCTTGGCTTATTATTCATTATGCTCCTCGCCTTGATTCTTTCACATGGCTCTTTCCTGGGATTGTTCCCGGCCTAGGGAGCCTTAGCTATTTGCCTGGGGTTGTGCTACCCTGCCTTTTTGATTGGGAAACCCCTCTTGGCCCTCTTAAGACTTATCCTTCAGCACTGCCTTCTTAGCCGTTCTTCCTTTCTCCTCTCCCAGATACGGCGAGGTGTGCCTGCTAGAGCATCGTTTGTTTCTTTGGCACAGCATTTCACATACGGATTTTATTATTTAGTGTCGTATTCCTTGTACTTTATACGGTGTCTGGCATACACTGGCGTTTAGATGGTCACTGTTAGATGAGCAGACACTTCTCCTAGTCCCTGGCCCAAGAATAAGAGTTGTGGATTGGAACTGGTCCAGCGGTTTTATTTGTAAGAGGGTGAAGTCTGGACTAAGTACTTCCCCAAGGAGTGTTCCATTCACTTCTCATCAATTAATAGGAGCAGAAAGCGTGGATCGAGAATTATTGGCTCTGCAAGCTTCAAATTAAAATCCTGGCTCAGCACGTTCAAGTAGACCTTTGAGATACTTGTTGAGACACAGAGCCTAGATGCACTAGGTTTTAGATTTCTTGTGTAATCTTTAAAACATTCAAGTGAAGGCTGTTCAGACAGTTAATGTACGTGATAAATCGAATGTCAAGTTCTTAACTTGGACATGAAGTTTCTAACAAAACAAGCTCTCATCGCCCTGCTTTCCTCCGGGGGATGCTGATTTGTCCTGGATGCAAGCTGTCCCTTTTTCCAGAGTTCCCCATCATGTAGTCTTACACCAGTGAATGTGTGGACAAAGCAAGGAAAATAGTCTCTGCACAGAGTTATGTATCAAAATGCAATACTAGTTTTTCCAGAGCATTTAAATTGTTTCTATATCCTATCTTCCTTTAGCAATTTTCAAAAACAATTTGTTTCTTATTAACAATCCTACTAGAAAGCATGGTGTTTATGCTGTAAGCATACATCAGAGTTTACCCTTAAAAAACTTAGACGAGTGTCAAGCAGCCATTAAATTCGCCATGAAATAAGAGTTTCTTGCTTATGGATAGAAAGCAGAAGCTTAGAACGAACGCATTATCACAGGAAAAGGGGTGGCCTCTAATTTCAGGCTAGCTGTGTGATATCGAATATTTGAACAAACAGACTTCTGTACCGTGTTCCTGGAGTTATTACCCTCCAGGGCTTTAATCACTTTGCAGCAGGAGGTCATAACACTTAACCAGCCACGCAGACAATATGGGACACAAAGGTTAAAAGATTCAGTCTCTTTTCCAACAAAGCAGTAAGACAAAGCAAATTGTGATTTCATCTTCTGGTTTCTAATTTATTTAGATAGCTCCCTTTCAACTTACAGCCATCCTTTCTCCTTTTGACCTGTAAAATGCCACCCCATACAACAATGTAGCATTATCATATATAAAAGCATGACGGGGCATTATAATAAACATTCATTTTATGCTTTTTCTTGTTAATTTAACACATGTAATACATGACCTCTTAGAAGGCAAGGGACATTTTTTAAAAATATCTTTCATAGTTTATTTAACTTTATTTTATGTGCATTGGTGTGAAGGTGTCAGATCCCTTGCAACTGGATCTTCAGACAGTGAGCTGCCATGTGGGTGCTGGGAATTGAACCTGGGTCCTCTGGAAGAGCAGTCAGTACTCTTATCCACTGAGCCATCTCTCCAGCCCCTGACATTTCTTATACAATGGCATCTTGTATCTAGTATCATCTTTTAAGAGGGAAATGAAAGACTCACTGTACCAGATTTTATTTTACTTTTGGGCCACCAACCAGCTCCCAAATCATTACACAGAGACTTCCTACTAGTTATGAAATACTCGGCCTTACTCTGCCTTATCTTATGCTTGTCCCCCTCCCCCAGCTCTGTTAACATAACCTGTTTCTCTTCACCTATATTTTGTCTCAGGGCTATTTCTCTTTCTTTCTGTGTGTCCTGCTTTCTCCACTGCTTCTCATGTTTTGGCTGGGCAGTGGCTTCCTGACTTCTGGCCCCAGGCATCACCCTCTCTTTTTCCTTCATCTCTCCTCCTTTCTCAAGCCTAGATTTCTGCTTCTTTCTGCCTGACAGCCCCACCTATCCCTCTCTCTTGCCAAGATATTGGACATTTGGCTTTTTACTAGACCATTCAGGTGCCTCACAGACAGGCAAGGAGAAACAAACAAGAAATAATTCTACGTAATTAAACAAATGCAAAGAAATGTAACACACCTTTACATAGAAAGTAATAGTCTGCAGATAAACAAATGTAACATACCTCTACATAGTTAAAGTAATATTTCACAACTCATCTGCCAAACTGATGCAATGAAATATAATACAGATAGGAGAGAAGCATTGAAGTAAATACTGTTGGGGTTTAGCTCATATAAATCCCAGTATAGCTGAAAGGGATCGTGTTATACAACTATAGACAAGATTAATACTTTATACAGTAGTCTGTCATTGAGCTTGATACAAGTCCTTACCAATCACTGAACTAATTTATAATGTCGTGGGGACATGATAATTAATCTCCAAACCATGCATACCTGGTCCCTCTGAGTCAAGTTGCTTGGGAAAGCCAAATCAAGCTATTTGATGCTAAAGATGAACACTTACCCACTCTTACTCTCAAAATCTTTCAGTCAATGTTATCTCTCCTGAACATTGTACTATAACAACATCTCAGTGATTCGACCTAAGACTGACTCAAATTTCTGAATTTAAAAAAGTAGCATCAGGCCGGGTGGTGATGGCACATTCCTTTAATCCCAACACTCGGGAGGCAGAGGCAGGTAGATCTTTGAGTTCGAGGCCAGCCTGGTCTACAAAGCAAGCTCCAGGACAGTCAGAGCTAAACAATGAAACCGTGTCTCAAAAAACAAACAAAAATCCTAGCATCGGGTTGGAGAGAAGGATGGCCCAGCAGTTAAGAGCGCTTGCTGCTCTACACAGAGGGTCCCAGTTTACTGACCAGTATTCAGGCCAAGTGAATCACCACTTTTAACTCTGGTGCTGGGACATCTGAAATCCTATTCTGCACTCCCTAGGTAGCTGTGTGCACCTATGTACACGCCCTCACACAAACACATACATGTACATCTTACTAAAATGAAATTTAAAATGTAAAGGTGTTTCGGTGGTGAATTTGCAGGGAATTTATCGTATCAAAGCTCTCTATATGAGCAGGAAACCTAAGCTAGATCTTTGGTATCCAAAAGAGGAAGTCAATTTTACAACTAACTACCTGGTTATTTGAACTTCATGGGTCTCTTTCTGGCCAGAATCCAAATGCTCATGTTTCTGACACATTCCCTTGCCCCAAACTTGACTATTTCAGACACTGAACTACAAACTGATAAACAAGTTCATCCCCGGCTAGTAAGAGAATAAACTACCATACATTTTCTCCTGAATAATTGTATAAGACTATGAATACAGAAATAGGACCATCAAGATAGCTCAGTGGATAAGGGCAACTGCCCCCTATTCTGGTGGCCTGATCTTCGCATGGTGGAAGGGAAAAAAACCAATTCCCGTAAGCTGTCATCTGACCTTACATGTGTGCCACAGACTGCATGCGACCTATACATGTGTGCTATGGAATACATGCATGCATATGTTTACACACATATAAATAATTACAACTTTTTATTAACAAGACTCCCAGAGAACGTAATTCCTAAGAAATAAGCTTTTAAAGCACGACAAGCATGGAAATTGACAAAGGTCAACATATAGGTTTGTTCATGATAGTCTTAAAAGAATGAAAAGGGAAATATCCCAAATTGTGAGATTATCAAATGAATTCTTTGATGAAACACTACACAAGCAATAAGAATACTGTGGCGCACCATGCCTGTCTGGGCTCTATGCATTGCCATACAGTTCGTGAACCAGGCAAGGGGCTGGAGATTGAAACACACAAAGACACACAGAGACACAGGTCATCCTTGAAACAAAAATGCCCCTTCTATTGTGTCCAAGAGCAGCTATAGGGATCCTTATGATAGCCTGCCCCAGCCAAACCCACCAGAAACCACCTCTCCTGCCATCAGGTACGCTTGAGGGTCTCTCGTCCTCAGAGCAGCTGCAAGCTGTCTCAGAGCAGAGAAAAACAAGTTGTTTACAAGAAATTCAGAATCTGGAGGTTCACAGCTCCAACAGAATACTACATAGGAAAGGGGGAAATATATGAATATTGACAAGAGGGGAAAATAAAGCTTAAAATAATACATTGATGTTTCTAGAAACGTTAAAGATCATTGCTGTTAGAAAAAACTTCGGGGAGTGACGCAGGTCTGGAGTGCTTTTCATAGTATTTTGTATGTTTGTATTTCTGCAACAGATATAAAACACTTTAATTACAGAGGTTTGCTTTTTAAAAATTTAGGCAAGGAAAGCACACTTTTAGGAAGTACATCAAGGAGCACTGTTACTATTCATTCCTGAAGTTTTCAAACTATCTTCTTGTATCAAGCCCAATGGCAAGATACTGTATAAAGTATTTATCTTGTCTATAGTTGTATAATGCTTTCTGCCACCTTGTGTAACCTACAAAGTGAGTTCTAGGATAGCCAGGGCTGTTACAGAGAAACCCCATCTCAAAAAAACAAAAACAAAAAAAAAAGAAAAGAAAAACATTTCATGGAATCATGATTTAATTCTATGACATAGGCTTTATAAAGGCCTCGTACAAAGCTTCTATTAAAAATGCTGCCAGTAGGAGAGATCACTCTTCCCTTCAATATATGTTCCAGCTTCTGACTTCCTGGAATGATGTCCATCAGTAACAAATGGGAACTAAATCTGTTTTATTTAACCGAGTCCAATTACAAAACTCTCTCTTCTTCTTTGTTTGCTGACATTTATGTCAGCATTCCTATTCCTTCAGTTTCTTGCTGAGTTCTCGTGTCGGTGATTCTTACTAATTAACATATGGCAAAAAAATAGGATAAACTAGAAGATGTGCCAAAGGAGAGTTGAAGGGACAGGGAGAGTGGTAATGCAGGCAGCGAGGAGTTGAGCCGCACGGGGCTGTTGTAGAATGTTAGTACAGGTGTGTCACCTTTGTTTACGGCGTGGAACGTTCCCTTAATGATGCAAAGATGTGTTGCATTCCTTTCTGTTGCGTTTGTTTAACTATGTGAAGCTGTGTTTGCCTGTCAAAAAATCTGATTGGTCTAATAAAGAGCTGAATGGCCAATAGCCAGGCAGGAGAAAGGGTGGGCGGGACTGGCAGGCAGAGAGAATAAATAGGAGCAGAAATCTGGGACTAGTAGAGGAGCAAGAGAAAAGGAAGGAAGCAAAGCAGGGGCTGGCCACACAGCCAGACGTGGAGGAAGAATGAAAGAAAAAATATTCAGAAAGAGAAAGGGATAAAGCCTAGAGGCAAAAAAAAAAAAGCCTAGAGGCAAAAAGTATATGGGATAAGTTAAGAAAAGCTGGCTAGAAAAATATCCAGGCATTCATGAGAAAGAAGACGCTTCCGTGTGATTTTATTTAGGAGCTGGGTGGCAGGGCCTCCCCGCAAAGAGCCAAAGCAGTAAAGAGCAAAAAAGCTACACTGAGCTGCTTTGCTACCTGTAGACAAGAGACAGCATTGGGGGTGGGGGTGGGGGGAAGCAGCAGACAGGGGCAGGGACCTTTAGTAGAAAGAATGACGCTCAAACACAAGCCAACAGGGCAAGAAACTGGAGGGCTATCGCTACTCTGCTACTCTCCTTCTTTCCAGTCTCCCATCTTTGCTAAATGCAGCCAGAAGCCAAGGTCAAAGAAGACCCCAGACAAACCAGGAGTCACTGAATGAAGGGCAGAGAGATATTAATTTCCTTGACTATAAGTATTTAGAAGTAGTTAATCCCTACATACTTGCAGAAGTAACATTTTTAGATGCTAGCTTTGGCCCCTTGGGTGAGCAATCCTTCATAGCAGAGCTTCCCAAGCAAACTGGCAATAAGCTGCTTTCTGTTGTGATGTATCCTATGTCCATATAATAGGATGAGCCAAGAAAGTATTCTTGGGTAAACACATTAGTTATCTCATTCTTAATTGAAATACCAGGTGGTGGAGTTAAAAATAACTGTCATGGCTTCTTTAGGAGAAAACGTCTATTTTCAGGATGGGCAATATTACATAATGATCGTGTTGTCTGTTGACACTGCTAAAATGAATTTGCTCAATCTTGTTTTAATTTCTTTTCACTGTTCATTAGAAAGGGAGTTTATATATGAAGGATGTTGTATTTTGACACATGAAGTGTCAGGAAGAGTAAAAAGTAATCAGGACTCAGAGTCGTTCAATCATGACGTCCTAGAGCTCAGGTGATTCTTGTGAACACTTAATCCAAACACTTCATTTTACAACTGAGAACAAAGCCCCCCACAGCCTGCATATAACGCACCCAAGGTCATTCAACATCTTAGGGCCCCTGGGACTGTGGTGGCTTCCTCTCGGCCTCAGCATCTAGGCACGTGCTGCGTTACAGCTAAGTGGTTATAGGTGGCGGCGTGTGCTGAAAACACACCCAACCCAATATTCTAAGTTCCCGCACCATGCACTGGGAGTAAAGAAATGAAAAAAAAAATTCCCATTTCTTATAAGCGTGCATTCTAGAAAAATAAGTGACGGTAGTATTACAAAGTATGTATGCCAGGGGTGAAAAATGCTGAGGCAAAACTAGGCCAGGATGACAGGTCACAATGGGAGAAGAGGGTCATCGAGGGATGTGCTCACTAGTGTGGTGTCTGTTTGGGTCCTTCGCTGAACTGAGAAGAGGGCTGTGTAGATGGCATGGGAGGAATGAGTTGCAGCTGGAGCAGAAGCAGGTGGGAAGGGGTGGGATTTGAGATCCAGCACACGCTGGAACGCACAGGGAGGAAAACGAGGCGCAGGGCTTTTGAGACTGGATTTTGGATTTTATTTCAAATGGATGTTGGTCCATTTCTGGCCGGGGGAATACAATCCAGAGAAAGTTTTTACGAAGATCAGCATGGCTGCTTTGTATAAAAGGTTGTGGAGGTGGAACATTGAGACAGGAAGAGTTTTGGGGGGTAGAGTAGCTAACTAGGAGACCAAGAGGCCGTTGCAATGCTTCGAATTTAAAGACCGCTTCTATCCATGTCAGAAGATAAATGTATGAAGGGAAAACAAGAATCGGCAAAGACACCAAGACTGTTGGGCTGAGCCCTGGGAGAACAGAGTCCATCGGTGGGGAGAACAGGAAGAAAAGTATGATAGGTCTGGAGAGAGAGACAGAACCACAGCACTGGCATTTAGATTTGAGATAGTCGGGTATGTCAGTGCAGACTTCAAAAGGACTATTAATCGATACTATCCAGCATATAAATCATGTAAAGTTATTTTAAGACAGTTAAGATCCATAAGACTAAGCCCCCAATACAATCCCAAGTTTAACAGAAGAATGAGGAAAAACCTGTCCAAGTTAACTGAGAAAGTACCATTGTGGTAGAATGGCTTGCTTAGAAGTAAATGAAATTGTTTTCCATAGACCCAGGGCTATCACTTCTGTCGTGGTAGTCCCAGAAAGATGAGGACTAAGAGTTGACCCACTGGGGTTAGCTAGCAGAGCATGGAGGTCAAGCGCAATCCTGGCAAGTGCTGTGTTGCTGAAGTAGGCTGCGGGGGCTCAAGCGTTAAAGACGAAAGTGTTCCTCATTACCAATCACCAGGGAAACGTGAACCACTGCCCCTGCACGTGACCCTGCTGCAGCTGGGAGAAAACTGGTGTGCTCTTGCAGAGGCATCCACGTTGGCTCGCTCGCGGAAGCACTATTTGCATCCGTGGAGAGATGCGAACAACCCACATGCCCGTCCACACAGGAACAGTTAGGAATTGAGAACACAAACGAGTTATCAGAGTTGACCTCTTGTCGGGCAGCGGACTCCAGGTCATTGCTGAGAAAACAAGCCAGGGCAGGACGTCAAGCGGTGCCTGATTTCACCCAGGTGGAAGTGAAAACGCTGATCTCAGACATTGAGAGGGGCAGTGTGGTTACTGTAGGTGGGGGTGGTGGGGTGTGGGGGATGTGCAGGACAGGGAAAAGTGATCAGAGAGCACTAAACCCATAGCCAGGGAGGCATAAGAAATTCTCACGTACTGTACCGTAGTAGCCCTACTGATTTACTGTGCATTTTTAGAATGCTTGAGGAAGGAATTTTAAATGCTTCACCATAAAAATAACTGGTACAGGCATAGATACTTACACTGATTGAAGCACCATATACACATGTACCAAAATATCACATGATGCATTAAAACTGTTTTTCATGTGTTAAAGGAACTTAAAATTTAAGTGAATTGGAGCTGGACAACTGAGTTCAGGCTATGGAAGGATATTGTCTGAAGAAGGGTGGGACCAAGAAAGGATTTGATAGAAGACATTATGGCATACATTTGGAAAAGATCTGGAAGATGACAGTGGTTGGGACAAAGATTGGGACGATCTTGAGTAGGAAAGGCGATGAGACTCAATGCTCAGTGGACCTGGTTATGAAGCGTTATGAAGAGAGGGCTGTCAGGTTCATAGGTATGGACTCCAAAGGGTTAGTAGATTGGATCGTAGAAACCTATGGAAACTCTGGTGAAAATGTCAATATGTTAAAAAAAAAAAGTGCAGTCATGGCAACTTTCTTCATCTTCCTTAACTCTGCTCAAAAAATGATACCAAAGAGGATAATAAGAATGGGGAGTTGTGAGCCGGGCAGTGGTGGCGCACGCCTTTAATCCCAGCACTCAGGAGGCAGAGACCAGCCTGGTCTACAAGAGCTAGTTTCCAGGACAGGCTCCAAAACCACAGAGAAACCCTGTCTCAAAAAACCAAAAAAAAAAAAAAAAAAAAAAAAAAAAAGGGGGGGGGAGTTGTTAAAAGCAGCTTGTAACATAATCTTATCGTGATTATCTGATTTCTCATGGAATGTTTAATTACAATGCTTTGTTAACCTACAGAAGTCATAACGATGAAGAACATGTGGAAACAGACTGTCAGGTTGGGGCACCTTTAAAACATAAGGGCAACTCCACTACAGCAAACAGGTGTACTACTGCAGAGTTTTAATATTACCCATTTCCTATCAGCTAGACAGAACTGTGTGAACAAGGGTAGGGCTGGGAAGAAAATAACCCCAGCTCCAATACTTTGGTATTGAGGCTTCTTGAAACTGAGGTTTCTCAAAATAACAAATAGCAATCACAACGAGGGCATCAGAAACAGTACAGCAGCATTTCGATGATAAACCCAGGACCAACCCATCTAAGGCCAAACCCACTTCAGGGCTCTGTGACTCTGGGGAAATTATGGAACTCCTCTATTCGGTTACAAAATGACAGTCACATGGTTATCCATCCATCATAGTTAAGGTTAAATGAACACAGGAGCAGCATTTGAACATCGCAAACACTGTATAAATGTTCACTATATCTGATCATTATGAATAAAATCAAGACTTAGTAGGGAATATAGCCAAACATGGCACCTGGAGTTAATCCTTAAATTTCTCTCTATAAAGCTGCTAACTGGGGGAATACTGTACAAAAGAACAAATACATCTGGCCCTTGGTTATCCTAGCAGTTTTTTCATATGACCTTTCCTTAAAATTGTATCACAACAGATAGTAAGGTTCCTTGCTGGGCATGGGACTACACGCCTTTAATCCCAGCACTTGCGGCGGGGGCGGGAGGGGGGGGGAAGAGCAGAGGCAAGCAGATCTGAGTTTGAGGCCAATCTGGCCTATGGAGAGATTTCCAGGAGAGCCAAAATTACATAGAGAAACCCTGTCTCAGAAAAAACTATATATGAAGGCCCCATCATGTTTTAACTCTTCTTAGGAAGAATCTGTAGGGGGCTGTAGCCGATGGTTCAGTGGTTAGGATGACTTTCATGCTTAAGTTTGGTTTTCAGCACCCACACCTGTTGGCTCACAACTGCTGGCAACTAGCTCTAAGAGCATCAGCTGCGAACTTCTGCTGTGGGTACCAGGTACACAGGGCTCAGCTTTATGTTTGTGTCAGACTCGAACTCGGGTCCTCACAATAACAAGCCGTCTCTGAAACTGATTTTCATGTTAAAAAGACAGTTCAAAACAAGCAAGTAAGCTTACCGTTGGCCATCTCTGGATGGTCATTCTACAATTCCTGTCACTTGTGGACTTTATGTTGAACTGATTTCAACTTCAGACTCATGTAAACAGGGCAGAATCAGTTCACTTAAGGTTAGTAGGCTCACGTCTAAATTTTAATGACGTACCAAAGAACACTGGGAGCATTTTTTACACTAGGTGATTCTTGATTTATTTCAGTTAATTAAATGTCCTGCTCAACATGAGTTCCTTAGCCCATAAAATACTACCTAGAGGACTGATTAAATTTTCAAAAGAGAAAATTGGAATCCCAGTTTAATTTTGAGTTCTTTCTGCATAAAAGATCTACTGTCTTCTCCTATCTAGTTATTGTTAAATGACATTTATCCATTACATTTCCTTGATTCATTCAGATTGCTTCATCAGATTCTAAAATTAAAAAGAAAAATAAGGAAGGGGGCTGAGGAGGTTGCTCAGTGGTTAAGCGTACATACTGCTCTTGCAGAAGGTCTCATGGGGGTGTTCCCAGCACCCATGCTAGGCAGCTCACAACTACTTGTATCTCTAGCTCTATGAGATCTGATGTGTTCTTTAAATCTTCATGGGCACCCACACCTATGTCTCTCTCTCCGCCCCCCATGCACACATATACACAAACAAAACTAATTTTTTAAAAATAAAGCGTGGTGGTGGTGCACGCCTTTTAATCCAAGCACTTGGGAGACAGGGGCAGGCAGATCTGAGTTCAAGGCCAGCCCGGTCTACAAGAACTAGTTCCAGGACAGGCTCCAAAGCTACAGAGAAACCATGTCTCGAAATGCAAAAATAATTAAAACACCCCCTCAAACTGTGCAAAACTCAGCTAGGCGTTATCAGCTGCGAGGACGGAGAACAAGCCAATGGGAGCAGTTCTAGAGGCTGGGCCTCAGTTCCTAGGCTCCTTGGCTCCCTGGCTCTTCCGCTCCACTGGGACTTAGCTTTAGTGCAGATGGTTCATTTGCAAAGTCTCATGAGAGTGGTCAAGTTTTGTTTGGAGGGACTCAAAGACATTTCCAAGGTCCCCAAAGGCCATGGCTATGCTCACACTGTCATGTCTGTTTTCTGAGAACATGAAAATTGCTGAAAGCCAGTTTCAAACATCTGACAGTCACCATATTGCTAAGTGTCACCACAGTGCTTCTGTGTTGATGCTTCAGCTAGCGCAAGTGAAATATTGCATAAATTGACAGCATATTCATTTTATATAATTTTATTGTAACTGCAATCCAGTTAGCTGTCTTTCCCTCCCTCAAGCAGCCTTGGTCTCTGTAACACAGGTTGGGGGAGAGTCAGAATGGGAAAAGATCCAGAGGAAGCAGAGAGAACCCTGGCCAGGGCGGACAGGGGTCCCATCTCTAAGGTTTGTTTTCCAAGCACCACCATGATTTCCAAAGGCTTTTTTTCCCCACTCCTTTAAAGCATTGTAATCGTCATCACCCTCCTTCCTCAGCATCAGAGCACTTCATGGGGATGAGAGGCAATCAGTCACAGGCATTGGAAGGAAATTGCGGAGGACAGTTCCATGTCCCGCAGTTCCTGTGGTGCACACATGCATGCAATGGCAATTAAGGACCGAAACTGAAACAGGAAGATTAATAGGAAGAGTTGCTGAGCCCTAGTGCAGTCACTCGGGGCAAAAAGTTTATTTCGGGACCTGAACATTGATCAACTACGGCTAAGAATGCTACTAAGATAGGAGCACTAGCCCTAGGAAGCAATCAGATCCAGAGGCCAGAGTAGGAAACCTATGACTTGATACAAGGCCAAGAAATGAAAGGGGAGCCGAGGTGATGAGATCAAAGGTATCTAACTGCCCTGAGCTAAGGTAATCATCAGTACTCCTTGAAGGGGTCATGAGTTACTCTTAAAATTACATTAGAAATATATGTGTATAGATAATTTTGTCAATATGAGCATATAAATTCATATATATATTACTATTGTGTGTAGACACATTCAAGTTAACTAATATCAAGCTCAACATAATTCACCTCATTTTGTCATTTTTGTTTCTCAATACTTTTATTATCCTAATAAATTTTGAAACTCAAATTCCTGTATTACCAAGCTTCTAGTGACATAGCAAGAATTGTATGCTATCTTTGTGGCAGGGCAGGTAAACACAGCCTTTTAAAAACTACTAGAAGAGGGACAATTTATGTTGGTGTCTCCTCGTACAATGGCATGAAATTTGCAAACTGAAGAACTGGGGCATAAGATGTACCGCATTGGAAGGCACTTTGGAACACAATAGGTATGTGGATGGAGAATCGGCCCATCTGGACCACTGGGATTATATCCTCATACTGCCGGATATACCTTACTCTAGGAGCCCATATCACTACCCTGCATATTAAGCAGCTGGGTGGAGAGAAAGTGAACGCAGCCCAACACATTGCTACCTGTGGGTAGGGCAGCAGAGTCGGTGCTGAAAGAAAAAGTTAAAGGCACTACTTTGAGGCACACTGCTTCCGTAAAGGAGACCTTGATTTCAAAGCAGAACCCACAGCAGAAGGCATATGTGTGTAATTTACAATAAAGTCAGCAAGTCATAAAGCTTATGAGAAACAGTGTACATTTTATCTTTTTGAACTGTGTGCTAATGAGTCTGTATTCTGCAGTTTATTGCCACCTAGACCCAGGGGATGCGCTAGTGAATCAATGGTCCTGCAGTTCAGGGTTGAATCACTGCAGTAAGCTTCAAGCTTTATGTTCTGATTAGAAAGTTTCATCTTTGCTGGCACTAAAAGCCAGTTATGCAGCCACCAGTGCTGATCAAGTACTGCCCTTTGAAGGGGACCTTACTTTCGCCAGCTAAGAACAACCAGGAAAAAAAAAATGTGCTGTGCCCCATGACTCTGGTTTTTGAATCTGGCTTAATACTATTTCCTCTAGTTATGATTAGCTGTGATTGCTATTTGAAATGTCCAATTCGATTCCATGGTATGTTTCTAGCTACCTTTGGTTCTACCAGTCTGCTACAACAATATTAATATCAGTAATAACCATATTCATAGAGCTCTTTCTGGGTTCCAGTCATGTGCTAGCTGTTTTCCATGTTTTGTCTAAATTTTTCCAATATTATGCAAGTAGATACAAACGCTGAAACTCGGGAGATAGAGACAATTTTCCCCGTGGTCACACAATTGGCAAGTGACACCTGAACTTTGATCTGAGTGAGGAAGAAAAACCTATGCATTCAATGTGCTCGGAGCCATGCCCCACTTTTAATGGGCTCACTGAGTCTGGGACCTTTCACACTTGCTACCCAGTTTGAAGTTCATTGCTTTCTCTTTCCACAGTGGCTTATCTCTAGCTTTCTTTGGAACTGAATCTCTTTAGATCCACTTCAGTATCTTTGAATCTGAATCCGTTTGGGTTCCTTTGTCAATGAGATTGCCAATGTGCCATAGTTATAGCCAATACATGGTGAAAACAAAGGCGCCTTTGGACTACTCTGCCTCCTTAAATTCTCTTTCAGAGCCATGGGACCTACCTTGGGATAGCAAACTAATACAAAGTCTTGTTAGGGAATGCTCATCTTGTAGCCTTCAGGTATCTGAAACCCATTCCCCACCCTGCACAAGGGTTCAAGGTCAAATGAGATGTGGGTAAAGCTTAGTCTCCAAATGCCACTTGTCTTCAGGAAGCACCTTCTCCTTCCCTATCTGCAGTCCCCTTTCAAGCCTGCCCCCTCATACAGGGAAGATATAAGGAATCTTAGCTCCTCATGAGCCTGGATTGAAGTCTGAGCCAGAAAGGAAGAATCTGGAATGCGGTGTGTCTGTAGGTGCCAACTTTAGCCTCCAGTACCTACACTAATTCAGCCCTCCGTGCTCAGGATTCCCCACCCCTTATGAATGGTAGCACAGGGTGACAGCTGGGACATTGTCATTCTGCTTCTTCCTGGTAGAATTCTGGGCATACGGAGGCCTCCTTCCATGCTGCCATATGCCAGACATTGAAACCCTATGTGTTTCATAGGATTCTCATGTATTAAACAAAAGCCACACACAGTCTTCTTAGATAATCTTCTCATTGCTTTGGTCTTTGGAGGTGACTAAGAAACATCACCCTGCTTCCCAAGTCTTAGTTTCAAAAGATCCAAGGGTAGGACTTCTAAAATAAAGATCCTTTGTTCCTTGAAGGCCTCAATAGAGGATTATATAATCGTAGATCTAGTTCACTATCTACATTGTCCATCAAGAGGAGTCTCTTAATTGGTTGAGAATTTTCCTAGCCATCAAGTCTGCTGCCTTTATGTTAAACAGCTCTTCAAAATCTATCTCCTCCATTTAGCTATAAGCCGCAAAAAGAATCCAGGCCATCACCTTTAGTGTCTTGGGAAATTCTCAGCTCTATGAAGCTCATTACTCAGGAATTCCTTCTCTGTACTCCATAGTGTCCCCAAACTCTCACACCTCCTGATGGTAATGGGCCTTTCTCCTGTTTCCAATACTGCTCATATTTGCTAGGGTCCTCATTAGCCACGTCTTTAACATCTGCTATTTATACTAATTGTTTGTTGAAGGTAATCTAGTCTTTTTTTATATTAACCTCCAAATGATAGCCTTGAAATCCTTCTGGCTTTTCCTCACTTTGAGTTCCAAATTCCTTCTCCATGTTTGGTGTTCTAGATTCCAGCACCCACTTTAGGGTTTTGTCTCTTTAATTACTGCATAAAAATTACAGATTTGGAAGTATAAAACAAGATTTTTATTCGCTCAGAATTCTGTAATTCAGAAGTTCTGCACAGTGTAGCTGGGCTCTCTGCTTTTGAAGTTATAATTCTGAAATCCAAGGTTTGGGCAAAACTGAATTATCTGGAGAAAACTTTGCTTCCAATCTCATTCTTGATTATGACAGAATTATGTTCCTTATGGTCACAGGACTGTGACTTAGAGCTTTGCCTTGCTTCACTGGGTCAGTTCTGCAAGGCTACCCATGCTCTCTCCCTGATGACTCCCTCAGTCTTTGGGCCATCAATGGCAGGTTGTGCCCTTCTTGTCCTTCAACTCTCTAGCCATTCTGGGCAAGCAGCCAGGCCTCTTCTCTAAAGGGCTCCTGTGATTGGGTCATTCTGATAATGTCGCTGCTTTGCAGTCATCTGTGGTGTCTGATCTAAGCTAAGCATGGGCAGAAACTGTTATTTCCACTTCTGGTGAGGAAGGGCGCATATATCAGGTTAGGGAGGGAATCTCAGGGGACATCTTTCAAGTCAGCTTGGTCAGATACTTGCTGGCTCCTCAATCCTAATGGTTTAAAAGAAGTTGGGTTTACATCCAAAGATCTTAGTTGTATCAACATTCTGTGTCCACCTTTCCTTCTCCATCCCCAGCTTTTTTAGGTCAGTAGCTAAAAATTTGATAGAACATCATCAAGTTATATAGTACCTCAAAAGGAGACTTCAAAGTTTTTATAAAATTTCTTCTTTCATATGGATCCACAAGTTCCCACACTGGGAGACCAGCTTTGACACGAACTATAAATTCTCTTGGGAGAACACAGCTTCTGGAATCTTCTGAGCATCCCAGGCCATCTAACCTGCACTCCCTTTTCACTGCCATTGCTTGATAGCCTGTGCCCTTTGGTTTTACACGGTCTCCTCCCCACAGCTATCTGCAGGGGGCATGCAATCTGGGTATGAGACAGAACATTTGAGTGCCAGCGTCCCACTGAAGCTGTGACTTTGGGCATTTTCTGAATAGGTGCCACATGGACCTGAGAATTCACAAAATGGTAGCTTCCTTCCTAAAATATCTTTGAGGTAAAACTAAAGGCTGTGTATACCCACTGGGTGGCATCCTAATTTCTCTAGTAATGCTTGCAGTGCTGTTAAGAGTTGGCTAAAAGTTTTCAGAGAACTGCAAAACACTACGCCAGGGAAGTAATTGAAGAGAACTAGCCTGCCTCCATCTTAGGCTTAAAAGTCATCTTATAGTAAATACGAACTAGGTTCATTTCTGCTTATGATTAAAACTGTTTCTCAAGGATTAGGCTGTGCCCAGCTTGTAACCTAAACTACAAATTATTTTGTACTGTCTGTTTCAGGAATGGCAATTATGTCTTTGCATAAAAAATGTTAGTAAGCATCTTGTAATCCTACCTTTGTTTCAAATGGTTGTATGAAGACCTTCCTGTGACTGCCTGCTGTTATGACTACCTTGTCATGCCCACCTTGCAACCGTGTCTTTGTTTCCGGACCCCCTGTAGGACTAACGTGTTATGCTTATGATCTGCTCCTGTAACCCCGAGTATTTTGCCCATCCAATCCCCATGTGGAAACCCCGTACCCCTGAGCTATAAAAATCTTGACTTCCTTGTATCCAATGCTGACCGCTCAAACCCCCACAGTAGGGGTGGAGGCAGCCTGTGTGCATGGATGAAAAAGCTTGCTTTAATTAACTACTTTAATTGGGCCGTGATTTAGGTCAGTGGTCGCTCTCCCATCTTTGGGATTAACATTAAGTCTCTAGTATATGAGCCTTGATTACAATTTCATCCTGGGAGGAAAGCTGAAACTACTCTTGCGTTGGAATCATGGAACCCTATAGCTGACATCCCATAACAATGAACCTCCTAAAATCCTATAATACAGAGCAATTTCTATGGTATTTTCGCACCGTCCTAAGAGTCACATATGGTGAAAGGGCGGTGGAGAGCCCAATATTACAGATCAGTCAGCTAAGGGCCCCATCTAGCACAATTTTCTTACAATAGTCCTATGCTCATTCATAGAATTGTGAAATTTACCTACCAGATAACAACTTAGCTGATTGTGGTTAATCAGTATCTTCCTTGAATCTTGAAATGAAACCACGAAAAGTAGAAATAGTCTATCCAATTGGAGTTTTAAACCATGGAGAAAACATAATCCATGGTGCTGGGCTACCTGTAGAGTAAACTTTAGCTCTAGACACAATCTAAAACTATCTCAGCAAAGGAGCCCTGAAAGATAAATCACAGGGAAGAAATGCTAGGAAGAAGGGAGGGTATCTTGTCAAGACGTCCTCCAGTGAGGTCTTAGGCATGGCAGAGCTTCTGTCTCCTCTGCTGCCTTTTTATGGGGAAAGAGTGTCGGAGTGAAACTGCAGGGGGGGGGGGGGGGGTAATGGAGGAGAAACGGCTCGGGCTAAGGGCAGCGCATCTCCATCGGGGACACTTCATGCAGGATTATCACCTGGGGAGGATTATCTGCCAAACTGCTGTAATGCTCTGGGGAAAACAGTTTGCTTTTAGCATATAAAATAGGACAAAGAGAATGTAAGTTCTCAACTAGTAAAGGTAGCCGGAAATTCTGATCAGTGTGTCTGTTGATGATGGAACTTTCCAACCTTAAATATGTAGAATTGCTGAGCAAAATCATATGCACGCACTCACACACTGTCCCAGGGTCGACTCATAAATCAGACCAAGGAGATGCAGCTAAAGTCAGAGGAAGACCAGACCCTAAGAAGGGTCTGAGTAGCTTCCAACTGACCTTTCACCTTCCTAGGAGCTGGAGCAGAGGGCAACAGATAGCACAGGACTTGGTCAGACACAGAGCAGGAATCTCACGGCATGATCGCTCTCTGGGAAGTGGCTCAAGGACTTCCTTATGCCTGGCCCCAGAGGATCAACAGGGTCACTGCAGAAAGCTTAGCTAGTGTCATACATGAGAATTCTGACATTCACACTGGCTCACAGCATGGTGGCCCAGGTCCAGAAGTAACACAGAAGCTGATTCTGAGCAAGTAAAATGTATATGACCCTCAGCAGAGGCAAAAACAAGAGCTGTCTTCGGAAGTGATGTCATTACCAGGTCTACATTCAGAAAGGAATGCACAGTTCATAAAGGAAACGCAAACACCTTCATTCTTCAATCATTAAAATGTCTGTGAAACTGTAGACACTTCAGGCAATATTTAAAAGGCAAATGACCAGATGAACAAAGTACCTGCAAGTTTAATAGCTGGTTAAGATTGTACCATCCTGTAATAAGCCCTAGCTATAGATTAATAAACAAATAGAAAAATAAGAAGTACAAATAAATCTATGAAAGAGAAAACTGCCCAGTAAACATAAGATATTTAGTCTTGGAAGCAACCATGAAAATACAAATTAAAACACTAATGAGGTACATTTCACATTTATCAGATTGGCAGAATTCAAAAAACTATAACCATACAAAGTTAGAAATCATATAAAATATGTTGATCCTAAAACATAATCATTTTCCTCCTAGAAGCACCTAGAGAGAGCTCTGGTTAGGCCCCAGCTGTCTGCGTGGCGGCTACAGCTGCATGCCAGGCAAGACAGCAAACCTTTGCAGGATGATCTGGTCTCTACTAAGAAAAATGGAGGAATTGGCAGCCGTGTCTACTACGGGATATTAAACACCAACTTAAAAAAACCAGTTCTACTCTATACTGTTAATACAGGGCTGCTTTAAAACACAAGCCGGGATGGGAAGAAGTCTTGCAGAATGGTGCGGTATGATAGTGCTGGTGGAAAAAATTAAATCATAGCCTCCTTGTGAAATGCTTCAGCAGCTATATATTCTGGGATGACAGAAACAAGTGAGGAAGATGCTGACTAAGGCCTCAGGCAATTATTTCAACTTTGTAACGCTCCACTTGCTTTTTTTGAAAATGTGGAACAATGTAAAGCATATTAAAATTCTCACTGCTATGTGATGGATACTAAGATATTAATCTTTATATTTAAACATTCCTTAAATGGAAAAACACTATATGAGGAAAATAAAAGAAACCAGATACCTTGGTCCTATACAATCTCTGAGTTGCAATCAAATCTCAGAACATCAGAAACACAAGTGTGTGCAGAGTTATGGTCACCAAGATATTTGGTCTTGCATTTCTTACATGCCCCTCATCATGCAAGGCAATGGAGTAAAACCCTGCAGGCAGCTTAGCGGAATGCAGCTGGAGCCACAAATGCACTAGGCATGTGGACATCTTGACATCTTTTCAGCATCTCCTTCCTTAATGCTCCTAGGTTAAAGCTACCATTCTAAAATGTGGAAGAGATGTGAACTAATTATAAGCCCAGCTTATAAACAAATATAGAATAAGTACAAATAAATCTATGAAAGAACTTCCCAGTAAACATAAGATTTAGTCTTGGAAGCAACCATGGAAATAAATATTAAAACACTAATGAGGTGCTTTTCACATTTATTCTGAAGTGTTCTCCTTTATCTCCATGGTCCCTCTTGCTTTAGGCTTTACTAGTCCTGCCATCAGTTTGGCCAATTGTCAATCATTCCATCCATTACTCTTTCTGTATTTGCTCACTTTTGCTTTGGTGTTTCTGAGGTCGTGTCATCTTTCTGAAAACTCAGTCTTTCTTAAACAATCCTTTCCCTTCTACAAATCTAAAGCAGTGACAGCAGAGAAGACAGTGAGCAATGCCCTGCTATGGTAGCAACCATGCCAACTACCCAACTTGAATCTGCTTTCTATTAAATGTGCTCCCTCCCATTATCAATAATTGACTCATTTCATTTGTCTTTGACTTTGTAAGCATTCAGGAAATAGAACTGTATTTAAGGCTCTTTACATGATAATGTAACTAATGCTTATATGTAGCGATTTCTGTGGTCACACTTGGAGAAACGAAATGCTATAAAAGCAAAAGGAGACAACACTTGGCACATATACTTCAGACATTGTACTTTCATGATAGTAAAAAGTTGGTATGTTACCGCACAAAGATACATAGTTCACTTGTATTATCTGAAACATGATCAATATTTAGTAATTATTTGTTTGTGCAGTTATTTCTTTTAAAAATCATCTTTCTTCATGTGAGCCTTATAGAATCACCCAATTCACTTCTTTAGGTGAATAAATAGAATTCAATTTGAATTAAATGTCGGAGCAACTGACTTTGTCAAGTGGTCACGGGACCTTTGGTGTGTTGCTTTGTACCCATGCTGCTCCCCCTTCACCCAGTGTGCTGCGGAAAGGGCACGGTACAAGTCAAGATCAAGGACAAGAGTCAGGAATCAAGCAAAACTGCTTTATAGACTAAGAGTCCATAGTTGCTTTATCCCCAGTACTGAGCTTTGAAGAAAAAAACACCTAAGCCAGGGCTTCAGACTTTATGGATCCCACGGCCCAAAATGTGAACCATGGTCACAAGAGCCACGGGTAGTCCACCAATGACCATGAGTGAATCGGTCATTCTCAGCACTGAGCATCTTTTTCCAAAAATCATTTTTCCCATTGTGTCGATCAAGTCAATCCAGCTGCACTTCTGGGCCCTCGTGTGCAAGACAGGTGGAGCTCTGCCAGCAAACTGACTTCCTTCCACTGGTCATGAAGTGGCCACTGTTTGTGAATGATTTCCAGAGTCAGAAACTCTATAAAATGTTGCTTGATAACTCTGATAGCATTTTCACCTAGAGCGTCTGTACTGTGAAATCTGAACTTTTTATTGTAGCAAAAGACAAAACGTCTAAATAACAAGATAATGAAACCAGCCTTCCAGCACTTCTATCTTCTGTAGACCAGCAGAACCCTTTAGGGCTGTGGACAAGATTTTGGTATTTTTAAAATTTAGAAATAAGCATTGCTCCAAAAGAATGGCAATTTTGCATAACTGAAAACTAAATAGTAAATCAAGAAGGGAAGACTGGAAGAGCCTTTGGGCATTCCATGAATTGTGCATGGCCCCAGGTACATTGTATTCTGCCAGCAAGTACATTTCAAAGTGCCATTCGCCACATCACCATAAACCAAAATGCTCTCCCAGCGCATCAACAGCTTTACCACATTCCTCCTTAGTGCAAGACTTAATAGCCACAAATTTTGCCTCTTCACCCCCACTACCCCCGCCATATAGAATGAACTTAGTCACAGATACCTGTGTTTGTGCACGGCAACATGTCACAAATCTGTGACACTCATGTACAATAAAGCAAGACTTTGATTCTCACAGATGTTCTCAGGACAGCCCAGGGGAATATCAAAGCTCAATCAAGCACCAGCAGACCCATTCACACATTCAGGCAAACAGGAGGGTTTTACCTTTGTCTTCGTCTCCTCCCTCTGCAGCAACTCCTTCTCTTTCCAAAGTTTCTCTTTCTCCTCCTCCCTTTCTCTTCTTCTGATGGAAATTTCCATTTCCAGTCTCGCTAGCTCTTCCTGGTGGGCTCGCCATTGAGAAACCTGGAACACATAGAGACCCTTCCTTTCAATAACTATGTGCTATCACATGATTCCACATGGGACAAGTTTCTGTGTAGAGGAGAGGACTCAAGTTTTGCCAAAGGTAAATACAAATTTTATGTGCATTTGTGGATATAAGTGTACAAGTTAGTATAGAAAACGGCAAGCTTAAAATAGCTCATTCACTCTTTAGCTGAAATCGGGAAGTCATAAAATTTATGATTTTCCTGCAAAGAATCCATGACTTCCATAAAATTGTAGGCCAGGAGAGTAGGCCCCCTCCTGACAACCGCCTGGAGCACTGGGACCCACAGGCTGGATGACCCAGAGATCTAGAAAAGAACAAAACATGTCTGGAGAAAAAAATAAGAGGTCACTGCAATGATGCCTAATGATTTTCTGCTACACTCAGATTGGTTCCTCGCCCAATTGTCATCAGAGAGGCTTCATCCAGCAACTGGTGGAAACAGATGCAGAGATCCACAGCCAAACATTAGGGTGGAGTTCGGGGAATCCTGTGGAAGATGGGGAGGAAGGATTGTAGGAGCCAGAGGAGTCAGTACATCACAAGAAAATGCACAGAAATAACTAGCCCAGGCTCAGAGAGGCTCACAGTGATTGAATCAAAAACCAGGGTGCCTGCATGGGACTGACGTAGGCCTGCTGCATAGATGTTGACAGTTGCATAGCTTTGATCTTCTTGTGGGACTCCTAACAGTGGGAGCAGGGGCTGTCTGAATCTTTTGCTGGCTTTAGGAACCCTATTCGTCACACTGGGTTGCCTTGCTCAGCCTTAATACATGGGGGACGTGTTTAGTCTTACTATAACTTGATATGCCATGTTTTGTTAATATCCATGGGGGGGGGGGGCTGTACTTTCCTGAACAGAAACAGGAGAAAGTAGTTTTAGGGGTGGGAGACATTGAAGGGTTGGAGGGCAGGACTGGCAGGAGACGAGGGGAAAGTGCAGTCAGAATGTTACACATATGTATGTGTATATATATATATACAAACACACATACATAAATACGGTAGACAGAGCTATCAAGACAACTCAGCAGATGAAGACATGTGCTGCCAAGCTTGATGAACTGATTTCAGTCCCCACATGGGTTAGAAACTGTTCCATTCCTGTAGGTTTCCCTCTGACCCCCATATAAATGCTGCGGCACAAGTGTACCCATTCACATACACAAAAGAAATAAAAATGCAATTTTTATTAATTAAAACTTTAATTGTTATCCTTAAACTATAGATTGTTCCAAACAACAATCAAGGAAGGAACCATTTGTTCTATGCCTTTTCTTGTCTGGTCACTCAAATATCTGAGTGTCATTAGCTATGATGGCTGCCGCTCACCACCTCACGGTATTTATCCATGTATTCGTCACAGTCCACTTTCCCTCCCACAGATAGGTGAGCTCCCCCCGCCCCTTCACACAGTGATAGGCCACATCCCTGGGGCCTGGTCAGAACACTGATATTCTGTGCCTTGTTGTCTGTTGACTGACGTCACCCGTTTGGAATACTTCTGTCCCCTGATCACCGCATTTCAGTTGTTGCCAGAGAAAATATCGTGACTGGGGTTTTTCCTCCACCTGTCTCACGACAGGGTCCTGACCTACTCGCCCAAGTAGCTCAACACGAGTCAGATCATTCAAGAACCAGACTGCTGGCTGCATCAGACTCATCTTTGTTACAGGTCGTTCATCAGTTTGTAAGGTCTTCAAAACATGGCTTCAATTTTTCTTACAATCTAATCTTTAGACTTCCTGACGTGCAGTCATGAAAATGTAATTTAAAAAGTAAGGTAGAGCAATCAAGGGAGGGATACTCGATATCTATCACAGGCCTCTACACATAAGGACATACATCCACATACACACATGCACACATGGATGCATTCACCAACACATACACAACCACCACCCAAACTCTGGGACCTTAAAAGGTTTAAGAAGTGCTGACAGATTTCAGTCTCATTATTAAGTATGGAAAGTGAGCATAAATCAAGATGAAAACATAGAAGAAACTTCCTGGGTATGGGTATGTGCTACTGGTAGACAAGTACACAGCTTTTGCCAATATGTAAATATATATCGCAATATAAAGTACATATAGCCTTTTATTCATATCCCTGCCTCCAGGAAAACCATTGTGCTGGTTAGTTTTGTTTTTTGGGTTTTTTTTTGTTGTTGTTGCTGTTTGATCACAAACTGGAGTCAGCTGGGCAGAGGGAACCATAATTGAGACAATGCCTAAACCCACGGGACATTGATGTGGGAGGGGCCAGCTCACTAGTAGCACCACCTCTGAGCAGCAGGTGGTCATGGGTTCTCTAAGAAAGCTGGCTGAGCAAAGCCATAGAAAGCACAGTAATAAACAGTGTGCCTTTATGGCCTCTGCTTCAGTTCTTGCCTCTACATTCCTGCTTGAGGTTCTGACCTGACTTCCCTTCAGGGTGAACTATAAGCTATAAGCTGTAAGCTGAAATAAACACTTTCCTCCCTGTGCTTTTGATCATGGTATTTTATCCCAGCAACAGAAATCAAACAACCATCAACTAGACAAGTGCACGGAAATGTACCGCAGCAATGCTCTCTGCAGTGTAGTTTAAAACAATTTGAGAAAAATCTAAAGGCCCGGCAATAGACGGTGGCTTAAATCAATTTTGGTAAATTCATAAATACCTATGGTTGAGAAAAGATGCTAAATTTCTGCATTTGTTGATGTCTATAATATTTTAGATGCAAGACACAATGTAAAACCATATTTATAGTATGATCTCATCAGCATAAAGTGTCTGTATCTATGCAAAGAGAAACTTGTGGAAGGAGTTTTGCTCACATGATAATAGAGCCTCTCAACCTTATTTTGAAATATTTTTAAGTTATCCTAACCTTTCTTATATCTAAATTAATATATCCTTTCTAAGCTGGGTACATTTTTTAATAAACATGTTTTATAAACAAGT
The DNA here is from genome assembly GCF_018167655.1 of Microtus oregoni. NCBI lineage: Eukaryota > Metazoa > Chordata > Mammalia > Rodentia > Cricetidae > Microtus > Microtus oregoni. The sequence goes on from NW_024543096.1 coordinate 13,780,476, forward strand.
GATTAAAGAAATTATCAACTTTTTCTGGCCCTTCTACACATCTGCCTGACAACAGTGAAAAATACACAGGTGTGCAAAACTTCTCTTACTTGCAAAATTAATGTACTATCTTTAGTAAGTGATTCAAGCATTCATTAATAACACACAAAATTAAAAATTAAAAATATGAGTAAAGTGCCTCTAAATCATCTGGCTCCTTAAATATTTTATATTAACTTAAATTTTAGTTTTCTAAGAGTATGTTTTGCCATGTCTATGAAAATAAAAACTCCACCTCCTGGCTTGCAGCTACAGTCTCTACCCCATCAACCACTAACCAGTGAGGCTTAATTATTTGGACCTGGGACCTAAAATATATTGTCTATGCCCGGATGCTGCTATGAACCTTGCCTTTATCTTTTATCTGCGACTTCTACAGTCCAAATCAAATGTCCTGACAACTGTTGCCAACAGTCTCCCTGAACACTCAAAGGAAGGAGTCTGGCCTCTCCTCCACCTGTTGGCAATCCCACAAAGAAAGGATTCTTTCCCTTTGCATGTCATGGCATAGCTCTCCCCCACCTTCAACACTCCATGGTTCTCTCTCCCTGCCTCTTACCGGTTCAACCCATACCCTCTTTCTCCTCCAGTCTTATTCTATGATTTAATCCTGTTCTGTGAAGTCTTGCCTTGGGGAGACTGACTGCAAAATCTACATTAGCAGCTTTTTCTGCCTGCAATCCAGCTCTAAATTCTTAGAGTCCTATTTGCTAGTGCTTCTAGCATCCAGACTTCCAAAGTTAAAGTTGGGACCTGTGGTGCTGTCAAAGCTTCATACCAAGCCCAGGGTACATGTCTCTCAAACACCTGCTTCTGTCAGTGGGGCCACAAGTCTCTCCAGAGTATGGGTTATTTTCATTATGTAAGCCCAACAATAAAATGTTTCTTTGCATTTCATAACAATCTTTATATATAACACAATGACTATATTTACATATATAGTTTGATTTATACATGTATTTACTACTGCTTAGATGAGATTTCCTTTATGAGAAATCAATTTCAGAACCATTGAGATTGGTTGTAATTGTCTAACTCAATCATTTGGCTAAGTGTGTTGAACAAGACTGGAAAGTTCACAAGGGTAATGTCAATTGATTAAGTTGACTTTCTCGCTCACAACCCCACATTACTCTTTCTTGTATGTACTCCCTAAGTGAGCTTCTTTCTTGGCTCTGCCTTTAACAGCCATCCTTACTGGTACTCTTGCCAATGGTATGTTAACACCAATTCTTCAAATAATTTCAAGAATTATTTAATCTGTATGAGTCTTTTGCCTGTATGTCTGTGTACCATGCACATGCCTGGTGCCTACAGCAGCCAGAACAGAGTATTAGATCTCCTGAAGCTGGAGGTACAGACCATGATTAAGAAGCCATGTAAATCCTGGGAACTGAACGCAGGTCCTTTAGAAGAGTAGCTGTTGCTCTTAACCACTGAGCCATCTCTAAAGTCCCCAACTCATTCTTATCTTTAAATTCAAGGAGTGAAAGATACAAACACTCCTACTTGGAATGTCCTTGATTTCCCTCTGTTTGTTAAGATGGTTTATCACTCATCTGGGGCCCAAAGCATGGCTCGCAGCTTTCAAACACTCTCCAGCACATGCACCGCTGTCTCTTATTTCATACACCATGCCATCACTACTCACTAATATGCTGAGCATCTTGTTTCCACTTAGAACATATTTCATACATTTGCCTCCTCCTTATACTGTCAAGCAGAGCACTTGTGCATGATACGTGCCTAATGATAACCTTCTATGTAATTAATCAAACAGTTTGCCCAACAATTTGCCTAAGTTGCCATTTCAGGCATTTTAAGTACAAAGAATCCCTCTTCCATTCTTGAGAAAAGATAAAGGATGGTTTTTTTTTTTTTGAAGGCTGCAGAGATAGACTGTACCACAAAATTTTGAAACTACAGGCAAGTTCAATAATCACATTATATGTCAGGTAACATAAGCAAGAGAAAGAAGAAAAAACAACGGGGCCAGGGAACCCGGAGTAAGACATGAGCCTTCAGAACCCAAGCTGCTTCCCCTCCATTGGAATCGCTGCAACAGTCAGGGGCCTCTGGTGGTTACCCGAAGCCAGTAATTCATGACATTGTTGGTGATTATAATTGTACCCAAAGACATGATTATAGAAGGCCAAACTTGTGTGATCTTGACAATGAGAATCGGGCTCCCTAACAGTGGGTTCCGTCAAACGGGGCTTGTCAAATCACACAATGGGAGAGAGAGCAGTGGGAAAGGGTACCTTTGTGATGGGGGGGCAGGGATCTTACCCAGTGGATCCTCATAAAGAGATTTGGACGTGGAGAGAAAGACAACCCGTTGCTAGATTTTTCTGAGCGGGCTAATAATAAGCTGGCAGGTGGGCAAGGGAATCAATAGTCGCACAATAGGCTAAGAGCACAGAAGCCTTCTGAATGATGCTGCGTGAGAGGAAGAAAAGCTCGGAAGAACATTCTGGCAATTTCACTTTAAAGGCTCTGCTAATTACATGGCTCTAAACAGAGCAAGCAAGCATAACTGTGTAGCAGTAATAACCATGAAAGAGCACTGCCTCCTGGTAGCCAGGTGCACGTTTTCAGAAAAGTACTATTCGCATTATTAACCATGGGACATTTTTCCAGGTCTGTAGTTAATGCTTTAATATTCCTGCCATGTGTGCCATCTCTGAATGAGGCATTAGCCCAAGAGAGGACAAATAACACCAAGAGTGTGTTCATCTGCTACAAATAACTTTAGGACTTAACGAGCATGCTTAGCGTGTACTCCTTGCTCTTGCCATAAAGTAAAAGGGATGGTTAAAGTGAAGTTAATATGTACACATTCTCAGAGGGAAAATGCAATGACAAATTTTTAAAAAAATCAAGCCCTGAGTACTTCAAAGGCAATCAATGGAATTAGCGTCAAGGTAACAGTGTTAACACCTTTTTACATCAAAGCTGTGTGGGCTTCAGAAAACACATCTGCTCTGTCAACGCTGGATAAAGAAAACAAATACTGAACACAGACGTTTCTGTCTCCTCTGCAACTAACCAGCAATATTCCTATTCTGAACAAATGCTTCTCAACGTTCTCCTATATTAAAGGAAAGACCTCAACAGTTTCTGCTCTTCTGATTCGATTTCACCGTTCACTTATATAGAAAGTTCACAACATATGAACAGACTCTGCAGTTTAATTTGCAAGCACAATGAATAGCAATGAGAAACATCAGTATTTTATAGGCCTTTTAAACAACTACAGATAATTAAACATTCATGTTACCTCAACCCCACTTATGGAAGCATAAGAAAGCTGTAGTTATTTTCAAAGAGAAATAAATGTCCTGTCTGACCAGGACATAATTGACAATAATATAACATTTAAAAACTACAGTGACCAGGGCTTATATTATGCTTGGCCTATACTATGCTTGTTAGGGCATTCTATGATGTAATATAATCCTAAAATTCTCAAGCCTGCCCTTCACCCTTCATCTGCCTACTTCTTCCTTGCCCTACTTAAGTCAAAGTTTGGACTCATTTTCTCTTGGAAGGCAGCTCTAAGTCAACATCTCTAGAGCAGATGATTCTTCTATGTCCTTGGCATCTTGTCACCTTTCTATACAACATAGATCAAATCTTCGAATGGGCTCCCAATTTCTAAAGAGCTGGTGTAAATTTGTGTTAAGTTGCCCTGAATTTAACATGGCATGGGGGGAGTTGGCAAGTGTTCAGTAAACTTAGTGTTGCCCTGTTGACCATGTTCTTGATCTGCTCAGATGATGACATGCTGCACGTATCTGCCCCAGGATTGGCTACAGGAGGAGAACGTTCCATACCTCATGCTTCCGTTCTCTGATGCTCTGTGATGGGACCCTTGGGTTTTCCAAGCCCTGTCTATGTCTATGCTTCCTGGAGTTCACCAGTGCTTGCTTGATTGAAAGAATACCCAGAAACTTTGTCAAGACTTCCAACAGCCATTTCATATTCCTTCAAAGGTTAGGGTCCATGTGTAAAAACAAGGAAATCCTTTCTCTTCTCCCTCCATAGTCCTGGAAGTTTCCAAATTCAGTTTGGCTGAATAGATTTCGAATTTTCATTTTATTAAACCTTTTTTAACAGTTTGAGAGCTCCATTTAAATTTCTGCCAAAATGTTCCACCATTTTTCAGGACTACAGACCTAGGCTTTTCTATCTTATGTGCCCCATTACTGTTCAGCGTCACTCAAGAAATTGCCCCTGTGATTGTGCGGATGTTATTAAGGCTTTCTATTCTCCACTTGCCTTTTCCTCTTTGCTTCACAATTATCCTTTGGGTTCTTGGGTAACTTCATAAGTGCATTTTTATCACCCCTCTTTGATAAGTGCTTTCCATTTTCCGGGGCTTTTATTAGTCTTTTTCAGTCTCTGAGATTGTGCACTCTTTATTATCGGGACTGTTCTATATCCATTACTTTCCAAACAAAATGTAATTGTACCCTGGATGGCCTTACCTTAGTATCAAACAAGGCTTTTATAAAGAGAAACAAACTAAATTTCAATAAGCAGAAAATAATCAACAGCTGGACTCTTTGTCTGTTTGTAAAGGACAAAATTTACAAACCTACCAGGCAATTTTATATATGGAACTGAAAAGCCAAGCTGTCTAATGCAGTGATTTAGAACCAGGAACTCACTTGCCTATGGATCACTAAGTCTTAGAAAATCACTTTCCGATGTGAACACTAGCTTTTAAACTTTGATAGGCATTCTACAATCTGTATAGCCAGAGGCTAGGCATAGAGGAAGGGACTAGGGATGAGTGAAGAATCTCCCAAACAAGGAGAAACAGAATCCACCGGTACAGACGGTACCGGGAGGAGGTGCACTGGGATGGAAGTGTTGAATGGAGGGGGAGGAAAGAGGGGAATAAGAAAGAGAATACAGGGAGGTACAGATAACACCAAGAGCCATTTGAGACATCAGGTGAAAACTTTCTACAGAAGCTTCTTCACACACACGAAACTTTTGTGTGTGTCGGGGGGGGGGGGGGGGGGTGTAAAAACAAATAGAATCACCAAATAACGAAAGAGACAAAGCCCTAACAAGACATATTTTGCCACCAAGTGAGACCTCCAGAAATGAGTTGTATCTGAGTTGTTGGCCAAGGAGGCTCATGGATACTTCTAAACAACTCGGGTGATTATCAAGGCTATTTGGTGCTCTCCACAAACTGTTAAGTCCCTGTTGCAGAAGACAACGCCTGCTTATCTCATTGAACAGGGACAAGTCATATTGGTGCCTAATTAGTGCCTTCATCCCTATTGACTAGTGTTCTTGGTACCGGAAGGTACTTTGCCCCCAGAAGAGAAATATCAACCCAGCTACAACCCCTTCGATCTATAATGGTGACTTGGTTGCCTGATACACTGGCGCAATACTGGCACAAGTCATGGGAGTGACTAATCACTTTGCTTGGATTTAAGGTCTACTCAGTGAGATGGAATCCATGCCTGGCACTGCTAAAGCGGATACGAACCTGAGACCTAGGGGAAAAACAAATATAAACTGTTCTGCTGTAGGAACATAGCAACAACATGACTCCTAACATAGCAACAACATGACTCCTAACATAGCAACAACATGACTCCTAACATCACATAGCAATAACATGATTCCTGACCACATTCTTCTACACTCACAGATCATAGTCTTGCTCGGCCATCATCAGAGAAGCTTCCTCCTGCAGGATGTGAGGACTAACAGACCCACAAATGGACAATGTGCAGAGAGTGAGAGACCATGGAACACCCAGTCTTAAATGGGATGTCATCATCAAACCCCTCCTGTCACACACAGCTCAGGCAACTGTTCAGAAGAGGAGGCAGAAAGATCGTAAGAGGCCAGAGAAGATGGAGGATACCAAGGAAGCAGTGTCTTCTGGACCCAACAGGACTGATGCACATATTAACTCAGACTGTGGCCAAGGCAGGGGAGTCACAACTCTGAGAAGAACTGGACATGAACTGATGGAGGAAGGTCATTGGTTAAATTAAAAGAAACTGCTTGGCTCTCATTGGTTAGAGATAGGTGGGAGGAGTAAACAGAACAGAACGCTGGGAGGAAGAGGAAGTGAGCTCAGACTCCACAGCTCTCCTCTAGGGAGCAGACGCCTCAGAGAGACACCATGCCCCGCTCCGGGGCAGACACACACCATGAAGCTCCGACCCAGGATGGACTAGGCTAGAATCTTCCTGGTAAGACCAGTTCTCACAGATTATTAGAGATGGGTTGATCGGGATATCAGAATTAGCCATTAAGGGCTAGAGCTAAAGGGCCAAGCAGTGTTTAAATGAATACAGTTTGTGTGTTGTTATTTCGGGGCATAAGCTAGCCAGGCTGCCGGGGTGCTGGGGATACAGCCCCGCCACTCTTATTACTACAATGAACCTCCATCCCTAGCCCAGGAGCTATTTCCAAATGTTAAGTGTTCACAAAGGAAAAATTAGTATTCTCTAATGGAGTCTCACTGGATATATAAACTGTTCTGAAGGGCAGGCCCAATGCCCAGACATCAGTGGCCAACACAAAACAAACTGAATGGTGTTTTGGGATGGGTATTTTGGTATCACATAATGCTTTGTTTGGGCATTTTTTTTTAACCTTTCTGGTCTATACTGATTGTATATTGTAATTTCTTTTGTGTTTTTATGGGTTGTGTGTATTTCTCATGTCTGTTCTGTTTTTCTTTTATTCTGGTTTATTTTCTCATTTTATTTGCCTGCTTGCTTTCTAAAGAGAACAAGATGTGGAGTTGGATGGGTAGGGGGTGAGGAGGATCTGGTAGGAGGAGATCAGAATATATGGTATGAATTTTATTTTCAACTTAGAAAAAGAGAAATCAGTAATAGTTTTAAAAATCACTTTCCAGAAAACAAAAAACCCAGGATAGCCAAAACAATCTTATACAATAAAGGATCATCTGGAGGCATTACCATCCCTGACTTCAAACTCTATTACAGAGCTACAGTATTAAAAACAGCTTGGTATTGGCATAAAAACAGAAGTCAACCAATGAAATCGAATAGAAGACCCTGACATTAACCCACAAACATGAACACCTGATTTTCGATAAAGGAGCTAAAAGTATACAATGGAAAAAAGAGAGCATCTTCAACAAATTGTGCTGGCAAAACTGGATGTCAACCTGTAGAAGAATGAAAATCAATCCATATCTATTGCCATGCACAAAACTCAAGTCCAAATGGATTAAAGACCTCAATATCAGTCTGAACACACTGAACTTGATAGAAGAGAAAGTGGGAAGTACTCTACAACACATGGGCACAGGAGACCACTTCCTACGTATAACCCCAGCAGCACAGACATTAAGGGCCTCATTGAATAAATGGGACCTCCTGAGACTGAGAAGCTTCTGTAAAGCAAAGGACACTTGTCACTAAGACACAAAGGCAACCCACTGACTGGGAGATCTTCACCAACCCCGCAACTGACAAAGGTCTGATCTCCAAAATATATAAAGAACTCAAGAAACTAGACCGTAAAAGGCTAATCAACCCAATTATAAAATGGGGCACTGAGCTGAACAGAGAATTCTCAACAGAAGAAGTTCAAATGGCCAAAAGACACTTAAGGTCATGCTCAACTTCCTTAGCCATCAGGGAAATGCAAATCAAGACAACTTTAAGATACCATCTTACACCTGTCAGAATGGCTAAAATAAAAAACGCCAATGATAGCCTTTGCTGGAGAGGTTGTGGAGAAAGGGGTACACTCATCCATTGCTGGTGGGAATGCAAACTTGTGCAACCACTTTGGAAATCAGTGTTTCAGTTTCTCAGGAAATTCGGGATCAACCTACTCCTGGACCCAGCAATACCACTCTTGGGAATATACCCAAGAGAGGCCTTATCATACAATAGCAGCATTGTTTGTAATAGCCAGAACCTGGAAACAACCTAGATGCCCTTCAATGGAAGAATGGATGAAGAAAGTATGGAATGTATACATATTAGAGTACTACTCAGCAGTAAAAAACAAGGGCTTCTTGAATTTTGCATACAAATGGATGGAAATAGAAAACACTATCCTGAGTGAGGTAAGCCAGACCCAAAAAGAGGAACATGGGATGTACTCACTCATATTTGGTTTCTAGCCATAAATAAAGGACATTGAGCCTATAATTAGTGATCCTAGAGAAGCTAAATAAGGAGAACCCAAAGAAAAATATATAGGCATCCTCCTGAATATTAACCTTCATCAGGCGATGAAAGGAGACAGAGACAGAGACCCACTTTGGAGGACCGGACAGAAATCTCAAGGTCCAAATCAGGAGCAGAAGAAGAGAGTACGAGCATGGAACTCAGGACCGCGAGGGGTGCACCCACACACTGAGACAATGGGGATGTTCTATCGGGAACTCACCAAGGCCAGCTGGCCTGGGTCTGAAAAAACCTGGGATAAAACCGGACTTGCTGAACATAGCAGACAATGAGGACTACTGAGAACTTAAGAACAATGGCAGTGGGTTTTTGATCCTACTGCACGTACTGGCTTTGTGGGAGCCTAGGCAGTTTGGATGCCCACCTTACTAGACCTGGATGGAGGTGGGTGGTCCTTGGACTTCCCACAGGGCAGGAAACGCTGATTGCTCTTTGGGCTGATGAGGGAGGGGAACTTGATTGGGGGAGGGGGAGGGAAATAGGAGGAGGTGATGGGGAAGAACAGAAATCTTTAATAAATAAACGGAAAAAAAAGGAAAAAAATCACTTTCCAGGTCTTCTAAAGTTTAAAAGCACTAGTTCAGTTTTTTCAAACAACTTATAATTTGTATTATAAAATCAATGTTGTGAAAAGGCACTTTGTGTAAGTGGGAACCGAAGAAAACAGCACGCCTCAAGTAATGCAGTGGTAGTATTTCTAAGAAAATTGTTTCTGTTGTTTGTGTTCATTTTGTGGTGCAACATTCTTCTCACCATGGGCCATGGTCAAAATTTGAGCTTGGATGGAAACCCTAGGAACTCTGGATAATGCTTCCCAAGGCTAAGGGTGCCATAGCTTCACGGTCTAAAGAAAAAGCTATTATGCCGACAGCATTAAGCACAGCCCTTCTGACGTCAGTTCTGAGGCACAGTGCTGATTGGAGAAATGGATTTGAAGTCAGAAAGTAGAGTTTTAATTTGTGCCTTTGTGACTTACTCAAGGGTCCCCTGGAGCTCAGCGTTTGGCCATTTTGAACTTCAGGCCAATCTAAAGTGGAGTAATAGCAATGCACACTTACCAATACCATCCGTTTGCGTGAGACCAAAATGCAGGAGTTAAAGATCCACCAATCTGTTGTCCTCACCGACAGATCTCCCGGATCATCTCAGCAGTCACCAGCCTCACCATTTGAGAACATCCCTGAATCCATTCTTCCTGCTCCCTCCTTACTGAGGCCAGAGAAAATATCTTCAAACTACACAGTTGGTCATATCTTATTCCTTTCCATGCCCTCTCTTCCCTGGTTCAATAGTTCCCATATTAACTCTGCGTTATGTTCTATAAACTCTGAAGATCCTATTTATCAGCTCTGTTACTATAACAAAGTCATTCATATGAGCCTAGAAAGAAGAAACACTGTTTTGCTCGGTCTCAGTCCATGTTCACTGGATCCCCTTGCTCCTGTGTGTTAAGCCATAGGTCATGGAGGGGGAGTACATGGTTCAAGCAAGCAGCTCATCTTGGGGCCACCAGAATGCAAATGGAATAAGAACACCACATTCTACCTAGAGTATGACCAATGACCTGAAATCTTCAAATAGGCCTTCTTTAAGGGTTCTACACCTTCCATCCGTGCTTGGTATCATATCTGCATTCATGCTTATATATGTGTTAAAGTCATATCCTTGGTGGACAGGAGACACCCATTTGTTCTCTCTTCTATTTCCCTGAGAAATTATCACAATTCCTAACATAAACAAATGTTTAGCGGAGGCGCTTTAAACATAAGGAGTTAATTCATTCTTATAAAAAGTTTGTTCGTGAGTGACGTCATATGCATACGTCACCATCGTATTATACATTCCCTGTATTCTGGAGACAGTATTTATGTAGTTTTCTATTGCTGTGGCAAAGACCATGACCAAAAGCAACTTGGAGAGGAAAGATATCAGCTTACACTTCCAGGTAGTAGTCCATCGCTGTGGGTGGCCAAGCCGGAAAGGGATGGCGAAACCACAGAGGAGCGCTGCTACCGACCTTGCTCGCCTCATGTTCAGTTTGCTTTCTTCTAACCCTCTAAAACCACCTTTCCAAGTGCGGCCCTGGTCGCAGGGGACTTGAGCCCCTCCTACATTAACCGCTGATCATGAAAATGCCCTCACATGTTTGCCTATGCGCAATCTGATGGCATTTTCAAACGACGTTCCCCCTCTTCCCTGGAGCCCCTGGCTTGTTTCAAGATGACAAATCCAAACCACCACAACCACCATGCTAAATCTGAAAAATGAATCTCAGTAAAACTTACTCTTAAACATCCATGTCATCTTAAAGATATCCTTTAAGAAAAGTAAGATCCATCTTCTGCCCAGCCCTAAATTTAATTCCGGCATTATGGCTACATGACAGAGCAACCCAACCCTAGAAAACATAACCTCCCTTTGACTCCTTTGGCCCTGAGGTTTCTACTTTGGTTATAGTTACAAGTGAAGTACAAATTAAATACCTAGGACATTGCCCTAACCAAGGCATTCAGTTAACGAACACAAGAGAAATGGTCTGTTGAAGAGATGGGTGTCTAAAAATCCTCTCTTGTAACTAGAGGACTGAAATGCCTGGGGTGGAGGTGGGGAGATCCATTAGCATACCAAGTGATTCAGCATTAGTAAATGATTTTTAGTTCACAGGTCTATGTTGACATAAACATACACCTCAACAGTCTGGGTTTCCACTACAGTTATTATGAGAATAAGCAGGACCTAAAAGTTCTCATAGGTCAGTAAACACAGAAGGACTAATTTTTAGGGAGCAAGACCATCTTGGAGCTGTGAAATGGAGGACACTGGCGAGAACGGAAATTAAAGCAATTACAGAGTGCAGGAGAGTGATTACAGTTTATGGAAGCCCTCCCTTATAAAGACCCTAACAGAACACCTTCGGCAGGAATATTCTTTTTCTTTCAGCCCACGTCTTCCTAGCCAGAGCACAGAATCAACAAAAGATCTCAGGATCAAAGCAGGACTTGCAAACGCTTTGCTTGACAAGCTCATTACAGCTCACCTGTGCAGGAGGCCAAGCAGAGAAGTCAAACAGCACAGGAAGATTAGCTAGGGAAAATCGTGAAAGTAAGTAACTTCCATTATCATCAGCAGGGCCCCTTTAACTTATCTTAGTAAACATTTCAAACTAGATATACATGTACTGCCTGAATGCCTTTTTCTAGAAAGCACAGCCGAGTACAATGGGGGGAAAAGGCAGTATCTTCCAAAAGAGGGGGGTAGAGGGGGGAAGGGTAGAAAAGAGGAAGATGAAGAAAATTCAGGGACAATAATAATTGTGCATAGAAGCCTCCCTCAGATTATCACCAAAAATGCTAAGGGCGGGGGGGGGGGGGGGGGTAACACATCCATTACCTAAGCATGCGTGAGAAGTGAAACTCCCCCTGGATTGACTTCCGTCCAAGAAGACATTAAGAAGGAGCAGGAGCCTATGGTGGTATTACAATACATCCATAGAAATGGGGAATCTTATTCTTCCCCATAAAGTCATAGCAAACCTCTAAAATGAATGTTCTGAGGAGATAAACACTAAACAATGTGGAATCCATTCATTTTATGTGCGCGATTTAGACAATTTTCCTTGTTAATGACAACTCCGCTGAAGCTCATTTAAGCACTCTTCCAACTTCCCCAGCACTCTGCTTATGCTTCTCAGAGGAATAGATATGAGCCCGCACAGAAAATTCCATACTGTTCAGCCAAGGAGACTACTTTGTCCTAATCCATAAAACCGTATTAAACTGAACACATAAAGCATGATGGTGGGACTCTAATTGCCACTTAGGTTGAGATTTAGAAATTTGAATTTTGTCTTTCAAGGCTGCCCCGACTGCAGGCGTCTGCTTACTCATGATTATTCTCAGCTAGAGAAACATTGAAAATAGATTCGTATTTTCCAAAGAGTTTAATGACGTGTGGTCTTCTAGCTTTTCCATGCATGTGATTCTCTATTCCAGTTTCACAGGTCGCATAGTCAGAAGTGTGAATTCTGGATAGTATTGCCATTTGTTTATAAAGTAGAGCGTAGTCTGCATGAAAATGATTCTAACTAATAATCAAACATGTCAGCACTTACACCAACTGTGCAACTCCACTAGATAGCTAGGCCCACATTCTCCCTGCACCCTGAACCCTCTGGCATCTCCAGGGCACCCTCTTTTTCTCCATTCCTTATCACTCAGCACACAGGCTCTCCAGTACCACAAATGAGCTCAAAGTTCCCAGTCCTCAGTTTAATTTCATGTATCCAACTGTGAGTCTCTAGCGGAGATCTAAAAACCACAAACTCAGAAAAGAACCACAGTACCTCCCTCAGAACCTGATCACCTTAAGTCACCCAGTTGGCCAATTCAAGAGCAACCCTAGATGTCCCCCTTCCTAGTACCCTTTTACATCCAGCTCCCAATCCTGTACCTAGAAGCAGAGCATTCAAGAAAACGCTCATCATCTGACTGCTTACCAACAGGTCCGCCCCTCTTCAATTTTATGTTGTATCCTTCTGTAGTGGAAAAATAAGATCACTATGAGATTATTGTCCTGTCCCCAGCCTTTGCACAGGTTCACGTGCAGCGATGGAAAGGAAGGAAACTAGGCACTACATAGTAAGTAGTGGCTAAGACGGGATGCATATCAACCATGCCCCCACCTAAAAGCACCTGGGTGCCTTTGACCCTGGCCAGATGTTGCCATGTGAGAACAAAGATAAACATCAAGTGATCAAAATCAGATGTTCTAGTATTTTAGCAGTTGAATTTCTATGTAGAACTTGCCAAATTTTAACTCTTCGCATTCTTAAGAGCCAAATACTTAAAAAAAAAAAAAAAAAACCCACTCTGGTGTTCAGGCTATCAAGTTTCAACCTGTCCTTTATCAGATGGAGCCCAGACTCTGCAAGAAATACCAGATCCTTCGTTATCCATCAGTGAGCATTTTTCTTTCCACTGCATGCAGCCTGGATTTTCCTCGTGCCAAACTGCATTCAGCTCTTCACACACGCCACTGGTAGCAGCTCTCCTGGGTTGGTAAAGACCTGCCACACCTGCCCGTCCCTTCTTGTAAAATTCACGTAGTCATTTATTTCACCACGCTCAACTCAAGCATATCTTTCTCTGTAAACTATCTCAGAACCAAAGGGACATTACCATCCATTTTGCCCTTCGTGCCATTCCCGAAAATTAGTCAAAATTAACTCACCCTTAGAAAGTACAGTGACTTCTTACTCAGGCTTTAGTTTCCTCGGCTTTTTAAAAGTCAGGCATGATAGCACATGCCTTTAATCACAGAATTAGGGAGGCAGAAGCAGGTGGAGCCGAGAGTTCCAAGCCGGCCTGTTCTACACAGTGAGTTCCAAGGCTATAGAGAGAAACCATATCTCAAATATATTAAATAAAAGATTAAATTTTCTTTACTACTGTGTGTGAACACATGTCAGATTCACATGGTGTTAGATACCTTTCTTTTTCTAGTTTTATTGGCATATAATTAGTAAATAAGTTATGCATTTATAATTAGCATAATTATACTAATTAGTAAATTAAGGTATGCATTGTGCTTATTTTTTTAAATTTTAGATTTATGTGTATTTTATGCATGAGTGTTTTGCCTGTATGTATGTGCACCCTATGGGTTCCTGCTGTCTAAAGAGGTCCAAAAAAGGCACTGGACTCCCTAAAAGCAGAGTCCAGTTGACTGTGAGCAGCCATGTGGTGCTGAGAACTGAACCTGGGTCTCCTACAAGAATGCTTTTCCCCTCCGAGCCATCTCTTCAACCCCACACTGTGATTACTTGACAGCCAAAGATTGCGTGAAAGGTCATTAACAATTAAGTTAGTTACACTGTGGTTCCCTGGTTTGGTCTGGATTTGTGGAGAGAACATTTAAGCCAATTCCAAGCACACAACTCCATTTTACTCTAACTATGGTCACCATGCTGTATGTGAAGTCTGAATTTCTTCATGCTGCAGCTGAAAGGTTTACCTTGAGCCAAACCATCCCTCCTCCATCTACTAACCACATTGCTCCCTTCTGCTTCCTCTTCTGCACTCGGTCCTACTTACAAGCCATGTCAGCATACCGTTGGAAATCCTCTGACTTAATCTGCCTTAATTTACTAAGTACAATGCCCACAAGGTTCACCCACCTTGTCATAGATGGTACGATTGCTTTCTTTTCTTGACTGAATGTTTCATTGTGTCTGGAGTACATTTCACACGTGCATGTGTGCGCACACGCACACACACACACACGCACACATGCACGCACACGCACACACACCTCTTGGTGACACTCGCATTATCACTCTATCGGGGCTCTTTTACAAATGCCAAAATGAACATGGGAATGCTGATGTCTTGCATAGTGCTGATTTCATTTTCTTGGGAAAACAAGTCAAGGGGTTCTTGGATGGGATGGTAGCTCTAGTTTTAATTCTCTAAGGAACCTCCGTATTATTGGTATTATCGTCATCAGGGCCGTTCACAGCCCCAGCAGCTCACAGGGCCCCCTCCCCTCTGCGTCCTCACCAGCACTTCCCTCATGTCGTCTTTTTTTTTTTAATTAATGAGTTTTCATTGGCAACTGCCAGAGTAATGCATTTTCCTAAATAATACATTTTCCAATTACGTTAAAGATTTTCTAAAGCACCTTCTAATTGGACCCATGATTTATGAAGTAGTATTATAATACATTTCTTAGGATTTCAAGAAACAGAAAAAATTTTCAAGTTTACAACAAAAACTGAAGGGGGAGAAAAATCCCAGAACTGCTGACTAGATCCGCTGGCTGAACGATAATCAAATATGAGACTCTTCAACAGCACATCACTCGGGGGCTGTTAACTGTGCAGATTTCTAAGGCACTGAGTCAGCTCCAGTGTACACCTAAGCTGGGAGTCCTGGGCCTGTAGTCCACTGCGTATGTAACGAAGTGTGTTAACTGCATTGCTGTACTTCCCGCTTGATGCTCCGGATTCAGACTAAGCTTTCTTGTTCAGGAAAGTTCCTTCATAGCCAGGAAAATGAAGCCTTCATGTGAAACACATACAGCCAATCCAAAAGTTGCCTTTCAGTCCTCATGATTAGTCAAGGCGTTAATGTCAACCCCTCAAGGTATAGTGTGCTTCCGGAAAATTCTCATGAGAGATTGAAAGATATGATAGCTGCTAAGCATTGTGGGGGATTGCTGTTCTGTGGTACTGAGTTTCAGCTATGCAAGATGAGCCATTGCTGAAAGATTCTAGCACTGCCTGTTGGAGAAAGCTGGTCCAGCAGCTCAGACCTGAGGATTGTACAGGAGCGCTAGACCATCTCATTTCTTTTTGGTAAAAAAGTTGGCATTGAATGGTGACTTTGACTTTTGCCCACCTGAACATCTTTTTGTTCACCTTTTGGCCTTGACCAAACTTCTGGCTGCAGGTGTTGTGATAACCAACTGCTCACAGGCATGCCCCAGCCGCAGCTCAATCTCACCTCACTGGCACCTATACCTCTCACCGTCTGCTCCTGGGTTTCCTGTCCCCCGGCCCCTAGGTGGGAAATATTTTCAGGGGCCTGTGCGTTCTAAAAGATGCATACCTTTAGCAATAGCAGGGAGGGGTACAGCCCATGACTAATGTTGGGTGGGAGCTGGTGTGTACCCCACTTCCCATTCATCCTTAAGAACAACTTTGGAGCATGCTCTCTGGGGCTCAGTGTTGTTCCCCAAAAAAGACCAGCAGGATAACACATCCAGGACATGGTCTTTTCTCCTGACTTTCAAAACCCTATTTTCCTTCCTTGAGACCATTTGCCAAATTCAATTACCTGCATGCGAGCCCTTCACTGGACTGTGTTTTAGGAAATACTCAGAAGTTGCCTTTGGAAGCACTTTAGTTTTAAGGGAAAGTGACTACCAGAGCATAGAGCCTATGCTAATTCTATAAGGGACAAAAGGACACATTGCCCCCTCTTTGGGTGATTATTATTTTTAGCCATATCTTGAGTAAAGCTAAATTGTGGGATTAAAAAATATGGTAGCATTGTCTCTGTTGGAGCCACAAGAAGACATGCGACTAAAATATTTTGGATTTGGCAAAAGCAGTAAGATCAACTTAAAGGTTAGGATGAAAGTGATTTGTGTGTCTGCCACTGCCTTATTTCGCTTTTACACTTTATAACGCAGCCTTGTTGAATTTGTACAAGACTGAGGTGAATTTGCCTGGGAGTCAGCTCTAACGGGAGGAAGTGCTGTGTTCTCAAGGATTCACAGCAAGCCTGGTGAGAGGATCTGAACAACAGTGACCTTGTCACTCTGTGGGGAGGGGATTGGCAAACAGCAAGCCTGTTCCCAGGATCCTGGTCACGCCAGTCACTAAAGCTGTGACCAGATGGTGCAGATGAGATCTACCCCGAAGCCACTCAGAGTGATCTGCAGTAGTTTGGGTTGTTGCCACTTTAAAAGTGGAGCCCATTTCTGGTGTGCCACATGGTGTCGCTTTTGTTAGGAGGCACAAGAAAGTGGGTGTGTTGGCTGTTTCTTGGGTGTTGATGTGACTACATCTGGAAGTAACTACAATCCAAGTGACCAGGAATACCTGTGAGGGATTTTTTTTTTCTTAATTAAGTCATTTGAAGTGGGAATCCCCTCTTGTAATTCAGATCTGTGAGGTGGAAGATACACCTTTAATCCAGATCTTCTGAGATGGGGGAAGGATCTGCCTTTCATCTGAGCCACACCGTCTTCTGGCAGACTCTATAAAAGACATATAAATGATGGAAGCTCTTTCTCTTTATATGCTCTCAGTCTTGCTGGCAAGGCATTCCTTCACTGGCAGTAGAGCCCACTTCAACACTGGCTCATACTGAAGATCGGCTGAGTGTGTAGCCTTATAGACTGAATGACTGCTGGATTTGTTCGAGGAGGCCACTTGTTCTCCGCCATCTGGCTAGCTTAGACCCGAAATAATCACAGAAACTGTATTAATTAAATCACTGCTTGGTCTATTAGCTCTAGTTTCTTATTGGCTAACTCTTACACCTTAATTTAACCCATTTCTATTAATCTGTATATCACCACATGACTGTGGCTGTGGGTAAAATTCCCAACTTGTCTCTGGTGGAAGCTCCATGGCATCTCCCTCTCCACATTCTTTCTCTCAGCATTCAGTCCAGTTTTCCCTGCCTACCTAAGTTCTGCCCTATCAACAGGCCAAGGCAGTTTCTTTATTCATTAACCAATAAAAGCAACACATAAACAGAAGGACCCTCCCACATCATGGATTCTTGGACTTTTCCTTGGTAGACAGCCATTAGTGGATTAGCTGGACCACATCCTGTAAGTCATTCTAATAAATCCCATATACATGCATATATATGCATATATCTACATGATAGAGATTTATTCTATAAGTACTGCTTCTCTAGAGAACCCTGACCAAAAAAAAAAAAAAAACAGTGGGCCTACTGGAGATGATGCATTTCCCAAGTTTCCAACTCAACTCTTGGGCACATATTATCTTCTGCTACATATGAATTGATATTTGCACAGGCACTTTGGGAGGGGGCATTTTTCCTATTCTGGAAACTGATGAGCCAGACAGAAGCTACCTATGTGTACTCTATCATAGGGACAGCTAAGAAGGCATCACAGGTAAGAGCTGGCAAAACACTCCTGAGCGGAAGGAGCAATCTGAGCAGAATGTGAGGTCAGGAAAATACTGAAGAGAAAATTATACAAATATATCCTTAATGTTTAGAATGATTAAGCACCACTGCCTGCATGAAATAGGCCCACTCATTGTTTCAATTTAATCAATATCACCTTCACTTTCACTACCTAATGGGATTAATGAAGCCAATTTTTAGCTACACTGAGAGTTTTATTTGTAGTCTCTAAGTCTCTCAGATAATAATTCACCATTATCTGAGTAGCTGGAAATATATCCATTTTTATTATACCGAAATCCAATGAGAGGAAAATGTTTCATATTTTTATTTAGGGGTCGATCTATCATTTAAATAACTTTTAAAACCAAATGTGTTGCTTTTGTCACAGAAGTAAATCCCTCTCCTGGTCTCATTTCCCTTGCCACTTCAGCATGGAAATCTTAGGCATCTTGCCTCCTGGGCCTCTTTCCAGAACCTAGAGTTACCCTTACTGATCGCTCTTTGTCCTCCTCTTCCTCCTCCAGTGAAAGCACAGGCCTGATGCTTGGCTGGCTAACATCAGGGCCAATTACATGTCATCCCTGAGATGAGATGAAAGGAGCTGGCAGGTTTAAAGACAGGATGCAAAGATGGTTTCCTACTGATAGCAGGAATTTCTGGAGAAAAGTCAAAAGGCTCTAAGTTAATTTCAGATAGGATAATCATCTTGAGTCAATCTCAGCAACAGGCAGAGAAAGTCCTGGGGACGGGGACTGAAAACCAGGCACTGTGTGCAAGCTGGTCTCCTTGACAGAGGGACAGACTTCCCTCTCTGCGTCACTGGTTCATGGAAGCTGAAGGATGGTTCTTGGAGAAACAGAATAAAGGATCTGAATGGAAGCAAGTAAGAAAACGTACACAGCGACTGCGGATGCTTTGCTGATTCTTATCTTTGCCATTGCTAGGGAACTCTATGAGCTTAGCTGTCCATCACAGGGGCCAGTCTTTCTGCAAAGGCGGGGTAGACCAGAACTCCAAAGTTGCAGATCCCACTGCTGCAGACACAGGGTTGATATATAGAGGCTTAGTGCAGAGGCCACAGCAGCTGAGAGAAAGCCTGATGTGGGAGTTACCTCGTTTCTGGAACATTCAGTAGACTTTGAAGGAGAACTGGGCTGGACTCCACTGTGTCCGCACTCATGCCTCTCCCACTCCATAGGACGGCATGAAATTCATAATGTATCTATCTCTTTAGCCTTAAAAGGCATCTTTAAAACTAAAGGCTTTGTAGTAAGTATCTGAAAACAGTTGTTTCTTCAAATTAATTTAATCGCCCTACAATGTCCATATACACCACACCAGCCCATAATATCCCATAAATGTACGCAGTAATTGTCAATTAAAGATTCAAAGCCTTAGTGGCCTTAAAGGTAAATTCGCTTTTCTCTTCTAATGTGACATTATGACCACAGAAGGGGGTGGAAAATGTGAAGCAAATAACCCACTATAAAAACAGGTCAAGGAAGAATTGTTTTCTGTACCATGAAGTATGGTTGTAGGTGTGCGCCCGGCAAGGATCAGAAGGAAATTGTTCATAAGAGTTGTAGATGCTGTCAGGATAAAGGTGGTGAAGAGTGATGTGTTCTTTATGGTGATGGCAGGTGCCATCGCTAGGGTGCAACAGTGGGGGAAGTGTTTTATGGTAGGCGCCAGTTCACACCCAATGTCTCGGGCTTCTTCAACCCGTGACTACACATGAAGTCACATTATCATCGTGTACCAATGCATCCTCTACCACAAGCGCTCACTTTCACCTAGAGGGATGTCAAAGTCTTTCTGGGGCTTCATGGAGGATATAGTAACAAATACATGTATAACAGGCCTTTACCCCACCCCCTGCAGATCTGGGAGTATCTGTCATCTCTGTTCTCATCAGCTACACCTGCAGCAGCTCTCCATTAAACTCTCTGAACGCTGTGTCCTTCCCTCATGAAGCTATCACACCTAGAACAGCTAGACAGCCCTGAACTGACTCCCCTTCTGGTTTCTGAGCCACTCCGGGTCTGGGGTCCTTACAAACACAAGTCATACACACTCAACTTCTTGACTGAAAGAGTCATGGTGTTGTTCCTCTAGCGTTACCTCTCTACCATCGGAGGCACCTGGATGCCTTGAGAGGTGAGCAGCACGGGATTGTAGGCTCTGTTTTAGGCTTGATAGGATGGTCCCTGCTAGTTTGCATCTTCTGGAGAACATTGTACTCCCTTATCAGTCCCGGGAAGAGGAGTCAAACCCTCAGCCACTATCTCCTCAGAGAAGATGCTAGCTGGCAGTTTCCTGGCCCCTGTTCTCGGCTCCCGGGCCACAAAGGCTGCCACATCCACGGCAATGTTCCAGGAGGGAAGTTACTTCACTTACAGGTAACTCCAGGTCACAAGTATTTCATGAACTTCAAGATTTTACTGTTTGTCAGTAGAGATCCCATTGTCTCTGGATGCAAATAATGCCTCTCTAGTTTAGGGGTCTGATAATTTGACACACAGTATATGGACCTACGCATCACCTTTGAGCTTGAAGGAAATGCATACTTTCAAGTTCCACCCTAGAATCTGCACTTTAAAGACATTTCCAAGTGATTCATGTTTACATTAAAGTTTAGAAAGAGTGTTACAGATCACGTCCCTAGTATTTTCTATTTTGCAAAAGTATTTCACTAACAGTGATACTACTCGATGGTTTGAATTGTGAACAGACACCTAAGTCCTTCTATACCCGTAGCCATCACAGCCCCTGTCACTCCACACGTAGGTGCGAGCATATTTTCTGATGGTGTCACATCCAAACACCTTGCACAATCAAATACATATTTTATACTTGGCGTTAGTTTTTTTACGTGACATTAATATTGAAATTGCATGTTTTCTGTAGTTTTCATTTAGAGGCTGTAGATAAAGTTTTATGGAGTATTTGTTACAAATCCAAGGACACGGATTCTGAAAGAATTGACACCAAGAATTGCCAAGGTTATGTGAAGTCATTTAGCAAACTCTTGGGCAGGGAAGCCAAAGGGTCAGAGGGGTGGTCTCAGGTTGCTTATTCTGGTAGCTGTTTTGAATTATGGATATTGGATCACAATATCCTGGTGTTGGGAACCACCATGGGAGAAGGTAACTGTAGTGCAAGTGAGTTAGACAAGTGAATGTAGACTAGGAAAGGAGGGGGTTGTGGAAAATCCGAAAAGCCATGATAGACAGGGGTCCAAGAGGACTAGGTCAGAGCCGGATGGATTTACATATACTACAAAAGTTAGCAGAAAGGCTAGCCACAAATCTGAGTGCAGCTGAGAATGAGCAAGGCCAGCTCATTTTACCGTGGCAGGTGCTAAAGGGGGAAAAAGAGGAAAGGAATAAACATTTTTTTTGCTCATTTTTCTCTGGGCAGTAGTTTCTTTTATTCCCACCTCCCCACAAGCAACCCTGTACACACGAGATGTCACTGTCTAGAATCTGCAAAATGACTGCCAGTCCTAAGGAAAATGCCAGTGAGCACCAGCATTTGACTGGCCAGTTTTCTGTGACTCAGTGATCTTTCTGTTTCTCAGATAATAATTGGTCACTCAGTGATCTTTCTGTTTCTCAGATAATAATTGGTCCCCTCTCCTACAACAGCATCAATGACAGAGAAATACAATGTTACTGTATTTTTTTCAAAGTCAAGGAAGTTAACACAACTGATTGCTGCATTGTTGAGATATGGATCTACAATAGGTTTGCATCCAGAATACCTGTACGCACAAGTGGCTACCATGCCATTTGCTTCTAGGGAGCAATTAGGTTTTTCCTTTCTCAAAAATAGTAAAAAGAAAGCTTTGTTAGTAACGCTTTTCTGTGGCTACACAGTAGGACATTTGGGAGAACAAAGGGACTTAACAGTTCGGTGGCTTGTTGGCGTTCTCTTTATTCTCCAGTCCCTGTCAATCTCATTTTATAATCAAAGTATATTCTTTGGAGCTCTCTGACAGCTGGAAGTCAGGGTCGCAGTCGGTTATATTTATTCAATATATTTGTAAAGAGGTTCTTGATAGGGAAATTTTAAATTGGAAGGAAAATCCCCAGAGAAACTTTTATTGCCTCAGAAAAGTATAAGGCGTCATGGCGACTCTCAAATACTAATGCATTGTGTAATGAGGGCTTCCTCACAGTGGAAGCTCTGGACAGCATCCCTGTGTGCACCTGCAGCAGCACCTGTTGGTAGTCAAGGAGTCCATGGTCTGAGCCTCTGCTCACTCGACAAGAAAAGAACTGTCACGAGCTTCCCTTGTTTGCCCTTGCTCTTTCTTCTTCCCTTGTTCCCTCACTTCTCCTCTCCCCAAATTAAAACTAATTTATTTAAACAATTGTCTTAAAACACTAGTATGTATTTGCAAAGTGATTATTTGCCTTGAAGCTTCTTAAGAAGCTGACCAGGTCAGGAGGAGGGAGCACGAGCTTACTGGGTTTGCATTCGAAGCTGCTTCATTTCGCTGGTGGGTAACTTTAGCATTGGGCACGCAGGTTATGTTATGTGAGCTGAGACTCCATTCAGATATCCACAGAGGCATTTCCACTATCACTGATGATGGCTTTCTTTTCAGGCATCTGAAATGCTGGGAACTAAGAAGGCATCTAATGTGGTCATTTATACACAGATAACCACGGCTCTGGGACAGGCAGGGACAGCGTCAGTAAGGTCATACTGAGCACCGTTATTTAAAGGTCACATTTGTTAGAGAGTATGTATGCCTTGTTAATATGGCAGATGGAAAAAAGTATAATGCTTCATGCTAACTACCAGCCTATAAATAAAATTAAAACTGCCCAGCTAACACCAGAAACTCAGTCACACATGCAAATCTACTAGAGAGATACTAAAATTGCATTTTACAAGCAAATCACAGAACTTATGAGACGGAGATAATTTAGTCCAACTCTCTTCTTTGACAAATGAAGAAGTAGAGGCCTTGGGATGTTGCGATCTATTCACATCAACACAGTTAATACCATGGCAGAAACCATTATTCAAGAGATTCTCTTATGAAACAAAATTAGGACAAGTTATAGCTTTTTAAAATTAATTAGGACTTGCAAATCAATATTGAAAATGTATTAAATATGCCACCATTGAAGAATATTTCCAGGGTCGCTGCACATAGTTCCTCAAGACGGATGAACACACAGCACAGCTCAGGTTAGTCCATAGGCATGTGGGAGTTGGGCCGAGCACAAGCTGGGTGACTGTTCACAGCAGCCTTGGCCATTTCATAAAAGTCCCCACAAGTTAGGCTAATGTTTTACCATAGTCGGGAAGAATAGTAGTTGCACTAAATACACTGATTTTTAAAATAATGTTAAGTGGCCTTCAATGAAAGATGTACATGACAGATTGAGATCTCTCTACTCCAGCATTCTTCTCAATGGTTTCTTTCTCATATTTGCCCTTCTTTCCTACTTACCAAGACTTTACTGTCTTCTCCAGGACTTTTTTTTTTTGAGGTCCATCTTGCTGGGGTGGATGTCCACATGGACTTTTCTTCCTGCACCCATTCAATGGAGAAGGCTATATGTCTTCCTGTACTCCAGAACTACTTTTCCAATCTTTTTGCCTTTATAGTGTCCTTGACCACCCTAAATACGATCATCCTTTCAAATGGATGTAACATTACACTTCTAACTGGTTATTTAACCAAACATTATACTTCTGTCTTGGCTCTTTGGAAAGAGGAGAAAACGTGATCTTCCTCCTAATGTTAAGAAGGTGTATTGAAATGCTATTTACAGCTGGGCAGTGGTGGTGCACACCTTTAATCCCAGCATTCAGGAAGCAGAGGCAGGTGGATCGCTGGGAGTTCGAAAACAGCCTTGTCAACAGCAAGTTTGAGGACACCAAGGCTACACAAAGAAACTGTCTCAAAACAAAAACAAAAAGGGGGGGGGGGGAGCTGGAGAGATGGCTCAGTTGTTAAGAGCACTGACTACTCTTCCAGAGGATTCGGGTTCAATTCCCAGCACCCACAATGGTGGCTCACAACTGTCTATAACTCTGTTCCAGGGGACCCAACTCCCTCGCACAGACATGCATTCAGGCAAAATGCCAAAGCATATAAAAATAATAAACTTAAAAAGGAGGGAGAGGAGGAGGAGAAGAAATGTCATTTGCAGTTCTTGCTTTGGTCAAAAGTCACGAAGGGATCAAACTTCATTTTGGTCATGGTAACCTGCCAAATCTTCACCCACTGCCTACTACTGACATTTTCCCCAGTGGTTTTCAAATAGAGAAAATAATGACTAAATGCTACGAGGTGTTTGCTAAATGCCAAGGATGCTACCTACCATGTGGTTAACACACATGGCCTCATTTAATACAGCACAGTGGAATAAGGCTTTGTTTATTCTGTTTTATTCCAAAGCAACCGA
The DNA here is from genome assembly GCF_018167655.1 of Microtus oregoni. Lineage (NCBI taxonomy): Eukaryota > Metazoa > Chordata > Mammalia > Rodentia > Cricetidae > Microtus > Microtus oregoni. The sequence goes on from NW_024543096.1 coordinate 13,804,842, forward strand.
GGCTTAGTGGGTTGGGTAACTTGTTCCATGTGAACAAACTTACAGGTAACTGGAGCCAAGTCAATCTTAACCAGAATCAACGGGCTAGCCACCTCTCAAATAGCTCCAGCCTCAATCACTAAGATATCCATCCCTTTCTGACTCAATCCATAGATGGTCTCCAGGTAGCAGTGATTTTCTTTCTTAAAATATAACTCAATTTATTTGAAAATGGAATCAATAATGACTGATAAACGTTCTTCTGAATGGCTAAAAAAAACAGTCATTTTTTTAATTAGCAATACTAGCCACCAACAAGGTATTAGTTATATGTGATAAATGGAATTGGGGTTTGACGGCTTCTCAAAGCTCTGGCTTTTTTGTCATAAGCTGAGCAGCGAGCACAGGTAGAGCCCCACCCTCTGACAGGGGCAGGAGAGCATCCCTCAGGAAGACTGGGTAGGATCAAGTTTTGAATAGCTGTTCCAGTAGAACCTGGATTTTACCACAGAAGGACTTTTGTTAGAAGCAGCTACAGCTCAGCAAGGTTAGATCAAGGTGCAGAGCCCAGGTTCAAAAAAAAGGGTCGACATCTGAGAAAAATGACCTCTGGGCTGGGACTTTGAATAATTTCAGTGATTCAGAAATCTTAGCCACTGAAAGCCGAGTCTGGGCAACACCATGACACCCCGCCTTGAGAGGAAAAAAGTTATTCTAAAGCTTTGGGCCTGGGCTCCTAATGCTTTCATGCATATGAAAGAAGGAGTGTGTTCCCAGGAAGAGGATGCCATCATCTGGTATCAGATTATTTCCAGGAGCATTTAATTCAGTAACTATCTAATACCCAGAGCATGGGCTGCATAGAAATACACACTAAAAGACAGAATCAGTAAGGACAAAAAGTTATCTGTGAAAATTACCAGAAACAGTCTATAAAACAAAAATATACACTATGATCATAGAGATACAAGTTGAACTTGAAATTTTAAGGAAGCAATTCAAACTTGTGGGAGAAAAGGCACACAAGGAGTATGAAAATGCCATTATGAAACTCATCACTTTGCTCAATGAATACACGTTAATAACAAGGTTCAAGAGCTTTAACCACGGTACTCTGTGTGAATAGATAAAGCTGCTCTCAGCAGACACAAGTTATTAAATGAAAATCTCATTGCCAGCGGTGAGCTAATTCCTATGAGTTTCTTAGCCAAGGGAAGGCCTCTTAAGTCAGCAAAACAATACAGGATATTGGCACTGCTCTTGGTGGTCCATCAAAACCAGAAGAAAATAAGGCCTTATTGTTGAATATATCATATTTTGGTTGGAGGACATAGATAAATTAATTTATTAACTTGGAAACTCCTTCCCTGGGGCTAGCTTTCATAGTACCAGAAGGTGCTGTTCTGTGACTGCTGGAGAGAAAGGTCATCAACGGGCTTACTGCACTGTGGACACCACTGACCTAGCGTAGAAGCTGTAGCCACTGGTTGCAATAGTAGCAAGGTTGTTAAAAGCTGTCTTATGTGCTTTTGTATTGCTGTGAAGAGGCACCATGACTGTCTAAATTAGGATTTCTATTGCTGTGAAAAAACAGGACCAATGGCACCTCTTACAAAGAAAAAGCATTTAATTGGGGACAGCTTAGTTTTAGAGGTTTACCCCATTATCCTCATGAGAAGCATGACAACTTGCAGGCAGACATGGTGCTGGAGAAGGAGCTAAAAGTTCTACATCTTGATCCACAGGAAGTGAAATGTGTTCCACACTAGATATCGTTTGAGCATATGAGACCTCAAAGATTGCCCCACAGTGACACACTTCCTCCAACAAAGTTATAGCTTCTCCAACAAAGACACACCTTCTAACAGTGCCACTGCCTATAGGCAATCATTCAAACATATGAGTCTACGGGGGCCATACATATTCAAACCACTGTGTTTCATTTCCTAGCCCCCATAGGCTTGTAACCACAACATAATGCAAAATGCATTTAGTTCAATTTCAAAAGTCCCCATAGTCAAACAGTTTCAACAATGTTGAAAAGTCCAAAGCTCAAAGTCTCTTCTGAGATTCATGCAATCTCTTAACTGTAATCCCCTATAAAAACAAAATCAAAAAGCAGATCACATACTTGCAACACAGGATGTACATAACCATTCCAAAAGGTAGGGAAGAGAGCATAGTGAGGAAACTCACTGGACCAAAGCAAGACAGAAAAGCAGTCAGCGAAATTCCAAACTCTGTATCTCCATGTCTGATGTAAAAATGTTCTTCAGATCTCCAACTCCATCTAGCTTTGTTGTCTACAACCCACTTCTTTTTCTTGAACTGGTTCCACTCCCTGTTAGCAACTTTACATGGCAGGTATCCCACAGCTCTGGCATCTCTAATATCTTTTTTCTTCAAGGCAATTCAGGCTTCAACTTCACGGCTTCACACAATGGCCTCTCTAGGCCTCCATTCCAGGACACCCCTGACACATGCCTGGCCTCTGCAGCTTTCCTTAAGTCACAGAGGAAGATTCAATAAGCCCTCTCTTCTATCCTGGACACTAAAGCCAGAACCACATGGCCAAAACTGCCAAATTCTGTTGCTTTACTGGTGCTGGAAAATACTCCCCTGACTCAATTATGTCTTCACCAACTTGCTGTTTTCAATGGTGTTTACTTCACTGTCTAAGCTTGGATGTCTTGCAACTGGATCTGTAGAGCAGGCTGGCCTCAAACTCAGAGACCCCCCCAGCCTCTGCCTCTGGAGTACTGGGATTAAAGGCATACACAACCACACCTGGTTCTAAGCTTCTCTTGGGTTCCTTTTACCAAAGTAGAAACTTAACTGGGTGGGATCTTGCCATGATGTCACCACACCCTTTATTCTATTTCTTAATCTGTTTACCTTCTTGAACACAGGACTTAGTTCCAATTCTCTTCCTGATACTTTCTCCTCAAATTGTACATTTTGTTTTTCCTTTCTCAGCTTGCTCCTTTTCCTTATAAATCTTCATTAGAGTTAACACTAATAACCACATGACAGAGTCAGTACCAGGCTGTTTTAAGATTTCCTCAGCCAACAGAATTAATCCAAACCTCTTTTCTATGGCCTCTGGAAGGCTCTTCTGAAAAGGGCAAAAAGCAGCCTCATTCTTCAACAAAATATCACAAGACCCATCTCTAGACCACATACTGACATTTTTCTCTGAAACCTCTTGACCCTGGCCCCCACAGTTCAAATCACCCTCAGCACCACTGTCTCCCATGTTCCTACTAGGATGGTTCATTAATCCGCACTTAAAGCATTCAACTGTTTTTCTAATACTTAGTCTCAAAGTCTGTATTCCTCCAAAAACATGGTCCAGGACTATTACCACAAAAACCTAGTCCCTGGTAGTAACTTCTTAGTTAGGATTTCCATTGTTCTAAAGAGGCACCATGACCAATGGCATCTCTAATAAAGGAAAACATTTCATTGGGACTGGCTTATACCTTCAGAGGGTTAGTCAATTATCATCATGGCAAGAAGCATGGCAACATGCAGACAGACAACACAGTGTTGGAGAAGGAGCTAAGAGTTCTACGTCTTGATCCACAGGCAACAAGAAGGGAACTGTGTCCCACACTGGGCACGGCCCTGAGCATATGAGACTTCCAAGCCTGCCCCCACAGTGACACACTTCCATCATCAAGGCCATAGCTTTTCCAACTAGGTCATACCTTCTGACAGCACCACTCCCTATAGGCCAAGCATTCAGACAGATAAGTCTATGGGGGCCATACCTATTCAAGCCACCACAATAACCAAGACAACTTATAAAAGAAAGCATCTAATGGGGAACTTGTTTCCTAGGGTTAGTCTATGATCATCATGGCAGACAGGCAGGCATGGCACTGGAGAGCAATAGCTGAGTGCTTACATTCTGATCCACAAGCCAGAGGCAGAGAAAGGGACAGCAAGCCTGGACTTGGCATAGACTTTTGGAACCTCAAAGCCCTACCTCCAGAGGCACACTTCCTCCAACAAGACCACACTTCCTAATTTTCCCTATACAGTCCACCAACTGGCAACCAAACATTGAAATATATGAGCCTAGGGGAGGTACTCTCATTCAAACCAACACAAGAGATAACCAGTTTCTAATTTGAGACCTGTTCCATAGGAGGAGACTCATACCTAGTATTATAAACCTGGTCAAAAGCCATGGCAGGAAAGGTGCCAGACTCCAGAGGGCAAGCAATTACTATTCTTTAGTGAAATGGACTATGCCCATTAAACTGCCTTCTAAATGCTTATGTTTATAGCAATCGGTTAGTATCAATGTCAGTTTTGATCAGAGTGGCAGTTACTGCAGGGACTCAAAAAACGTAAAAGCCAAAAAACAAAACAACTGATAGCCCATACAAATGTTAAAGGAGTTATCAACCACTTTCTGATTGAATTTAAGTCCTGCTCTGTACAATGAAACCCATACCTGGCATCATATTGGGACCAACAACCTGTGTCTACACATAGATGAGAACACACTACTATTCTGATAAATAAATGCTATATTATAAATGACTTATTATATCCATAGATTGGTTTTCTCTCAACCCTCATCAGAGAAGCTTCCTTTTTCTGTAGATGGTGATTAACAGGCCTGCAGCTAGTCAAGGTACAGGACATAGGAGATTGGGGAATGTTCAGCCCCAAATGAGTTAACATTGCACCCTTCTGCCAAGGGTCAGGGATCCATCATGGAAGAGGAAATGGAAAGACTTTAAGAGTCAGAGGTAGTGGGTGGCCACCAGGAGACTATCTTCAAGACACAGCAGAGCAAAGTTACACATATGAACTCTACAGCTATGACAGCATACACAAGACTAGCTCACACTCAAGGCAGACAAAACCCCAACATGGAGGGCGGAGGTGAGCCTGAAACTCCATCCCTAACTGAGGCTGTACTGATGATTAATAGCTGCTGTGAGGGAGAGAGTCAGTTTTCTGTAACATGTGGCCCCTGGCAGGTCAACCCTATTCCAGTAAAGAACCACATGTCCAAGAGGGAATGATCAGCACAAATAGGACTTGATGGGGTTTGCAACAAAGATGAAGACACAAAACTGGGTGTGGGGGGATGAGAGTAGATCAAAAAGGAGTGGAGAGAAGTGATATAATCAAAATACATGCGTGAAATTCCAATAATAAAACCCTTCAAAATAAAAATAAAGTTAAAAAAGAACTGATAGGCTATCATGCCAAAGATGTAGGAATTAGTGTGAGACTAACCAGGCAGGATGATTTGCTCTACAATAATTCAAGACTAATTATAAAGCTATGTGAATTAAGACAGGAGATAGCACTGGCCCATGATCACAGACAGACAAATGAAACAGAACGGAGGGGCTGGAAATAGATCCGCACATTTATAGTTGGTTCCCGTTCAGTGCAGATGGAACTTCAGGGCAGTGGGAAAGTACAGAATAAGCTGCTAGGACAACTGGCCATCCTTGCAAGAAACAGAATTGGGCCTCTCTTTCGTGCACTTAAGAAAGCATCCCAAGTAGATCATAGGCCTGGGTATCAAAGGCAAAGCAGCAAAACTTCTGGAAGATCAAAAGGAACATGGGCACTCAGACTGAAAGGCAAGAAAGGATTTCTCGCACAAAATATAAAAGCACCAGCCATACAGAACAAGGATACCTACATACTTCCTAAACACAACAGGCAAGACCTTTCCGTTCACAGTTCCTTCTGTGTGGGCAGCATTTCCCCTAAGTGTTTTCTTACCTTTCTCCAAGATTCCCCTGCAGTCACCTCCTCAAAGAGGTTTCCCAGTCTGTGAATTACTAAGATCTTCCCCTTCCAGCTCTTGTGTGCTTTTCTTTGCTTAGTATTTCTCCCTCTTGCGCTTAGCACGCACCTCTCTTAGGCACAGATATTGTATGTCACTCAGACTTCCAGAGGGTAAGACCCACGAAGTTTGGAATTTGTGATTCTTTCCCATGTACTTCATGGGAAAGCAGTGTTAGCATGAGACCAGCACTCACTAAGTGCATCCCCTGAATGAACAAGTTTACCCATCCTCCCTCCCTTTCCATGCACGCAATAACGACAACAGAAGCATGGCCCCCTGTCTCTTTCTCCTTCCTCACACAGTCCCGTACATTTCAATTCCTAAATACCCTCTGCCCCTGCTTCTGTCATCACTGTAGTTCAAATGTCCACCATCCCTCTTAGACTGTAGCAATGGAGGCTCAGCTGTCCTTAGACCCCTTCTCATCAAACTCATCCTTTTTCTCACCAACCCCAGTTATCAGCGATCTTAAAGCATGTCCCTCCTCTGCCAGAACCTAACGGCTTCCATCACGCACCTACAATAGAATGCTCTCTTTGATGTTGTTCACAAGACTCTGAAAGATCTAGTACCTCATTAGCTTGTCTTGCCTTACTCGCTGACCGATAAATTAAGAAGGAATATCGAACTGGTTTTGTACTCCGGCAGACTGTTTATGAAAAAATGACTATTAGTTCTCAGTGTCTAGGATGTCTTCCCATGCCTGCATGGGAGCGGATGTCATTCTTTGGCTGTTGTTTAATTGGCGGCCTCCTCCATGTTGACCACTACGACCCTCTCCTCCTATAGACTCCTTCCTTTCTCCTAGAATCTCTCACAGGATTTATCACCCTCCAAGATGAGTGTTTCTACATCTCTTGTCTCTTCTACAGGAAGCTGAGCTCCCTAAGGATGTTCTACTCATCTCTTAATGCCTTGTCCCTATAACAGTGCCTGACACATGGGGTGGGGTGGTATACAAAGGCCTGTTGTTGAATGAGGAAATGAATGACTTACATAGTATCAAAGAAACATGATTTTGTAAAAATCAGAAAGTATATTAGTCATAAGCAACTTAGCCGCTTTCAAATACTCAGGCATTCAATACATACCCTTTACAAATCCCATTCTTGTCAAAGTAACGAACTAGGCAAAGAGCCCAGAAGAATCATTTTAACTGTCTCATGTGGTTCTTTCATGCCCGGAAAGTTGATTCTCTTTATTACAAACGCCTCAGGCACTGACAGATCATTTTCTCAGGGTTGTGTTGCTGTGGTCGTTTACTCCTTTCCTATTCTGCCTTTCTCACTCACAGAAGGAGAATTTGCATCAGGCCACTACAGCCAAACGGTTACAAGACCATACACACAGGAAAGACTCAAATGATTATTTTTAGATGTTTTCAAAATGGGGTTTTTCTTGGAGTCCATAGGAAACTACTCTAACTGGAATCATTTGGGCTACAACCAGTCTGATAGCCAACACCAAGAGGACACTGCTCAGAGTGCCGGAAGCTCTACTAGGTGGGATATACTTGAACGTCACTGAAATAGAAACAGATTTTTTTCTAATAAATGATGGGCTTATTTTCTTTTGTGTTGCCCAGGGAATTCTATGAAAACAGTACATTAAAAGATAATCCTAGCCTGCACATTTGCAAACCATCAATACTATTTCACGATGCTTTTGATGAAAGCTCTTCCATGCTCTCCAGGGTAAAAGCAAGGAGTCAGGACTTGACTCTTTCTGCACAATTATCCCTTCACTCAGCACCTAATGACTCGCCAGTAGGACGACGCCAGAGTGAAAGGCAGATCTGTCTTCTGAGTGCCTAATGGCAGAAAATGTGTGTGCGTATGTGTGCATGCATGTGTGTGTTATAACACAGAGAGAGCCCTGGCATTATGAAAATGGTGGGAACTATCTCATGCACAACTGTTTAGCTAAGTTAATGCTATCAACACATTTCATGATGAAATTTGCTTAGTTGTGAACATCAAAGATGTAGGAGATGTGAACATACATGGTATAACAAAATCCCTCCCTGGTACAAGTTAGTGGCAGTATTTACTGAGTACCCTATGGATCAGGATGGGGAACAGCCAAAGCAAGCTGGCTAGCCAGACTCATCTTTTAAGTGAGCCTTGGGTTCAATGAGAACCTGCCTCAGCAAGTCTTATGGAGACCAATTAAAGAAGATTCCCTGAATCAGCCTCAGACCTCTACATGCCTACAAACACCTGTGCATGCACAATTGTATACCACTATGCATGCAAACATGCATTCACACTGCACAAACAGAACTCACACAGATACATTCAAAATGAATTTTTTCTTATTATTTGAGACTTCTTTATAAATGTATCTGATTCTTTCATTAGAAATTAAATATACAAATATATTTTGTTGATTAACCTGTCTTTTATTGCCTTACTTGTGTGTTTTGATCATTTTGAAGATATCTAATCATTGTTTTTCTTTTAGAGATAATACATCTGGTGTCATGTCTAAGGCATCTTTTTCCAACTCAAGATTGTAAAACTTTCCCTTATGCTATCTTTACATGTAGGTCTATGATCCTTGGATCATGTTTTGTAAAGGGCATGAGGCCTGACTTGAGGGTATTCGTGCGTAAGGTGGACAGTCAGTGGTCTACGACAATTGTCCACTTTGGATTAATTAACTTTATATCTTGGTTGCAAAGCAACTGGGCTCTAAAGTATGGATTTATTTCTGGATCTCCTATGCTGTTCCATCAGACATATTTATGATTCTCTTTAAGTTGCCATGTCTCTGTTTTTCACAGGTATTTTTAAAACCCTTACTTTCCATCTCCCATTTGGGACTTCTCCTCTTTAATTCTCCAGAACTCGACATTACAGCTGGCTTATTTTTTTTAATTGCACACAGTCACAGTAAGATACAAACATCTATATCCCAGACCAAGTACCTTCATTTGCAAAACATCTTGTGAGATATTGTTATGACTTGCCATTGAGATATAAGGCTCTCATCATAAAGAACATTAAAAGGTACAGCCTCTTTTAAACTTTATAAACTAGACCCAAGGCAGACAAATCAGCCTTTAGAACCAAGGCATTTTAAGAGTTGGACTACTTTGCAATATTTTACTTGGAAACAGTATGTAGGTTCAGCAAGTATTCAAACCCTGTAGAATTTTAATTAGCTACCTGCCAAGACCCACCAACAGTACAAACTAGCCGCATGTAAGAAAAGCTATCTGCTGCTGTGACCGAAGAAAGACCTTCTGGCATTGATCCTACGGTTCCTAGGGGCTCCTTTGCCTCGCTCAATGTTACACCTACATATTCCCCACAGGAACTTTTCTACAAATGCCTCCCCACTGTAGGGCCTATGAGGAAGAACGCCATGCCAACCCCGATTATGCTGATGGTGCATGGCACAGTCAGCCATGCCAAGGCATCAATAAGTAAACGTCTGAAGTTGGATCTTTAATTCATGTGGTACACTGAACATTTAACTTCTCCAGTTATCGTCTTTTCCCGCTGCTCTAACCAAGGAGGTATATTACGTATGAATAACTAACATATAAGATGTAACTTCTATATCTTCTACTACTCAGCAAGTATTTCCTGGGACAACAGCAGAAATTTAAATAAAAGTAAATAAAATACATGGGCACTAAGGCTACTGTGTGATGGACACATCCTTTGTATATGGTCAAGTAGGCAAGTGGCTGACAGTTAAGCCTGGGAGACCACTTCTGACTCCAAGGTAACCTGTAGGTAGGGTCTTTTGTCTGCAGAATCTGTTCCTGCATGTGCTGTGCTACAGTTTGAATGTCTCTGCAAGCTCATATGTTCGAATGCTTGGTCCCCAATCAATGATCCTGTTTAGGAGGTTATAACACTGTTAGAAGGTGGGTTCTTTCTGGAAAAAGGAAGTCATGAAGGAAGGTGGCTTTGAAAATGGCAGCCTAGCCCTGGTTTTGGCTAAAGGTCTCTGCTTCCTGGTCTCCTACTTGTGCTGGGCTAGAATTTCAGTTCCAAACCTGTCCTGCACTGTGTTCTCTGACCTCTTGGATTCCCATTTGGTTCCCAGTTATTTGACATCTATTCTTTATTGGTCTTTTGGCATTCCCCCGTACATTCAGAGATTACAGAATGGAAACAGGCCTAAGGATTGTCTCTATACACAGTTTGGAGGGTCTTTACCCCTAAAATCCTCTCCACCTTAAATCCACCTCCCTTTGCAGCCCACATTCTCCTATCAACGCTGTCTTCTCCACTTATGTGATATCCCTCTGCATTCCATATTGAAAATAGTTTCATGAAGAAACTAAGAGTGAATATTATTTTACAACTAAGCATTGGTTGTCAAATACATACAAAAAAAATACAAATTTAACTATATAGTTTCAATGAGAGTCAAGCCCATACAAGTTATTCATTACCCTGAAATTACTCTCCAAAAAGACTCTATCTGGATTTTAGTATTTCATATCAGATTGGTGGAACCCAATTCCAAGGCTATTCTCCAAGAAGAGGAGGCTGAAGCACCTAGATATAGTAGGGAGGGCCTTGGATCTTCCCCAAAGCAATGTGCCTTACCCTCTCTGTGGAGTGGATGGGGGGAGGGTAAGTGGAGGAAATGGGAGGAGGAGAAGGGAGTGGGAACTTGGATTCATATGTATAATAAAAAAAAAGTTTGTTTTCTTTTAAAAAAAATAAAGAGGAAATTGAAGCAAGAGAAAGTTGATAGAACTGATGCAATGAGAGGCCCCTATCATGGGGAGTGAGCTCACATGCTGCTTATTTAAAACTCCATTGTCTAACTCATACTATCTCATCTCCATCACTATTAGGATTTCATATCCAAGTCATAGAACCAACTAGAAATGGGAACAGGGGCACAAAAATGAGACTGGAGGAAGAGAACCACGACCTGGGTAATTTTATTCCTGCCTGACATACACCCCAGCTTTATAGGCAGCCACGTTTTATTTTTGAAACTACATCTTAACATCTTAACATATACAGTGTTGATAATTAAGTCCTATACTTTGCTTCCTAATGACTTTGCGCATGATATACTCGCCTCTACAGCAAGCTTCCTCATAAATAAAGCAGAAAGAAGGTAATAGAAACATCACTATGCCAGGAGGTATTGAGAAGGAAGAAAAATGACTGCAGCTTATATACTTCCCTTCAGCAGAATTTACTGAAGATCTATCATAGGCCAAAAATTGGAAAATGTATTGAGAAAGGAGGTACCAAGAGGAAGAAAACGGATGCTGCTTGCCAGTGTGTTGCTAACATGGAGTTCTCAGTGTGCTGTCATGACTACTGACAAGCCAGAGAGGTAGGGTACAGGGGCCAGAGAGAACAAAGAATGTATTAAGTCTAATTATAGACTCAATTGAAGTCTTCCTGCAGTGAACATTTGAGCTAAGTCTCGAAGTCCAGGTAAAGGGAGACCGGAGAAACACGCCAGCAAATCCAACAGCAGCAGGCAACAGTGCAGGGCTGGGAGAGAAAACAGTGTTGAGGGCAGGAGCAAGAGGCAAGAGTGAAGTCCAGTGACTTGGTCTTTCTCACGTGCAAAGTGCAGAGTGGAGGGTGATGAGAAAGGAAGCGAAGAAGGGGAGTCTCATCCGGTTGACTGAAGGCCTGGAAACCTACCAAAAAGTTTGCCCATTATTGTGAGCAGGTGGACATTATAATCGTCACAAAAGGAATGGGCAGAAAAAGGGCACATTTCCCAGGGGTCATGAGAATCTAGAGGTTGTCTTCTCCACAGCCATACATGGTCACTCGGCATGGAAGCAAAGAAAGTCACTGGCATCTTAGGGAAAGCCTCCTCAGTTGAACTGTGAAGATAGGAAGAATTGCCTGTAGAACCAACAGGATGGTCTGAGCTGGACACAGGGCAAAGACTGCAGGGTTTGTGGGATTACGAGAGAGATGAGCACACATTTCTCTTTGTCTCATCCTGAGAGGCCTAACCAGCTCTACTTTGCGATAGCAGCCATTACTGACAGACCACCGAAAAGACGAAAAACAGGCATTCAGCATTCCAAAATTTTCTCTAGTGCTTTTCTTAAGACATAAATCATCTAACTCACTCCCCCAAAGACCTTTTAAATTCTAAGCCTGAGAACAAAATTATGGTTAAATGTTTAATTAATGTTTATTATAGCTAGTGTATTAGTTTTTGAAAGGTCAAAATTATGATACAGTGAAGTAATATTTTTCCCACATCCTGTGGGTCTAATACATAGCACACCTGGGGCCATCGGGATAATAAATACCTTCCATTATTCTGTGGTGTTCTTTATATGCAAACCTGTGTGGGGCCGAGATAGATAGTGTTGGATTTCTAGCTGAATGAGCGAGTATGAACCCTAGGCAGTGCCTTCATCTCTCAGGACTCCGCTTTCAGCTATAAACAGATGCCAAAGAAATAAATCTCACGGCTTCTTCCATGTCAAAAATTGTAAGGATAATTGAACATTGTAAATTACTGCACAATGTACAGATTTATCTCTTTCCTTTTATAATATATCTTCATCCCAGCTATTTACTGAGTCCTAGCCCCCCATTAGGAATGCAAATTCTGATGGCAACACTCTATCTGCAGGACAATAAAATCTACTTCACCACAACTTTGGGTTCATATGTCTCCCCTTTCCGATTCCACTTACCCACTGGAGGGTGCATTCGTTCACCCTTGTCTGTTTTGTGTTGCTATAACAGAACATTTGAAGTTAAATAACTCCTAAAGAATTTCGTTTGTCTCGCAAGGCTGATGCCTAGAGGGTCCACATAGCATGGTGCTGGTATTCTAAGGATATCCAGTGGCTTCACATCATGATGGAGAAGCAGAAAGAGCTGACTGCATGCAAGAGGGTGCATTACCTTGCTTTAAAATAGAGCATTCTCATGAGAGCCAATGGACACTGGGAAGAGCACCAGTCACTACCTGCCCAGGTAGTGTTCCCGTGATTTAACTGCCTACCCAGGTAGTGTTCCCGTGATCTGTCTGCCCAGGTAGTATTCCCATGACCTAACTACCTTCCACCATGCCCACCTCCCAGCACACAAACCTTGGGTGACACACTCAAATCCAAACTCTGGTAGCCTTTTGTGATCACATCTCTCCTGAGAGACTATGCTTGTGCTGTCTCCCATTCAGCCAGGCACTGCAGCTCACCTCACATGTCAGCTGAAGTTTGGGACTGAGCAGATTGTCAGAAAGACTCTATGGAGATCAGGGGGACCTCAGTGTGCTGAGGAAACACCAGACAGTATGATGTATGGGAAATCAGCACTTTGTCACAAACTGGGGTCTATAAGTCATATAGAGCCGCCAGATCTGAATTCAGCAGAATAGGGGCTATAAATTATAAAACACACTCTCAGACATCAGAATCCAGGTCCAGTAGATCCAGGGTCCTTTCCTCTGTGATCTTAAAATGACTTCTCTGTTTCCTGGAACCTTTGCCCTCCAGGTCCCACAGAAAAGCAAAGGAAGAGGGAAGGCCTGACAAGGGGAGTCAAGCATGGTCCTCTGATGTCACTGACAGGGTATAACTAAACCCTGCTGGTGGCTAATGCTGACTCTTGCTGCCCTAGCAAGGCCATTGCCTTGATTGCTAGCTGGACCATCCCTAGAAAAGTGTCCCTACTAGGTCCTGCACATTTTCATCTGACTAACCTATCAGATTGCCGCCACTTGTCATGCTACCTTCGTTTGGGGGTTGCATACACCTTTGTTGAGGATCCAGGTAGGCACAAAACTCCTGCCTGGATAGGATACCCTTGATAATGACCTCTTACAACTGGCCAACACTCTAACTAGGGCACCTAAAACAGTGATGAGCGGGATTTCATTAAGATCTTCCAGCTTCCATATGGGTATAAAAAGTTGAAAAGAATGTCACTCCTACTTGCACAGCAAAAAAAATTCAAAAGCTGATTCACCTTCATCAGAATTTTTCACAAACCCATCAGCAGAGACCACAGGGCCATAACTGAGTTAGGATGGAGGCCTCTAAGGACACAGGTGATCCGCAAGGTGGCTCACCTATAGCGCAGCACCTGCCGATGAGGCCACTGTGCATAGGTGAGCAGGAAGACAGCAGCTAGGCCTCTGTAATGGACTGATAAATTTTAATGATTTTCACATTTTGATGATTTAGCAGAGCATGAAAGGCTAGCGCCGGCAGAAGCAACAGACACTGGGGAATTTGTGCCCTCTCTGACTCTGCTGCGCCAATCTCAGAGTGCTTGGAAAAAAGAGATAGTGGTCAGGGTCTCCAAGGAAAGGGAGTCTCTAATGGCAGCGCAGGTAAATGAGGGAGGAACTGAAAATGGGAAGAGCATATTACAGATACATGGGGAAGGGCAGCAAGCACACAGAGCAGACAAACAGACCCCCTGGAGTTGGAAAGAAGGAAAAGATCCTCTTCTGAGCATGGCAGGAAAGTATTCCAAGAGAACCACTTAAAGGTACCAAGCAGTTTGTCATGAGGGAAAATGTCCTCAGGGTCACTGGGGAGGCTGAGGGCCAATACCCAGGGACTGTGGATGAAGAGGAAGGGAGAGCACCTCTTCCCTTGAGGCACAGTGTCCAGTGACAACCTTAGTGCAGGGGAAGGGGCAGAGTGAGAGGCCAGAGAGTCATGGCAAAGTCTAAAGCTCCCTATCACACAATAAAGTCACAGCCATCACGAAGGTACTAACACGACTGGACAGAGGCACCTGCAACGGGGATAAAAAGGAACGAATTGCAGAGACAAAATACCATTAACAGTTTTGCTCATCCCAAGGACATTTCCAAAAGGGTAAAGAAGACAAGCAGTGGACTGGGAGAAAATAAAAAGAAACAGAACGCACATGGAGAATACGTATAAAACACACAATGAGGAACAGAAATTCAGGGGACCTAAGAGAGGAGCAGCTAAGACTTGACTGGAAGGTTCAGCGGTTGGACAGCGAGCATCAAGGTTCTTGGTCTTTACTTTAAATGCATGTGGAAGCTGTAGGCCCTCAGTGACCAGCCTGAACTCTGGCTGAGGCAAGGCTAGTGAAAACGGGATGCGAAGGATATCGGCTGAAAATCTGTATAACCTTTTTGGGGAACTATCTAAGCATTGTTCACTCAAGCTACCGCCACTCAAACCTTGTGATTTACCCGCTCTGCTTCCCCAGACGCAACAGAAATAAGCATGTCTGTTCAGGAAGGCGTGTCTGATTGTGTTCAGAATAGCAAAAAAATCAGAAAGCTATATAAACTGTATGTGTATAAAACAGAATACTACACAACACTAAAAACAAATGACTCCAGCATGAAACAAGGTTCAAACAAAACACGATGAGCATAAGGAGCATAAAGGCTGTGTCCTCAACGGTTTGTTATGTATCAAACCCCTGGAGTAGATAACACATCCATAAAGATAAAGCCAGAGAAAGGGAGTAAGCCATGAGCAAGCCTCCGAGGCACAGAAATCCATTTTATATGCACTATATCGTACTCGACGTTTCCATGGAGTAGAATACGTGAACTTCACTCCATAGCTCACTTTAGAGCTTGGCTGCACATACTTACCCCAGAGCAGCATAGCATGGCTCACGGCACAGATCAAGGGTGAATGGCGATGCTCACAGTGTGGACAGAGGCAGTCTAGCAGCGTAAGGACTTGTCCAGCCCCTGACCCTGTGTTTTCCCTATCCGTCTCCAAGAGTGAGAAACATGTGCCAGCTCTGTAGCCTGAGGGAGATCAGCCTAGAAGAGGCAACTTCTACTTTTCTAGGTTCCAAACTCATGAAAAGGAAATCTCCCTACTTCTTAAGACATGTCAAGCCAGCATGTTTCCTCTCATTTTTTTTTCAAACAGGCATTTGTTTTTAGATATTAGAACTATACCATAATACTTGCCAGGCTTTTCTATTAAGAGAATAAAACTTCTTGCTGTGTCCCGCTATATTACTTAGCAGTGTAAACTAAGATGCCTGTATCTTGTTGCATGTGAACACAACTTGTTCAGTGGCCCCTGTGACTGCGGAGGAACGTGCACTTACTCCAGCAGAGTGGCAACCCCTGCCTTTAGTTCTCACGCGGAGACAGCATCTCTGCATCTGCCTGTGTGCAGCAGACACACTCCGTCCCTCCCACCAAAGTTCGCGGAGCACACTGAAGCCCCCTCACTGGCTCAGAGGAGGAACAAAGCCCCAGCTACACCCTTACACTTTGCTGAGGGCTACACACGGCCACTGCATGTTCCATGTGAATCTTCTTGGCCATTTCAGCTCTTCCATGTGAACGGGGTCTGGCTCAGTGTCGGGCAGGTCCATCTAGCCACACCTGGCAGCACCTCTGGCCGATGTTAAATGTCACCATCAACATTCCAATATTGACATCCTGTTACGGGAACTTTAGGTTGAGCTTTATAGAAGTGCTGAACGCTGGCCATTTTTTTACCTGAATGAATTGCAATATCTTACAGTTCAAACCAACAGTTTTCATCAAGATGGGCTTTCCAGAGAGTGAGCTTCAAGTATTTGAACAGATATAGACTTCTTTGTTTGTTGTTTTGGTTTTGGAGACAGGGTTTCTGTGTAGCTCCGGCTGTCCTCGAACTCAGTAGACCAGGCTGGCCTTGAACTTGTCTGCCTCTGCCTCCTGACTGCTGGGATTAACAACGTGCACCACCACCACCTGGCATTGGTAGATTCTTAGTATCCACCCTCGCATCAAAGCACCCACTGCGACTCCTTACCTTGGCCTTCAGATCAGCACACAGCTCCTGCTGCCGTTTCCTGTCTTTGGCCAGCATGCTCTCCATCTCATGGGCTGCACAGGCCTCAAGGAGGGTCAGCAGAGCTTTCTGTATGAAGTCTTTTCTGCTTTTGGTCCAACTGTCTATCAGGATTCTTCTCTGCTCTCCAGCAAAGTGATACTGGTCACAATATTTCTCATGTTCTACCTACAAAGGTAACAACAGACGGCAGTGACTTAGCATTCTGAAACAAGCCTGGATTTTATGTCACCATTAGGAAATGGATAAACTTCATTATCAAGGGGTTTGAACAAGTAAGGACAACAAGTATGGACATCCTCACCATAACCAGGAACAAGACACGAGCTCCAGTCTTCAGAGACTGTGCCTAACTGGCAACTAATGATACCACTGACTCTTAATTCTAAATGGCAATGTTTCAACAGAGAGCAATCTGTCTCCCGTATGCAATTTTAAATATTCCACTTTAAATCAATTTTGGTATTTTAAATGATTACATTATGTTTCCCTTAAACAGCATGCTTTGATAAAACACTTTTTAGTGCCACGATAATCGTAGAAAGTCACAGTTTTGCCTTTCGTCACTAAAGTGATCAGCTCTGAGGATGCTTAAAAGTAGTTCTGGTGATGACACCTTCCGGCCTCCCCCCACCCCCATGAGGGACACGGCTTCTCATGGGGGCTGTGGGCACTTCTTCCCGGGGAGGCACAAAGATGGGGGAGTCTGGCGGGTCTGAAATTGCTGCAGGGGATTCGGAAAACAAGAGTCGCAGCTGGAAGGGACCTTTCACTTTCCTAGTGTGTCCCACACCTCTGAGTCGGATCAGTTATTTGATCCCTGAGTGGCGAGGGTTTAGGAAGAAAAGCAAAATAAGATATATGCCCCACATAAAGCGATGCTTCGGGCAGAATTAGGATCAGGATGGAGCAGGCCATGGTCTGACTTTAACCAGATACAGCACACAGTCTGTACACTTCTTAGCTTCGTTCTATAAAGCTAAAAATACACTCAACATCTGTCAAGCATTAAGGAAAGGAAGCACATGCCGGGCAGAAATATATGGTGATCAATCCAACGTAGAAAGTAAACGTAAAAATCTTTTTCGCATCAATAGTAATAAAATATAAAAATCTAGAGTTACGCTTGATGGCTAGCTGCAGAGACAAACAGAACTCAGGGAATAAAAGGAAACCGCTAATTTGATCAATTAAGAACTTTTTAATGAGTTACTTAAAGAACAAAATTAAATATTTACTACATGGGGACCTGACCCAGCACCATCAAGGGAAGGAGGCCCACAAGCCTGGCCTGGGGCGGTCTGCCCAGGGTGGTGAGGAGAAAATGCCTGTGCCTGCTCCGCCACAGAACAGCACTATTGTAGTGAGCAAATGTATGGTGGGGTGAGGGTGAGGGTGAGAGAGAGAGAGAGAGAATGGTTCATTTCCTGTGGGGAGAGGCAGATCTGAAGAGATAAAGGACATGAGGAATGGACTAAGGTGGATGGCCTGGCCTGCTTGCCACTGGAGGCCATGGAGATGCCCAGGCCTAGGCTGCTGCCAAGGCCCATGTCCGGGTGTGTGGCCCTGCTGCAGCCCCAGTCTGGCTTTGCAACCTGTAACAGTATCTTTTTTTTTGTTTGTTTGTTTGTTTAATTTATTTATTTATTAAAGATTTCTGTCTCTTCCCAGCCACCGCCTCCCATTTCCCTCCCCCTCCCCCAATTAAGTCCCCCCCCCCAGCCCGAAAAGCAATCAGGGTTCCCTGTCCTGTGGGAAGTCCAAGGAACCCCCCACCTCCATCCAGGTCTAGTAAGTTGAGCATCCAAACTGCCTAGGCTCCCACAAAGCCAGTACGTGCAGTAGGATCAGAAACCCATTGCCATTGTTCTTGAGTTCTCAGTAGTCCTCATTGTCCGCTATGTTCAGAGAGTCCGGTTTTATCCCAGGCTTTTCCAGACCCAGGCCAGCTGGTCTTGGTGAGTTCCCAGTAGAACAGTATCTTCTATAGTGGGGGGAATAAAGACTTCTCAGAGCACTAGCGTCTCATTTAGTGTTTTCTCTGCTGTAAAGAGACACCATGACCATGGCAATGCATAAAGAAAGCATTTCATGAGGGTGGCTCACTTACAGTTCCAGAGGTTCAGTTCATTATGATCAGGAAGGGGGGGGGGGAGCATGGCAGTGTGTGTACCGGCAGACACGATGCTAGAGCTGAGGATGCTGTGCCTTGCAGGGAACAGGAAGTTGACTGACTTGACACACTAAGGAAGCTTGAGATGGAGACCTCAAAGCCTGCCCCCTCAATGACACACTTCTTCCAGCAAGGCCACACCTCCTAATAGTGACACTCCCTTTGGAGGTTTTCTTTCAAACCACCAAAACATAAATTTGTCTTACTAACTAGGGACCACTGAACTCCGCAATTCACATGCATGTGGGATATACATATTCATCATCGGGATATGCACTCACCAAAAGATGCCTGGATTTGTGAGGAAAGTATCTTTGTAACATGTCCAAGTACAGAGTCCTTCTGCCAAGGAGATTTCCAGGGTACTGATCTAAGACAGCCTGGTAAATCCACTGCTCTTCTTCGCTTAGCTGGAAGTTTCTGGAAGCAATAAAAACATCACAACACAGACATGAGCAATCATGGAGTTTAAGGGACTTCTAATAATAATCACAGAGGAAGAGGTTTTCTTTGAAGATAGTATCTTACTATGTTGTTCAGGCTGGTCTCAAGAGAACCCCAGTGTCACCCCACCCCTACCCATCTAAGCCCGGAAAGAAGGACCATGGGAATGCACCGACATGCCCAACTGAGGCATTTTTCCTTAGTGCTAACCACTGATCACTTTCCAGAGAAGTACTAAGCCCACCTATAGTGGATTTATTCAGTTGTTGGTTTGATCTTGCCAGTGTTCCAAGCACAACTTGAAGATGTTGGTAAGACACAATATTCTCTTAATATTTGTTCTAGTTTGCCTTTAGCAGTATTCTACTTCTTTATTTTAATTTATTTTTCAAAGCGATCTTTTCTGCCTTTAGCAATATTTTAGAAACCGTCACCAGTGAATGAAGTAGATAAACACTGGAAAATAGTTATTAGGGATAAAGACTAAAAAGACATTTTTCTTATTCAACAAAGTCCCCATTTCTCCACTGGAGAAAAGCACAAATGTAAGTAGATGAACATTTTACATAAAGGGAAATAAAGACAGATTGGCATTTATTTGAGGTCTGCACTCTGACGCAAGTCAAATAATCTTTTACTTTATTCTCTTTACCTCCTGCTTTGTGGATAACACCACAGACTGGTGGTGGGAAGAACAATGGTGCTGCGTTTCTGGTGACTAAATAATAACTTGATTTTTGTTGATTTCATTGCATGCAGTGTGTGTGTGTGTGTGTGTGTGTGTGTGTGTGTGTGTACACGGGTGCCCAGGAAGTTGTAGAACCTCTAACTGGAGTCGGTTCTCTGCTGTGGGAGCACATTCCGCTCCTTCAGCCAATAGCATTTAAGACACCAGCCCACTTGGGCATGGTCGCTTATACTGTAAATGCAGCTGTAAAGTATGTGCTGGCTCTCTCGCTTCTGGCTCCTACTTCCAGCTGCTAGACTCTGTTCCTGTTTGCACAGAGGATGGTTATCTAGGACAGGGATCTGTAAGTTTCCCTTAAATAGATAACCCTTTATTATTCATAATTCTGAACTGGTGTGGGATTATTTTGTGACTTCCATCATCAGTTCTCTCCTATCATTTGGCTTTCAGGGGTTGAAATCAAAATCCTGCAGGTTGGTGGAAAGACCTTTACCAAGAAATCACTTGTAAACAAGACCGTGAACATGCCCTAGTCATGAGTCCACTCCATTCCAACATGCCTAGTCCCTTCCCACCACTTTTTACATATATAATTTATTTAACATTCTTTTATGTGTATTAGTTGGAAGGTATAACTCCCACAGAACTGGAGTTACAGACAATTGCAAGATACCATGTGGATGCTGGGGATTGAACCTGGGTCCTCCAGAAGTGCTTTTAAACACTGAGCCATCTCCCCAGCAACCCCCCAACTTCCCACTCCTTTCAGGCGCTGGGATGATTCATGATCTACATGAAGCATTGACAAAGTCTGGTGCAAAGTGAAAAAGTTGCACTGTCAGTTTGAACTCTAAACTGAATTAATGCCTCTTTATATTCTGATTTTATTTGCATGTTATTACTCCCGTTAAGTAAATTAGAATAATCAAATACAGATGCAATCAGAGGAACTATTAATAGCAATGAATATTTCTTTGATCCAAGACAGATTACCATTGTTTATTTCTACTATTATCAATGATCTTACAACTTAAATTATGCAATTCAATTTTTTTCCTGGTATCTTTCTGCCTCTGAGAAACATTTGACATTGTAAGCAAATAAGACACCTTTAGGTGAGAGTAACTAATGGGAATTCCACCATCCTCACACAAGGTCTAGTTTCTTCAGTCCTCTGATAAGGAGCAAGAGAAAAACAATTTTAAAAGAGAAAATTCTCCATACCTACTACATCCAGGAAAGAAAAGAGAGGGTGGGAGATGGTCCATCCAAACTGTTCAGTGTGTCATAATGATGTAATTCGGGAAAGGTATCAAATGTATTCATTCATGAATACATGAGTGTTTTGGTTCCAACTGGATTGGTTCTGCATGTGCAGACAGCCAAAGGCTTCTGCAAATAAAACATCTCAAGTAGGAAAATTAACCCAGGAGCAAAGCTTCCCTGAGTGCACTTGGCATTTAAAGTCCCTTCGGGTTGTCAAGGACAATGCCTCCGGTCCCCTCTCAAGGACCATTCTCACAGGAATGTGCATCATTTTAACAGTGGTAAGCAGGAGAAACTCTTCAGTACCATCCCACAAACGATAGAAGACTGGAACTAAAGTCCACGTCCTTGTTAATGTTTTAAATTATTTCTAAAATCAAAGGGCCTTGAGCACAGCTGAATTTCCATCCTTATCTGATTTGTGTGTACGTGGGTTTTCTCCAGAGGGGAAAGGGACAGAACCCTCATCCAGTAAGTGTCTGTCCTTTTAAACTACTATCCAGCTATACAACAGTGGCTGTTTCTTAGGGGGGTCTCCATCACCAAGATACTGTGAGTCTTGGCTGGTGACATCTAGAGACCCTTCTCTTCTGTGGGAAAACTTCCTGGGCCAGAGCAGAAACACCACATTCTGAGACTCCCCTCCCATGCCGTTTCCAAGGTCAACCGCTAATAGCAGCTGACTATAGACATAGGTCAACAAGGTTAGCCAGGTAAATTCACTCTAAAGGGGCCAATGCTGGTGCCAGTCTAGCCCAATTGATATCAGCGTCAGCCTCCACCAAGATGCCCTCCCGCCTAGGCATTCTCCCCTCTTCCTCACAATCTATAGCTTAGCGCATCCTCGAATAACTCCGGTATTCTAGGAGCCTGTCTTGGTTTTGTTTCTGCAGAACTCAGCCTAACATAATCCACAAGCAACCTTACCAATAATTTTCAAAAACGGCCTGAATGGCTTGATAAATAGACAAGTAGATTTAAACTAATTACTTTGATGGTTTTGCCTACCGAATAGTGGTGCAAGATTGTAGCTGTCCACAATGTGTGAACAACAGACATTCAAATGCAAGCACACATTCAGCAGGGCACACTGCTATAAATAAATACAAAGGCAACAGAAGAATCTGTGGCATTTGGTTTACTTTTGTAAATTGTGTGAGTATATTAATTAGTTGCTATTTTAATGACATTTAAAAAACACTTAAGTGTTTGAGATGACTATAAAACATTTAAGCCAGATGTTTCAAGCTAAGTAAGCACTGTACAGGAATGACATCCATTTTGACCTTCCCGTTGATTTGAGAAGCTCCACGTCTCAGCTGTCTTGTTCTATTTACTAAAATTACACAAGTTGTAAGTCATTTTTCTAGTGCATAAAAAGTAAAATTTAAAAAACATGCTGAAGGAAATGGCATGTAAAATATCCTAATATTATCATTTCTAGAATAGTTATAGCAGTTTCCCGAGGAGCAGGCCTAAATCTTAAGGCAAATATCCACATGGGCAATAATAACAGAACAACTACACATATCCATTAGACTGCTGTTTGTGAGGTAAGGAGATTCACCACTGCACACAGACCTACATACATGTGCACACACATGTACATGCATGTGCAGAGAGAGAAGAGACAGAGAGAGAGAGCGCTGGCACAGTAAAATCCAGAAGAGTGAGTGTTATCATAGCAGTTTCCTCAGAGCAACAGAGCAGCCATTTCTTAGAAACATGCCTTTTAGACTCTAAAATTATATTTGACATACGGGTGCTTCTAAACGAAAACTTGAACATTTATCTCTCATGATCAAACCTTGATTTTTTTTTCTTACTACAAATCAAGTGCAGAAAATAACCAAGACAGAGTTAGTTTTTAACTTACAAAGTTCTAGTTCAAGTTAACCAGTTCCCTGGGGATTAAGGCAACAAAACACACTAAGCTACATGGTTAATTTTTTAAAAATCCCTTATCTACTTTCTGAAATAGAAAATTGCTTTAAGTTTTAAAGTTTCCTAAAGAAAACACTAAAAGTATCCTAAGTCTTTGCAACTAGAAATATCTCAGACCAGGTGCTCAAGAGACTGACTCAGGAATTAAGAGCACTAAGACCCAGGTTCGATTCCCAGAACCACATGGCAGCTCACAGCCATTTGTAACCCCAATCCCAGGGGATAGGATGTGCTCTTCCAGCCTCTGTGAGCACCAGGCAAGAATATGGTGCATAGGTATAAATGCAGGCAAACACCCACACATGTAAAAACACATAAATTAATTAAAACATACCTCAGACCGAAAAGAAAAGTTTGCTAGCTACTTAGCATTTCTACTTTATTGGTTTATCCAAATTTTATAATTAAAGGTGTTTTGTAACTTTTGTTCTCCTTAGAGCTCATCCAGACTTCTCAGTTTGCTTGTTTACCAAGCACTTCTAACATGACAGGATTTCAGTGTGCAGAGACCGAGACATGCGGCACTCAGTCCCACTCACTCGCCTCCTCCCCCAAACACTGAGGTCCACGCATACCATTTCATTAGGATTTTCTAAAAGGTGAAGCAAATCAAGTCATTCATGAAACAAAGAACTAATATAGATGGATGTCTCTGCCCCACCCAGGCCCACCCATGCCCGCAGCTATTCAGTCCCAAATAGACACACAGAAGCTTATGTTAATCACAAACTGTTTGGACTATCACTCGGGCTTATTATTAACTAGCTTTTAGGACTTAAATTCAGCCATAATTCTGGTCTGTGTCTAGCCATGTGGCTTGGTACTTTTTTACCGTAAGGCAATTCTCATCTTGCTTCCTCTGGCTGGCTGGTGACTGCTTCTCTGTTTTTCCTCTTCCCAGATTTGTCATAGTCTGGTTGTCCCACTTATACTTCCTGCCTCACTGCTGACCAATCAACCAATATTTATTAAATTTATTAAACCAATATGAGTGACAAATATTTACAGTGTATAAGAGCATTATTACTGTGTATAAAAGCAAACTAAGATGAATTCTACTAAATTTCATGCATTTGAGTCATTCCAAAAAGCCTATGTTGACTTGCTATTCACTAAGCTGCTTCTGCTAATCATAGTGAAGGCTTCAGCTACTGGACAACATCTTGAATCAGTACCAGGCATGAAGCAACACACATGGGCCCTCTAAGAAAACAACATCCCAGCAACCTGAAGAAACTAATAGTCACTTCAAACCCACGGCCTTCGATGTAGGCAATAAACCCATACTAACAAAGAGACTGGAATATTCCAGCTGCTGATAATAATCCCAAATCCCGCAAGCTTGGACACTGAGAGACCTGCAGATATCACCAATATTGGCAAGAGCTGAAGAAGTTACACAGACCCTATACTAAAGTGCCCAATTCTCAAACCAAAGCCAATATAGACTGTCCAATCAACACCCCCAGGAAACATCATCAGGAGATAGTCTTGCCCCAAAAAGTTATCGTGTACAAATGATAGAAGCAACTGGTCTGGTGCACAAAGGTTAATGTAGGGTCACAAAAATATGACACAGCAAAGTGGCACACGGGATATCTCAAAGGAACACAATGACTCCCCTAGCAACAGACATGAAAGAATTGCCTAACAACGAACTCAAAATATAGACAATTCAACAAACTACAAAGGTAATGTGTCATGTGAATGACATTCAGCAAAGACTTAGCCTAAGAAAGAACCCGTCAGGAAATAAAATACCACAACGAAATCCACACTTCAATACACTAGTTACAAAAATAAATGAATGACTGTATGAGGTAATGTTTGTTAAGGAACCTATTAAATGACTCCACAATGTATATGTACTTCAAAACAATGTGCAGTACACAATATAAATTCAATATTTATTTTTAATTCAAATAAATACAAAATAGAATCAATTAGAAATATTAGAGCTAAGGATTCAATAAATATAATTAAAATATAGTTGATCCTCAGTCACAGAATTCATCAAGCAGAACAAAATGTTTCTGAGATTAAAAACAGATTTTGAAATAATCCAGACACGTCTTTAAGAAAAAAGCAATACAAATTACAAAGAATGAAAGGGGCCTTTGAGATGTATCTGACACCATTAAGTGAGCAAACCTTTGCATTATGGGTATTCCAGAAGAATACAGGGAAAAGCATAGAGAATCTACTCACCAAAATACTGCCAAAGATTTCTGAAACTTACAACAGGCAAACATACAGATCCAGGAAGCTCAGAAGGTCCCTACTCGATTTGACTGAGACGCACTCTACAAATATATTCTGGACAGACTGTCAGAAGTACAAGGCCAGGCTGGAGAGGTGGCTGGCTCAGAGAAGTGGCTGCCGCACAAACATGACAATCTGAACTTGACTCCAGCACCACATGAAAAGCCAGACATGGTAACGCTCACCTATAATCCCAGCAAGAGATGGAGGCAGGCGGCGACAGAGAATTCCAGGAGTTCAATGGCCAACCAGTCTAGTTTAACCGGAAACTCAACACCATTGAAAGAGTCTATCTCCAAAGAAGTGGACAGCGTTCCTAAGGATGACACTGAGGTCATCATCTAGCGCACACACAAACGTGCACACACATGTGCATTCGCATACAAAGAGACACGCATGCATTTTTAAGTACATACCAAGAGAGGATCCTAAAAGCAGCAAGAAAAGCATGAAAAGTCATGAGAAAACTTCATAAAAGCTCAGCGCATGCTCTCCACAGAAACTTTAGAAGCCAAGAGAAAGCTGCATGAGTCTTCAAGCCCTGATCAAACAGCACAGTTTCCCTCACATGATTAAATATTTTACATATTACAGGCAAAAATCAAATTGTCCCCCAAAACCCATGTACATTCATACCCAAGCGACTTGTTACAGATTAACAGAGTGTAAGCATACAAGGTAGTCTTTTATGGCCAGGCTGCATTTTGCAGTTACAAAGAAAGGACCAATCACTTTATTACTTGTCTCAAAAGGTAATCTTATAAGAAATCTTCAGAGAATCACAAATCTAAACTTATATATATATATATATATATATATATATATATATATATATATATTAAAAAAAGCAACAGTCAACTCTACTTTTAAATCCTTAGGATGCAGACCCACCCACTCATCAGTAGTTTCTTACAGCAGGAGACCGAGGGCATAAACAGGTGTGCGGAATTAATTGTCACCTTTCGTCATCAACCAATCCTTAAAAGCACACCTGCTAATGATGATTGGGCTTTGTTTCTACTCCCAGACCTTGATGAGCTCCTCATACAGCTATGTGCCTAAGACTTTACATTGCCTTCTTGGGGTTATCACCTCAAACCTATTTGACAAAACACCTTAGTCTACCTTATAGTGATTTTCGAAGCTTTGTTTCAAGTATGATGCATTCTGAAAACTGTGAACGCATCTCCCGGCATTGAGATTAATAGAATTTAAGATAGCTGGGCTACTGGGACTCAATTGTTTCTCTTAATCATGAACCTAAGCCACAGTGTATATGGCTCCTCAATAGAAACTCACGTGTTCTAGCTGTGTGATACGTCCTTGTTTTATTTTTTACCATCAAATCTTTATTTAATCTAACATTATCTATTAGACAGTACAGTTTAATAAATCATCTTCATGATAATCCACAGGTAAAATTACCCAGTACCAAGGGGATGTTTCCATGAAATAAACACACTGCATTACAGGCAGTGGGGAATCTCCCTGTACCCATTCACACCATGTCAGATACAAGAGAAAGATGCCAGCACAGCAGCAGATGCAAAAGAAAATTTTAGAGTCTGGTCTCCGGGCATTGTCTAGCCAAGATTCACCCACCAGTGATTTTCCTCCCGGTGGGCTGTCACCTGAACTTCAACTGCCACCTGCTGCTCCTCTGACATGGCCACCGGCACATAACAAATGATGCTTTGACATTTTACAATTTCTAATGTGCAAATAAATAAAATTAAGCAAAGCAGACTCCAGGAGAACTTTGTGGCCTATTCGACGGCCCTGGGGCTAGAGAGACAGCTCCGCAGTTAAGAGCATTTGCAGCTCTCTGAAGGACTCCGTTTTCAGCGCTCCTCTCAAGTGGTTCACAACTGCCTATATCTCCAGCTCTGGGGGATCTGAGGCCGTATTCAGGCCTCCACAGACATCACATGCACGAATGAATTCACATACAACACACACACACATATCACATGTGTGCATATAAATAAAAAATGTTAACGTTTAAGCTTTTAAAATGAGATTCATGATTTGTCTTGATTGGGTGCATTCTGCCATAGGCAAAGTAATTTGAAATGTATTTTATTCTTGTGACAAACACAAAGCAGGTTGAATAACTGCCAAACGTGGTTCCTGAAATGAGATAACACTGAGCTATAAACTAGAATTTGGACGAAAATTCTCTTTTGTAACAATGCTACTAAAGCGATGTGACAAAAAGAAAATTGTCTGCAGTGCCTACCCGTCCCTCACCAGCCACAAATGTCGGTGACAGTGGAAGGCCTGGGAAGGCCCAAGGGAAGTGGGAGTGCAATGGCCAACGCTGGCTGCCTGGGTCAGCTAACCAATGGGACTGCTTGAACCCCTGGAGAGAGCAAAGCATCACAGGGCTTTCTCGGAGCTTCTCCCTTTCTTTCGCTCTTGGCACGCAGCAAGCACAGGTCCACATGCTTAGGCACTGGACCTTCCCCACAGCTCTGAGAGGACATTTTCAGGACAAAATACCCACCGGTGGTCACGCTGCAATTTTCTGTTTGTTTTGCTTTTTATATAGCTAGAAGGTTTTTATTATAATAATTATTTATTTTACATCTTAATCGAAGTTTCCCATTCCTCCTTTCCTCTGATCTCACCCCACCTCTCCTGAGCTCCCCCACATCCACTCCTTCCTACCCCATTTCAATTCAGAAAACAGCAGGCCTCCCATGGATAATAACAAAACATGGCACACCAAATTGTAGTAAGACTAAGTACCCTCCCCGACCTTGTTTTAGGCAACCAAGTATGAGGAATAAGGGACCCAAAAGTCAGCAAAAGAGTCAAGAGACAGACCCAGCTGAACTGACAACCAGGGAGCCTGCATGGGGACTGACCTAGGCCCTCTGCATGCGTGTGGAAGCTTTGTGGCCTTATTCATAAGTGAGCCCATGTCATCTCTCTTGTCTTCATTAGGCAACAGGCACACGCACAAGCATCTTAGGCCATGTTGTCTTCTGCCGCTGGCCTTTCCTAGTTCATCTTTAGGCAATAGAGTATACGGTTTGCATTGACGCAAGGGGAAAGGTAAGGACACTGCCAGATACACCATGTTGGAAACATAGGGACACAAGGGCTGGAGAGATGACTCAGAGGTTAAGAGAACTGACTGCTGTTTCAGAGGTCCTGAGTTCAATTTCCAGCAACCACATGATAGCTCACACCCATCTATAATGAGATCTGGTGCATAATAAATAAATTAAAAAGAAAAAAAAACATAGGGACACAAAGAAAACCCATGAGCAGGACCCTGGTGATATTCCCTCAGGATAACAATATCCAAGGCCTTATCACTTAGTCTAGAAGGTGAACTGAATAGTGAGACTTTTTACAGATGAACCAAATTGTGAAATTTGCTACAGTTTGTGCTGGGTATGGAGGCACAAGGCTGAGAATTCCAGGGCTTTGGGGGGATGGTTCAGCAGCTCGAGCCCACAGGAGCTTGAAGCCAGCCTGGACTCCATGAGATTCTGTCTCAAAAACTTATAAACAAAAACTAAAAAGGGGAGAAGAAAAGGAGAACCTAACATAGGCTGATTTGGGGGAAGGAAGTATAACAATATTCTTAACACCCTTTGATTCAGGATGTCTGCTTCCAGAAGCCATCTGAGCAGAATAATCACAGAATTATTAAAAACACGGTGACAAACCAATTCATTTCTAAAGTTTCTAAACAAACATTGAAATGTAGAGTAACTACTACTCCAAAATGGGAAATTGGTTGAAGTTGTATAATATAATCACATATTATACTAGTATGCATCTAAGGAAAAACTGCTCATAAAAGGATATCTAGTAGATGGCTTAAAATGCCGGAGAAAGTCTAACAACATCGAACAAAAGAACAGCATGAGGGGGATTAAATAGGGAAGCAATAGCTATGTGCATAACTTTCCTTTTCATGAACAATACACAAAAATTTTACTCTAAGATCTCTCTGGGGTTTAGATTAATGTCATTTGTCTTCTTCACTTTTGTCTCTACTTTAAAATGTTGGAGAAGGCCACTTGTTTGATTCCCCACTGCCCGGCTAGCTTAGACCACAAATAATCACACAGAAACTGTATTTAAATCACTGCTTTGCCCATTAGCTCTGGCTTCTTATTGGCTAACTCTTATATTAATTTAACCCATTTTTATTAGTCTGTATATTGCCATGTGGCTGTGGCTTTACTGGATAAAATTCCTAGCATCTTCGGTGGCTCCATGGCTTCTCTCTAAGTCCCCTCTTCTCTCTCCCAGCATACAGCCTAGGTTTTCCCACCTAGTTCAGTTCTGCCTTTGCCATAGTCTCAAAGCAGTTTATTCATTAACCAATAAAAGCAACGCATAGACAAAAGGTCCTCCCACACCATTAAAATTTTCTGTAATGTAATTATTTCTGAATTCAGAGACAAATACACAAACTGAAATTTTCTTGGAGTGCTAAATCACTGTCTTGAATGGAACCAACAAAAACGATAAATGGAAATAATTAAGTTGAAAAACACGATACTAGAGCATTGGCCATGTTTGCGAGGCCCCGCTGTTAAACAGCACTCGGATTCGGATCTCAGAATATTAATTATGAGCCAACAGTATAAAGTTTAATATACCTATCAATAATAAATTATAAATTACTTGTTATCTTGCTATAGTAGTCTACATATTGACTTTGGATCTGACACAGCTAAATGGACCATCGCACAATTATGTCTCATCCATATGATTAATTCATCTAAACGTGAGGAAATTAAAGCCACAGTCTCTTTAGAATCTAAAACAAGCAATTAAACTCGACTTCGAGTTCTTAATGGCACACAGCCTAAGCAGACTCCAAAGTGCTTTGCCTGCATGACAAACGAAGGGCGAGGCTCTGTTGTACTCAGATTGCTTTTACAGTGTGCTGCAGTAAATGAGGCCATTCTTTAAAGCCGTGCTATTCAAGATGCTAGCCACCAGGCACGTGTGAGGCTGGACATGTGTTAGCATGCTAACATGCTCTGTAGTATAAGCATGTTTCAAAAACTTTATGAAAAAAGAATGTGTCTAATGCTCATTAATACTAAAGTATTGTATATTGTAATTACAATATTTTGGAAATATTAGTTACAATATTTGAAAGGGTCACCCTTTTTAACTTTAATACAACTGGTTAAAAATTTTTAATTACCTATGTGGCTCACGTATTCCCATTAAACAGCACTGATCTAGGACACAAGCTGGTTGACCAGCTTCCTGGCATGTGTGAATAGCTTTCTTATTTAGATGGATAGAAAGGACCTCATCCACTGAATTACGAAGGGCTCGAGACTAGGGAAACGGCCATCCTTCCTCTGAATTGCAGTTACTTAATGTGTAAAACAGCTCTCTTGTTTGTTCCTTTGATTCCTCCAGGGCTCGAGATGGGGCCTGGCTGTGTAGTCCAGGCAAGTCTCACACACTCAGTCCTGCTTCTGCCTCCTGAGTGCTGGGCTTGCAAACGGGCGCCTCACCTGACAAAACACAGCTATTAAAATGAGAGAAACTCAGAATGCATGTCATGGGTGCTTGTCATATCATGCAATAGGTACTCGTTAAATATCAACTATCTAGTGAACCTTAAACTTAAAATTTTAAGCCCGTAATTTGTCTTTTAAAAGTAAGAACCAATTATGTCAAAATGTTTATAATTTCACTACCCGGGGTGACTGTAGTTATTGTTTATTTGAATGACTGGGCTTCTGGTCTTTTTCCTGTGGTTGTATAGATGTAAATGTCATACTTTAAGAAATACCCAGACAATTTATGTTATATAACCTACTTTGTGACCTGCTTTTTCTTACATAACACATAGTACAGCTATTTGTGTCATTAAAAATCCCTATGGATTAGAACCAGTGTGGTATTGTGCTGTACGGACTCAGTGGGCCAGATGTTACTGCTGCCTAATGGCTAGCTGTTTAGGTAGTGTCTTGGTTTGCTTTCTATTGCCGTGGGAAACACTATGCCAAAAGCAACTTGGGGAAGAAAACATTGATTTCAAATTTATAGTCTATCGTAAAGGGAAGACAAAGAACCTGGAGGCAGGAGCAGATGCGGGGGCCACAGAGGAGTGCTGCTGACCAGCTGCTCTCTAGAGCTTGCTCAGCCTGCTTTCTCAGATCGCACAGAATCGCCTGCTGAGGGGAGCACTACCCACAGCGGCCCCCCACCCACACATCCATCATTAATCAAGAAAATGTCTCAAAGACATGCCCATAGGCTAACGCGATGGTAGAAATCCCTCAATTTAAGGTTCCTTTCCCCAGATGACATTAGTTATGTCAAGTTGAAAAAACACTAACCAACTAGGGTAGTCTTAAAGATTCTGCTACCAGTAGGAAGAGAAAAATTAATATTGAACATACTTGAAGTCAAATATTTATTTCACTTTAATGATTTTGTCTTTCAATATTTTTGAGACAAATATTATTCTCTTTATATTGAGTGTGTGTGCATGCATGCGTGTATGTGTGTGAGTGTATACACATGGAGGCCAGAGTTGATGTTGGATATCTACCACTCTTTGCCTTCTACTGTGAGACAGGTCTCTTACTGAACATGGGGCCCACCAGTTGTTGTAGACTAGCCAGCCAGGGGGCTCTGGGCTCCTCCAGTCTCTATCTCCTCAGTGCTAGGATTTCAGGTGTGACGCCACATTTGCCTTCTTATGCGGTTCTGGGATCTGAACTCAGGTCCTCATGCTTGTGTGGAGGTCACTTTGCTGCCTGAACCATGTTCCTGGACCCATATAAAGATTTCTGGTGCTGTTGTGGCTTTGAAAAATCTTATACGCCAATCATATATAAATAGCCATTTCCCTTATCCTATTTTTAACCCTGGGTAAAATTGTGCTATGCCTGACCATTCTTGCAAGGTAAATATTTGAGTTTGTTTTCCATTTCTTAGATAAGTAGAGAGGCTCATGAGTTTCTGACTCATTTGTGTTTAGAATGATCACTGTGACATCTCAGCACCTGGCATCTAACCACATGCGCTGCCATTCCTGCCCACACTATGTTACATGAATCCCCTGTGCTGAGCTGCTTCTCTCTCTTTTCTCTCACTCTCTCCTCTGTGTCTCCCCTCTCCTCTGTGTGTGTCTGTCTCCCTCTCTCCTACCTTCTGCCTCCCCTAAACTTTATCCCTTACTAGATTGTCCCCGTGAGCATCACATGCATGGTTCATTGCTATCGCTCCCATTTTAAATGAAATTAAAACATAAGTGAGTGGAAAGCACAGCAAAGAAAGACCCTGTTCTCCTTGGCAGAAAAAAAATTTCAAGTTGTTCATATTCATTCTTTTCTATCCATCCCCTCCCACTCACTCAAACTCACTCCAACCAGCTAGTTACTTCCTCTTCAATGTAAATGGTACCAACAATTCTTTTAGAGCCAAACAGCTATCAGTCATTGATTGACGCATACAACATGTATTCAGTGGCTCATCACCTCCCCGCAGATAGTACAGGCTGCTTTCTCTTCATCTGCCTTCCCATGCTCTCTGTCTCCATCCATCTATCTATCCATCCATTCCTCCATCCTTCCACCCATACATCTATATATCTGTCTTTTGTTACTTCTCCCTCTTCTGTTTTCTCTGACACTGTCCTGCTCACATGTATCAGAAGAAGGGGGAGCTTCTTTTTGTTGCTTTGGTGATCATATCCAACCTCAAGTTGCTGATTTACAATGTATAAAACTCCAGCCCAGATCTTCTTCCTAGACTCTGAACTCACAAAGCCCAAAATATTAATACGGATACCCCAAACTCAGTATGCTCAAGCCCCACCCCTCCCAGACAAACCACCCACTTACAGTCGGCCCATCCCTATCCTCTTAACTGCCCAATTCAAAGAAGCCATGTGCAGCAGGGAACTCCGGCTGCTCCAGCTGCATTTCCTGGGCTCCTTAAGTACAGCAATTGCCGAAGTGATTTTGCTGCAACAAGTACCAGGTCATCTCACTGCTCTCTTCCGCTTCACAGCATCTAAGACAGTGGTTCTCAGCTTGCTGGTTGCAATCCCTTTGTAGGTTGAATGACCCTTTCATGGGGTCACACATTATATATCCTGCATATCAGATATTTATATTATTTCCATAACAGTAGCAAAATTGCAGTTATGAAGTAACAACAAAAAATAATTTTATGGCTGGGGGGGGGTCACCACAACATAAGGAACTCTATTAAAGGGTTGCAGCATTAGGAAGATTGAGAACCACTGCTCTAGGAGCTTCAAGGTCATTCACAATAAAAGATGAGGTTGTAAAACATTTCTAAATATATCCTTCTTGAGTGAGGATAGAGCTCAGTGCTATATTACTGGCTGAACATGCATGAGGCCTTGGGTTCAACTCCCAGCAACACACATAAACAAACACACACATATACACACACACATAAACACACACACATACACACTTAACCCAAATAATAGTTTCCCATTCACTCTTACCTCTTGAACCTCATCCAACGATTCTGCTGATCTGTCCTGGACACTGAACCTTTGTAGGACATACTCATTGAACATGGGCTACCATATTCTTATGCCAATGTCTGCATGACCAGCTCTTTCAACTCCATAATTTCACACCAATGTCACCGCCCAACCAAGACACAGCACCAGGTGTTTCTTATTCCAGAACTGCGGTCTACCTTCTGAAATCCCAGCACATTCTGACTCTAACCTATGACTCTGTAGCCCTCACAGCTTCTAATACTGTGGGACATGACTGCGTCACCAACCATGTCCACACCTCTATGCTGCTGACTTGATCACAAGTGGGTGTCTGAATGGGAATGGCTCCCATAGGCTCCAATATTTGAATTTGAATGCTTGGTCATTGGGGAGTACTGCCACTTGACAGGGATTAGGAGGTGTGGCTTTGTTGGAGTGGGTGTGGCATTGGGGGAGGAAGTGTATCACTGAAAGGGAAACTTTGGGTTCTCTCCCTGCTGCACGCAGATCCTGATAAAGTAACAGACTAATTAGTTTCTCCACATCAGCTACCACCCCAGCAACCAAGTCTGCCTGAGTGCTGCCATGCTTCTCGCCCTTGACCATAATAGATTAAAACCTGAAACTGTAGCCTGCCCCAGTTAAATGTTTCCCTTCATAAGAGTTGTTGTGGTCATGGTGTCTCTTCAATGGAACACTAAGAAAAGTATTGAGAGTTTTGTCTGACTTATGCTTGTAGACACTAAATAAGCGTTTGCAGGAAAAAGGAATGATTTCCTTCTTCATCTCTTTGCACTACTTTGTTCTACTTTGCAAATTAATTGAATAATAACCAGCAAAGTTTCTTTATATAGTAGGTATTTTAATCTTTCATCTCACATGTTGCCAATATTTTTTCTTTTTGTTGCCTATTTTTAACCTTTCGTCTTAAAAAATTACTTGTTTTAGCCAAGTGTTTACCTGTAATCACTCTCACCTACAGTCTCCCTCTCCAGAACCAACGAATGCTCTCGAGGTCTGTGCATTGCTTTAGACATGCAAAGGCAAAACTGAGTGACTGTGTTGAAGCCCCTCCCTGCCTCGCTCAAGATGGACTATGTATTGCTTTCCTCGTCTCTACAGTCACTATAACGTCTGGATATTGCCCAATTTTGTAAATGTACATTTTCCTACAAAATTAGCCAGTCCTTTTAAGTTTTTTTTTGGTTTTCATTGCTGCAACAAATAACTATTAAAAGTGTGTGCATATATAAGTATATATGTGCGACGTGTTCTTGAGATACAGAAATATTGTGATGAAGGAGATTCATTTTGTGACTGAATAATTTACAACAACCATCTGTATAGAGATAAATTACCAAATAAAAATTAAATAAAATTTTGAAAGCAAAGAATTAAGGAGGGTTGGGAAGAATTGTGGCCCTAATATAAAGCGTATAATTTGGGTAATAATTGTATCAAATTAGGAAAGTTTTTAGTTGCAAACAACAAGAAACCCAGGTCAACTGGCTGAAGGTGATGATATGAACAAATAGTCCTTACGAAGTATGCGCATGCTCACCCAGGCATGGGAGCAGAAGCTTTTCATCCCAGTACTCAGGAGACAGAGGCAGGCAGATCTCTGAGTTCCAGGACAGCCAGAGCTACACAATGAAACTCTGACTCAAAAAAAAAAAACCAAAAACTAAATTGAACCATAAATAATAAAGTATGTGCACACCCCCACAGATATACACAAACACAGACCATGAGCATTCTCCCAAGACCCAACAACTAGAAGCAAATAGGAAAGCAGTCATGTTAAAATAACATGAGATCCTGATAAATCGGAAGTTCAGTTAGTAATATGTCATCTGCCATACTTAGTAGCATGTATTCATGTGTCTTTGTGTGCAGAGCAGCGGACGGCTGCTACAAACCACCTCTAGATTCCAGTTCTCTATAATCCTCCAAGAAACCTCTCTGAAAACTCACCTGACTTCACTATTCCTCTTTCCTGCAATTAGCATGTGCAGGGCAGTCCTATTTGATTAGGACAAGGGTGCTTATTTCTTCCCTGATACTGCCA
The DNA here is from genome assembly GCF_018167655.1 of Microtus oregoni. Taxonomy (NCBI): domain Eukaryota; kingdom Metazoa; phylum Chordata; class Mammalia; order Rodentia; family Cricetidae; genus Microtus; species Microtus oregoni. The sequence continues at coordinate 13,840,767 of NW_024543096.1, forward strand.
GTCTTCTAAGAGGCAAGGGCCACCTTCTAGACTAGTCTTAGAAGCTCCTTCATGAACCCTTTCCAAGGAACTCAACAGAGAGCACTGTCGGTTAAAGATTTTTTTAATAGATATTCATCAAATAAAACACATAATATCATTTATAGTAAAAGCATTGAGTTAACCAATAAGAAGCTAGAGCAAATGGGCCAAGCAGTGACTTTAATCAATACAGTTTCTGTGTGATTATTTCAGGGCTAAGCTAGCCTAAGCATCCAGGAACAAACTAAACTAACCTTGCAACACCCAGGGTTTTTTTATTCAACAAACTAGGTCAAAATTATATTGGTTATATTGCAATCACATATAACTAGAAGACGGTAAATCAGAAGCATAGTGACCCTGAACACAAATTCAAATTCAGTATTCAGGAGTCAAGGAGCCATGTTTGATCACCTGCGTATGTCTTCTAATTGCAGATCAAAGTCTTCAAGTTTCTTTTGATATTTCTCTGTCAAGTTCCAGAACTCATTAAGGACTGACGATTTCAGATCGGGGTACGGGCACTCCAAAGTTTCTAGCTCCGTAGGGTGTTCGCTGAGCAGGTTAGCCTTTTCTTCCGAAGGGTAATCTAGTAACTGCAAGGGATTATTATTGTATTTAACAAAAATAAAAGGTGGGTTGAGTCAATCATGCATTGCATCGTACTTACCTTCACACTCCAGGCTGAAAGGTCTTTTTCTAGTTTCTGTTGCTCCTGGTTAAGGTTTTCAAAGACAGCCTTGGATTGTTTCCTGACAAAGTCAACCTAGAGGATGTGGCGTGTGGACAGGAAGTGTGTGAATTACTGCAATGCACTCAAGGTTAGTTTCATAGACACAGTCTCAGAAGCCAGGAGGGGGTGAAAATGAGGGAGGGAAAACCCTTTTGAAGATCAGTGAAGAAAAGAGCTGCCAGGCAGCCAAGGCTCTTCAAACAAGCAAGGCTCAGTGAGGATCCCACACTCATCACCAAAACTGGGCTCGCCACCTAGTACTGACAGTCACCCTGTTCTACATTTGAGTTCACTGATGGTGAGGCTTCAACCACACCTTCACTCTCCAGCTTCCTTGCTACTAGTCTACAGTACTAGGCAGAGTTACTAGTCTAGGTGTAGTTAAAGCTTTTGATTACCTGTAAAAGCAGTATAACATTTATAGCGGAGCTGACAAGTAGAGATCAAAGTTCAGACCCTACTTCCAGCACAACGCACTTGTAAACAAAGGCACACAAAAAGGCCTGCAGAGGAGGAAAGCAGTGAGAACCCAGGTATGGCTGGTTAGGGACTGTGGAGAACTAAAGGGCAGAAGGTGCCACAGCTTGACAGAGGAAACAGCTCACCTACGGGCTCTGAGACAGGAGTAGGCTTGCTATATGAAGGGCACAGAACAAAGGCAGCCTCTGTGCTACCCAGCTCATGTGGAATGGGACAGTGTGGGGCAGGAGATGTGATTGAAGAAGGAGATTCAGTGGAGCAGGTTGTATGTGGGTGTAAGGACTGGGAAGAGCCCATGGGAAATTTCAGTAGTCAGACAAGTTGATCTCTCTGTACCGGGGCAGAGTCTCAAAGCGCCCTGGGAGGAGGGGCAAGGATGAAGGCAGGAGGATGAGTTAAAATATGGGTACCTGGCCATATCCAAGCACATATTTAAGAAGTTGAGCCCTCTACTTGAACACACAAGGCAGGTGTCTGCTTCAACTGTTCTATTTGGGACACAAAAATGAAATATTACATTATGTTTTTAAAAGGCAACAAACTTACCTCTTCCAGAACCATTGCTGAATTAGATCCAGTATGGCAGGGTGCATGCTGGGAAGTTTGGCGCTGTCTCTTCAGGTGTGTTCTCAGCTGATGAATAGGGTGGATCACAGCTTTAAGATATGTGCACCATTGTTCTGCCAGCTCTTTCTCTGTGTGAAGAGAAATTGAATCAAGGAGATGCATTACTACCATCGTAAAGAACAGATTGTTAGTTTATTGACTTTTCATATTTTTTAGAAAATCAAACAGGTGTTACTACTAAAAGAACATGAAGTTGAGTGACCAGCTCCCATAGTTCCAAACAAGATTCCCCTTTATAAGTAGGTTCAAAGAAAAAAAAAACTCACCAAAATTCATAAGCTCACAAAAGCATTCATTTCCAAGGCTCTCTTCATTGAGACAAGATTTTATTTCCGACTCCAATTTACATCTGAAACAGACATGATCTCAATCAATTTCTTTACAGTCCTAATCACACATATAGGCTTAAATGCGACCAGGGTAGGAAAAGTCCACCGAATTGGGTTCTGGTCATCTTCTCATACGCTCAAGCCATGTTCCTAACATGGGCAGAAACAACAGGGTGAGCACCGGCAGTGGCCCTTGCAGGTCTCGGCAGCATGTTACACTAAGCATCTGAGGACACCGGGAAGCCACCCCACCTGCTCAGGATTCAGCACAGAGAGACTCCCAAGGGAGCGGTTACAGATGGAGGGGTGAGAAATAGCAACAGCGGCTGGAGAGAGGGAGAGTGGCCAGCCTGAACCTGCGAGGAGGCTCCCTAAAGGTCAGAGCTGATGGGAGTCTGAGGCAGGCAAATAGGAACAAGAGAATATTTTGTTTTTATCCAGTAATGATCAATAAATATTGATAATCTTTTACTACTTGTTTAAAGATACGGTCACTTCTAGAGTAAAACTATATGCACCTCCAGGTGGGCATTCAACACACTTCTGTACCCCTTATTTATGTAACTAAATCAGATCTGTTGTTAATGGATACTTTAATATTAAAATGGCATGAGAAAATAGTAGCAATTTTAATACTTTAATATGATTATTATTTTTATTTTCACAAACAGGCTTCTATTCTTTAACTACCTGTATTTTATATAATTGGAATAACGGCATATTTAACAATTCATGTTATAGTTCTGTGAGGTTTTTTTGCTTATCACTGATATTTTACACTATTCCCAAATGGTTAATTCATGTTGTAATATTGGATAGTATGCACGTGTATATGTGCCATCATGTGGTGGTGTTTTGTTTGTGATCTAACGAATAGAGCTGGCCTGGAGATAATCATGCAGAACTTAGCCACTAGTTAACCAGAGAAGCCAGACAGGGGTGGCACACACCTTTAATCCCAGCACTTGGGATCTAGGCACACACCTTTAATCCCAGCACTATAGAGGTGGAAACAAGAATATAAGATGGATAAAGACAGGATCTCAGGCTTATTAGCCTGAGAATTCATAGAGACAGGATCCTTGGTTTGGGGATTCGGTAGAGGTAAGAAGTCTCTCTATTGACTGGCTCCTTTACTTCTCTGCTCTTTCAGCATTTACCTTAATTCTTGACTCCAGGTTTTTATTACTAAGACCAATTAGAATTCCGGCTAGACCATCATTATTAAGCTAATTCCTATCTGTGAATAGAGGTGAGAGGCTACTATAAATGATACTTCTGTTTCTTAGCAGGCAGTTTTTCCTGGAAATGGTGGAGAGGTGTACTTATGTTCACATGTTAAGAGTGTACATGCAAAGAGGTCAGAGGTCAACCTTGGTATCTTAGTCATTGTCTACTATTTGGAGACTACCTCTCACTGGCTTGGAGGTCACTCAGTGACTTAGACCGGCTGGCCAGTGACCAGGGACCTGTCCACCCTCACCTCTGCCATGCTGGGGTCACAACTTCTCTTTAAACCTGGTTTCTGGGGGTCAAACTCAGCTGCTTGTGCGTGTTAGCCAGGCACTCTGCCAATGGAGCCATTTTCCAGCCTTTGCATACCTGCAACCCTTACACGCAAGGTGGCTGCATTTGCTCTCTTTTCTCTTTCTTTATTATTGTAACAGGGTCTCACTTAGTATCTTGGTTGGCCTGGAATCCACTCTGTAGGCCAGGCTGGCCTTGAACTCAGAGATCCAACTGCCTCTGCCTCGAGTACTGAAATTAAAGGCACCACCACCACCTGGCTTCAAACATGATTTTTATTGTATTGTGTAATTGGAGAAAAAATTTAATCTATCTACTGAATTTCTTAGTGCCGGGATGGTTACAGATTAACATAGCTTCTGGTTGTTGTCAGAAGTGAAAGCTTTTTACACAGTAGATTTCATCTCCCATCACAGGATGAGAATTAAAATCATAGGATGAAAATTCTCTCTCTCTCTCTCTCTCTCTCTCTCTCTCTCTCTCTCTCGTTTATCAAAGACAGGGTTTCTCTGTGTAACTATGGCTGTCCTGGAACTCATGCTCTAGACCAGGCTGGCCTCAAACTCAGAGATCCATCTCCCTCTGACTCCTGCATGCTGGGATTAAAGGTGTGTGCCACCACCATTTTTCTTTTGAGGTTGGAGGTGGGGTAGGGCGGGTGCATTATCACGAAGACAAACCAGAATTCCCTTTAGAGCAGAGTTGTTTATGCACAAAGGAAGTGCTCACACAACCACATCTTCTATTGGGGGGTGGGACTGAGAAAGCAACGGGAGCCCCTGTACTGCCACTTTGGTGATCTGAGGGAGCCAAGTCTCCACCCAGAACTTTGAACTCTCAGGCAAGAATGAGGTCGGTACGAGACCCGGATGCACCTTCATCAGGCTGACCTCTACAGACGGTGGCTTTGCAGACAGTAATACACTGTCCACAAATGGTCATGCCAAAGCTCACTGTGTTACAGATGGAAACAGCAACGTGTGCTTCTGGGAACGTGTAACACAGTCCAGAGGGAAGAGGACTGGAATAAGTCTGCTAAATTTCAAATAAAAACTTACAACTTTAAATATTACACAAATTTGATATTTGGAAGTTTTATCTAGTCCTCCAAGCAGATTTTTAAGGTCCTAACTTATGCCTCTGTGTGTGCGTACATGTGCACAGTAGAGGTCAAAACTCAGAGGTTGACATTTGGCATCTTCAATCACTCTCCGCTCTACAGTTTTTCATTTTAAAAAATGTATTTATTTTATTATTTTATGTGTTTGTGTGTTCTGCTTACACATATGTACATGCACCTTGTTCACATGTATGATGTGTACCACATACATGTCTGGTGCCATTGAAGATAAGAGGGCTTCAGATCTCCCGGGCCTGGCGTTAGACAGTTGCCAGATTCTCTGTGGGTGCTGGGATTCTCACCTGGGTCCCCAAGAAGTGCAACAGTGCTCTGAACAGACGAGCCAACTCTCCAACCTCCACCTTACTTTTTGAGATAGGGTATCTCATTCAACCCGGAGCTGGCCAGCTCAGCTGAACTTGCTGTCCAGCTGGCTCTACAGATCCCCTGGCCCCACCTCATTGGAACACATGTGGGCCGTCATGCCAGGCTTTTTATCATGTGGGTACTAGAGATGGAACTCGGGTCCTTGTGCCTCCCTCCCAAGCTCTTTACCAGCTGAACTATCTCCCAGCCAGCTTCCCTTGGTTTTCCTAGCAAGGCTGGAGAACTCTCATTTGATTGCTAATGGAACCTTCTGGGGAAAAGAGAAGCCTGGCAGCTCTAAGATGATGGAACACAAGAAGCACATGCTACATTGTTTACCTTTTACAGACACATTAGCCCTCTAAACCCGGTCAGATGGTTGAGCAGCGGCAGCAGGGGAGCAATGAGACCTACTTGGTATGGCTGTTTTCCAGACGGAGGTTAAGCACAGCAGTTATTAACTTCTTGTCTGGTATCTACGCAATCATCAAGGAAAGGTTAACTACCATTGTACCCCTTATCTTCTGCAGGTCTAAGGTCTTCAAATGGGGTCTTTGGGTAAAACACAAGAATCTTTTCCTTATTAAGAAAGTACAGATTTTTGTGTGTGTGTATGTTTATTTTAAAAAATTTTTGAGACAGGCTCTCACTGTACAGCCCAGATTAGCCTGGAACTTGCTATTTAGCCAAGACTGGCCTTGAAGTTGTGGCAATCCTCCTGCCTCGGCATCTTGAGTGCTGAGATTACAGGTGCCATCCATCATGTCAGGCAGATATTCTGAGGTTAGACAAGTGCAGCATTTAAACTCCTATTTTGTTCAAGGTCCTTACATTGCCCATACATCTAGACATGTCCCTACCATTAGAGACGTTTCCTATTGCTTTTAGTTTTTCATTTCATTGAATGCGTATGAGAATTACCTTACATTCTAGAAGAACACGGAAAATTACATTAGCATTCTTATTTGTGTTCAGGGTTTATTCCTTCTAAGTTTGCAGACAGTGGGGTCATCCTCACTGGAGAGAGCTCCTTGCCCCCAACATCTGTCCTTCTAGCTCAGCCAGCAGAACGAGTTTCCATGATGGAATGCACATGATCCATCTATCTGGCTCAGGATCAACTCGGTCCACACATTAGGCAGGATCCAGAATGGCCAAGATTTACAAAATGGGAAGAAAAGGAAACCCTTCCCGGTCCCGCCATTGTGTGTGCTTACATAGGTGACCACCACGATTCAAGTTAACGCATGGCTCTCTTTATTGTATTTCAATGATGCACGTTTTCAAAATGGTTTTGTAGTGGCCTTGAATATTTTTTTTTCTCTATTAGAGGTGACGTTTGAAGGGTTTTGGTGTATCTGATTTGGTTTTTATAGCTGAAGTATATTGTGCAGTTCATAGCATTTTATTTTCCTGGGTTAAGTTGAATCATAATCTAAACCCCTTGTCAGTTGTGACCCTTGCACCTCTTGTATTGGGATCACTGCACAGAGTACAAAGTTCACATTGTCATGAAAGTACACAAGCCCAAAGAAAGAAAAGGAGATGAAACTCAGAAACCTGACATAGACTAAGATCACAGTGAAATCTTCCTAAGAATGAGTATGTGCAATGATGTTTTTTAAAGCATGGTTTATAAATACTACAATGTCAGAGCAAATGGGTAAACCTGAAATGGAAGATATCTTTTGGTCATTGCTTTTGGAAAAAATTTGCAGAGCTTATAATTAAGGTCAAATATCAAATTATTATTTTGTCTTAATTCATCTTTGCTACAAATAGTAACAGGGCTCAAATTAAAACTGAGTGAGTCACGGAGCAGCCTCCATTTGTATTGCGAACTCTTCAGCTCCTTTGTATTGAGAGCATTTATTAATCCTCTTCTGTGTGCCCACCATGAAAGGATGGCTGTGACGTTTGCCCCCGAGGCGCCTCTGCTTTAGAGGGAAGAGTGTGTAACCAAACATGAGCATGTGATGTGTGTCTGCACACAGCCAAGCCTGAGATGGGGAGTGCAGAAGAGGGAGAGAGTGGCCTGTACAGGTGAATGTCCTTTACCCCATCAGAGAGCAACGGCCTATCAACACATTCCCTGCCTTCCAGACTAAGCTAAGAAAACGTGGCTCTAATTCCAATGACTCGAAATTTTGATTGTGTGGTTTAGCTAACATGGACCATTACAGATGTAAATCAGTCATGGGGACACTCAGGAGTTCCCACACATCCCCAGTGACCTGGGGGGGGGCGGGGCAGGCTCACCTGGTTCCCTGCAGCCGCTCCTGTTCCTGCCACCACACCTGCTTGTGTTGTTTGACCAACATTTGCTCTTTAGCCACCTTTGAAGTCTCCATGGCTTTTCTGATCTACATTTAGAGGACGAACCAAAGAGTAGCAATGTTCAAACTTGAAAACAAAAAACAAAACAAAACAAAAAATTTCCCCCAGACCTGGGGGAGAATTGCAGGGGAGGAGCAAAGTGGTGAAGATACTCAAAAATATATGCATGAACTTCTCAGAGAATTACGAAAAAGTCTGTATTTTTGAAATGTATTTCCACAAAAGAAAGGCTCCTGTTTTTCCAACATCACTGGTACATCTTCTAACATGCAATCCCCCTAAAATAAGTACTGAATAAATATCAGGGAGAAGAGAGCTGTACACCAGTGATACATGCCAATAATCCCAGCACTCGGGCCATAGAGGCAGGAGAATCATGAATTCAAGGCCAGCCTTAATGAAACAGTTTGAAGCTGTCTCAAGAAACAAAGAATCAATGCAAAGAAAGAGGACATGGCCTGGGATATTGGCCAATTTGAGAACCCTGTTTCAGGCATGCAAAAAGGTGAAGTTGTTGGCTTTTTCATTTGTTTTATTTTTTTGCTTGTTTTTTTTTAAAAATAATCTTTATTTACTGTTACTTTATGTGCATGGATGTTTTGCCTGCATCCAGGGCTATGCATCACATATCCCTGAGAACTGGAGTTACTCATGATTGTTAGCCACTGTTTGGATCCTGGAAACCAAACCCAGGTCCCTTGGAATAGCAGCGAGTGGTCTTAACTGCCGAGCCTTCTCCCCGGCAGTGCCGTTCTGGTTTTCACTAAATAAGCAACACCCCCACTTCATTCCCAAGGAAGACTTCAGAAGATTCCACAAATTTGTCCCCATTTTGGACACATGTTTCCTACAAGATATTTAGAGAGCATCATTCTCATTTTTATACACAAGGATGCCAAAGATCAGAGGATTAGGTTCAAAGAAACCGTAAAGTTTGAAAATACCAGTCCATAGGCCCTTGGTGTTGGGTTGGATTTCATCTGAGCCCTCATCACAAGATGGGAAAGGTTCATTAAATCCATTGTTAGGGAACCTGGCTTTAGTCCCAGCGTCAGTAATCAAGAACAGGGACTGGAAAATGGAGCTGCAATCATTCAACTTCATGGCTTTATAAATAAACTTTTCAGACTTAGGCAAATAGTTATTGAAAGGTACTTAACAAATACTGAAAACTTATGGAAGAGGGAAACTTAAATTTTTAACGAAATGTAGTATTCCCCAAGCCTTTTAGCATGCCACACACGAGTGCTTCAGGGACTTTGCAGCCAACTTCTGTCAGGTTTGGGTCTGTTGCCATCTCCCTGATCTGTGCCCGGGCATAAAGCAGCCTCTTTCTTGGCTGGCTTCTAGATGGGTTTAAATGACGGAAAATGTCTGCTACAGAAGTTTGGAGGGAAGGAGACAAGACAAGGCCGACACATCATAATCCCCCTCCTAAAGCATTGCCCACCCCTCTCTTCTCAGAAGGTTCTCCAGCGCACCCAGTTTTCCCTGGACATGGTTCCAAATAGCTCAGAGGTTTCCTCCCGGGGAATGTGGTTCCACCCCACGCCTTTGTTTCGTTCCTCTGACCTGAGGGTGGCAGCGACATAGTTCAACCCTATGTTGCCTCACAGTCCCCTGCTTCTTAGCGCTATAGCTCTACCATCTGTGTGACCATCGTCCAACACTGAATGTTGCCTGACTCCAATCCCCCTAGCAGTGTCTGATACTTGGTTAGACTCTGTTAATAGCCATGTGGACTCTGAACTTTGTGTTTCGTGTTAACACTTTTAGATATGTATGTATATACAAATCAAAGCTGGAGAGATGGCTGAGGGGTTGAGAGCGTTGGTGCTGCTCTTGCAGAGGACTTAGGTTCGAGTCTCAGCACCCACAAGGTGCCTCACAACCTCCTCTAACTCCAGCTCCAGGGGATCTGACAACCCCTTCTGCCCTCATGGACACAAACCCATGCAAGATACACACATGCACACAATTACAAAATGAAACAAATAAACCTTTAAAACAGAAAGTACAAATCAGAAACTTGACAAATATACATAGTTCATAATTTTACTGCTACTACACTATTTCAGTACTTTAATAGCTGTAAAATAGCAAGAATGAAGATATAAAAACTTGAGGAGACAAGTTCCAAAAAGGGATCGTCATAATGCATGCTATTTCCAGCTGCTGTTCACTGATTACTTTAACCTTGAGTTTATCTTTGCGCTGTTCCGGTTTCTGATTCAAAATTAGGGACATGAGCAAACAAATTAATCCAAAGGATGAAGTCAAACCTTTCCCATAGAAGTTCTTAAGAATGTTATCACTATAAAGTTTTTTTTAAATTTGGTAGGAGATACTGGTTAAAAAAAAATTCAATTTCTACCTATTGGAAAAACTGCAAGAATGGGGTATTTCTATGTTCTGATATGCTAGCACTTGAGTTGAGAATGTCTAAATCTTTTTTTTTTATTGAGAAAAGGAAAAAAAAAAACAAGTTTCCGCCTCCTCCCAAGCCTCCCATTTCCCTCCCCCTCCTCCCACCCTTCTCCCCCTCCCCCCACTCCTCTCCCCCTCCCTCTCCAGTCCAAAGAGCAGTCAGGGTTCCCTGCCCTGTGGTAAGTCCTAGGTCCTCCCCCCTCCGTCCATATCTAGGAAGGTGAACATCCAAACTGGCTAGGCTCCCACAAAGCCAGCACATTAAGTAGGATCAAAACCCCATGCCATTGTCCTTGGCTTCTCATCAGCCCTCATTGTTCGCCATGTTCAGAGAGTCCGATTTTATCCCATGCTTTTTCAGTCACAGTCCAGCTGGCCTTGGTGAGCTCCCAAAAGATCAGCTCCACTGTCTCAGTGGGTGGGTGCACCCCTTGTGGTCCCAACTTCTTTGCTCATGTTCTCCCTTCTTCTGCTCCTCATTGGGAGAATGTCTAAATCTTATTTCAAATTTTTAAGCATCTACAGCCTCTAAAATTTCTTGTAACAGACAGAACTTTAAAATTAGATTCTTTTGACATATTTGGTCCATGCTGTACAAAAAATTAAAACATATTGGTGGAAGATGTGAACATATTTTTTACAGCTTAAGGAAAAAAATCAATGTTGTCGCCTTTGGGCCCAGGGAAAGACCAATTAAGTAGATTATAAAAGTCAAAAATCAGGTTACCAGTATTCACTAGATACTTCCAGTACTTTGTACAACATCTTAATTTTTGGTTTTTTGTTTTGTTCTTTTGGAAATTCAACCATTGACTCCACTTTTATCCTCAGGCCACAAATGAAGAAAAACAAAGGCTTTAAAAGAACGCAAAGATTTAGAGTTGTATCTTCATCAGCTGAGATTGTTCCATGATTCTAATTCATTTTACCGGGCAATAAGCCAGATAAAATCATTTTTAAGGTGGGTGATAACTAATGCAGAATGCATTTAAAATACTTTGAGGGGAAAAAATCAAGAGTAATGAATTTAGTAAAAGATCATAAAACCCCACTGTGTCTGATTTATTATGATTATCTAAGACACGAGACTGCCAACTATGCCTTCTGAAATACTACAAAAGACTATAGGTCAGAGAGTCCCAGTTGAGAACTAAACATCCCCAAGCAGTGTAGAGCTGAAGCTGCCGGGAACGTGCGGAGACATTTGACAAAATTCACTAGGATGTGATGTGAGCTCTAGCAATGAAAAAGTGTCCATGCCACACCAAGGGAAAAACCGCCCTAGGATGCAGTTCCTCATCAGTCAGGCTGGCGGTGACGCGGGTATTGAACAAAGCAGCCCATGAGCCTCTTAAATTCTCATGGGCATAGAAAATGAGACAAGCCCCGCAGAAGAGAATGTGGCTATATATAAGATGTTTCCATAACTGATTAACTTTGACCTAGCAGCATCATTTATAGAAATAGCTCTGGAAACCATCTTGGCAAAAGGGTCCTCGATTACTCACTGTGGCACCATTTACAGTGGAGACTGGAGGACAAAATATCCTATCAGTGAGTGTTCTTTCCGATGTGAGCTGAGCCTGAATCTGAGCAGCTCTCTAGATAGAACTATATAGAACTATATACGACTATAACAAAGCGCAGGAAACGCAAAGAGAAAAACGTGTTTCGTGACACACTATGATGCAGTCGGCATAACTCTAACTATGAGGAACTATAAGACCAATATCATGCAGCTTCTTCAGGACTTACAAGTTTATAAACCTACAAGAGGATGGAGGAAACCAAGTGAAGCGAAATAACAAGAATGAATCACCATATCTGGGTTGTATTCAGATGCCCATTTGAGGAAAATTTTGAAATAATCTTCTGAGGCCCCCCAAGGAAATTTAATAATACTAACTAGATAAAATTATTGAGAAGCTAACACTTTCATACATGGTAGTGGCATGACAGGGCTTCTAAGTTCTAATGTTTTCAAGTAACATACTCCATGTTTCTACATGAAATATTATGATATCAATGATTTGCTTCAGAGCAGCTTAGCATGGGGGAGGGTGTGGTAGCCTCATAAAGAACACTGGGGCCAAAGCTCCTCCTGTCTGAAGCTGGGTGATGTCACACAGTGACTCAGCACACGATTCAAACTAATTGTGGTCATGTGTGCAGTTCTCTATCAGGTTAGAAAGACTTAATGGATGGATATTTGAATTAAACAAGAAGACATACCCATCCAAAGCAAAGTCAAATCAAAATAATTATGAAGATTGCTTTTAAACTTAATAAGTTACAAATGGAGACATGGTGTACCACAAACTGGCCTCAGTTTCCAGCCCGGGTCCACTATGCAGCTTCAGATTAGAGACTGGTCGGTCCTTGGGCAGCTTGATTATTTACCTTGGAGTCTCACCGGGCATTAGAAGCTGACCATGGTCAGTGACACAGGGTTTCTATAGAACAGCATCACATTACCCCACACCCCTAGGTCAGTAACGAATTCCTGGCGAGTGGTTGAGGAGTCCAGATCTAGCTTGAAGTGCTACTTTTCCTTATGGGTCTCCATGCCAACATCCTACCATTCTGGGTGTATTTGATATTGCTAAAGTGCTGTGACCATTAACAATGGCTGTTAAGGCCATCTCATCTGTAAACAGTGAACAATACAGTAGTGAAATGAATAGGAAATTGGACATGATTAATCCTAATATTCAGAGTGAACTGCTATCTCTGACATTACTCCTTAAGCCTGTACATATTTTATTAAAATGTAAGTAATAATAAGAGCATGACTAGCAGAGATAACATTGGTAATTCTAGTTAGGACAGACTGTTTGGCAGATAAACATCAATAATGCTAAAATAGATTTTAAGAGCCTTATATAATTCCCAGCTCTTTAATCCTATTTAAGCCCTGAGTCTTCTAAGGAAACACTATTTAGTAATTATTTGCATCTTAAAAAGTAAACTAAAATGTCAATGTAAATTCTCTAAGTTGAATGAGAAGAAAACAGCTCCAAAATTCATGTACAATACATTCCTAACACATCTTCTTTAATCCAGATGTAATAAAAAAGTAAATTATATGAAGAAAAATCAAAGTATCAGAAAGTTACTTAACAGTTCTCAAAACACATTCATTCTCACTAACCGAAATGCAAAACAACAGACTAGACACAGTTGCTTTCAAAAGACACTTCCTCGCCTGGATCTGTGGGGATTAAAAATGGAATCAAAAACTTAATATAACGACCACTACAGACTGGGCCATTTTCAGTAATTAAAGAAATCTACCAGAGTACAAATCCTAGGTTCCATTATTTCTAGAAAAACATGTAACCAAAACACTTCTTTGGGGATTTACAGTCTACTATGAACGAAAACATCAGTGATGCTGTTTAGTAGGGCAGCTGAGAGGCGCATCCAGGGCCTGAGATGATGTCCAAAAGCTGACACTGAAGAACAGCGTCTCGTCTTGTACTTAGTGATAAAAATGTAACGCTTTTAATAACTAAAGGCTTAAGTGTGGCTTCTGATTGGGAGCAATGATTAAAGGGAAATTAGCCTTGGCCAAATACCGAAGCTAACACTCAGCTAATCAACATACAACCCAAATGTCTCTTGTGATGCATCTCAAGTGTATGAGTAGGTGAGTGGATGGATAAAATTATTAATAAATATTTATATATTCTAACATTGACAAAGATGTAGAGGATATGTTGTAGTAATTTTACTTCAGAAAGAAACTTGGTGTAGATCTCAACACAGTAAAAATATTCATTAATTTTGGCACAATCATAGGAATTCACCCTATGGGGTAGAGGATTCTGACACATGGATTCTGACATAGCACAATTAAAGACACAATTCACACTTCACTAATTCTCAATTGATTGTAGTATTTCCTCTATTTAATCACTGCAGACCACGAAGTTCAGGCTGTGTCTCCTACTTAACTTGCAGACACGTGACTAACAGAGTGTAATCTCTTACCCTTTGGAAGGCACTGTTTGGGATAAAGAGGTAGTCTGTCAGATAAGCTTGGGAATAAAATTATATTAAATACTAACTGCAATAACACATGCCTCCATTCTATAGTAACTAGACCTGATTCTAAAAAGTTTTTTTTTTAAAGGAAACAACATTGGATTTGAGGTCTCAAGGTCAGTTAAACATAAACTAGGCAGAACTGGGGAGACACTATTAATAGTTGGGGTTCTAAAAATGACTTGGAGAGTCGCCTGTTTTCTATTTCCACTATAAATATTATCATCCCTCCTAGAAATTCAGTTTATCAAACTTTAAAAAAAAAAAAAAAGAGCCTCTAACCTTCTTCTCCGCAGAAGCAGACGCTAACTTGGTGGCTTTGGTTAAGGCGTATAACTGTTGGTAGTCTGCTGGCTTATACCTGAAGTTTCTCATCCCGTTCTTCATATGGAATGCCAGGTTATCTGGTTTATGTAAAACACAGAGAATGACAGAGAAATGGTGTCACATTATTCAAGCTCAAAATTTAGTTAGGGAAAAAATATTGAGATTAAATGGTATTTTGATTTTTAGAAGCAAATAAAAGATGGTTACAGCAGTCACGATGTACTTAGTTGTCTGTTGTATAGAACCTCTTAGAACATGGCAGCTGCAGTCATTGTAGGGCGTCGCTTCCAATGGGGCTTAAGACAATTCTGTGAGCTAGATAGAACGTTGCCAGTGCTAGAAATTATGATGCTACTCAATGTACTTGAATTCCAGACATTTTTAAAAATATGTTTGTCATCAACAGTAAATATTTTAAGCGTTGTATCTCTATTCATCAAACTACATGAGTAGATATTGAAGCACCAATGAATTTCTAATTCAAAGTTAAATTTGAGAAATTTTTTAATTAATTGTAGTGATATTTCATCTGTATTTATTTTAATAAATCTTGCCTGAGGCAAAGATCAGAAAAGCAAAACAGCCAGCCACTGGCTCTTACCTCTACGTCAGTCTGAAATGGCAAGCATGCCTCCAGGAATCTCAGAATGAGACTGAATATATCTGAGAGCTGTCTCCTCCCATTTTATATTCCTCTCTAAGGCAGGGATTAAAAGAGGGCACCACTATTGTCTGGTTTCTGTGGGAAACTAGTGTGTCTAATGGGATTAAAGGTGTGTATCACTGCCTGGTCTGTGAGGCTGACCAGTGGGGCTGTTTTGCTTTTCTGACCTTCAGGCAAGCTTTATTTATTAAAATACAAATTAAATATCGCTACAATTAACACTAAATATAATAGTTCAAATAAAACTATGTAAAATATTTGTGTACTCTCCATCTGAATGCATATAATATTCTAACTGAGCAGATTAACCTTTTTGATAAATTACAAGAAGTCCATGAAGGCCAAGGCATAAATCACAATAACCCAAAAAATTCTAATAAAAATGCACATTTGCATCGATACGAATAACTAGTATCTGCTATAAGAGAATCCCAAATGCTGTCAGGAAAAACATCTCAGAAGAAGGCAACGGTGTCCTGGCCACAGGTGTGGCTAAAACAGACCCTATGCAAGAGAACTGGCCGGTCATTAGGCGTAAGCAAAACCAGTTTTCCTTATTAAAATTTTAGAATCAGCATTCTAAGTTTGTATCATTTTAAAACTGCATAATATGCTATAAATCAAAAAGGACAGATGGGGAAAACACCTGAGCTGTCATTTCTCTGAATCATCACGGACAACCAGTCTTTTTTATCCATGCTTTGTCAAGCAACAAGAGACCGCTTGAATTTCACAGACTGATTTTCTAATATTTTTAAAGATGTGTTGACTTAATTATTTTCAAAAGTGATAACTGGGGGAGTGGCTGTCATAACTCTATTCAAGGGTATTTTTTTTCTGTGCTGCTCATCGTATTGTGTGCACCTGTTGAGGGTGCACATGAGAGATGCACACATATGTATGTGCACAGCAGTGGCAAGAGGTCAAATCTGGTGTCATTTCTCAAGAGCCAGCCTCTCTCCCATGGGACGCTGGCACCCGCTGATCCATTTCTCTGCCCTCGCAGGGCTGAGATCAAGCACACACCGCCAGACCAAGGTTTTTTTTTTTTCCCCGTTTATTTATTTATTAAAGATTTCTGTCTCTTCCCCGCCACCTCCTCCCATTTCCCTCCCCCTCCCCCAATCAAGTTCCCCTCCCTTGTCAGCCCATAGAGCTATCAGGGTTCCCTGCCCAGTGGGAACTCCAAGGACCACCCACCTCCATCCAGGTCTAGTAAGCTGAGCATCCAAACTGCCTAGGCTCCCACAAAGCCAGTACGTGCAGTAGGATCAAAAACCCATTGCCATTGTTCTTGAGTTCTCAGTAGTCCTCATTGTCCGCTATGTTCAGCGGGTCCGGTTTTATCCCAGGTTTTTTCAGACCCAGGCCAGCTGGCCTTGGTGAGTTCCCGATAGAACATCCCCATTGTCTCAGTGTGTGGGTGCACCCCTCTCGGTCCAGAGTTCCTTGCTCGTGCTCTCTCTCCTTCTGCTCCTGATTTGGACCTTGAGATTTCTGTCCGGTGCTCCAAATTGGGTCTCTGTCTCTGTCTCTGTCTCCTTTCATCGCCTGATGAAGGTTAATATTCAGGAGGATACCTATATGTTTTTCTTTGGGTTCTCCTTATTTAGCTTCTCTAGAATCACTAATTATAGGCTCAATGTCCTTTATTTATGGCTAGAAACCAAATATGAGTGAGTACATCCCATGTTCCTCTTTTTGGTAGACCAAGGTTTTATGTAGAACTAATGACCTACTGGGTCCCCTTACTTGTGTGGCAAACGCTTTACCTGCTAACCCTGTTTCCTAGGTCCTCTACTGTGCCATTCTTGTTCTTGGTCACCTCCTAATCTTGTTTTCTCTCCTAATCTTCCTTTATGCCATTGCGTCTACTGATGAATACTTGATTAGTGGGGGGCTGGATGTCTTGAATTTTTGGAAAGAAACAGACACATCAGTTGAAGAATGAACTCTTCACTCTCACTGTGGAGAACGCAGGAGTGGATCAACCCTTTTCAGGAGTGACTTTGCTGCTGATGAAACTCGGTCAGCAGGCAGCCTCTACTGTCACTTCCCTCAGGGTTGGACTTGGCTGCAAAAATCAGTTTCATCCAAAAGCAGAGCCTCCTGGGGACAGATAGCCCCTGACCACTGACTAAGCAACAGAGGTTATTGAGCCGGCTTGGCCCGACGCATGATGCTCTCATGTGGAAAATGTACTTCATAGCTTCCTGTTGCCTTAGTTTTCTCTTGGGCCATCCTGGCTCCTCCACCTTCCTTTCACAGGTGTGGATCCTGATAAACACATGGCACCCCCAAACCTGCCTCAGAACCTGTTTCCTGAGCCCCCATCTGCAGTAGCACTGAAGTGAGCAGGCATCACTATGAGAAAACGTACCTCCATGGCAGACAGGCTAATTAAATGGGGTTGAGTTATAGCGCCCTCATTTCATAAATTGTTTCATACACAGTAGGGGAAAGTGGTCACCTCTAATGATATTTGCAATAACATGAATCTTAAAGGAGAGAGAAAGTAGCAAAGGTCCGTGACTCTGAAAACCCTGCCGGCGTATCATGCGTAAATCGCCCACTAGCTTTGTGAATAAGGTTAGAAACTCTAGTGTGTAATTTCCCCTGGGTCTGTGTCACATTGTGTTCTAAGGTTTAATGACACTGGCACTCCACCCTAAGGCTGCTCTCTGCTCACACTCACATCTTATCCAATAAGCTTCTTCCAAAATCCGCATCCCATCCACTCATTTCCACCGTCATGGTGAGAATCAAGTCACCTCCTTCTTGAGTGACACCTCTCCCTCTGTTTTTCTTCCCACCACATTCTTCCAACTAACTTCCCTGTCTTAAGTCTTTATCTAGGATCTTCCAGTATTCCTTTGGTTCATAGATTAATTTTTCCTCAATGGACAGCTTGGCCCCTTTAGATTTGGAATTTCTTTTCTTGGATTCAAAGCTTCAGAATCTTAAGCACAATTTATAGATTAAGTTGTAAGAGCTAGTTGAGTAATATGCATAAGCTATGGGCCAAGCATTTATAATGAATAAGTCTCTGTTATTTGGGAGTTGTCTGGCGGGACAGAATATTCTGCCTATGAGCAGGTTAGCTTTTTCATGTGTGTGTATGTGATGTATTTATTTTTGTGATAAAATTTCCCTTTCAGCCACCTTTATTTATGAGTACCTGGTTTTGTATAATCTGGTCCCCTGGTTTGCCACAGGAAAAAATGCAAACTACACAGCATTCCTTACCACCTACACATGGTTTTATTTTATATTTATTTATCTTCTTCGCATGTATGTGTATGTTTGTGTGTGTGCATTAGTGAGCATGTGTGTGCCTTGATAAACATGTGGAAATCAGAGAATAACTTGTAGAATTTCTTCTTTCCTTCCTCCAACAGGTTCCAAGAATCAAACTTGGGTCATCAAGCTTGACAGCAAGTGTCCTTATCTTACCCACTCTGTATTTTTAATATAAAAATCTCACCCTAGAATGACCTCTAGAAATTAATGTTGCAAGTAAAAAACAATTTGTCTTCATGATCTTGATATCTGGCTTGGCCCAACCCATACAGAACTCATACATACTTGAATCTTTTGACATAATTACTACTTGTTCTTCAATACTATTGTACACTTCTGAGGAATGCTTATATTTGGGCATTACAAAAAATGAATTCACTTGGAGCGTTTATTTCAAAGAACTGAGCAAACATTCAGATTTAGAATTTGAAAAATTTATAAACAATTAATTTGGTCCAGTTTCTCCTTTTAGCATTTGGGATACCTGTGATACAGGAGAACAAGAAAAATCTAAGCCAGTGACTAGCACAGCTTCTTCACGTAATAAAACTTTCTGGAAATAATGCTTAATTCATTATCAGTATGGTGAGCCAACCCAGCCTGAGATGAAACTGCTAGGTGGCAAGCCTAAATTAAACGAATTTGCTCTACTCACTGTGAACATCCATCCATTGTGCAAGGCTTGTGGCATATTTCACTGTAACGGGCTGCCCTGACTCCATCATGATTTTCTATAATACGGAACTATTTACTATAATGCAGTTCTATTTATTTATTTATTTATTTAAGATTTCTGTCTCCCCGCCACCGCCTCCCATTTCCCTCCCCCTCCCCCAACCAACTCCTCCTCCCTCCCCAGTCCAAAGAGCATTCAGGGTTCCCTGCCCTGTGGGGAGTCCAAGGACCTCCCACCTCCTTCCAGGTCTAGTAAGGTGAACATCCAAACAGCCTAGGCTCCCACAAAGCCAGTACGTGCAGTAGGATCAAAACCCAGTGCCATTGTTCTTGACTTCTCAGCAGTCCTCATTGTCCGCTATGTTCAGCGAGTTCAGTTTTATCCCATGCTTTTTCAGACCCAGGCCAGTTGGCCTTGTTGAGCTCCCGATAGAACATCCCCATTGTCTCAGTGTGTGGGTGCACCCCTCTCGGTCCAGAGTTCCTTGCTCATGCTCTCTCTCCTTCTGCTCCTGATTTGGACCTTGATCTCAGAAGAGCAAAATACGCAGTCCCCATGCCCTTCAGATAAAGGATTGTCAAGCGACACTTAAAGCAACACTTTCAGACTCCCAAACAAGGGCGTGGCACCCAGGCCTCTTGATACCCAAAGCGGTTGCCTGTAGCTAAATGCTTCAGTGAGTAACTGCTGCCTGAGCAGGGTCTCCCACGTTAAATCATTTGGGAATGCTTGGTTTTAGAAAGTACTCCATGCTTACACTACATGACAGCTAAGAAAGGGCTTGAATGTTGTCAAGATGAGAAGCTTTCAAGACAGACTTAATAACTGAAAACATTTAAAATTAATGCATTTAGGAAAAACTTCTTAGAGTATAGGATGAATACTTTTATACACAATACGATAATTTTTCAGTGGCAAGAGGTTTGAAAAGAACATTTTAATATGTTCTGTTTTACATATCTGGCAGAGAATCTGAAGAGACGAATTAACTCAGGACCTTCAGATGCCCTCCCCCCTACTGCACTCTCCTCCATCCCCACCCCTTGCTGCCCAGGGCAGGTAGGAGAGCTGGCCCTGAGGTCATAGAGTGGGAGGGCTGTCTCTGTCCATCACCAGCTGCAGCACTCGGAGAAAGGTCCCTGCACCTTGCCTGGGCAGCACAATAGAGCTGACCCTGATGGTATAGGTGGGGGAAACAGAGCATTGAAAGCAGGAGAACTGGCCCTGGCCCTTGCTGCTTACTGCCTAGGGTGAACTAGCAGGGGCAATGCTGGAGAGCTCACCCTGGTGGTGAGGATTGGCAAGAGCTGGCTGGCTGACGAACCCTGTAACTACTCAGGCCCAGGGTTATGAGTTGGCCCACCCCAACATCCACCCCATCTGTGATCTGGCAGAGCACATGAAGGGGCTGGTCCTGGAGACCCCAAAGCTGCAGGATTTCCATTACACAGGGCAACAACAGGATACCTAAGAGGAGTTCCAGTAAGGGCCCAGTATCAATAGTGTAGCAGAAACCAGAGGCCTCAAACCAGACCAACCACTCTTTGCAATGAACATTTGCACATAAAGCCATATGGATCAAAGGGTTTACTGCATGACTCACTGTGGCACACTGCAGCTTCCATGATGAGATTTTTTTTCCTGTTTTTTTTCTTTCCCTTAAATTTTATTTTATGGGGGGGGGAGGTTGCAAGGGCAGAGGGTGGATACGAAAGAATGGGAAATAAATGGAAGCGAGATGCATGATGTGAAAGACACAAAGAATAAAAAAAAGAAAGAAAGCTAAAAAAGAGGGAAATTAACAAATGCACACGGGCTTAACTGGGTCTCTACTGGGTAGGTGAAAAGTCGGGGCTTCCCTAAAGATGAGAAAAATAAGTAGCAGAGTTATAATTTATAAAATGAAGTAGGTTTTTTTTTCCCCCACAACATTAAAAGTTGATTTGACCTGTTTTCTGGATGGAAAAACTTTTACTATACTGCAGAAGAAAGTTATATTTAGACTCCAAAATTAGAGAATCTACAGCTATATTAAAAATTGATAATCTTAGGGTATTTGGTAAAATCCTTGCTATCTTAGGAAACTTATCCTCATGGACAACTGATTAATCTACATACCCATACAACTATTGTGTGGATCTCAACATGCAATAGCTTTGATGTAATATCAAATTATAATCTGTTTCATATGACAGCTCTCACAATGTTTTAAATGTCAGTTCAAATATTATTGCTAGAATCTACCTTGAGTGGTAGGTTTTTTTTCTAATATCCAAAATCCCCTTTTAAATCTCAGCAGAATGGGTGTGTGTTTGCTTCATTATGAAACACTGTGCATTCTAGTTTGCATAAGATAAAGTTTTTGCCCTGGAAAAACTAATGGAGCCAAAATGAGAAATGATTAGAACTGATCACGATCAGACTGCTCCCTTACATAACAAATACCAAGCATAATGGGGAAGGACTCACTCGATCACTCGAAAGAAAAAACAAAATAAACTGCTTAAGGAATTTATGGGATTTGTCCTTTTATTTTTTTTTTGGTTTTTTATTTGTTTTTTTATTTTATTTTATTTTATTTTGTTTTTTCGAGACAAGGTTTCTCTGTGTTTCTTTGAAGCCTGTTCTAGAACTAGCTCTTGTAGACCAGGCTGGCCTCGAACTCACAGAGATCCACCTGCCTCTGCCTCCTGAGTGCTGGGATTAAAGGTGTGCGCCACCACTGCCAGCTCTAGGATTTGTCCTTTTAAAAGATCACAAAATACACAGCATTCAAGAGGCAGACACAGGCAGATCGCTGTGAATTTGAGGTCAGCCTGGTCTACAGAGTGAGTTCCAGGGCAATCAGAGCTACACAGAGAAACCCTGTCTTAAAAACAACTACAAAAAAATTGTCTGGCTCTATTTGGCCCTGGTACACAGAAGGCTAGTTTCATTTAGCCTTAAAGATTATTTTCAAACTGTTTGTGTACACATACAAGTACTCATGTAATCTGTATACAAATGTAATAAATAGTGGCATATGCACTGTTGAATAAATTTGTTTTTATTTAATAATATAACTTGGTCATCTTTCCTTGTCATTTTGTTACTTTACTCCTGTACATAAATCTACATGGACCTTAATGGCCATAGAATATGCATATACATTAATATGCTGAAAATGAGCACCTGAGGGAGTAATTTCATTCATAAGCACTAATTTGCTTATGTTGTATGTGGGGTAGGTGGGCATGAGTTGTGCATGCTGTTAGCAGACACACGTGGAGGTCAGAGAACAATGTACAAGAGCCACAGTGTTCTTCTACCATGTGGGTACCAGAAACTGAACTCAGGCCATCAGCTCACAGGTGAATGAGTGCCATCCTGTTGGTCCAAGAAAGAAATTTTTCTAGAAAAAAGTAATTCTACCCTTTCACTGCAAAACAAAATCAATAATCAGACAGGAAAGCTATTAAATCTCTGCCCCTCTCATAATTCATAAACATTGGCTGAGGAAGCAAATTCCACACATACTCAACCTTTTGGAAAGGTCTCTACTTTTATGTCCGCAATAGTTCAGAGAGACTAAATCAACCTTGCTTTAAAAATGATTCAAACGCAAACCTACCTATCCCTGTGCTTTTCCAGGTTGGAGAACAGAGTTGGGTAGAGAGGGCAGTTAACCCAGGGAAAGAGCCAAGAGGGGCCAGTCTCTGCAAATCTCTAGAATTCCACAGGGAAAAAAGTGAGAGCCACCCAAACGGCATCCCTCGGACCCTTTCCTCCCTTTATAACTCCCACAGTTACTGCAATAATTCTTATAGCCTAGGAATATACACCTATCTTAGGTACTATGCCCTACGTTATAAGATGGGAGAGCAGAATGGACCAGTTTACACAGCTTGCCCTGATAGCCTTAAATATTCTGATGAGAAACCACTAATAGGACTCAGTGCTCGTAAATCAGCTTGAGGAAAGTAAGTCACTGTTTCTGAGAAATACAGTTTCATGTGACAATGGTGGTGAGTGTCATCCCAGCACTCCTGAAGCTGAGGCAGGAGGATGATACATTCAAGGCCAGCCTAAGCTGTATAAGACCATTTCAAGCTAAAACAAAAATAAAAATTTCTTCCCCGCCAGGCGGTGGTGGCGCACACCTTTAATCCCAACACTTGGGAAGCAGAGGCAGGCGGAACTCTGTGAGTTTGAGACCAGCCTGGTCTACAAGAGCTAGTTCCAGGACAGGCTCCAAAACCACAGAGAAAACCCTGTCTCGAAAAACAAAAAAAAAAAAAACAAAAAAAAAAAATTCTTCCCCGTTTTGCCCTTGAACATGGGGCTGGTGGGAAAGGAGCTGCCTGTGATCCTGCTGCTGATGGAGACCTCCCGCCTCTCCTCCTTCCTCGATGTGCCATTTGGACATCTTCACGTTTGACACTCTGTCAACCGTCTGGTGCCGTTTGGACACTGACTTTCCAAAGCACCAGGACCTGCTCTGAGAATTTCACCTGTTCCTTCTTGAGTCCTTTCACCACGTGTCTCTGGCAGTATGGGTGTCACGTGACCTCCTGCTCTAGCCTCCATGACAGATCTCTGCAATAGCCTTTCATCTCTCAGCAGCAGGTCCCATCGCACAACTGCTTTGAGAATGAGTAATGTCTCAAAAATCCGAACAGACCAGAAATCCATCACACCAAGTGGGTTCTTATTGCTTTCCAGGATGGAGTGCAAATTCACCATACGTGACAAGAATCTAGACCCTTGGTTATCCTTTATCCTAAACCTTTGAAGATCCCCAAGCACACAATGCTATGGAAGGATGATGGTACCCCAAGAGATGCCCACATAGGACCTAGCCCTCACATGGCCACACTGCATGGCAAAGGGAAATGAGGGGGAGCAGAGAGCAGTGAGGATGTGGGACTGTCCAGGTGCCCGATGTAATCACAGGGTCTTCACAAGAGGGAGGCAGTGCACCATGGTCAGAGAAGGAGAGGAGACACAGTGATAGAAGCATAGGTCAGAAACAAGAGTGATGGCACACACAGTGTCTTGAGGACGGACGGATGAGACCAATGCAGGTAAACTAGAAGCTGCAAATGGGCTAGGGAACAGAGTCCCTCTCCCCTGGAGATTTCAGATGCTTGCTGGTAACCTGATGTTGGTCACTGAAACCCATTTTTGAGGTCTGACCGGCGGAGTGCAATGGCAATAGTGTTATTGAAGCCACTATCTCTTTAGGAATTTTATTCTCCACAAGAGGAAGCTGAGAATTCTTTTGTGCCCCCCCCCCCCCCCTTAGCTTTGCACACACATTATCACTGGTCTTTGGAATGCCCGATCCTAAGCTACTTCTCTAGTCTGTACTTCTTAGCTTCATCTCAAGCACACCACTAGGGACTTTCTAAGTTCAGACAGATGATTTTCTCCCCTCCCTGTTCTACGGTGACACCTTGTCAATATGTCGCCATGGCTTCTCTTATTGATGCATTTATTCCAATGTTCACTGAACATCTACAATATACTAGATTAAGGAGGAAAGATTGCATCCAGGTACCTGTTGAGACTCCTTCCTTAAATATTTCATTTAAACCAGGCCTGTCCACTCCTAATCACTCCATTAGGATACTACTTGTCAGAGCTCCCAAACCCCCAGATCACTTCCTGGAGCATCATGTATTTGATGTGCATGGGTGTTTTGCCTGTGTATGTCTCTGTATCATGAGTTTATTCGTAATGCCTGTGGAAGCCAGAAGAGAGCATCAGATCGCCTGGAACTGTAATTGCAGATTGTTATAAACCACCATGTGGGTGATGGGAATTGAACCTGGGTCCTCTGGAAGAACAGCCAGTGTTCATAAACACTGAATCATTTTCCCAGCCCTTTCCTAGGGCATCATGGCCCTATTAAGTTGCAATAATGATGTGACAGTCAGCCTGTGATTTCTAGTTAACTTTACTTTTAATTTTATACAGTTTTATACAGATTTGATGTGACTTGAAGAGGAATGGTTTCAGGCACCTTCTTTAACCAAATGATTAAAAGCCCTGTCCTTTTTCCTGTGATGAGCTGTCACAAATGCGTTGCTCTTTCTCTTGATTACAAGCTTGTTCATTAAAAGAAAAGTGCACATGCCAAGGCCACCAGCAAGGTTATGAAGTTCGATAATTAATGGCATTTTGATGTGCTTTTCCCTATTACTGCTGAGAAATTTTACCATCTGAAGCTTGAAACTGGCAGAGACAGTAGTGTGCTAACATCCACTCTCCACTTGCATCTTCCTTCCTAATAGACCCCGGTTCCAGGCAAGGCTGGAATAGTGTGCTTTAGAGGCTGTCGGTGTTCATGCAATTGGTTCTAGCCAATGAGATTTAAGCAATGAGATGTAAGAAATCAGGGGCCAGATTTGGTTTCTCTTGCAGCCCCATTCCCACCCTGACACACACACACACTTCCCTGACCTTCCATTCTTCCTGCCAGAAATGCAAGGGTAAAGCCAGATATGGAGAAACAGTCATAGAGGGTCTGCTTGCATGAAAGATACACACAGGCATCACAGAGAAGGAAGCCGAGAGGAAGCCAGACCGTTGGCATCAAGATTCTTTCTGCTGTTCTTACCCTGTACAGTTCCCTCTGGACATGGTATTATGAGGAAAATAAATCCCCACGTTACTGCGGTCAGGTTCTGTAATTTCCAACCACACAAAATTCTCAACTGCAAAAATGCTGGAATAATACAAAGCACACGCACAGAAAAGAGCCTTCGGGCCCCTCATTTAAAGCAGTCTAGAAACTGTTCTAGAGAATTACACGGCCATATAGACGGATGTCTTAGAAAACATCACTGTCATTGCTTCCCCAAAAGTATCACAGGAGATTTCCGTCTAGCAAAATCCTCCATTGAAAAGCTCTACTAGAGTAGAACGCTCAGCTCCAACATAGGTGGAGGAAAGTGCGTAGAAGGGTGTGTGGGTGGTACTGGGAGAAGAAAGGAAAAGTACTCCACGATTTAATTAAACTGCTAAAAAAGCAATACAAAAAAGACGCGAGGCAAGAGAATGTGTCTGTGGGTTTGTAATGCCCTAGAATGAATAGCTTTTCCACAAAGGATCAATTATACAGGAAGCAATTTTCTTGTAAATATTATATGAAAGTTTTTTAATTTCAATAAAAAATAGCGGTCTATTAAGCAACAAAGACTACGAAACTGCTCAGTGACAGCGCCGTGAGATGTAGGGGCTAACGTATCTTGAGGGAATGAAATAGTTATAATAGGGAAGCAATGTTTATTCGTGGTGCTATTGCCAGGTGAGATTTGAAAAGATTTCTGTGCTGATAAGTAAAGGCAAAAAGAAAAGTAAAATTTTCACAATTAGAGGTGTTAAGATGACATTTAGAAGGAAATAGAGAAAAGGTGACAGGAAAGCAAAGAAAGAACAAAAAGAAAATCATTTATTTCCTGTTTCCTTTTTCTAGACTCCTCAAGTTTAAGTCATTTAAAAAAAAAAAGTCTCATGTCTCCTCTCAATGCAAATTTGCTGCTGAGAGGAGGCAGAGTGGGGTAACTCCGAAGCTGGTAATAGTCTCCTGAGCTACTCCTCTTCAGGAAGACACACTCCATGTACCCAGTCGGATCATTACTTACTGGTTGATGTGGGCAGTGTAGCACTGGACCGCGGTGAGACTGTGGCGGTAAGAGGGTGTACTGAGAGACACTAGGAAGTTAGGGAAGGCCTGGCTCCGCCCCTTTCCCCGGGTAGTTTCAACCTAGTCCTAACGGAAGTGGCAATGCTTCACCTCTCTCTGACTTCACAACCTCTTGTGAAGGAATCACATTGTGTCACCCAAACAATGATTTTAAAATTGTTTTGTGAAAAAAATAAGTTTTTATTAAAGTTAGAAATAGGAAAGGAATAATAGGTTTCTATCTTCTAGATTTTGCCTGTGGAGTAGGAATGAGGGTAAGCCGGTCAGTGATCATACATGTCAAGGATAGTGAGGAGTTGGCTACATAGGAGTTCCTTCTTGGATTTAAATGTACCGTCAAGAGCTGAGGAAATTTCTCAGTGAGTAAGGGCACTTGCTGCTCTTGCAGAGGGTCCTGAGTTCGGTACACAGTACACACAAGTCAGCTTACAGTGATCTGTAGCTCCAGTCGGGTGATCTGATGCACTTTTTTCTGTCTTC
The DNA here is from genome assembly GCF_018167655.1 of Microtus oregoni. NCBI lineage: Eukaryota > Metazoa > Chordata > Mammalia > Rodentia > Cricetidae > Microtus > Microtus oregoni. Next base: position 13,867,918 of record NW_024543096.1, read on the forward strand.
AAGGGCACCAGCCATTTATGTGGAGTTTGGACATACATGCAGCCAAAACATTCATACATGTAAGATAAAAATAAATCCAAAAGAGAAACGAATGTGCTAGGAATGGTTGACACACACCTTTAATCTCAGCACTCAGGAGGCAAATGCAGCTGGGTCTCTGAGTTTGAGGCCAGAAATGGCTGGCTATATAGTGAGACCCTACCTTAAATAAAAATAAAAAAATAAAACTATAATAGTCAATAATAAGAAATACTAACTACCACTTGTTAGTAGTAATCGATAACAGATAAATTAGAATGATTAACTACAACATGCCCAATCAAAATATCAAAGATCAGCATGTAGTGCATTACTCTGAACTTCGGAGAGAGGGATGGGGAATTCAAGGTCAAGACTGTACACACAGAGAAAAATGTGTGTGGGAAGGGAACACCCAGGCTTGCAAAAGGCCAGGGATCCACCTCGGTTGGTTGAGCATTTGCCTAGCATGTATAAAGCCCTACATTCAATCCTTGGCACACATAAAATTAGGTATGGTATTAATTATTCCAGCACTGGGGGAGGCAGGAGGACCAGAAATTCAAAATTCAAGGTCATCTTCAGTGAATTTGAGGCCAGCCTGAGGTACATGAGATGAAGTCCCCCCCCCCCCCCGCTAAAAGAAAGTCCGGGAAACTGGAGTTGAAGAGATTTCTTTACCAAATGCTAATCCAAAGTGGAAAGGTAAGAAGTTGGGCAATATTAAACTAAGAACTTCTGTAAGGAAATGAAAAGGCAACTGGCAACATAAACATTATGGAAATGCATTTGCTGTCCTAGCATTTTCCTCATAAAAGTGTGGGTCCAGAAACATATTTCAAAAGCACATATAAATTAATAAGATAAAAGCTGACAAGCCATTAAAAAAAGGAGCAGAAAACCTGAACAGACAGTTCACAACAAAAAGACACCTTCCCATACTAAAAGACATTTTACTTCACTCGTTAAGGAAATTCAATTTAAGTTGCAATATGATAGCACCATCAGCACGCTATGGAAGCTAAAACAGAACACAAAATGCTTGGTGACAGAGGAAGAGCAGAAGAACAGAACACTTAGGTGGCTAGTAGGGGGGTGTAAATCCGTGTATTTTCTCCAGGAAAATTGTTCAGCTATTTTTGCCTTGCCATTCTAATCCTACATATATTCAGTGGAAATGTGCACACATCATCATCGTAAAACACAAGCAAGCAAACTCCTAATAGTCCCTTAAAGATGACCTCAGTGCCATGGTCTGAATGCTGACATCAGCTCAAAAGGGTTTACGTTAGCTGGAGGGACCTTATAGGAAGTGGCAAAGACTCCTTTCTCTTCATTGAAATTAGCCTCCAAAGAGATGTGATTTCTGTTAGCATCACTATGGGATGCCTCTCGAAGTGAAGAACACGTCCTCACCGGCCATCAGCTCTGCAGGCTCACCACCCCGAACCATAAGCAGGGAGGGTGTGCAATGGACTCATTATCGGCAGCGGTGGAACAAGGTGAGGCAGTCACGGGTTCACTTGAAGCGTTAGTGACTGGGGATTTGAGGAAGAGCGAGGAATAAAAATCAATCAATCTTAGCATCCCAAATACTATTTGGATTTAGAAAATGATACTCCTGGTCCTGTCCACAGGGAAATGTGAGAAGACACAAGGTGTGTAAACGGCACACACGACTCTTCTTCCAAGAACAGGATTAAATTAACTGCCACCAGATCTCACTCCCAGCTGCCGTCTGAGGTTTATCTGATATAATAACATGACAGCATCAGCAAACTTGCTGAAAGGTACTCAGTGACTTTTAAAACCAAATCTTCACACTCTAATGGCACAGCATGTTTCATACTCAAAAAGAGACCATAACATGTTAATATTATAGCAAGTTTAAAGGATGACATATAGCTTATGCATAAATACACCATTCTATAGCAAAGTACAAAATAAGAATATTCTTATTTAATAAAAGTGTATAAAAATACCTAGGCTGGGGGAGACATAAAGTGCTTAACAAGCAAGGACAAGGGTATGAGGGCCCTGGGTCTATGTAGAAGCTGGCCATGGCAGTGTATGCTTGTAACCACAGGGCTGGAGGAATCAGACAGGTGGATCCCCTGGGAGCTTTTCTGGCTAGCCATCCTAGCCCAAACAGTGATAAACATTTCACTGAAATACCCTGTCCCAAAAAATGATGGTGGAGAGATGCAGGACACCTCATGTAGATCTCTGGTCTCCAGATGTGCACACACAGGTGAATGCATACAAACACAGGCACCAGCACAGATGTACACACACACACACACACACACACACACACACACACACACACTTTTCTTACATAACTCATTCAAAGTGGGACACAAACACACATCCATGTTTTGAGGCAGAATTTCTCTGTGTAGCACTGACTGTCCTTAACTTGCTCTGTAGACCAAACTGGCCTTGATTTTATGGACCCACCTGTCCCTGACTCCCAAGAACTAGAATTAAAGGTGTGCTCCAGCAACCCACTTTTAAAGTAGGAAGGTATACCTTTAACCCAGATCTTTTGAGGTGGAAAGATCTTTTTTTTTGTATTTTACAAATAAAGTTTTATTGGAACACAGTCCAGTCCATTTGTTTACTCAGTATCCAAGGCTGTTTTGACGCTATAAAGTCAGGGTTAGGCAGTTAGGAGACAGAGAACATGGCCTGCCAAGCCCAGAGCATTGCTCTCAGGCCTTTTAGAGAGCATGTAGGCTGACACCTCGCTGAATAGCAAGTGGTATTTTCCTTACTGTACTCTCGTATCATTTTCAGAGGGATTCAAAGGGTTACAGTCAGTGAGAACATGTGGATTAGAGCCCACAATGGGGCGCACATCTGTAAGCTAGCAGTTGGGATGTGGAAGGAGGAGGATTTAAGAGTTTGAGGCTAACTTGGGTTATATGAGAACTGGTCTCAAAAAAAAAAAAATGACATGTAGCTTAAGGCTTTTGTGACAACAAGGAAGACTTAAAGAAGGAAATTACAAATGCAAGCCATTGTATCTCTAGGCAAAAATGTCCATGAACTGAACTCTATTAGGGAGTTAATCAAGAGGCAGTATAATAAGTATAATATATATGATTATCACTTTATGTAAAGGGGACATTTCTTGTGTTGGCAACAGTGTACCTCCTGCTGACAGAATTCTAAGTGGCTGACAGATCATATCCACTGTGTTGGTATACAGGCCTCTTTCTCTGAAAAATGTCCAGGAGAAATGAAGAGAACATATCCAGAGGAGGGAGGTGAGGAACTGTGTTCAGGAGGCTTTCCCCAAGGTCCCTGTGCCCACGACTCAGAACTTCAGAGGAATGACAGGCCAGTATTTTGGCTGCTTTTTGTCACAGTACTTGTCAAAGCTCATCTGCACAGCAGCCTCCATGGCCAGGATCTTGGGAGCACTGTCCCCATACAAGCGCTTCATCTCGGCTTGACGCCGCTCCCCAGGCTTCTCTGAGGGAGGCTCTGTGGACCGGTGGTGGTTGTAGTACAGCCCATGGTCGGCATTTACATAGTCGTCCAGGCGCTCGGCTTCTAGTTGCTGCTGTCGCTGCCGCTCTTCTCTGTGCCTCTCAGTCTCTGCAAAGTACTGGCGGAGCTCCTCCGTGATTTCCATATTGCTCAGGTCACATTCTATTTCATTATCTGAATCCAACTCCATCGCTTCCTCTTCATATGAGGCTTCATCTTCTCTTGTGGTGGCCTGGATTCTACTGCTATCATATAGAGGCTGCCCAGAGCTTTGGAGATGGGAAACACTGTAGGGAGGCTCCTGCCAGACCACGTGTTGGCCTTGATAGTTCCAAGGATGCCCAGCCTCATAATCAACAGAGTTCCAGGGAAGAACTCCTTGAGGGTAGAACCATGGGGAAGCGAGACAGGAATTCCTGGACTTCCTGTAGACATTCTGGTGGGTTCGCATCCAAACCATTGCGTGATGATAATGTTGCCAATATCTTGCATATACTGGGTGAGAATACCAAGATTCATTAGTTCTCCATTTTGAAGTCATTGCTGCTATCGCTGATTGCAAATTCCAAGTGAGCACTCATGGGCATGCAGCTTGCAGATGTCAGGCGGTGGACAACCACGGGCCCAATTTTCGGTGGAGCGGGTGTAGGGAGGTCGGAAAGATCTTCTTTTAATCTGGGTCATGTAGTAAACAGAGAGCAACTTGTTGGTTCCCAGCCACTCAGCCCCAAAATAAGCACACAGAAACCATATTATTTAAATCACTGCTTGGTCTATTAGCTCTAGCTTCTTTTTGGCTAACTCTTACATATTAATTTAACCCATCTCCATTAATCTGTGTATTGCCATGTGGCAGTAACTTACTGGGTAAAATTCTGTCAGACTCTGGCAGGGCTCCATGGTTTCTCTCTAACTTCTCTCTCTCCCAGCACTGTGTTCAGTTTCCCCCCGCCTAGCTCTGTTCCCCTACAGCTCTGCTATAGGCCCAAAGCAGTTCCTTTATTAACCAATAATATTCACAGCATAGAGAGGGGAAACCCACATCAGGGTCACACCTTCTGCTATTGGCCTATTAAAGGATATAGTGGTGTTATCCACGTCATACTTGAAAACATGTCTTCTGATTCATTCTGCCCTCCTAAGAGCCTTGGAAAGGGTGAGATGCAGATCCCAGGCCAGCACCTGCTGCTCACACTGAGGCATCTGTACAGCCTCTTGGGAGTTTCAAACTGAAAGCACTCACTGGGAGGGTGAAGGCCAAGCAGAAGCACAAGCCTTACCAAGCTCCACTGGGCTCAGAGACGGGGGGCTGCCAGCCTATGTCAGAAAACTGGCCCAGCTGCTCCCAGTGAAAGAGCCGCCAGGTTCCCTTCCTTAACTGGCCAGAGAGGATACTCATCAAAACCCTCCCACCACCAAGATGCATTTTGTGACTGCAGTATGTCCTTGGATCTGCCGCTTCTTGGCTGTCTCTGTCGCTTATAAGAGAGTGACGGAGAAGAGAGAGAGAAATTATTGAACACACACATGCTTCAAAAGAACAACCCTGTAACATAGTTTCCAGTAAGTTATCACCATGGCTAATAATCCTACTTTTAGGAAGTTTTCAAGGGACAATTGTTAAAGATTTTAATGAGCAAAAATGACTACCCAGTGCTGCCTAGGTGAAAAATCAGAACACCTATAGTGACTTCTTCGGTATTTTCTGTGTTCCTGGCAGGTCTTCTTTCCCCCTTCATCTGATCACAACAGGCCCTGATGCCACCACAGATCAGAGATAACTAACACCAGGCCTAGTCAACTATAGAGTTCATGTTGGCTCTAACATCATGATTCATGGTTGATTTAATTTTAGTCATGTGATTCAATAAAGCCAACCATAAATTAAGAATGTTTTCGTACAGACATTTGTGTTGTCTTTCCTCGATTTCTTTATCATGTAATATAACATCAATTAAGAGAATATCAATGGTTATCATATTTAAGTTTGAGATACTAAAAGAATAACCCTCCAGGGACATTGCTACCTATTCTAAAATTTATTGTCATTTGTGGTTGTATGAGGGATAGTTATATCATGTTTAGCATAACTGTGCCCTCATTAAATATATAATATGTTTGTGATTGTACATGAGATAAATACATCATGTTAGATGTAATTATAACCTGGATATTGTTTTCATTTAAAAATTAAGCATGACATAAGGAGATATGATTGTGTGTCAAGTTGACAAACGGTGGACTTGTGTTGGCTATTCTTGACTAACTTGACTACATCTGGAATTAACTAAAACTCAGGGGTCTGGGTATACCTGTGAGGAATTTTTTCCCAATTAAATCATCCTAGGGCCACCTGGTGGTGGCATATGCTTTTAATCCCAGCACTCGGGAGTCAGAGGCAGGCAGATCTCTGTCAGTTCGAGGCCAACCCGGTCTACAAGGAAGCTGGGTTTTGTTTTGTTTTGTTTTTTGGCTGCTTGCTCTCAATCACATATCCATTCTTTCACTGGCATAAGAGCCTGCTTCTCTGGGATTCCAGTGTACACTAAAAATCAGCTGAGAAAGTCAGCCTCATGGACTGAACAATTACTGGATTCTTGAACCTTCCATTGGTAGACAGCAATTCTTGGAATAGCTGAAAAACAGCCTGTAAAGGCAATCTAATAAACATTCATTCTGTAAGTTCTGTTCCTCTAGAGAACCCAAATACCACATGCATATATACATTTACTATGCATGTATAAATATATATACATACTATGTAAATGACTACAAAGCTACACATGAAAATGCCACCAAAAAAAATCAATGCAAATACAATAGATTTTTGCTCTATAACACATTCTTTTTAAAAGAAGAAAAAACATTTCCTCTTAAGGTTTTATTTTAAACTAACTTCTATATATTTTGAAACCATCAGCGAAGTCTATTTTCTGAGGGAGACTTCGATCTCACGGAAGTTGCTGCCCTTATTACCCACCACTCGTACACTCTTGAGAGAATCATCCTACAAACAAAACCATCTCCCATGCAGCCACTAGACGGCCCTTGGCAAGATCTAACATCGACAACATTGCTATCAACTCATCGTCCAGGGGCACTTGAGTTTTGCCAATTGTTCTAGCAATGCCCTTCACAGCAAGAGCCCCCGCTCAGAAGCAAGCCCTGCGTGTAGTTGCTGTGTCCCTTTAACCTCCTCCAGCCAGTATTGCTGTGCCGCCTGCCTTTGACACTGGTGATCGCGACACATTGTAGACTACATGCCAGTTTTCCCTGTGGGTTGTCCTTTAGGCTGGGCTCGTCTGGCGTTTCCTGGTGATTAGATGCACGGTAGGTCAGGACAAGAGGCTGTGCTCTTCATCCTGCAGTCTGGTTCACACTTGCCCCTAGTGTCACTTCCAACATTTAATTAAAGCAGTCTCTGTCAAAGATCCTACCGCTCAGTTGCTCTTTTCACCCGCAATTAGTGCTTTGTGAGAGCTAAGTTTGAAATGAATAAGGTTTACCCACTGGATACATAATTTATGTATTTGTTTACCCAGATTTACTCTATCCAATAGGTTATCATCAGCTATTGTTGTGGGGTTCCACCAGAGAGGCCTACTTGGATATGGGGTTAAGCCAATAGAAAGTCTTTACTAACTAGCCAGCGGCTAACTACATTGGGTGTTTGGGATCCAAGTGTACACCCAAACCTTTCTGAGGGTGAGCTTTAATTGCAGAAACCATACCCTGGGTTGATGTACTTCAAAGCAAGCACAGTTAGCAAGAAGCAGAACTACATAGTCAAAAATCAAGGTTAGTATTTAGAGACTTTTCCAGAACTATGGACTTAGATAGATTAAATCTTTTGTTTGTTTGGCAGGTGGTACTGTCTGTAGTGAGTTTTATGGCCTGAATGATACTTCTATCATGGTGTCAACTGTGCTAAGGTCTGAAGGCCTACTAAGGTCTGGGGGCCTGAAACACTACTATATTTATTTTGATGCTCAAATTACCTCCGATTTGGTCACTGAATCTCCTTGTACCTGGTTTCTGTCCCCCAGGGTTTGTAAAAATCAGTGTCCCTGTCTTAGCTCATGGCGTTGCAGTTCTGAAGCCTGGCATTGCTCAGCTGAGCTCTTCACTTGGAACAGGGTTCGGCTGAAACCAAAGTTGCAACCAGACTGCTCTTGAGCAAAGACCTACGTGCAAAACTATCCATGCCCACATCAGCTGCAATTACCTGAGGTGTTAAGATGGACACTCTCGTGTACTTGCTTATTATAAGCCAGGACCAACTCAGGGACGGTGGGTTGCTTGCTTCCGTTGCCATTCACGGCCTCCGTCTTCAAGGCAACCAGGCAAAGCTGCTCTCTCATCTCACCAGCTCCTTTTCCTACTTGGAATCCTTTGATTTCTCCACAAGTCCCCAAACAAGGAAACTGTTCTTGTGATAAGTCAGAACCATTTTATCTTAATTGCCAACTATCAAAAACCTTAATTGCATCTCCAAGGTCTCTTTGGCAACATAAGATAGCAGTACCACAGGACAGAGTGTGACATAGTCACACTCCCGAGAGTTACATGGGGTGTGTACTGGGGGTAGGTTTTCTGTGGGAGGTCCTCTTAAAATTCTGCCTCTTTCATATACAGAAAGTGCTACCTAGAACAGTGCCTGGCATTGTAAACATAAATACATTAGTTAATATTATTGTTTATTATATGAAAACTCAAATGTTTTAAATAGCTATATCATGGTAATGATAAAAGTAGGTGAAATGACACTCGGGTAACACCAGACAGAAAATACACATTGGTGGAACCCTCTGGAAGTTAGCTGGGTGTTGTATAATGAAAGTCCAATGCTTCCATTTCTAGGAAATCATACTAATGTTATGATCAGAGGTACACACAAAAAAGAACCAGGATATTAACTCTAGTGCAAAGTATAATAAATACCCTTTTTCTCATTTTTAGTTTGAGTTGGCCCAAAACTCTCAGCTATCTTAGCCTCCCAAGTGTTGGGACTGCAGTAGTGAGCCACTACATTTGGCTAATAAACACCTTTTAAACTAATAATTTCCTTGTAGGGATTGATTAAATAGTATGGCATAAGTATTCAATAGACTACCCAGAAACCTGAAAAAAATTCATAAAAGTACAAAGCCTGAAAGCATCTAATGAGAGAGACAGACTCGTGCTGCAAGTGAGGCGAGGGGTTTCTGAATCGGTCTGTCTGTCTGTCCTGTCAGTCTGGCCAAATGCTCACTGAATAATAACCTTCTTTATCTCTTTTGGGGCGACACCTTAGTCAAGCATCTATGGTACCTGAAGAGAATTTTTGCCTCTTCACGCTTCTACAGGTCAAACAAGCCTTCTGGCATTTCTTTAGAGAGTACCGCATCCTTCCTGGAGTGCCAAGTGTCCTTTGGCAAGATCGGGTCACTTGAAAAGAAAAGGAGCATGACCCATCACCATCTGTCTGGCACTGCCCATCTGCCAAACAAGGGCATCATGGAAAGGAAGGCCTTGCATTGTCTCCCTTCCTTCCTGACTGCAGCATCTTCCAAAGACCCTGAGGGACTAACGGCTGGCTCTGCACTCTAAATCTATTGTCCCATTTACACAAAACTGTTGAAAGTATGCCCAGCCAAGATCTCGGAGGGTTGCTTTTATCTGTCTTTAACTACAATAGAAGTGTTCATGTGGTATAAAATATATACACTGTGGTGGAGTAGGCAGAAGAGAACCTCAAGGGACCATTAAGAGTGCATATCACACCATATGACAGCTGAGATTAGACCCACTTATTAGGTGAGAAAACTAACACTTGGGGGGGCTTAAACAACTCATTTATATATTCACACTTAGAAATGGTTAAACTTAATGTTTGGGGTTTTTGTTTCATTTATTTAATTTGTATGTACATGGGGTGGAGCATGTATATGTGTCACAGAACACATATAATACTGAGAGGATAACTTGTGAGAGTTGGTTCTCTCCTTTTACCCTCTGGGTTCCGGGCCTTGAACTTGGGTCATCAGGCTTGCTGGCAAATGCTTTACTCACTGAGCCAACTCACCAGCCAAAAATAGGATTTTACTACCTTCACTTTTGTCATCACATCAATGATTTTTTTTTTTGTACCTAGTATATTTGTTTTATTAAAGAAAGAACGAAAAAAGGAAGAAAGAGAGAAATCCATGAGAAACACAAATGCTTCTTGGTCATCTTCAGGTCTGTCACCACTTATATCATGAAGGCAAATTAACCATGCAGAAGATCAGGTTAAGGAATTTTCTCACGACCCCTACAACCCACAAAGAGATGCTTGAAACTCTATTTCTTCACAGATCCTGGTACCCAAGCTTGTTTTCTTCTATCTCAGGCTACTTCTGCCACAATTCTTAACAAATGCTAATGCCCTGTTCCTGTGGTTGTGTGATTGAAACATGCCCCTCCTGGGCTCCTTTATCTGATCACCTGCTCCCCAGATGGTAGCATTGTTTAGCACGATTTAGGAGTGCGGCCATGCTGGAGGAAGCTCATAAACAGAGGTGGGCTTGTAGATTTCAGTCTCGCTCCATGTCCTGTTTGTTCTCTCTGCTTTGGGCTCATGATTTAAGATGTGATCTTACAGCTTCTTTCTCATGCCACTTCTCATGCCCGCTGCTTGCTACCATGCCCACCTATCACACCGTGATGGACTCTCACCCTCCAGAACTGTGGGTTAAAATAAACCCTCTTCTCCTTAAGTTGTCTTGGTCATGGTGTTTTATTCCAGCAACATAAAAGTAACTAAGAGAGAAGTTGGTGCCTGGGAGCAGGCAATGAAGAACCTGAGCATGTTGATTTGTAGAACATGGTGTCCAACAGATGGCACCCAACATGGTCCACCGACAATGTGGGAAAACTCTGTAGCTTTGGGCTAAAGACAGTTGAATGCCATAAACAGGGCTTTGGAGCATTGCCTTTTAAAATAGGAATCTAGAAAACAGTAGTGCTGAGAGTGATGGGCTAGAAGTCATTCCTGTGCGACCGTATTAAAGAATCTGGCTACCTTCGGTCCTTGTCCTTTAGAACTTGCCTGAAGCTAAAAGAAAAGGAATGGACTAATTTCTCTGGAAGACAAAATTTCAAGATAGTATAGCATTAAGTCTGTAGCATGATCATAACTGATTTCCATTATACAGGTCAACAATGAAAATGAAAGAGCAAGGGGCACAGAAAGAAACACAAAACGTATCATTTGGATAGGAAAAGAACACTAGAAAGCTTAAGGGTGTAGCCAAGGCTTATGTAGAAAGTAAGGCTGTAATTGTCTCAGAGATTGGTGTAGTTAAGGAGACACCTCTTGCTGTGTAATTAAACAATGAAAAGAGTGCCTTCAGGACAAGACCTCACCCAGCTAAACTTCCACCTTGGGAAAGAACACCTCAGGAGGGTTCTGGTCCTAGAAAGCACCAAATAAAAAGACTGTTATAAATGCAATTAAAGGGGCTGAATTTTAGAGACACACAGGATGCAAGAGGAAAGGGTCATGGACTCTTCCTTGGCTCTTTCAGGAAGTCACTGGCACCAGGCCATGTGTATCACAGGAGTTTGTGAGTGAAGGCAGAAGCCCTGGAGGCAGTCGTACGACTCTATCAAAGCAGAAGCAGAGTTGCACAGGAGACCCCAAGATGTCGGAGATGCCAGAGCTGTGAGACATCTGCCAAGAAGCGCTGCATAAAGGGATTGAAGGCAGCCCTAAAAGAGAAAGAGATATATGTGGCAGGCAGCAAAGTGGGGAGGGAGGGATGGAGCCATGGAAGCCCTTCGACATCAGACAAGGAACTACAGGATTTGAGATTTGCCCTAGCGGATTTCAGTCTTACTTTGACCCAATAGGTCCTCGCTACGCCCTTATTCCCATCTGGGGAATGGAAAGATATATTCTGTGCCATTGTATGTTGGGAATATGTACTTTGTTTTTGATTTTACGGGGCTCACTTTAAGAGATTGTCTTGAGTCTCGGAAGACTTAGGACTTTAAGCAGTGTTGAGATTGAGAAAGGTTATGAGAACATTTGAAATTGGACTAAATCCATTTTGCATTGAGAGATGGCCATGGATCTCTGGGAGGCAGGGAGTGAAATGTGGTTTAGCTGAGAATGTCCCCCACAGGGTCATACATTTGAACGTGTGATCTCCAGGTGGTGGTGCTGTTTAGAGATGTTTAGGAGGTTTGTCCTTGCTGAAGGAAGCGTAGATCACTAGGGACAGGCTTTGAGATTTCACAGCCTCACTTCTCTTTCTGCTTCATGCTAAGTGTTATAGATGTGCTTTCTCAGCTTCCTGCTTGTGCTGCTATGCTACCTGCTTGCAGGCCTCCCCACCACCAGGGACCCTTCCCCCTCTGGAACAGTAAGCCAAAATCAACTTTGTCTTCCTTAAGTGACCTTTAATCACGATGTTCTACCATAGCAACAGAAAAGTAACACAATCCCTCAAGATACTAAATTGTCCATTTCTTTCTCTGGATTGCCACACACATGCTCCTCCTCCTTCCACATAGTTTACCCCATTGTCACAGTAAAATTCAGTTGGTCTCTACCTTCAAGCACCTTTACTTTTCACCCATCTCTATCTCAACAATCTTCTACATTCTTGTTGTAGTTCTTGCTAGTCATAATCAAAGTTGGATAGTTAATTTGAATCACAACTATATCAGCATTATGAAAATATATAGATGGTTCTGGGCACTCATGATTACTTGATATCTTCCTTGATTGCTTCCTTGCTTCTTGGAACAATGTAACTTTCCAGACTCATCTTGGGCTTTTCTGGTCATGGTCTTGAACTGAATAATTTTCCCAGGTGTTTGGGTTCTTTAGGGAATGGATTTAGAAAATGAGATCTGGGTACCATGTACACTCAGAGTTATTGTTATCATAAACAATATTGCTTATCCAATTCTGCCATTATTCAGCCCAAGCAGGAAACAAAGTTAGCATATTAGTTTGGTTTCAATTGCTATCATAAAACACCATGACCAAAAGTAACTTTCAGTGAAAGATTGTATTAGAATTACATCCTGAACTACAGTCCACTGATTGGTAAGATGTAGACATACCACTTAGGAAATCACTGGTTGCTAATGATACCACAATTCATGGGTATAAAAATTGGCATGAAAATTCTAGATGTGGAGTCAAGTATTTCAAGGGTCTAAAGAGATGGCCAGATTTATTTATGTGCTCACACTCACACTCAGATGTACATAATACAGGTAATTAAAAATGCAAACAAAACTTTATAAGATTATTTCTATGACATTTCTCACATGTCTTCAAAATAAATATATATTTAAATTCTCATAGGGTAAACATGAAAGTCTCCTAGGATATATTGGTCTCTACTATGTGAAAAAAAATGCCTTGTGTTTTTTATCCCCTCTACAACCTGAAGAAACATAAAGAATAAATAGCTCTTTAATCAGTTTTATTTCTGCCAAAACTTTCAATATTTAAAAAAAGAGAGACCTAGAATATTTTAAAAGACATGATAATAGAAAATCCTACTAATACACTGTAGGGCATAAGAAGACTTTAGTAAAGTTAATTTATCTGATCTCAAATAAACTTTAATCTCCAACCTATGCCCTTTCCATATAAACAAAGTCAAACCATAACTCTTTCAAAAGCACTTATCCATGTCTTTAAAAAACTAAACTTAATTTTTCTTCATTTTAAAATAATCTATGTGAAGAACTCTCATTAAGACCACACATAGGCCTGGCCAGGCAGTGATGGCCCATTCCTTTAATCCCAGCACTTGGGAGACAGAGGCAAAAAGTTCTTTATGAATTCTGGACCAGCTTGGTCTATAGAGCAAGTTCCAGGATAGCCAGGGCTACAGAGAAAACCTGTCTTGAAGAACAACAACAAAGGCCACAGCCCTGTCCACATATTTCTACTGATGTCTGACTAGAATTTATCCTGACCTCTGGCTTTATTTGTAATAATTTTCTCAAGATTCAAATTATACTCTCAACCTTGTTGCAAGTGATTGTCCTTATAGTCCTGATTGTTCAAGATGCCTCAGGATGCTATTTACAGCAGAGGAATTATCTGAGCACAGGAGTTTAGGGAAGCCTAAAATAAAACAAAGACTGTCTTGACAGAGTCAGGCAGACCTCTGTGAATTCAAGGTATAGTGGCACACACCTTTAATCCCAACACTTGAGAGGCAGAGGCAGGCTGATCTCTGTGAGTTCAAGGACAACCTGGTCTACAGAGTGAATTCCGGGACAAAGAAACACAGAGAAACTGTTTCAAAAAAACAAAAAAAAATAAAAGAAATAGAGTTTAAAATAAAGCTATGTAAAGATGGGAAATACACAGAGAGTCTGGATACTGTATAGTATTATATTGTCTTTGAATTGCTTGACAGCTGAGGAAGGAGCAAACGCTGCTAAAAGACATTTGAATATAAATGCTGCTGGATTAATAAAACACAAACATTTTGTAAATGCCTTGACTTTAAAATTGAAGTCAAAAGATACGTTACTTTGGAGAAGAGGTTTTGCTTTTGTTTCCACAGAAAATGAGAGTCTATAGATTTATTCTGGGCTAAGAAAAATAAGGTTTGATCAAGGAAGACCCCCTGAGAAATCTCTGATAGGAGCAGTTGGCTCAGATGTCTGAGTGCTACATTTCAGAACAGATTCAAGACTGCTGGCTGAGATGATCAAGCCTCACAGGGATACTCCAGTCATGAGTTGATCATAATTCTAAATTTTCTTTAGGTCCCCTATTCAGCAGGAAGTAGCCTGAAAATTTACAACCACATTCCCAAAAACTGGACTATAAATATTTTCCTTTGTTTACAATGTTGGTTACAAATTTTTATGGATAATGGTCAGGAGAAAAGCTAAACAATGGAGATTAGATTCAGAGTTCTTGTTCTTTAAGAAAGGGGGGGGGGTGAAAGTGCTGTGAGACAATGGTTTTACCCTGTAAACATTTGTTTCCTGTACTTGTTTTAATAAAATGCTGATTGGCCAGTAACCAGGCAGGAAGTATAGGCAGAGTGACCAGGTAGGAAGTAGAGGTGGGGCAATGAGAACAGAAGAATCCTGGGAAGAGGATTCTGTATTCTGGAGTCGTGGTCCAGACACAGAACAAGTTAGATGTGATTGCCATGCTGAAAAAGGTACCAAGCCACGAAGCAAACATAGACAAGAATTATGGGCTAATATAAGTTATAAGAATTAGTTAATAAGAAGCCTGAGCTAATAAGCCGATCAGTTTATAACTAAAAATAAAAAAAGAAAAGAAAGAAAAGGACTATCTCAATGTGTGTGTTGGGTGCATAATACAAATACTATCTCTGGAACATTTTTCTTTTCTTTTTTTTTTTTTTTGGTTTTTTTCAAGACAGGGTTTCTCTGTAGCTTTGGTGCCTGTCCCAGAACTAGCTCTTGTAGACCAGGCTGGCCTCGAACTCACAGAGATCCGCCTGCCTCTGCCTCCCGAGTGCTGGGATTAAAGGTGTTCTTATTTAGTACTGAAGCTGGAGTCAGGAGCATTGAGATAGCACCTCTTGTGGTCACAGACACATGATGTTACTGTCTGGCCTGACTGGGGTCACTTTTGCAGCCGGGGGTCTAAGCCTTAACTGACTGCACAAAGAGAAGGGAAGAAAGGAAGGAAGAACCATACCCAGCATTCCATGAGTGGGTATCCTGAGTGCTCTTGCTGCTCAACATCACTTTTTAGCTCTTGTATCCGAGAACATCCAAGGTATCTGATGATTGAAGGTGTTTGCTCTATGAAAGAAGTTAATTTAAGAACATCTACCATAGTCACATACTGCTTGGAGGACAAGAGACATCAAGCAACTGCTGCTTGTCCGTAAATGAAAGCCTTTTAAAAGTAGATTTTAAAATGTCTCTGACTTAATGGCCTTGAAACTTACTTGTATAAAGCAGTTTCTCCCAGACACAAAGTTGGAAGGGGATTCTCTCAGCAGGGAGTATTCATTGAAACTCACATAGAGGCCCCAAAGGTCTGTCAAACACACTGACCAGGAAATCTCAGAGCCAACTGAGCCTCGGGGGAGAATTAATAGGGGGAAGCTGGGCAGGGAGTCCAAGTTCGGAATAGAGGCAATGGCGCTGAGGAGGGCCAGATGGGGAAAACTCTGTGGGGTCAGGAGAGCGGTGGGCTGCAAAGTCATGAAGTAAAACAGGTTTCAGATCCCTTTAACAGTGAAACTACCATAAATAAAAGATTTTATAGTCAAGAACAAGAAAACTTGAAGCTAGTCCACAGGGATCTATTCTAAGAGCTAACCCTTCACAGCTTCATAAGCACGCATCCCCCCAACACTGACCTCCTGTGAACATACAGTCGCTCTCCCAGATGGGGTTGGGGACCTTAGGGGGGGTACCATATGCTGAGACCTAGGATCCTGCCCTTTCTTTGGTGACAGTGGCAGCAGTGGCTGCTGCTGTTTCTCCTCTTCCTCTTCCTCCCCACTCCTCCTTGCCCTTCCTTTTCTCCTTCTCATCTTCCCTACCTACTTGGTAGTCTTCAATCAATGCATTTTTATTTTGCCCAAGCTAGACTGCTCTGTAACTAGGAGTCCTTACAAACACACCCAGGCAATGGGAAAGATGTGGCAGAAAGCAATTTACTGTTTGCAGAACCCTTCAGCATCTCCGTATAGCATTGAGGTTTCCCACATCACAAACTGAAAGCTATTGCTCGGGTAATGGCCATTATTCAAAACTTCTTTTCTGGGCAAGCAGCAGTGTAAAATGTGACTGGTGTCACTTGCCAACGATTTATTGAATTCTTATTACCTGCTGGTGCTCTGTGAGCTGCTGAAGGGGACACAAGGGTCACATCCCCTGCCTTCAGGGGGCATGAATGGCAGCTTCTCCCTTGTTACTGATGACTGTTCTGCTCTTCGCTAACAAATATAATAAAAATGTTTGTGTTTAAAAAGAATAGTCTGTTTATCATGAACTTTAATTAAAAGATCAATATTATTTGTAAAATGTCTATATTCTTAGTCTTAAAATATATTAGGTCAGTTTTAACTACTATAAAATCCTAGAGAACATTTAATCACAATGACATAGATGAATTAAACATTCACCACTGAAGTAATGAGGCTTTATTCTACAGCACTATTTACCTAAATGGGTACGCTATGGAAAAACAGAGTGAGCTCTTTGTTTATTTATTGTTTATTTATGAAAGTTCATTGTTACCCCACATTGCTCATTTCAGCACTTAATGTTACTGTTCATGAAGAAAATGAACCGAGATTCCCTCTACTAGGAACCTAGAACTTCCAAAGATCATTAAATAAGATAACTAAGATTAAGCATGAATTTTTTTGTGAGGTTTAAAGCCCCAGCTATCCTAAAACTCACTATGTAAACAGGGCTGTCCTCGAACTCACAGAGTTCCACCTGCCTCTGCCTCTCCAGTGCTGGGATTAAAGGAGTGTGCCACAACAATGGGTTAATAGTGAAATTTCTTGATGCAGTTGTTATGGCATGAACTCAAAAGATGCTATGTTAACTACATTCAATATGGCCTTACAGGGCATGCATGTCAATAAAGCTGTTGTCAGGTACTATAGGGCCCAGGTAAGGTTTCCAGGCAACAGAGACAAAACTAGAGGTATGAAGCCCATGCGACCTGGATGAGGATTGGAAGATCAGGATGCAGTTTCGGGGGAAAAGAAACGAAGGGTGGTTTCGCATTCTTTCCCCACAAGACTCAAGTGATTACATCACACACATTGACGAAGCAGGGCCACCATTTGGCTGCCATTGCAGCCGAAACTCCACTTCCTGCGGCTGACTCACTGGCTCTGGTACTGGTTTCTCACCCATAGGGTGAGGTCACTCCAGCAGGGGTCTGTCTGCAGAGCATCCCCCTTCCTCCCGTGGCTGTCCACTGGTTTCCTCACTCATCCAGTCCTTGCCGAGGATGACCTGGCCCAGTCCTTGTGTAGTGCTGAATGAAGCACAGGCCCCATGTCCCCTGCAGCCGACTCGGGATCTCTCGCTTCCTGCCAGGGCTACTCAGCGTCGTATTACATAGCCTCAACAAGACAAGCGTTGGCGTATTACATCACAATGTCCACAATCTACAAACTACTTCTGTATTGTTTTCACTGCTATCTCAGATCGTTTTAACTCTTAAAACACTGTTCTGAGGGAGCAGCAGTCGGTATAAATCTACATTTCCAATGCATTTGGTGATTTTAAATCTCCCATACAACATCACTGTAGTTGTTACTGTAGTTTGTCTTCAGAGGGGTCTGATGGCAGTTCCCTGCGTGTGGTTACACACAGCCACACACCGCAAGGTGGTAATGAAGCTGCGGGCAAGAACAGGAACTTGCCTTTTCCTTAGCTCTCCTGGCATATCACAGGCCTTAGTTAAGATCCAGGGAGTCTTTGTTCAGATGCACTCCGGGCACCTCTCCACCTGGTGGAGGTAGTTTCAGTTTCTAAATAAGTTAACACCACCTGTAAATCCTCTTAAAAGCAGATAAAGGTAGCTACAATGTTTCGTAAACTGCTGCGTGTGAGCAACTGTGCTGGAGGAAGTCTGAAGGATAGGGAAACTATGAGGAAAGCGCCAGGATGACTCACTCACTAAAGAGTAGAAAAACGGATTTAGACCGCTGCGGATCTGAGATAAACAGAAGAGCTAACAGTGCCTGGATTGTTCCACAAGGAAGAACATGAGCCAGGGGTCATGACTCTCAAGAGATACACAATGTGCCATTGGTGTCCCCAGGTCAACAGCCTAATTTTGCATTTGGTCGAAGGCCAAGCTGGAAACGGAAGAGGCAGGTGCCTTGTAAGGTGAGTCTTGAATTGCCCAGTCTGGGGAGGGAAGACCTGGGGAAAAGAACACTCAGATCCAGGAAGCACAACCACGTGATGGTGTTTAGAATAGCGCAGCAATCCCACGTGACTGCAGGCCAGGGGGGTCAAGTGGGCAGCCTTAGATAAAAACAGAAGAAAATGGATAAAAAGAGGCTTGACAGAAATGTGTTGATACCAAGAACACAGATGGCTTCAATTCATGAAAGGCACAGCCAACGATAAACGAATGAAATGATGAGGAAGCAGATCACAGAAGTGGACAGGGTTTTAAAGAGGCGTCACTGAGGGACAGGTCATGTTAAAAGACACTGCTCTCTACCCGCTTGCTTGGGAACTAAATAAATGGTTCTTATCTCCAAGTACATCACAAAGAATCGAGCAATTCACCCGTCCAAACCTTCCCCAGGGCCTGGCTGTGGCTTAGACGAACCGAGTAACTGTACAATAACTTGGTTCGTCTTTCTGCCGCCGTAACTGAATATCACAGACAGAGTCCTTCATCAAGAATCGAGGTTTATTGAAGTCAGGTTCTAGTGGCTGGGAAATCTAAGCATGTGGCTCCAGCAGCTAGGTAACATCTGATGAGGGTCTTGTGTGGATAATAGTACGGCCGCAGTAATGGAAGGTTGAGTTAATGATGCCAAGTTGCATCTGAACTGCAACAAAAGAACAAACTTGTTCATCCTGCATTTCCAAAGTGAAATAAAAGGAGAGGAAAATTGAGCTCCCTGGAATCTCCAAAAGTATGGGAGCCAAGAGTCATTTTGTACACATGCAGGAGAAAATTTTTATCAGACTTGGCACAGTAAACATTCAGGGGATGTTTGGGGCCAAAGCTGTGTAATAAAATACAGTCTGTACCGAAGCTTCATCCAGGTCTGACAATCCTTGCCAAGAATCACCTAGTCCTTCTAGTCTCTCCCTCTCCTTGGCAGAAGACAACACAAGAAACCCCGTATTCCTCATCACTTTAGAAAGATGTGAAAGACCTGAGGTTCCCACAGGGTGTCTTGGAGAGTCAGGCAGCCATCCCGCTCTCTCGCAAGTGTCTCATCTCATATGGATTTCCACTCTGTAAACACGGCCACCTTGTTTCTGTCACATTCTGATGACTAGAACTCGTTCCCTTTTCCTACTGTAACAACAAAACTCTGCCATTTGTTCTTCCCTTCAAAGTTAGTTACCATAGGAGAAAAACTTCAAAAGCAAAGTATTTTAAGAGGCTCCATGCCTGCTCCCTGCTCCAACAGCAGACAGAGACCTGCTTGGGCACGCCTGTGTTCCACCTATCAGCCACCATGGCTGAGCCATGATTCACGATTCCCAGAAGGATCTGTCTCCCACTGTCCAGAAAAGTCCTCATGCTTTCAGATGGATTCTGGAAGGAGGTGATTGAACAACCACGTTCACTCATGAATGAAGACTACTTGCAGCGGAGCCTCCCCAAGAGCCTTACTGCTAGCACAAAGGAATCCCTCAAGGCCAGAATTTCAGGCAGGATGATCGTGTAAAAGAGAAGAATTTCTGGTAGTGTACAGACATCATTTTGATTAGAGGAATCGTCTCCACTGAAACCGAAAACTCACCCTGAGCACAGGGAGCCTACCCCATGCCCGGATGAAGTCTTCAGAGCCATGTACCTCTGGACATGAAGCCTGCGCTGCCCAACACCAGAGGAGGTGTCTTAGGCAAGTCTTTGCTGCCGTTCTTAACCACTCAAAACACTTTCCCTTCCATGTTAACCAGATGCTAAGGGGATTAAGCTAAAGAGGTGCCTGTGAGGTGCATGGTACACAGGAGGTACTTAGAGGCAATGTTTTTGCTGTTACTTCTTTTAGTTTCTAAGCAATATATAATCAAATGGGCTTTGCCCAGAGTCTTTGCCTAAGCAATAAGTCATGGAGCGGCTCAGAACGGTCCAACTGCTGGTGAGTAGGAAAGAAGGCATCTCTCAACCTATGTTACTACTCACTGAAACAGTAAAACACCGCAAGACCTAACTTCAAGCAGTTAACAAGCCAAACCAAACTCAGTCCCCAGACATAATTACAGTGTTTTGTTTAGGTTTCTAAAGGATTTGCATTAAATGTCAATGTTTAATAATTAGGAAACAAAGAACCATAAAATCTGAAGCTCCATCTTTTTAAATCTATGTCCAAAAAAACAAACAACAACAACAAAACACTTTATTTCCTGACAAGATTGGATGCTGGCCAGCAGTGGTCCTTTTTAGACAAGACAGGTGTTCTTTCTGCAATACCCCCCAGTTGGCATCCTGAGAAGAAGGCTCCCAGCATCACAGGCTGGTGTCTTGCCAGCACTGCCTGTCCACTGGCTTCCACTTCTCCCCTGGCTGCTGGGGGCATTCAAGTCAGAGGCCTCATCCCTACAAGCTAATCAGTGTATTGTATAATGTGCAGCAGCAGAGTGGGAAACCCTGCACACCTGGCATCCAGTGTGGAGTCTCTCATGGTTGGGTGTCTTCATGGCTTCAGCCTCAGTTTTATCAAGTCACCTTAAGAAATAACAACTTGGTAATCTCATAGAGTTGTCTGAAGGTTTAAATAATACAGAGTGTATTTAAAAAAATCACCTTGCATGGTTGCAAAAAGTGGCAATAATTTTTAACTACCAGGGCAATGAACAGTGCTATGGGTATTGTTGCTGATATTGCCAGTACTGAAGTTACTTCCACTATTAATGCTCATTATTATTATTATCATCATCATCATCACCAGCTTAGAAGGGTAAAAACATGACTGTCTTGTTTCTGCTTTCTCTAACTGGAACTTGAAGTTCACTTGTAGCACGGAGCCTTTCAAAAGTGGGCAAGGTTCCACCTCCCGCTGGCAACGGGTGCAGAGGAAGTGCTCTCCAGAATGGAGCAAGAAGGCTCCCATTGTCAGTGACAACAAGACCAGGACCAAAGCAGATTCACACCTGAGGCCAGGTGAAAAGGGCAAAAACAGGTCTCCACATCCCGGCAAGAAACTGTTGTGGTCAGGCGAGCAGCAGAAGAAATGAGACAGGGAGGCTAGCAACTAGAGGCTTGAAATGAGAACACTTCAGAGTGGAAGAGATGTAACTACAAGGGGGAACTGACCAAGCAAAGGCGGGACTATTTTCTCTGGGAGGGTAGGTAGGAAAGGCAAGGAAAGAGGTACAGACAAGGAGTGTGAGCTATAGACAGCACAGGGCAGCCCAGGTCCAGCTAGAGAACCAAGGCAAAGGCTGAAAGCAAGGGATGAGCCAGGAGTGAGCGAGATGCGACCATTTGTGGCCCCACCCAGTGTACCTAGTGCCTCGGATGCAACTAACATTTGTCTTTTACAAAGAACTCTCTTTGTTATCACTTGATCCAAGGCTAGTGTCATAGTTCTATTTTACAGATAAAAAGACAATTGAGAAGATTATGTCAGTTGCAAAAAGGTATAAAACGTATTAAGTGATCAAAATTGCTAGAGCTTAATTCTTTATAAATAGAGGCTGGGTCATTGGTCACTGCAACTCGTCCAGAAACTGCATTCTGCTCATGGTGGAGTTTGCAGCCTTGCTGGGGATTTGTTGTATAATTCTCCTTGTTGAATTAAGGAAGGTTCTCTTTTGTCATTGTTTGATTTTGGTGCCTTGGTTGAACCTAACAAAAAAGTCGCGGAACGGGTACGTCAAACCGTGGCCCTGGGACTGGAGGGATGGCTCAGTATTTAAGAGCACATACTGCTCTTGAAGAGGACCCAAGTTTGTTTCCTTGTGTCCATATTGGGCAGAGCATAGCTGCCTGAAACTCCAGCTCTCGAGATCTGATGCCTCTGGCTTCCATGGGCATTTGCCCTCACCTGCATACCCCTACACAGACTCACACAATTTAGAAAAATAATTTTTGAATACCCAGACCAGCATAGCTGAAACAGGTCAGTTTCCCATGTTAGTCACTAAGTCCCAACTATAGTCAGGGCACCCCCAGTTCCACTTTTACCCCGAATTCCATGTGGCTGCAATTGAGGGTAATGATGAGGTAACATGACCATAAGGATTTTTAACAACTTCATCTAAAATGCCTTCTTTCTCTCGGTGGATGTATTAATCTCAATTCTGTTGGTAAAAATGAAGGTTTATAGTCAAAAGCAGACTTTAAAAAGTTATAGAAGAACGTTCTCTGCCAGGATTTAGAACTTGGACTTTTGACTAAACAGCTCTGCCAAGCTTCTTCCAGTTAATGCCTTGTTTTCAGTACTAAGGAGCAGAATAAACCACCTCAAACTGAAGTAATAGCTTTTCTTGTGGGTCATGTGATTTTGCTTTAGGAGATTTTCTACAGCTGAGAAGAGACCCGGTCGCCAAGGCTCCGGGTCCAGGGAGCTGAACGATGTGGCTTTTTCATTTTTAAATGGTCTGTTTTGAAATGAACAGATCTTAACACTTCATCATGCTAAGAGGGGACCCAGAGCAGAGACGCAGTCTCCCAGGGCAGGCGAGACGCTGCACTAGGTTTGCTGACACAGGAGCTGAAGTCACCTGGAAAGGCCGCCAGCCTGAATGGAATCAATGGCCTCAGTGTTTTTTAATCAAACAAAATGGCCACAGATCTCCTTTTTTTCTTTTAATTCTGTCCCAAAGCCCATGTTTTGAAGTTCCACAGCCAAAACATCTGTCAAATTCAATGATATATAATAGACATTTTACGAAACAGGGATGTAAGAGTTTAATTTGTAAGATTATAAGCCTCAGGCTTTCAAACAAGATACGCCTCCCCACACAGACAATGCAGACTCTCTCTCTCTCTCTCTCTCTCTCTCTCTCTCTCTCTCTCTCTCTCTCACACACACACACACACACACACACACTCACAAAGAGGGCACAAAACCGCTCATCTTAACCACTGAGGGCAAGTCCCTACAACACATACAAAACATCTATTGCATGACCTATTAAAAGTGTATTTTTAGAACTACTGACCTCTGTGTGAACTAAACAGCGAAGCTGTTCACAAACCTGACAGAAAGCAGCTTTTCCAGAGTGAAGCAGTGAACCACTGTCTCTAATGCACCCACCAAGATCAACAATTAAAATGGGCATTTAACGCTAACTTTTAAAAAGCCATTGTAAAGTAACACTGCCAAAATTATTCAACATAGTCTCATGTCAACATACACACACACACACACCATTGTTTTATCTTAGTGTTTAAGAAACAAAATAATGTATTTAGTAGACGAATAAACTGAAAAAAAATTAATCCAAAGAAACTCAGTGGTCCAGATTCCCCAGGATGTTGTCAACAAAGCTTGGGCATCAATGCTGCATATTGCTCCCCATGACACAGCAAATATAGAGTAGTCATTGGGTGGGTCCTAAAAGCTTAAATTCAAGCTCCCTAGTTAGTAGTTGCGTGGCTTTGGAAGAACACCTTCTCTGAGTTTCTGTTGCCTTTTACAATGTGGTATCAGAACGCTGACTGCCTCCGAAGAAGTTACGCTAGCCATAAACAATAGATAAACCACATCTACATGGAGCACAGCACAGTGCATGGTGCAGAGCACAAGCCCAGCCTGGTAAGACTATCATTATCACTGCAAAACCCCATTCAAGACTAACTGCATATCTACCATATAATCTTGGGTGCTTTTGAGGTGGATCTCAAAGCAATTAGTGGCAGGGATAGGGAAGAGCCTCATAATCACCAGAGATAAATATGAGCAGTGAGGGGCAGAAAGGGCTCAAGGAGCTCAAAAACTCACAGCTTCATAGCCAGCTAATCATATGACCATACTAGAGGCAGGCATTAGCGTCAGCCTTGATTTAGCACAGTAAATTCAAACAGCTCAGGCTTTTGCAACACCCCGTAAGACTTTGGAAAGACAAGTTTTCAAATCTGTATTAATAAGTCATTTTTAACTATTTCTGAGGTCAGTTCACAGCTTCCTAGTGTGATTTTATGTGAGAAATTAATTTGAAAATTGGGAACACGGCACGGGGAGGAACCATATCAAACCAGGTAGATACAGCAATGCGAATAGCACTCCAGAATATTCTGGTCACCTCAAGAGATGTCCTGTACCAAGCATTGTGTTTCAGAAAACAAGTCAGTCATTCTGAGATCTTGTAAGATTGTTATCTGCAGATGGTAACTTTAAAACAAGTTGCTGTGCTATATACACAAATTAAAATCCTTTTCAGCCATGAAATGTAATGAGTGCCATTCTCAACAATAGACAGAACTGGAATTCATCGTGTCAAGTGAAATAAGCCAGGAACAGGAAGAAAATAAGTACCACATGAGTTCACTCACACATGGAATATAAAAAGCTAATTCGCTGGACAGTGGTGGTGCACGCCTTTAATCCCAGCACTTGGGAGGCAGAAGCAGGTGGATCTCTGTGAGTTCGAGGCCAGCCTGGTCTACAAGAGCTAGTTCCAGGACAGGAACCAAAGAGCTACAGAGAAACCCTATCTCGAAAAATAAAAATAAAATAAAATAAAATAAAAATCCAGCTAATTCAAGGGCCGGGTGTGGCATACACCTTTAACCTCAGCAGTTGGGAAGCTGACTAATTTTGAAGGCCAGCCTGGTCTACAAGAGCTAGTTCCAGGACAGGAACCAAAAAGCTACGGAGAAACCCTGTCTCGAAAAATAAAAAAAAACTAATTCAAGGGCCGGGTGTGGCACACACCTTTAACCTCAGCAGTTGGGAAGCAGAGGCAGGCAGATCTCGGAGTTCCAGTCCAGCATAGGGAATGCCAAGCCAATCAGGACTACATAGTGGGATTCTGCCTCAAAAAAATTTCATAGGGGGCTGGAGAGATGGCTCAGTGGTTAAGAGCATTCCCTACTCTTCCAAAGGTCCTGAGTTCAATTCCTAGCAACCACATGATGGCTCACATCCATCTGTAATGAGGTCTGGTGCCCTCTTCTGGCTTGATACACACAGACAGAATATTGTATACATAATAAATAAATAAATAAATAAATATATTTTTTTTAAATTCATAGAAGTTGGGAGTAGAACACTCATTACATTCAGGTGGAGAAGTGGGGAAGGGAGAAGAGTTGGGTTGGATTGGACTCAGAAGCTCTGGTGTGTAGCCACGGTGGCACATGCAACCCCAGCTCTCAGAGGCTAAGGGAGAAGGATGGTGAGTTGCAGGCCAGCCTGGGACACATACTGTGACTCTGTTTCCAGAAAATAAATTCTACGGTACTGCTGCAAGCAAGATGTGTATTTCAAAAGCCAGAAGAAACGGTTTCACCACATAGAAGTAATAAATGCTTGAGGAGATAGATATGTTTATCTTGATGCGTAAACATCATACAATATTTAGATACACTGAAGCAGCAGATGGCACCCATTAATAAGTGATGTTGCTGCTTTTATGTATCAGTT
Organism: Microtus oregoni; assembly: GCF_018167655.1. Lineage (NCBI taxonomy): Eukaryota > Metazoa > Chordata > Mammalia > Rodentia > Cricetidae > Microtus > Microtus oregoni. The sequence continues at coordinate 13,893,702 of NW_024543096.1, forward strand.
AAACATAAATTTAAATGAAAAACCATATTATTAATTTCAACAACTTTAAGAAGGTCTTGTATCTGTGTAGATAATTTAATAAATTCTCTGTGCAAAGAATTACCAACTGAAAAATAAGAAGAGAACTCTGGGGGAAATCTTTAAACTTTGCCTGTCCTGTAAAGGAAGGAAGAGAAATAAAAAATACATATTTGTTTTATTGTCATTAACAGATAATGAAAGGATAAAGAGGGCTAAACACGATTCCTGGGTCTGAAAGGGACAAGGACAGTGTGAGCATTAAGTTTGTTTGTATCACATCATAGTATATAGTTTAAAATTAAAGAATTCTGGAGCGGAAGAGATGGCTCAGTGGTTAAGAGCACCTGTTGCCCTTTCAGAGGACCCCCAGTTCAGTTCCCCAGCACCCTCATGGTGGCTCATAAGCAGCTGTAACTCCAGTTTCCCGGGAAACGACACCCCTTCTGGCCTTTGAGGGGTTCAGGCACCCTGTGCTGCGCACGCGGGCAGGCAAAGCACCCATACACATAAAATAACATAAACAAATTTTTTAAAAAATTAAAGAATTTTTAAACTGTCTATTTTTTAGAAAAACGAAGAATCCTCCACACTGCTCTGAACCTATAAACAATAGAATTCAAACAGAGAGGAAAGTACGTACTTCCGTACTTTTCACAGCTGTGAAATTCATTCATTACAATAGCAAATGTCCCATCTGTGTCAATGGAGGAGCGGGTCAGACCTGAAGACAGTCTGCTGCCATTTAAGGGGAAAGACTCCACAGCTCATATCAAGTCCCCAAGGCCCACTTGCCCACATTCTCACTGAACTTCCCAAAGCAAATAGAGCAAAAGGTGGAAATATCAAAAATATTTGTGAAATACTTTCTGCTTAACTAAGTGAATAAAACATATTAAAGGGTTGATTATTTAGTTTTGTAAGTCTTAAAAAACTTAAAATCTGAATCATGGTTTGTAAATTCCTCCAAAGCTAATGATTTACTTCATTTATGTATTTGATATTTGGTTACGGTAGAAACCATCAAAATTAATTATTTACATTAATCGCATTAATGGATAAGTATATTGGTTATATATAGTGTTTAATGTAGATTTGGGCTACTTTAAGGCTAGGATTCATAAATGAATTTTCAGCTATGAAATAAAACTGTGAATTATGTGCATAATGTGATTTCTGCAGCTATTTTTACAACTTTGGGGGTAAAGAAAGAGAAACTAGCATTGACTGTGCAAGCAGTGTGCCCAAATATAAACTTCCTTAATGACTGGCAGGGTGATCCAATGTGATGTGGCCACGTGGACCAGCATCCTTGAGCGCTCCACCTGTGTATTTCCCAAAAGTACCTGCCCTAGAAGCTCCCTACTCAGACTCACATTTCCTTGGCTAACTGAATCCTAGGCACAAAACCCAAGATTGTTGGGGGCCTCATGGTAGAACAAGCGATTCACAGAAGAGCCAGGAGGAAGAGAGAGCAAGACCACTTCCCACAATCCCCTTTAAGGTCATACTGAAAACACCCTAAAGACCTCCATGAGGCCCTGCTGTAACGGCGTAAACGAATGCAGACAGATTGTAAATATATATATATAGCTTTAATGGAGAAATAGACTTACAGAACCACCGTTCCCGCGGAGACCAGGAAAGCAGAAGTAAGTGCGGCAGGCACGCTCGCCAAATTTATAGGCAAACATTAGCCCAAGGTGAACACGCCCCCTAAGGGGCGGGACTTATCCCTACACCCTGCCTATTAAAAGTCTATTGTACCTCCAAAACCACATCGCTAGGAGACAAACCTTTAACACAGCGGCCTCTGTGGGAAAATTGTCCAGCTACAGCCGGGACTAACACAGGGATGGTGGGAGACAGAAGTATGTGCTCAAAGGCCAACTGTGCCACCTTACTCGGCCACATGCTGTGGCATGGGCATGACCTATCTGATTCGAATGCCAACAAAGGTACCGTGTTGGGGAGAATGAGATTGAGGCAGGATAAGACACACAGCCCCACCCCTGCACACTAATCCATAAAAAGTTAACTGGTAACTGAACAATTAGGAAGTCACTCTAGGCAGACATGATGGCACACGCCAGTAAACCCAGCACTTAGGAGACAGAGGCAGGAGGATGGCAGTAAAACTGAGGCCAGCCTGGTGTACATAGTGAGTTATGGGCTAGCCCAAATTCCAGTGATAACCTCTCTAAGAACCATAAACAAACAAAAAACAATAACAACAAAACCCAGAACAAAGCAAAACAAACAAACGAAAACACCGTTATGTTCACACTGTTGAGAGAAGGACCAGGTAGACAGGCCACATCGCCGGCAGTAATCAAGTGTCTATATGCCTGATTAGTAAAAGCAATAACTGAGCCGCCGCTTCCCTCCCTCCCTTTCCCCTCCCTCCCCTTCTTCCTTTCTCTCTATAACTTTTTCCTCCCTCTCCAGGCCTCTTAATATTTCTATCTCTTTCTCCTCTTCTGACCTCATCTAAGACCTTGAAGAAAACAAGATTCTCTCTGCCCAGGATTTTGATACAGTCCTCAAATTCGGGTTGGACTGGCTCTCTCTGCCACCATCTGCCACCCAAGCTGTTCACATCCCTCCTCGAATTTTCATTTCTAAAACAAGGGAAGGAAGGATGGATGGCAGCAATGCCACCAGCTTTCTCTGAACTCGCCCACTTGACTCCAGTCTGTCCTCAGTTTGTCGCTGCTGGTTTCTAATCACTTGGCCGTCGTCCCCCAGGGGACTTCTTTCTTACAATACGTGTCTGGTGGGGGACAACCTGCCCAAGGAATCTCTGCCCCTCAGATGTTCCACAAACAAATTGTCTTTTTTAAAAAAAAAATCTATCAACATCATCCCTTAAAACAAGAGTTGAGTCAAAATACATGAGATTTTTTTAATGAACATATTAAATAAACTGGCAATATATGACCCAGTTCATTGGAAAGAGATAGAGTCAGGACAGTGAGCAAGTCACTAAGTTCTGGGCAGTAGAGTATCTGATAGAAAAAGTTAGAGATGCCTACATATAGAACAATATTAAAAATTAAGTAGGCCATAACTGAAGAATAGATCTTAAACTAGTCCATGGCTGGAGTCCATCGTCATATGTCGAGGTTTGCAGGGCCTCGTAATTATATGCAACGATTTTTTGAGTTACTTTTCCTGGGGAGAGATTACACAGATTTCATCAACTTCTCAGAGGGAATCTCTGACCCAAATAAACCTAAGACACAAAAAAGGAAATGTCGCCTAAAATATCAAAAAACAAAAACCGTCACATCAAGTAACTGGCTTGTTGGTAAGAGCACATACATTACAGGCTCAAGCAAAGCACTCAAGCCCCATTCACACCACTTGCTACGCTGCTCAGAAGATGTGCAAGTATTTTTAGAGCTCACCGAAGTACAACTGACAAATTCTGCAAATATTAAAGATGCACAATGGAATGTATAATTTGTATAGAACACAAAATAACCACAACCAAATTAATATGTGCATGCCTCATATACTATGATATGAGCTGAGACATTTTTGTTTCCATTTTTATGACGATCAAACTAAAAATATATATGTATATATCTTTATATATATGTATGTATATATGCAGGCTTCAAACATGCTATGCAGCATTGCTAAGTCTCGTCACACTGTACATTAGCTCTCCAGAGTTACCTATCACATCATAACTGCAGCTTGGTACCCTTCGACCAACATCTCTCGGTTTGTCCTCTATCCGAACTGCCAGACTCTGAGTCCATGACTTCTTCTATTTCAGATCCACACAGAAGCATGCTCTCTAGAATCTTTCTGTGCCTGACTACTGCCTTGATTACTGTGTGGTCCTCAGGCTCCTCCGTGTGTCAACAAATGACAGAACTTCTTTCTTCCCTAAGGATGGGAATATTGCCATATAGGAAATAGCACATTTCCTTTGTTTCGTCCACTTATTGAAACGCAATTGCTCACACACATTAGGTTGCTATTGTAAACAAGGCCACATGATTGCTGGGTCATAGGGTAGTTTCGCTTTTAATTTTCTCTAACAGCTTTAGAATTTACATTTGTGGCAGCAGTGCATGGGTTTCTGTTTTTCACATCATGACCAACACTACTCTCTTGGCTTTTTAGATAGTCAGACACTCTTTAAGCCAATCTATCACAGATGATTTTCCTTGTGTCTTTGGTTCTCAGTTTTCTGTTGATAAGTCATGTTGAGCACTTTGCCAATACCTGGCAGCAATTGGTGCATCTTCTCCACAGAAAAGGGTATCGGGCCCTTTGCACACTGCCAAACTGAGTTCCTTGTTGGCTCTTGGGCTATACCCTTCCACACATATGTCTTGTTATTAGACATAAAGAATGTTTGACTTTTATAAATTGTGCTAATGGTTTCCTCTGCTGTTTGGTGACATATCCAACAATTCATTCCCCAGAACGACATCAAGAAACTTCTGTTCTTCCAGGAGTCAGTTTCAGGCCTTACATTCAAGACTTTACTCTAGCCCATGCTAAGTTCTGTACGAAGTGTGGGATAAGGATCCAGAGTTATTCCTGTATGAACGAGTATCCAGTTTACTCAGGATGGTTTCCTGAAAAGATAATTTCCCCCATTCAGTGTATTCTTTCCTCATCAGGTTCAACCACTGATACATGAATTTATGTCTGGGCTTTCTACCCAGTTTTACCAGTCTCTCTCTGTTTAAGCTTTAGCACTATATTGCTATGGGTACTATAGATTGGGAACATATTTTGAAATCAAAAACTATAATATCTCTAATTTTCTTTGTTCCTGTTCAATTTCTTCGACTCTGTGGGAAATTCTATACTTTTACATGGAGTTTAGAAAATTTCTAATTCTGTTATTTAAGAGGCCAGAGACTTTGATATATATTGCACTGAATATACAAATTCCTGTTAGAAGTGTGAATAGTAGACATTGTTCTTCTAGCCCCAAAATCCACACTTTCTCATTTTCCAGGGACCTTTAGCATCTTCAGTGTTTTGTAGGGATGGGCATGAGTCTTCTGTATCTTCAGCTGCCTGTTCCTAAGCATTTTATCATGTTGTTGCTATTGTAAGTGGGGTGGCTTTCTTCGTTTTCTTCTCACTCATGCATTGCTTGTGGATAGCCCCATCAGTGAGTGAGTGCGTTCTCTGTACTGCCACTGACTTTCTGTCAGTTCTAACATGCTTTCGTTGATGTTATTCTTGCATCTTTAGGATTTTATCCATTTACCATACGAATACTAATTGCAAGGCTTCTGCTGAGACAATCCACATAAACTTCCCTAAAAGTGTGACTTACTTTGCTTTTTTCCCTCAAAAAAAAAAAATTGCCTGAATTTTAAGTAAAGTATAGTAAGTCTCTGTGCAACCTCTTTATGATCAGCCTTTTTATTTCTCCTGGACTGGGGGAGCTTTCAGGCACTGGCTTAAGTAGGTTTTGTTTTGTTTGTTTGTTTTGGACATGCTCTGTCTCTCTTCCCCTGGTGTGAGGCTCACAACTCACTTACTGATCTGTATATCAGTTCCTTTTCATGCCATTGTCATGAAATTCCCTGACGAAAGCAACTCAAACTGCTTTATTCTGGCTTAGAATTCAAGGAGAAAGTCCTTGCTGGTTGGGAGCTTCAGACGGGAGCCTGAAGCATCTGGTCACATGACATCCCCAATCAGGAAGTGTACTGCTCAGCTCCCTTTCTCCACTCCGTAAAAGATCCCTGCAGGGAACAGTGCCACCCACGGGCTCAGTCAAGGCAATCTCCAATTGGCATGTCCAGAGGCCCATCTACCAAGGGATCCTAAAGTCTGTCAAGTTGACAACACATCACACTGATTCATTTCAAAGTACTTGATAAATCCTCAAACCTTTGATTCTTTTTTTTTTATTTTCATCTGACCAGATGATTTTTATTGACCTGTCTTTATGTCCTTGATTTCCCCTTCTGCCCTGCTGAATCTCCATCAACATTTATTTTTTCATTCATTGCATTCTTAAGCTCAGTAAGTTGATTCTTTATGACTTCTATCTCTTGGCAAGTTCTCTTTGTTCCTTTATTGTTTTTATGACTTTTGGGGGTTGTCTGTGTTCCCTTAAAAGTTTTTAAGCTTCTTGAAAGCAATTATTTCACATCATTCTGATGTCTTGCATGTGGTGTATGGATGTGTACATGTGATGCGCATGCATGTTGAAGCCAGATATCAGATTCCCTCCTTAGTCACTTTTCGCTTTATTTTTTTCTGAGATGGGGTCTCTCATTGAGCCTGGAGCTCACTATAGTCTAGCTAGCCAACAAAGCCTTTGTCTCCCCAGAGCTGAAACGTTTTTCTTATGCTATAAACCACTGGACATGTTGGCATTTTGTTTTTTATTTGCCGGTCATCATTACCTTAAACATAAATACTTACATGTTACTGTGTGGCAATTTGATGTGTGCTTGCCTACAGGATGATCCAGTGAGAGTAGTGAGCACTTAGAGATGTTACTTTTAAATAGAAAGATTCCAGTGCGGCACCCCAAAGTTACACAATCAGGATTTCGAACTGAAAAGTTTAGAAATTTTTTTTTAAAGAAGTGTCTCAGAGTATTCTAACTAACAGAAGTTACTTCTTGTGATTTTTCAAAGCTTTACTTGTTGATGCCCTTGATGAACACACAAACAGGACTAAGAAAGAGAAGAACAGAGAAATGCCTCGGCAGGTAAAATGACCAGCTACTGAATCTGGCAACAAATTCAATTCCTGCCCCAGAGAGAAGCACTGACTCCTGCAGGGTGTCACGTGACCTCCACAAGCCCCCCCACCCCACCCCGCCCCAACACAAACATAAATTTAAAAATGCAATAAAAGTTTTTTGTTTGGTTGGTTAGTTTTGGGTTTTGGAAAGCATGGGACTGGGCATGTTGGTGCACACCTATATTCTTAGTACTTGAGTGGCAATGGTAAGAAGATTGTGAATCCAAGGCCAGCCTGGACTACACAGTACATTTGAGATCAGCCTATGCTGCGCAGGGAATTAAACGAAAAGAAAAAGGAAGAAAGATGGTAAAGAGGGATGAAAGGAAAGGAAAGGAAAGGAAGGGAGGAGAGGGGAGGGGAGGGGAGGGGAGGAGAAGAGAGGAGAGGAGAGGAAAAAGGAAAGGAAAGGAAAGGAAAGGAAAGGGTAGGATTAGAAATACCTGCGGGCTGGAGAGATTTCTCAGCAGATAAGGGCACATACTGCTTTGGCTGAGAACCTGGGTTCTATCCCCAGGACCTACACTAAGTGGTTCACAGCCGCATGTAACTCCAGGTTGAGGATGATCCAATGCCTCCGGCCTTCACAGAAAACTGCAAACATATGTGCACAACCACAGACAGACACGCAATAAAATATAACAAAAATAATTCCTCAGAAAAAAAGAAATACCTGCCTTAATTTTAACAGGACTGTCAATGTGCCTAAATTCTTTACAAAATTTTGAGTAATAAAAATAACTGATGAACTATGAGACCTAAATCAGCTTCACTTTTATAGCAATAAAAGAACTATGGTATTTCAGACGTCAGATTCCAAGATTATATTGCACAAATAATCTTTCCAAGCCAAGTACTAGAATACATTTACCGAACATTTTTGTGGAAAATGGATTTGAGATGAGGAATTTAATGAGCTATCTTGCCTAAAGTGTCAAGAAATTGTTAAAGGGACCTTCCCATAAAAAGCAAAAGCATTAAACAGGCAGCTAAGGGGGTCCAACATATTGTCCTATTAAGCTAATTGCTTTTGCATAAGAAGGATGCTCTTCTAATGTGCTACGAGTCACCCCAAGGAGATTGTCTGGGCTGGTCACGTTAATGGGTTGTCCAACTAGCTTATTCATGGGGCCACTTGAGTGAAAAAGTACTGGGAAGAAATCTCTTCTTAATTTTTGTTATTTTTATGCTTTAAATTAATGAAAGATAAAACCACAATTGGCTTAATTCTACAAATATTTGTCCAGTATATAAGTCTGGCTCTAGGTTTGGGGTGATCATGGGGGGACAGGTGAGACAGGTCTCCCTCAAGTTGCTATCCTGCTCTAGATATTTCTTTCCTCTTGTGTATGCATGAAGGTGTGTGTGTGTGTGTGTGTATGTAAATAAAGTCAGGTATTTGCAAACTTTTCCTGGAAAGGGATTGATAATAAATATCTTATTCTTTCCTGATCGTTCAGTCTTTGTTGTTACTTGACTCAGTTGTATAGCATGAAAGTAGCTACAGGTAGGGCACCTGTCTTTAATCCCAAGACTAGGGAGAGAGAGGCAAGTGTATTTCTGTGAGTTCTAGGCCAGCCTGACCTGCATAGCAAGCTTCAGGCCACTCAGTGCTACACCATGAGACCATGTCTCAAAACAAAGCAACTGCAGATGATATGTGGTCCAAAGAGCAAGGTTCCAGATACACTCTATTTACGTGAACAGACTGCTGTCCAGATTTGGGTTGGGTTGAGACTCATCACTGTAGCGCTGCTCTTTGAAACAGCTACAGTAGATGTTTCGTTCAAAATGCTCACAATAGTCTTAGTGGAAAAAAAAAAAAGGTATGACAAACAGGTAGGAAATAGCAAAAGAATTGTGGAAAATCAGGCTGAGGAAAACAAGACTGTTAAAAGGGCAGAGGCAGTATGACCTGCACTGAAGTGATGCGGTGATACAGGTCAGGTTCTGTAGAAGAAGCTTGGAAACTTCCAGAGTGTTGTGTAATAACAGCAGCAACAATAGTATCACGATGTGAAACAAACCATTCCTTCTCTTCACAGTTAAAGCCCCAACTTGTTTTGGAAAAAGAAATGCCAATGAATTAGGAATAACATCTAAAATATTTCATCATGGAAACATGAACAAGGAGGAAAAAAAACCTTATAATATCTTCTCAAGTCCGAGCCATGCAGACACAACTTGTCCACTGTTTTTCAAGCAGGTTAGAAGAGCCCGGCCTTTGATGGATTCTACAGTGTGGATGACCCAGGCTTCAGCTTTCCTGCCCTCCATAACCCACATTTTATTCTTAACTTGTTTATATTCATCAGTTGCACTATCTTGTGTTTGATTCCCAGCACCACAGGGGGAAAAAGACAAGTAGATAAAAATTGAAACAAAATGAAAGGCCATATGTACTCCAAATCAGAAACAGTTAGTTCTACTTAAATATTGGGTAAATTACAGTTATTTAGTTTTTTTTTACAATCAAATGGGAATCAGACATGCCATACAAATACCGTGACTTTTAAAAAAAATGGAAATGGTTTCTTAAGAACTGGTTTTCTAGCTGGGTAGTCATGGTTGTACGCCTTTAATCCCAGAGGCAGAGGCAGGTGAGAGTTGGAGGCCAGCCTGGTCTACAAAGCAAGCTCCAGAACAGCCAGCATTGTCACTCAGAGAAACTCTGCCTCAAAAAACAAAAAAAAAAAACAAAAAACAAAAAAACAAGCAAACAAACAACTAGTTTTCTAAGGAAGAGTACTGGATGCTGTAATATTAAAGGCCAAGCTCAAACCCTAGCTGTCCTGCCCTCCTGAGAAACCTCCTATAGGCCACCTAACCATAATTCTAGGCTCAAATTCTCATTTTGTCTCTCAAATGAAAGGGTTGGGCTGAGTAGTTTCCAAGGAATCTCTTGGTTCTACAATTTTATAACACATGGTTTTTCTCTGAGACCAAATAGCATCAGGGAGCTACAATTAACTCTAAGACAACTGTAATGTCAGCAATGGCATTTCAAAAAAAGTGATGGTGACATTCAATTTATCTGAAATCTTCAGTGTCTGGTTTCTGCCCCTTGCCCCACTTATTCCATGTCTTCATTCTTCCCAGGAAGCTCCTGCATTCATTTCTGTCCCTACGACTGGTGCAGGTGCCCAGAGAGCAGTTTTCAAAAGGCTGGGGACTCTCACAAAGTCTTGGTCCAATGTCACTTTCACCAAAAGACCTTATGTGACAACACTGTCCAAAGAAATAATAGTATTATCTGTCTCCAAACTGCTTATTGGTCAAAAAATCTTACACTTTTACTGCGTTTCTCAGTATTCTATTGGTTTGGGAATTTTGTTTTATTTTGTTTTTTCCCCATTACAATATAGAAGTTATATGATATCCTGTCTTGTTTCATCATTATATCTTCCATAAAGACTTGCATGTAGGACGTATTTAACGCTTGCTAACAAACAACTGAACGAATGTAAACAAGCACGCTAAAGGGGGGGGGTGAGGAAACAACATTGTTAATTATTAGAAAATCAAAGCGTACTGTTGACATAAGATTTATGTCCCACCCTGTCCCACAGCCATACAATCCCAAAGAAACATACAGAGGTCTATGTTAACCATAAACTGGTTGGCCTAGTAGCTCAGGCTTTTCTTATTAACTCCTATAACTTATATCAGCCCGTAATTCTTGTCTGTGTTAGTCGTGTGGTTTGGTACCATTTATTAGCGAGGCCTTCTTCTTGCTTCCTCTATGTCTGGGCAATGACTGTAAACTGAGCTTTCCTCTTCTCAGAATTCTCCTGTTCTCATTGCCCTACCTCTACTTCCTGCCTGGTCACCCCGCATATACTTCCTCCCTGGCTACTGGCCAATCAGTATTTTATTAAACAAGTACAAAAAAATAAATCTTTACAGGGTAAAACCATTGTCCCAGAGCAGGGGAACCCATGGAGGAAGGGGTCAGTGAGTAAAGCAGTTGCCACAGAAGCAAAAGGACCTGAGTTTGGCTTTTAGGATCCACATAGAGCTGAGCGAGGCACTGTGTGTCTGAAATGCCAGTGTTCCTATAAGGATATGGAAGGTGGTGGGTCAGCAAGCCTGGTTTAAACAGCCAAAATATGACAGGCCTTGTTCTCAAACTCTAACACCCGAGGTCGTCCTCTGACCTCTATGTGAGTGCCTGAGCTTACGGACACAATACATTTTTCCTTCATTCTGGAGGGATTATTGATGCACCACAAAAACTCTTCTTTTTTGTTAATTTATACAACTGGAGAAGCTACCCAAATGTGAGGGGAAGTATCAGATGGGGCTTTTGTCAGGGATTTTCTTCAAGCAGTCCTTGGAATCGCATGGTAGTCGATACCAAGACCATGTTCTAATTGAGCTAACAGGCTAAACTGCTTAGGTTTTAATATTTGGAAATAAGCAAGAATCAAAATAATTCTATTGATTTCCAAAGAACTAATAATAAAGTCATCAGGCAGCTTTATGAAAATTTAATTACTATGGAAGGCTATATTAAGCATGGGTCATTGACGTTGAAGAGACTGCTTCTTACAATGCTTGAATTTGATGCTGCATGCTGGCTGCAGCTGCAGATGTTCTAAAACACTGAAGTTGAGTGTGATGTCACACAGTGCAAAGGAAGGACAAATGTACAGGCAACGTTCACTTTTCGAGGATCAAACGAGGAATTTGCTCGTGGAGAGGAACAGAAAGCAAACAGCCTTTGAGATCTTCTAGATCCTGACAAGTTACTTGATTGCTATAGCTCTCAACATTTCCTTTTGATTGTGTATTTTAGGTTAGCATACTGTGCTGGCTAGATTTGTGTCAACTTGTTGCAAGCTAGGGTCATCTGGGAAGAAGGACACTTAATTAAGAAAATGCCCCCACAGGGGCATTTTTGTGATTTTCTGGCTGATACAGGAGTACAGCTCACTGTAGTGGGAGCCACCCTTGGGCTGCTGGTCCTGGGTCCTCTGTGAAGGAAGGCTGAGTGAGAGGGCAAACCAGTAGGCAGGCAACATTTCTTCATGGTTTCCTCGTCAGTTCCTGCCTTAGCTTCCTGTCCCTGCTGAGTTCCTGCCCTGCAGCTCTCTTCTGCCCACTGTACCCCCTGCAGCTGGTTCCCTTTCTTCCCCCATTACTGCCCCTTTCTATTGTCCTTTTGCATGGAATCCATCACCCTCCTCTTCCCACCTCCATCAAGATCTCCTCCTTACTTCTCATTGTCCCCTTTCTAGTTCCATGATCCAAGATACTTAGAATTTAAACTTGATGTTCTGAGTGTGAAATGGGGTTCTGTCTCTCTGAAATGACCCTACTTCATCTTACCCAATGATCTCCAGTTCTATCAGTGTCCCTGCAAAGCGTCAAGATGGCACCTCTCTTAATAGTTCCATGGCGTGCATGCATCCCATTTTCTAATTTGTGTGTATGTGTGTGCATGTGCGTGAAGGTCAGGGGCCAACCATGCGATTCCTCAGCAGCCCCCACCTTGATTCAGTGAGACAAGTATCTCAGTGGCATAAGACTCGCCAATTTGGCTAGACTGCCTGGCAAACAGACCTCAACGTTCTGCCCGCCTCTGCCTCCGCACCATGGGGATTACAAGTAGGCCCCTTTCCTGAATTTGTCTTTTTTTAAACATGTGTTGTGAAAACTAAATTCTGGTTCTCATGCCTACAGGACATTTGAGCCATCTCCCTGGCTCCCTTTCTTTATTACTTGACATAAGAACATTTCATATATTTATAGAGAACTATGTTAAACCTGGTACATGTGTACATCATTTAATGTTCAAATATCTCTGTGTGTATTTTATTCTCGAGCACTTATTTTTTCTAATGAAAACATGCACACATAATTCTCCTTTAAAAATAAACATTTTCATAACATCTTATATAACACAAAACCTTTATTTCTCCTTTCTGTAACATCATGCCCACTAACAAGGCTTTCACTATTTCTTTCTCCCTCCAACTCTTAACCTGGTAACTGCTATTCCACTTGTGACATCTGTGAAAACATCATGTCTAACATTCACATATGCAGGTCATGTGCTGATTTCTTTCTGTACTTATTGAACAACTCATACTTCCATCCTTATTGTCATAAATGACAGCATTTTATCCTTTTCCTAGCTGTATAGTATTCTGCCGTGCACATATAACACATTTTCCGGCCGTTCATCAGTTGGTGGACACTAGCTTGTGTGCACTTGGCTATAGTGAATAACGCCGCAGTCAATGTGTCAGTTATAGGAGCCTCTTTGACCTTGCTGATTTCATTTCTGTTTGGCCACATATGCACTAGTGAGCCTGCTGGATGATGTAGTAGATGTATTTTTAATTTTGTGAGAGACTTCTCCAAGCTCCTCCAAGCCATTTTCCATAATGGCTACACTAATTTTATATTTCTGCCCGAAGTGTTAATAGTTGCCTGTTCCTTGCATTTGCAGCAGCACTTATCTTTGGTCTGGAGAACAGTCATTTGAACTGCATGAGGTGATGTCTCATTGTGGTTTTGACTTGGGCTTCCATGATTAGTGATGTTTAACATTACCGCAGACCTATTGTGTCTGCTTTGAAGATCTGTCTGTTTAGGTCTACTGCCTGTTTTTCAAGTGGTTATTTGGTTGGATTTTGCTGCTGTTACTGCTGTTGATTTTTCCTAATTATCTGAGCTCTTGCAGAGTCTACCATGTATAGTCACCACATTGTCAATCTGTTCTTCAGCCACAATGCAGCCTGCAAATGCTCTGCCTCCTCAGAAGGTGTTGTTTCCTTTGGGGTGCAAGCTTTTAGATGATGGCCAGTCACTTGTCAGCTTCGCCTTTGTTGGCTGTGCTTCTTCTACCTTGCCTACAAAATCCTCATCGCTTCCTCCAGGGGCTCCAGTTTTGGAGTTTTTTGTTTGTTTGTTTTTTGGTTTTTTTTTTTTTTTTTTTTTTTTTTTTTGGTTTTTCGAGACAGGGTTTCTCTGTGGCTTTGGAGCCTGTCCTGGAACTAGCTCTGTAGACCAGGCTGGTCTCGAACTCATAGAGATCCTCCTGCCTCTGCCTCCCGAGTGCTGGGATTAAAGGCGTGCGCCACCATCGCCCTGCCCAGTTTTGGGTTTTATATTAAAGATGTTGTCCATTTTGTTATTTTCACATGAGCAGATGGGTTTGTGGTTTCAGCTGTCTACATGTACATACCCAGTTTCCCCAGCACATTCCTCAGCTGCCATCCCCCCGGCAGTGTGTGTTCTGGGCACCTTTGCAAAAGACCAGTCAGGTGGAGTCACTTCTGGGCTCTGAGGCGCCATTTCTCTAGTCTGTGAGGCTGGTTTTCTGCCAGTGGCACACAATTTACATGACCACAGCATGAATCACCCTTTAAAGTCGGTAGCACGATGCTCCTGCCTTGTTTGTTGTGCTGTTTCACGACTGCTTTGACTACTTAGTATTAGAACAAATTCTAGGCTTGTTTTTGTTGTTCTTTTGGTTTTGTTTTTTCTTGTTTGTTTGTTTTGTTTTGTTTTTTGAGATAGGGATTTTATATGTAGCCCTGGTTGTTCTGAAACTCTCTCTGTGTAGACCAGGCTGACCTCAAACTCAGAGATTTTCCTGTTTCGGCATCCTGATTGAAGGTATGTGCCTCCACCATCCAGCCAAGCTTATTTTTTTCTTCAGTATCTTGATGGAGATATATCACCTTGAGTGATCTGGCTATTTTAATGATATTCATTCTAACCCACGAACATGGGACATCAAATCATTTGTGCTCTTAGAACAAATGCCCTGTGTTTTCACTGCAGAGACTTCTAAAACTGATTCAATTCATTCCGAGGTAATATTTTTTTATAGTTTTGTAGTTATTGTAAATAGGATTACGTTGGTGATTTTCTTCTGGAAATTTTGTTACTGGATAGTAAATATGAAAGTTGCAGATTTTTCTATCACCTTCTTTTCTGTCACTTTACTAAGTTCACTATCATTCCAAGAGGTCTGGGGAGCAGCTTTTGGATTTTCTCTACAAACGATCGTGTCATCAGCAAACTAGTGAGTTGAATGCCTCCTTTACAAGTTGAGCAACTTTGGTTGCTATCTTCCTTTTTCCTGATGGCTCCAGCTTGGGCTTTGAGGGCTACACTGACTGTAGGGGTGAGTGGGCACCTGGCACCTTTGCTTTACTCCCTGACTTAGAAACATTCTTTAGGAGCAACGTGTCATGGTTATTGACGCTACACATTGAACCATCCTTGCATTCCTGGCTTGACTCCCACCTGAAACTGCTATACTGCTCTTTCCAAGGTGCTGTTAGATTCAAGTTGCTAGTATTTTTTTTTTAAGATTTTTATGTTGCTTTATGTTTTTGGGTGTTTTGCCTACATGTATGAATGTGTGCCACATGAAAGCGTGGTGCCTGCAGGAGCCAGAAGATGGTGTTGAATCCCTGGAACAGGAGTTACAGTTGCTTGTGAGCTGCCGAGTGCATTGCTGGAACCAATCCTGATTCCTTTGCAAGATTAGCAAACATTCCTTACCACCAAGCCATCTCTTCGGCTCCATTTGCTAGCATTTTTGCATCTAGGTTCATCTGTCACATTCATCTGTAGTTTCCGTGTGTGTGTGTGTGTGTGTGTGTGTGTGTGTGTGTGTGTGATGCATTTTTGTGTCAGCCTAATACTGGCTTTTTAGAATAAATTCCAAAAAAAAAATTCTCTCTTGTGAATCAGTCTAAACTGTTTGGGAATCTCTGGTATAACTCAGTAATAGAGCCATCTTAGGCATTGACTTGTTTATTTAGAACTTTTGTACATGTATACAATGTATTGTGAGTAGGCTTTTGTTTAGTGAGGGCCTCTTGATTGCTGGTTCTGTTTCACTGTTCACTATTGGTTAGAGTCTGTATCTTCAAGAATTCAATCTTGCTAAAGGGTAATGTGTCAAATTTTTGTTTATTTTATGTCCTCAAATTTTGGGTATACAGTTTATAATAATCCTTTATAATCTTTTGAATTTCTATAGTGCCAGCTGTACTGACTCCATTTCTGTCTCTCATTTTATTGAAGTCACTTATTTTTGTTGCTAGTTTGGCTAAAGATTTGTCAATTGTATATTTTTAGAAAAAATCAGGCTCTTCACTTTAATTACTTGTTTATGCTTTTTAAAGTCTCTATTTGTGCTCTAATCTTTATTTTCTCTCCTATTATTCTAAGTTTTGTTTCTATTGCTTTTCCAGTTGCCTGAGGTAGATGACAGTTCATATTTGATATTCTGCTCTAGTGGTGTTCATGTTAGTTGCTGTATGCATCTCTCCTGATGCTGTTTTTGGCTTGCCACAGAGGTTTGGGTATATTTTCATTTTCACTGATATCTATATCTATATACATATACTTTTGTGATTTTTTTTTTAAGACAGGGATTCCTAGTAACTCTGAAGTCAAATCTGGAACTCACTCTGTAGACCAGGTTGACCTTGAATTCCCAGAGATCTGCCTGCCTGTACCTCACAAGTGCTGGGATTAAAGGCATGCACCACCACCACTTGGCTCATCATTATATTTTTTAATGTTTTTTGAGACAGCGTTGTAGCCCTGATGTCCTGGAACTCACTCTGTAGATCAGGCTGGCCTTAAACTGAGAGATCTGCCTGTTTCAGAGAACCAGGCTGCCTCTTAAGTGCTGGATCTAAAGGCATACACCACCCTTGCCCAGACATTTTCATTGATTTTGAGAAAATTTAAATTTTTTCATAATCTTTTCACTTTTATACTATTTACTCAGAGCATATTGTTCAGTTTTCATGAAGTTATATAGTTTACAAAGTTTTCTTATTATTAATATCTACTTTTTATCACAGTATAATAAGAAATTATAATTGACTTGATTTCAGTTATTTTAATATTTTCAGAGAATTACAGTCTCAGACTTTCACATTTGCAGAATGGAGCTGGTGATGCCCGGATATTGTCTGACATCTTGGTGACACTTTAAGCACCGAGCACAGCACTGGGGACACGTGACACAGAAGAGCTAGCCAATAAAATTACATCAAGATAGATCAGGAGTGCGCCCATAAAGGGGGATGGCTGTTACAGCTACCCATACAAACTCTTTTTCTTATTAGACACTGGTTTCTATTTTTATCCTTGTGAAAATACAGATGTATATGGTTTAAAGCTGAAATATTTTAAAAGTAGTCTTTTTTCACATAAGACACAAATTATAAACAGAAACCATAAGGTTAATATTTTACTCATGTTTTTCAAAATAAACAGTAATTTTCTCTCACAATGAAAGCATAAAAGCTGTCATTCAGAACATATAAAATGATTATGCACATTAGGTCGTTAATAAAGTAGTCAAATATTTTCATTTGAATCTATTACACTCATGATTATGTTTTTAGGGGTAATCATTGAATATTTTATTTATTTGTGCATTCAAAAATATTGCCAGTATATTAATAATACCTCATGCTAAAAGTCTGATTTTTTTTTTTGATTTTTCGAGACAGGGTTTCTCTGTAGCTTTTGGTTCCTGTCCTGGCACTAGCTCTTGTAGACCAGGCTGGCCTCGAATTCACAGAGGTCCGCCTGCCTCTGCCTCCCAAGTGCTGGGATTAAAGGCGTGCGCCACCACCAGAGTTTTACTTGGAACAAAGTTGTGGAATACTCCTTTACAGTATGAATCTATGTCACTGTGATTGGTTTAATAAAGAAGCTGACTAGACTATAGCTAGGAAGAATAGGTTTAGGCAGAAGAGCCAGACTAAGAAAATGTTGGGAGGAAGGAGGAGGAGTGCAGGTGGAGGCCACTTGTTCATTTCCGGGCCGCCCCGACTCCTGAAATAATCACACAGAAACTATATTTTTTTGCAATACTGTTTGGCCAATAGCTTATGCATACTGCTAGCTATCTCTTACATCCAGAATTAAACCATATTATTTTATATTTTACCTATATTTTATAGGCCAGATTCGTGGCCTATCAGCAAGGTTTCAGCTGGCAACTTGTGTCTTTCCCCTCTGACGACTCCATGGCATCTCACTGACTCTGCCTACTCTCTTTCTATATATATCTCGTCCAGCCTGGCTATATTTTGTTAAGCCATTGGCTGAAAGAAGCTTCTTTATTAACCAATAAAAGCAACACATATACAGAAGGCCTTTCCACACCATTTCCTCTTTTCTGTTCAAATAAAAAAGGAGGTTTTTAACTTTAACATAGTAAAATTACATATGACAAAACAAGTATCAAAAAAGAATTACAGTTACAATATTTATATCTACTTTATCTTTTATCATAACTAAGGAAAACTATAATTATAAATATCTATTCTTCCATCTCCATCAAAGACTTCAGAAGGAGGGTAAGTACAGAGAGACATTTCATTGTATGGGTTGCTAAGCTAAACCAACATATATATTTTAGAGGTATCTTGACTTCACAATTTGGGTCTAAAGGTTAACTTAAAATGTAGGTGCTTGTTAGTAACAAGTCTGAGCTATTGACTGAACATTTATAATTAATAATAAATCTCAGTGTGGTTATATGGGAGCAGCTGCCAGGACACAGAGAAATTCCACCTACACAAAGTAACATTAACAATTTTACACAGTCACATACAATGATGTATTTAAAAAGAGAAAGAGGTTTCTTGAAGAAGTGAAATAAGTTAAAATTTTGGAAATGGTGTGCATGATTTGAAGATAAAAATGACATTTCATGCTAGCAAAATCACATTTTCAGAGATTCACGTGCAAGCAGAAACAGGGATTTCAAACTGAACTGAAGGGCATTAGCAGGGCTAACAGAAGGGCCGGGGATACTCTGGCCACAGAAGAGCAAGAGGGGTCAAACTCACAGAGTCATTCGGGCCTTAGGATTAGAGTCTATCCTAAAATCTAGAGACTCCGTCAGGTAGATATAAGGAAGAAAGTAGCATGTTCAGATCTTCACTTTGCAAAGAACATATTTGGGTACTATCAGAAGGGATAGTGTGAGGTTACATTTTAGTGACATGAAGAGAAATGGAGAGAGTCAAAGACTTTAAAGAGGAAAAACTACAGGACATACTACCTCAAGACAGTACAGAGCAGGAGGAATAAACTATCCCAGATATCCCCAAGCAGCACAAGCAGACAGCTAACATGTAGGGAGTCGGTGGAGTTCTGAGTGATTGTGTGCTGTTGACAGAGGTGTGGCCATATCGAGGACCAATGCCTCAGCCCCTTAGGTGCGATGGGCCCTAAGCATGCTGTCATTTTTGCTTCCATTTACCTGCTTTTGTGTTGCATTTGGCAGAAAACAAGCAGCACACAGCTGGGGGCTGCGTAGCAGTGAAGCACGGGGTGGGCTGCCGGCCTGCCTGCTTGGCTGGCTGTGTGTGCCAGACTGGACCAGGTGACCCTATCCAGCAGCCTGCGCTGCTAGCCTGTATGACCAAAGCCCGGGCCTGTGAACCCAGAAGCAATGAAGATAGGGGTTCCACAGCGGCTTTGGTGCACTGAGGGCAAGAAAATGGCCACGAGCTATCGTTTGGGTGGAGGAGGCACACAGCCAAAGGGGAGAAAAATCTTGGCGACCTTAAATGTTACCTGTGTTTGTTTGGTTGTTTTTGTTTGGTTTTTAAGACCCCAATGCAAACAATCCAATAGCTGTTTTTCTGATGTGTTTGGTAATTGTATCCATACTGGTAGGACTAGCTGGAGGAGATGCCTCCTGGCCTAAGATTTTCGCCCAGCTGTTTGGTCACACCCTTCCAAACTTGTCTATAAAGTCTCTCCACTTTTATTTTTGTGTTGTTTTATTTTGTTGATTTGGGAGTGAGATGCATTTCTCTAACTTCCTGGAGTCCCCAGTGGGCTCTGTTTAATTATTCTGGGTGGGTTACAGCCCTGGGATTTGGATGGGACAATTGGGGAAATGAATTGGGACCCACCCTCTGGATATTTGGACCACAATAACAATCACATGGGTGAGGCCAATCCTAGAAAAGAAGGCTTATGTTCAGACTCCTTTCTCTTGTTAATGCTGCATAAACAACCTTCCTGAGACATTAATCTCTTGAACTTGCTACCCATTCTCCTGGGTTTCTGTTGGGTACAGGAGTTGCTGGGATCTTCTTGTCATCCTTACATTCTGGTATCCACCGGTATCCAGCGTTGCAATGAACTCCCCTAGACTAAATGTAAGGGTCTATCATGAACAACATAAAGGCGGAGGGGGGGGGGGCGGGAAGTGGAAGGAGCCAGTGAAGTCCTGAATGAATCTGCATTGCTGATGGGGGCAACATATTGTCAAGGACCAATGCCTCAGAGCTATGGGATTGACAAAGCTGCCTTGGATAAGGCTCAGAGGGTTGGCAAAGCCTTCCTTGGGATGTTGACAGTATCTACAGAAAATATCTACCGCTTTCTCCCTTCAGATGTGGACAGCCTAAAGTCCACTCCCTAGAGAGATTGCTCCAATTTACATTAGCTAAACTGGGGTCCTGGTTCAGCTCTTTACAATAACTCTGCTTCCTTGTTTATGTGTATGTAATAACACTGCCTCATTGTTCATGTGTATGTAATAACCTGCCTCCTTGTTTATGTGTATGTAATAACCCCGCCTCCTTGATTATCTATGTGTAATAACCCCACCTCCTTCTTTATCTGTATGTAATAACTCCACCTCCCTGCTTATCTGTATGTAATAACCCCGCCTCCTTGCTTATCTATGTGTAATAACCCCACCTCCTTCTTTATCTGTATGTAATAACTCCACCTCCCTGCTTATCTGTATGTAATAACCCCGCCTCCTTGTTTAGGTGCATGTAATAACCCCACCTCCTTGTCCAGCTGTGTACAATAACCCTGCCTTCCCATACAGTGGTATTTGATAAACACGCTGAGCTTCTGAGTGCTGCAGCTTCTCCGTCTGAGAGCCTAGACCCACTGACTCCGGCTTTTCTGTGTGTTTATCATTTCTTCATTCTGTCAGCTCAAGTCAGGGTTCCAGGAACAAATCATGTAAGGACAAGACACCAACAGCTAATTGTCTTGAAACAAAGCCCTAGAGGAGGACGGATTTTGGAAGCAGGTGTCAGGGAAGCAGAGAAGGTTCCTCCGTTATTTCATTACCTTGCTTTTGAGTCTCCTTAGAGACGTGTGCTGAGACAGAAGAGGACAGAGGTTTGCTGACCCTTGCTGCTATTAACGTTATAGGTAGCGTTTCTCAGGAGGGACGATGAAATAAAAAGAAGTTGGACTTACAGCTTACAGCTAAGCCTTGAAAAATTCAAAGATATAATTCCCAGGTTAAGAAAATGAGCTGAACAGGATTTGTGAAAGAAATGGCAAAAGAGATTGTACTAGTATGATATCTAGAAATATCACAGTAGGGCCGGACGGTGGTGGCACATGCCTTTAATCCCAGCACTGGGTAGGCAGAGGCAGACGGATCTCTGTAAGTTCGAGGCCAGCCTGGTCTACAAGAGCTAGTGCCAGGATAGGCTCCAAAACTACAGAGAAACCCTGTCTCAAAAAACCAAAAAATAAAAAAAGAAGAAAAAAGAGAAATATCACAGTAGAATAGGAGAATGTTTTCAAAAGGAAGGAAGGAAGCAAGAGTGTCTTACACACACATGTGTTCACACACAACTGTGAACTGCTCAAGCAACTTTCTGACAGATAAAGGCAATGCAGACACTATGGAGAATTTAAGCCAGGGTTCTGATTTCAGAAACAATGGATTATCAAGGACCAACCTAATTCTTCTACTATGAATGGCTAGAGAGTTCTGTGTGTGTGCGTGTATGGGGGGAGTTCACACACAAGCACAGACACTCTCACCCTGTGTCACACGCTGGTGACCTGAGAGAACGTGTCTGATCACGGAAGAGAAAGAAACAAGCTGGGTGAGACTCACGCTGCCATGTGGCTCATGCGGCCATAGCGCTGATTTCCGCAGCGAGATGGTCTAGACCCTGCAACATGGAGCGAGTTTTCAAGTCCTCGTAGACTCAAGACGGCTGAGATGAGCAGTGGAGAGAATTAAGGACAGAAGCCGTGAAGCAAACTTTTAAATGGTGGGGAGCAAGGCAGAGAGACTATCAGCTCTAGGACTCGGCCCTGTAGACTTCCTTCCTCCTTCCCTGTCTTCCTACCTCCTCTCCCTTCTGTCCTGTCTACTACTTCTCCTACTCCTACTTTTTTCTTCTGCCTTTCCTTCATTACGGCATTGGCATAAGCACATATACTTCAATCATATCCACTACATATGGTTCTTTTTGAGCCCTTGTGGATGGATACTGGAGTTGTGTGCATAAAGACATGTTCCCCTGGGGTGAGCAGTTATTTGAGTTATTTGAGTTTTACAAGGATGTTATTTGAGTTATTTAAGCTTATACGAGGATGGGAAATATTTGATTTCTTACTGGTCAGCATGACAAGTTTTTGTTATTTACTACACCCAATCAGCAGAGGACCCTAGAAGTTTATGCCTCACCCCAAACGCTAAAGTTCAGTAAAATAAAGACTACTCAGGCAGCAAATCCTATTAAATCTTAAAAGCAAACCACAATTTTATCCATAAGTTTTAACACTGATGAAAGCCAGGCCCAACATTAGTTAGAAAGAATGTGGAAGAGACTGGAGAGATGGCTCAGCAATTAATAGGGCTGACTAGTCTTCCAGAGGACCAGGATTCAGTTCCCAGCTCCCACAAAGCTGCCCACAATCATCTGTAACAGGGGCTCCAACACCCTCCTCTAATCACCATGGACAACAGGCATATACATAGTATATTGACATGCATGGAAAAAATTTAAAAAAACAAGAGACTGAGCCGGGCGGTGGTGGCGCACGCCTTTAATCCCAGCACTCGGGAGGCAGAGGCAGGCGGATCTCTGTGAGTTCGAGACCAGCCTGGTCTACAAGAGCTAGTTCCAGGATAGGCTCCAAAACCACAGAGAAACCCTGTCTCGAAAAAAAAAAAATAAGAGACTGGAGAGATGGTTCAGTGGTTAAGAGCACTGGCTGCTCTTCCAGAGGACCTGAGTTCAATTCCCAGCACCCACATGGCAGCTCACAACTGTCTGTAATTCCAGTTCCAGGGGATCCAACACCATCATACAGGCATGAATGCAGACAAAACACTAATGCACATAAAATAAAATTAAATAAAATCTTTATAAAAAGAAAAACTTCAGCTATCAAATTAGGCAGAATTTTCTTGCTTGCTGGTTGTGGTACATGCCTTTAATTCCAGCACTTGGAAGGCAGAAGCAGGTGGATCTCTGTGAGTTTGGGGCCAGCCTTGTAGTAAAAAGGAGCGGCAGGGCTGCGTTCCCAGCACCCCAGCCGCCTGCTCAGCTAGCTTATGCCCCGAAATAACAACACACAAACTGTATTCTTTCAGACACTGCTTGGCCCTTTAGCTCTAGCACTTACTGGCTAATTCTGATATCCCGATCAACCCATCTCTAATAATCTGTGAGCACCAGTCTTACCGGGAAGATTCTAGCTCACGTCCATCCTGGGTCTGAGCTTCATTGCGTGTGTCTGCCCAGGAGCCGGGAGCATGGCGTCTCTCTCTCTGAGGCGTCTGCTCCCGAGAGGAGAGCTGTGGAGTCTGAGCTCACTTCCTCTTCCTCCCAGCGTTCTGTTCTGTTTACTCCTCCCACCTATCTTCTAACCAATGAGGTCCAAGCAGTTTCTTTTTATTTAACCAGTGACCTTCCTCCATCAGAGTGAGTTCCAGGACAGCCAGAGATACACACACAAAACAAAACCCTGTCTCAAAAACAAACAAACAAAACAATCATCAACAACAAATATTTAGACATTCAAGAAATGTAACATTCTGGATGTCTTTAATGAGTTAAAAAGTATTCAAAACACCAAGACTCAAAAAATATTGACCAATATACTGGATAAAAAAAATCAGAAAAAAGAAAAAGCATTAAGATTAGTACTAGAGGACTTGAAAACAGATGTAATGAGGGCTGTATTTTTCAAGGTTTAAAAATATAAACACAATGAGGAAAGAAGGATAAAGAATCATTGAAGTTTTTAAGAGATAAAGAAAACCATAGTCTGAGAAATGGGAATTTCATTAGATGGAAGATTTAAAAAAAAGTAGTGAAAGCAAAAATATGTAAACTGTACCAAAAGAACTACTACCAAAGAACTGAGAGAGGCTCAGGAGTTAGGAGTGTGCCACTCTTGCAAAAGATCCAAATTCTCTTCCCAGTGCCCAGTCAGACAGCTTTATAGCCACCTGCAGTTCCCCCTCCAGGAGCACAGGCAGCCTCTAGCTTCTTTGAGCATCAGAACTCACACACACATATCCATAGGAACACACAAGTAATGAAAAAATAATAAAATGTTAAGAAGACAAACATGATTTGTTACAAAAGACCTGTACCATAGAAAATGGTTTTCAAAGGTTATTCAAGAGGAAAAAAATATTACAAAGAAAATTATATATTGATACATCATATGTAGAAAAAGATTAGGTATGGCAAATATTGTTGTAGACTGAGATGAATTAAACTACAAATTATAGAGGAGCCACCAAGAGTATAATTATGAATCTCTTAAAGTAGAGCTAAAATAGAAAAGAGGTGTTCAATTCAAAAGAAATCAAAGGCAAAGACAAAGAATAAATAGGTGTTGTAAGCTTTAAAAAAATAAGATATAGGGTTAACTGCAACAATATTGACATCTATGCATTAAGGTTAAACTACATAAACAAAACAAAAGGTAGCAACTGTCAGACCAAGCATAAGCAAGACAAACCATGAACTATCTAAAAACATCACTTTAAGTGTAAACACAAATATTATCTGAAAATGCAAATTAACTCAAGGTAAAAATATATATAATATATATATATACCTAATATAAACAACCCATGTCAAGAAATTCAGCAATTTGAATGGAATGTATAAATGCCTAGACAACAAATTACAGAAAGGGGCTGGGCGGTGGTGGCACATGCCTTTAATCTTAGCACTCAGGAGGCAGAGGCAGGCAGATCTCTGTGAATTCGAGGCCAGCCTGGTCTACAAGAGCTAGTTCCAGGACAGGAACCAAAAAGCTACGGAGAAACCCTGTCTCAAAAATTCAAAAAAAAAAAAACAAAAAAAAAAAAAAACAAATTACAGAAAGAGACTCTGGAAGAATAGAAAATTTGACTAGCCTAATATCCTTTCTGTATTACTCAATTATTTAGAAGTTCAAAGAGGACATTCCAGGTCAGGCTCAGATAATTACATTAGTCAGTTCTATCACCCTTTAGAGGAATAAAGAATCTTAGAAGTACAACACGTCTGACGAGAACTGCCCATCTAGACTGTGTGAATAGAGTTCACTGACATCATAGAGAACCCAAGCAAAATAATTTTACATTTGTGTATATTAATTGCACAAATACTGGGTTTTATTAATTAACAAAATACTGGAATTCCCAAACATGTCTAATGTCTATTTATATGACTCTTTAATTTTCTACCCTCCTTTCCTCCAAAACAAAATCTTGACGTTCTAGTATAGCCCCAGGGAGCAGGGAGCAGATCACAGTCAGTCAGTCCTATGTTTGAACACACCAGGGAGACAGCAGGGCTCCTCTGGGGCTTTGGGAATGGGGTTTTGGTTTCTAGAGCTGCCAGTGCCCCAATGTGAAGATGAAAACTCTAAATGGCAGTCATTGTGAAAGGAACCTCTTAGTCTCAGGACAGGCTGCAATAGAATTTCTTAACTGAGCAGCACGTCAAAACTTTTAAAATAAATGATACTTCTCAGGCATCTAAATGATACTTGCCAGAGCATAATGGCACACGCCTGTAATCCCAGCACTCCGGAGGCAGAGGCAGGAGGATCACTGACTTGCACGCCAACCTGGTCTACAGAAAGAACTCAAGGGCAGCCAGGGATAGCACTATCTCAAAATATCAAAAGTAAATACATAAATAAAATATAGAGACATTTCTTTAATTAATTGGTTGAGCAATACATTACAGAAGGTTGCCTCTGCTAAGTCTTGTTTTTACTATTATTATGCATTTTATCTCCCCCTTACATTTATATTTGAATAAAAACATGAAGATCTAGTTTTTTTTAAAGACAATTCTTTGCAGTGTGACATCTTAGAGCCTGGGAATTTTAATATCTACATTTATTGAAATGTGGGGTTTATTTTTACAGTTCTAAGAGAATATTTAAAATCTGATAAAGTCTCTGTACTAACTGACCCTTTAGCAGTAGGGTTTAATTTCTTTTCCATCTGAGAGAGTCTGACAAAAATAAACTATTCATTGATTCACCCAGAATTATCTCCCATGTTGCAGGTCTGCGCAAAATTATAATTCCATAAATCCTAAAGAACTTAGTATACCAGTGACAATCTTTTTCTGTGCTTTACTTTTGGGTGTGACTTGTTTTACTCATTCTTCAGAACTGTGCAAACACTGCCCTTAAAACCCTCATGGATTTAAATATTGAAGTGGAAAGTAATCTTTGTGCTCATTTAGAACCTTACTAAATAATTCAGCTGGCTTTCCCTTATGAAAAAAAAAAGCAGTGTGTGTTGGGGGTGGGGGCAGCATCTTTCAAAACTTGCTTTGATAGAGAATGAAAGAGCCTTGGTATAAAAACAAAGATTTTCAGACGTCGTGCAGCAATAAATAACTAGCTTTCTTGTGAGTGGCTAGATTTTTCTGTGCTTTGAAAGAGCCGAGAACATATTGCGTTCCTCGGATGTTAGTATGGAAATGTTTTCATCAATTAACATTTGCTAAGAACAAGTTTTGTGTGTGCTGCTTTTCAAATGGAATGATAGATAGAATGATAGATAAAAGGACTGTTCCAGGGCCTCTTTTTCCCCTTTAATATCTTAGAGCATAATAATTATGGCATGCCGGTTGAGAAGCATGGTAGAAAACAAAACAAAACAAAAAGTGATTCGGGAAAAAAGTTTGCACTAGGTAGCTTCAAATTAAATGAAAAGAGCATCACCCACAAATATGCTAATGTCCTTCTTCAGAGTTTGTCGCAATATGTACAGCCCAGGGTAAGAACA
The DNA here is from genome assembly GCF_018167655.1 of Microtus oregoni. Classification (NCBI taxonomy): domain Eukaryota; kingdom Metazoa; phylum Chordata; class Mammalia; order Rodentia; family Cricetidae; genus Microtus; species Microtus oregoni. The sequence continues at coordinate 13,920,520 of NW_024543096.1, forward strand.
CGATGAGAAACAGCAGATGGTGGGGCTCAGGGTGCTGTTTCAGAGGACCCAGAACTAGCACACCATCCTCTGCCCGAAGCCACTCCCTCGATCCAGCTCCACCTTCACCTGCACCAAAACCACCCCTGTCCTGTGAGGGTCTGCGGAAGCCTCACTGGATGATGCTCTTGCTTCCACTTTGCAGGTGAGGAAGCATATCCGAGTGGATACAACTTCTGAAAGGACCAGGGCAGAGGCCAACCCAGGCTGCTGGCTCCACAGTCCACACAGTCAGCCTCTGCCCACTTGGGAGGAACGGGCTTCTCAGTTGGTGGCTCCTCAACAAGGCACTGGCAGGGCACTTTTTCTCCGTCAACTTCTAGCTGTTTTTTGTTGTTGTTGTTGTTGCTGTTATTTTTGTCTGTCTGTTTTTTTAGAACAGGTCTCTCTGTGTAGCAAAGGCTGTCCCCAAACTCACCATGACACAGTGACTATGTACAGATTGGCCGCAAACTTAAATCTAGGTGTCTCTTGCCTCAGCTTCCACAGCGCTGGGAATTAAAGGCTTGTCCAACTTTGCTCACCAATTTTAGTATAGTTTTGTTTTTCTAAAGATTTGTTGTTATTATCTAGCCTTTTAAAAATTTTGTACATTTTTAATTAAAATTGAGTTTCAATGCTTTCTCCCTTCCTCTCTCAGGTCCCCTTCCTCCAATTCCTACCTTGCCCCCATCCACTCTCAAATTGATAATTGTTTACTGTTGTTATATACATTATATATACACATATATACATGTACAAATATACAAATACAACCTGCTGAGTATGTGTTGTTCCTGCTGTTTGTGTTTATATGGTTTTAGTGCTCACTACCTTGTCTTGGATAACCAGTTAGGGACTCATCCCTGGAGAAGGCAATTTCTCCCTCTCTTGGCAGTCATTAGTGGCCTGCAGTGCTTTGTCTAGGGGGGGACTGAAGGCGTAAGTCGCAAACAATGCCACACCAGTTTGCAATTATGATTAATAGGGTGATATTTATTTAAAGGGGAAAAAACTTACAGATAACCGTCCCAGACAACAGCTCTCTGCGCAATCAGGAATCTAGTTGCCGGAAAGGGAGCAGGAAGCGGAAAGGGGCGAGGAGGGAAGTAGCCGCTTTTTTAAAAGGAGAGAGACCACGCCCCAATGGGCTGGTATCTCAGCTGCTATAGGCTGGAGGAGCAGAAGGACCTCCCGCAACAGGGGACCACACAAAATTTTATTTTTATTGTTTATGTGTGTGTGTGTGTTTGTGTGTGTCACATGTGTGCACCTGCACACAGTGGCCAGGAGAGGGTATCAAATCCCTTGGAGCTGGAGCTCTAGACAGTTGTGGGCCGCCTGACATGGGTGCCTGGAAGAAAATTAGGGTCCTCTGAAAGAGCCGAGGACCTCTTAACCTCAAGCCATCTGTGCAGCCCCTGATTTGTTTAAGTGAACACACTCCTGTTAGGGGAAGGTCACAGAGTTACAGAAAAGAAAGCAAAGAAGTCGGGACCACGAGGGGTGCACCCACCCACTGAGACAGTGGAGCTGATCTACTGGGAGCTCACCAAGGCCAGCTGGACTGTGACCGAAAAAGCATGGGATAAAACTGGACTCTCTGAACATGGCGAACAATGAGGGCTGATGAGACGCCAAGGACAATGGCACGGGGTTTTGATCCTACTTAATGTGCTGGCTTTGTGGGAGCCTAGCCAGTTTGGATGTTCACCTTCCTAGAAATGGACGGAGGGGGGAGGACCTAGGACTTACCACAGGGCAGGGAACCCGGACTGCTCTGTGGACTGGAGAGGGAGGGGGAAAGGAGTAAAAAATAGAATAAAAAAAAAAAAAAGAAAGCAAGACACAGGCAAAAGTATAAGGCATATCTTGAACAAAGAAAGAGAGTGAAGGAAGGAGCCTAAACAAAGATAGCTTATGCAGAAAATGGAAAACAGACAGTGAAAATAGACTCAAGGGCTACGGTATCATGATCAGTGTGCTTGCTAAAGCAGAAACCGCACATTTAGAGGAAGGTCACACGGTATTCCACTTTACACACTAATTAACCTGGGCCCAGAAATGGTTTTAGACCAATCCATTTAAAGATCAGTAAATACAGGGTCAGAAAGATTAAATGCTCTGTCTAAAATCCCAAAAGAGAGGAGAGCCTGGCAAAACCTAGCCAGACTGCCAAGCTTGGAGTTCTGCGTTCTTCACCAGCTATGGAAAACACATTTTAGCACATTTAAGTACACAAGTACTCTCTAAGTTACGACTCAATTTCTAGAACACAAAAATACTCATGGTGTACCCACACTGAAGACCAAATATAAAAGGTAACAATTTAGCCTCTTCTCCAGAGCCAACTAGTACTGTGTAGAAGCAGGCACAGTCATTTAGATATGCACAAAGGAGAGTTTTAGGATCTTTGCATATTTTCTTACAATGAAGTTATTCATCTTTTCTCCTTCTTCTTCTTCTTCTTCTTCTTCTTCTTCTTCTTCTTCTTTTTTTTTTTTTGAGATAGAATCTATCTATGTAGCCTAGGCTGGTCTCAAACCTGCCACTTGACCCACTGCCCCACAGTGCTGGGGTAACAGGGATGGGCTATCTCTAGTAATTTAATTCTTAAAGAAAGTTCAGATTTTATATTATTCTAGTCTCAGAAAGCTTAATTGAATATCTATAAACATGCAGCAAATAGGAACATCACTAATATTTATTTCTTCCATCAGGGAGTTTGAAAATATTGGGCAAAGAGACATGTTACTTGGACAGTTCTAATACATGCTATTTGGGTAGTTCTAATATTCATTTATAATCTTTAATGTTCCTCCTAGTCCTGAAGTTGTGTAATTTTAAAAACCAAGCAATTGAATAATATTAGAGTAGCCAATGGAAGCATATGTGACCAAGACAACCATGGTACATTCCAACAATAAGACTGTGACCAGGCCGATCCTCCTTAATTCAGAGTGAAATTCAGGAGACGCTGAGCAAGCTGACTAGGCCATTGTGATATTCTGCAGGAAAGCTGAGCTACGGTCAGGCGTACTTCAAACCAACAGAAGGAAGGGGGAACGACTGGTGTCGAGCAGGGACAGGAGCCTTACCCCTCAAGTACAGTAGCGTCCTCGTGCTAAAGTTTGGAAGCTATACACCGTTGTAAAGTCAGGAGCTAATGCTTAGGAGAAGCGGGGAGGTTTAGAGAGGCTCATTCCATGGACAGGTAACAGCGGGGAAATGGTAGGTGACTTTTCCAAAGCCAACACTAAGTCGCTGAAAACAGGATCTCAAAACCAGGAATTTATTTATTTTTATCTGCACTTATTTTATGCTGAATCTAGTCCCATGCCATAAGTTTTGCTTCTTCCGTTTTTTTTTTTTTCTGGGATATCATTTCCTTCTGTGCATCCTCCTCTTCCAGCTTCGGAACAATTTGTTCCCGTCCAGTGGGGATCATCTCAATGTAGCACAGCATGGTCTATATGGGGACCTCGGGTATAGGTTAATTCTGTCCTGTGCTCTATAAATTCGTTGACTTATCTTAGGTTTTTTGTTTACCCAGATATGTTCAATGACTAGAGAATCTATGTCTAAACCCTCAAGCTCCGCATTACTCTCTACATTTTGAAGCACATGCAGCAAAAATTCATCACTCTTTCTGGCCACCAGCCCTATGTCTAGTCTCACTGCAGGCCTGGGTGCACCTACCAGATCCACCATTGTAGCGCCACAACCTCAAACATTTCTCCTTTTAGATACTTTTAGATATCTTTTAGATACTTGGTGGCTCTTCTGATACGGTACCCTTGATAGCCCGGGCAGGGTCTTGTGCGTTCTCAAGGTAAACATGAAGATTTGAAACTCTTGATTTTCATGACTTTGTAGGATTTTCTGGGTCAAGAAAGTAGCAACCATCTTCACAGGTCACATCAGGCCACTTTCAGGAAGGGGAAACGCCAGGGCTACCAGGAGAATTCCTAAAGTCAGGATTTCTATTTGGCCATAAATGAATTAATTCTGTATGGGGTCAGCATTTCCCTTTGTCATCTCTCTTCTGTGCAGACATATTCTGGCTTGCTTTACAGTGTGTGTGTGTGTGTGTGTGTGTGTGTGTGTGTGTGTGTTTCTGTTTCTGTCTCACATTTACAACATGAAGATGTGCCCAAAGCTGATCACTTTCCCCATTATCAGCGCAGACACCTTGCCTGTCCTCAGATGGGAACACTCACTGTAATGGTGAGTGTTGGTTGGTTGTGTTGGAGATTTACCTGAGACTCTGTGGGGGTGTGTGTCATGAGACCTGAGCATTTATCAAGACAGACAGAAAGCAAAAGAATAAAATCAGAGTATAGTTTACCAGAAACTTATTTCAAGTTCCTGGGACTCACAAAAGAGAAAAATAAAAAAAAGGAAAAAAAAAACAGAAAAATGCAAGTTTATCTACAGACATTCCAGTAACGCTGAGGTGTTTAAATGTCCTAGCTAACCTCAGCTGTCAACGTGATACAACCCACAATCACCTAGGAAGAGGGAACCTCAAAAGGAAAAATGGATCGACTTGCGTCTGTGTCCGTGAAGCACTTTCTTTAATTGGTAATGAATGTAGGGAGGGCACAGGTCGCTGTGGGCAGTGACATCCCTAGGCAGGTGGGCCCGGGCTTATAAGAAAGGGAGTTGAGCAAGCCAGAAGGGGCAAGCCAGTGAGCAGCTCTCTTTCGTGGTTTCCGTTTCAAGCCCCGTACCTCGAGTTCTTACCTTGGCTTCTCCTGATAATAAACTGTAACTTTTAGGGCAAAATAAACTCCTGCCTCACCAAGGTGATTCTGGTCGGTGCTCTATCACAGCAACAAGAAGCAAGCTAGAACACCAAGCATGACCCAGCCCACAGCCCATTATTAAATACAATAATGTACTTACTCTAAATTCTTGAAATCTAATGTCATCATAATATTATGTAAACTGTAAAATACAAATATAGAAAAATATACACGTAGGAAAACATATTGATAAGTATAATAATGTTGATAATTCACGTAAACTTAGGGAGACTGCTCATTGTCTTGTAAATCTTGGTAAGATATCAGGTAATAGCAGGGTTCTCAACCCAATGTCAGCTTCTCTCCCCATACTTGCTTTCATGCATATAAGCAGCTAAAACAGAAACAGATATGAGAAAGTTACAATATCGGCTTCAGAGTCCCAATTAAGATGCCCAAATTTGAATTCTAGTCACCAATTATGCAATAGTTGTAGTTTAATATTTTTCTCTAGTAAATTCCTGGATTTCTTGATGTGAATCAGTTTTCTTTGGTATTTTTTAATGTTTAATAAATGAGGCCTAAATCCCATGAAATGTCATTTGGAGGCTTTTCAATAATGACAAAATTATTTCCCGATTTACTGTGTTCATATATGAGAGTTTAAAAGATGTGTTTGTCATTATTAAAAAGGTTTTTATCTAAAATAGCTTCATTGAGGCATAATTTTATTCAACAAAAATGTATCCATTATTACTATATAGTTATTTTTAAGAAAATATTTTCTAAGACATCACTGCTCTCCAGGTGGAGGATCTTTCTCTCCCTAGAAAACCTTTACTCACAACACTCCTGCTCGGTCCCTCCAGACCAGGCCAAGGGTAACCACTGATGATATATTTTAAACTTTGTGGAAGTTTTATATAACTGACATCATACCACACATGTCCTTGGTACATGGCTTTGTTTTCTCTTAACATGTTTTAGGGGTTTACCCACCTAGCATGTATCTAGTTCATACTTTTTACAGCAGAATTATTCTACTACGCCAGTAAGCAGTTGAGGGATCCTGGGGTAATGTCCAGGTTTTCACAACAGTAATTTCTACTATTATTATTATTTTTTTCTGAGACAGGGTTTCTCTGTGGCTTTGGACCCTGCCCTGGAACTAGCTCTGTAGACCAGGCTGGTCTTGAACTCACAGAGATCCGCCTGCTTCTGCCTCCTGAGTGCTGGGATTAAAGGCGTGTGCCACCATTGCCCGGCTTCTACTATTACTTTTCATGTACAAGTCTATAGAACATGCATTTTCCTGAAGGAGGATTGAAAGGTCATATGATAAGCTTATGTTTGTGCTTCTAAGAAATCATCACATTGTTTTTCAAAATAGTTATGCCATTTCACTTTCCAATCAGAAGTTTATAATTATTTCTGGTATTCCATTGTGGTTTTAATTATGAGTTCCCTGATGACTGGTGCTGAGAATATCTTCATGTGCTTACTGACCACCTGAATACTGGACTAGTGATATGTTTATTAGAATATCCTACTCAAAGTGATTATTTTGTTTGTTTGTGTGTGTGTGTGCTTGTCTCTGCAGTGTGTCCTGGTACCTGTGCCCTCAGAGCCAAATATGTCCTTTCCCCCGGGGCTGGAGTCACAGATACCTTCCTGATACTGGTGCTGGAAGGCAAACCAGTCCTCCACAGGTGCAGTCAGCGCACGTCACCACTAAGCCGTCTTGCCAGCCCCTTCCTCCCCAGTTTTCAGTTGAGTTGCTTGGCTTGTGTTTGATGCATTCACCCCTCCCGCAATCCTGCATTTGCCTTTGCATGTGCTTACTGGTCTGTTGCTGTCTTCTGAAGGGAAAGTGATGTCATTTTGATAAAAGCTAACTTACTAATTTCTTTTCTCATAGCTGGTGATTTTGGAGACATAACTAGGAAAGCGTTGCCAAAAGCGAGGTCACAAAGATTTTTGTGATCTCCTGTCAGGAGTCTTCCAAGCTCCAGCTCTCACACGGAGGTGTGTGGTGGATACTGCAGAAGTTCTTCTCTGTACAGTGTGAGCTAAGCACTTGAGTGCATTGCTGTGCGCGTGGACGTTCAATATCGTCATCCCAAAAGCATGTCTTGAAGAGATGCTCCCCCATTGATCTGCTTCGGCATCTTTATTGAAAGGAACTGACCACAGTGTATGGGCTAATCTCTGGACCTGCTTTCTCATTGATCTACAGGGCTAGCATGCCAATGTTGCATTTATTGTTGCAGCTTTATAAGTAAGATTTACAATTAAATATTGTAATTACTCTGTTCTTTCCACAGAAATTGGTTTTGGTAGTCCCGCTTCTCTGCGTTTCCATTTTAAGATGATCAATTGCTACAACGGTGCCTGCTGGAATGTTGACAGGGATCATATTGAATCTATAGATCAAAGGAATTATGCTTTACTTAACAATGTATGCATAAAAATTGCACTTTTATTGTTGTGAATAATGAGGCCGTGAGTGGACTTTTTGTTGCCTTTCAGATTGCTAGTCCCAAGCATGTGGTTTTATAGAATGACTATACTCTGTGACTTTATTAAGTTCATCAGTTAGTCCTAGGGCACACATGTGTATTCTTTCAGATCTTCTGTAGATAGGATCATGCAGATGTGGACAAAGGTAGGTAGCTTTAGTTCCTTTCCCTCTCCAATCTATATGCCTCCAGATTTTGTTACTCCCTCAGCATCACATTGACTAGAATATGCAGCAGGGTGCTGAGCAGTATGGGTGCCTGTGTATGTCCTTGTTCCTTCCCCAATTCGGTTACTAAGTCTTTTTCTCTTTGTTTTCAAGATGAGGTGCACACACTGTGCATGGCCATAGACTCTCTTCTCAGTTTTAGGGGACTGAAGCTAGTCTTTCATCATAAACACAATGTTGGCAGTGAGTTCCTTATGATATGGACGAAGGGAGCTCCCTTCTACTGTTAATTTACTGAGCATTTTATTGTCAATCAATATTTTATTCTTATCACTGACTTTTCTGCATTTGTTTCTCCCCCCACACCAACATACACACTTTATTTAAAAAATTTACCCAACGATAGAAAAGCAGGCAGTGCCTGGCTCCTGGTTTATGGTGGAATAGTGTTCTAGCATGGGCTGTCACACACTCTCCCCATCCACGGGTGTGCAGAGTTGTAACAAGCTCCACAGTGGCGCTGTGAGGGTGGAGTCACAAGAGTAAGTGTGAGGAGGGGATGGTGGCCCAGGGAGAGGATATAAGAGCAAGGTCTCATGTTAGAGGGTAGCCTGGAGGGAGCTCTTACAAGTGACTGATTCTTCCCTTCTCAGCCTCAGATCAGGATGAAACAGGGAGAGCGAGAGCCCTAAGCTTAAGGATATAATGGGTCTTATTTTCTGATGATTTACTTTAGGAAAAACTCCAAAGACCCTTTTGTAGCAGCAAATTCATATTTAGTAATCATCTGTAATCACTTCCTGGTAAACGATCATCTGATGTCCCAGGATGACACCAGGTGAAGAGCTATATGTTAACCAGCTTTCAGTTGCTACAATGAATATTTAACACCATCGCTTCTAAAGAGAAGTTTTTTTTTTGTCCCATGTTTTTAGCCCACAAAGGTTTGAATCCATTGCCTTGGGTCCTGTGTCAATGTCATGGTAGGCAGCACAGAAGGAGGCCGGCAATCTAAGAGAGTTAGCAGACTGGAATCCCACAACTCTACAAGCACCTGGCAACAGTGTCCCTCTAGGGAAAAGACCTCAACCAGATCCAAACTTCAGCACCCGGCCCTTGTCTGATTGTCCTTTCTTGCTCTGAGTGTCACACGAAGTTTGTTGCTCTCTGGTTGTTTAGTGCAATCTCAGCATAGGTCCATCTATGAAGACTGTCAGAGTCAGTTTTAAAGGACAGTTTTGCTAGATATAGATCCTTGTTTCCCATGTTTTTTTTTTTTGAGTATTTAAAAGTATGTATCCCACTTATTATCATTGTGTGTCATGGCACACGTGCAGAGGTCAGAAGATACCGTCCAGGAGCTGGGTCTCTTTTTCCACTGTAACTTCCAGGGATTGAGCTCAGGCCATCAGACTTGGCAGGAGGTACCCTGACTGGCGAGCGAGCCATCTCAGAAGCCTGGCGTGCTCATTTCTGTTTAGCTGCCTACATGAAGATCTCTAAGGGGAAAAGAGCATCTTAGTCTGCAGGTGCCTCTGCTTAGCTGTTTCCTCATCATTGCACACAGAACCAGAAGGCTCATGTTCAAGATGCTTATAAAAAAAAAGAAAAGAATTGAAGTTGGGCATGGTGGCACATGTCTTTAATCCTAGCACTACAGAGGCAGAAGCAGGCCGATCTCTGTGAGTTCAAGACTAGCCTGGTCTACAAATCAAGTTTCAGGAGAATCAGGGCTGTTATCCAGAGAAACTGTCTCAAAAAACAAAACACAAAAATGTATTTTATTTTTATTTGTGTGTGCGTATGAGTGAGTGTGTGTGTGTGTATGTGTATGTGTGTGTATCAGGGGCAGGGTTAGAATGTGCATGTGGGTCCTGGTGCTTGCAGATACTAGAGGGGTCTGATCCCTTGGAGCTAGAGTTACTGTTTGTTGTTCACTGTTAGACATGGGTGCTGGGAACTGAATCCAGGTCCTCTGCGAGAGAGCAGCCGGTGCTCTTAATCACCAAGCTAGCTCTCCCACCCCTAAGTGGTATTTTGAGACAACAAACTGGGGTCTTCAGCAGCAGCTGAGGCAACATCAGGACCAAGGAAGCTTGCTTGCTTTCTAAGTTCTGCACCACTGGAAGACTCTGGCTGATGTCATTATAGTCACAGGTGAACAGCCAGTGACTGGGCTACATTAAATTAGGTCCCCATAAGGTTGTTTCTGGGAGGGAACAAAGGATCATGAGTCACACAGACTCCTCCAAAAGCCTGCGGAGTTAGGTCTAGCAAGTCACACATAACAGATGTCTGGTACACGTACCAAATGTTTGATGGCTTTCTGATTTTGTGAAATTATTAAATTCTAATGATCTTATCTTGTTTTGAGAGACAGCATAACTTTGGAGCTTCACATAAAGGCAAAAATTAAGTCATTCTTATTTAAACATCTTGGCAAAGTTGAGTTCTAACCACTTTCCCCAATACACAGCCTCAGTTGTGAAGAAGTCACACGAATACACTTCTTTTCGTGCATGCTTCCAACCATGTTTTCATGGTTCCACAGCCTTGCTGTCTGTGAAGGCTACAGAGGAGAAATCTCTACCCTGCACAGATTCTCATTTTCCACATTGAATATTTAATTTCATCTTGTTCTAATTACCTCTCAACATTACTGATTCCTGTTTGTCATAGTTGGAAATCAGCTTCCTGGAAGGACTATAATGATTAATGCACTCCTACTGCGGGGCATACTTCAGGGGCTCCAGGGGAGGGATAGATAGTCTTGGGCGCATTAGGGAACATATCCTCTAGGGGAGAATGCTCACAGGGAAGCAGGTACACCAGGGGGTCAAATGTCAAGTGCCACAGTGACGTGCACAGGCAGCAGGCAGCCTGAGGTTGGTGGATCGGGACAAGGTCAGGAAACTCAGTTGGGTCTTTCGGGTGGTGAAGGATTTGCATATTTCAGGAAATGTGGTTGAAGGTGTGGCACGACCTAATCCTGAAACCACCTGAGTTAGTTTTGAGCCCTGGCCATGGTCCCCAGGCTCAGTGCTGCTGTTCTTTTCCGCTCACCGCCTGCCTGCTTGTTTAAACATTCTTCTTCAATAAGAAGATCTACCAGAGCTGGTGCATTCTCAGAGCCTCTGTTTTCACCACTTCTCCCTTCTGTAGAGATATCAGACAGAGGCGTCTTCTATTTCTTCCTTTCTATGGTATATTTCAAAAGGAAATTGTCCCCCTAACTCTCATGAGCAAATATGAATACAGTAAACACTGTAGAGCACTGCAGTGTCCTGGCCTTTATGAGGTTCTGGTCCACTCTCTGCTCTGGTGCTGGAGAGTTCCTTGGGGTTCTGCTGTTTACTTCTGGGGTAAAGTCACCCAAGTTCTACATTCATTTTAAACCTTGTCCACATCAGCCTAAGTAGAGCCTCTTGCCCCTCCTTTTCTTGGGGACAGTTCTCTGGGCTCAGGTAGGCCATTTGCATTTCTATGGCTTCTCAGGCTGCCTGACAAAGGTTCCCTCCTCTCGGAGAGCCTGGAAGTGGAGTGTCTCAGCTTCTTTCCTACCTGACAGAGCAACTGAGAAGAAAGGGGGTTGTTCTGGCTCACAGTTTCAGGTCCCAGCCCCCAATGCAGGGAAGTTCCAGCAGCTGCTCTGGACAGCTGGCATGGCCGCAGTCAAGGCGCAGAGAATACACGGATGCTTGTCTCCCCTTTTCATCTGATGCAGGGCCCAGTGCCAGAAATGGTACCGATTACATGCAAGGTAGGGTAGGTCCTCACACATCCTTACAGGAAGCTCCAACTATGGGATTCCTGAGTGTTCAAACGAGGGGGTCTCTGGTTCTCTTGGACTCTTTTCCTTCTCTGTTGGTTTGTCTTGCCCAACTTCAATGTGAAAGTTTTTATCTTATATTTTATTTTGTTGTATTTTAAAGAATGAATGAATGAGTGAATATCGAGCCACTGGAGTAAAAATAACAGCTGAACTGTCATTTATATCTGCTGGGAGCAGGAAAATCAGTTTTTCTCAATGAAGTGGCACTGGGTATATCAAGCACTCCAGGGCAGAGCTCATGCCCAGGAGTTGTTGATCAACATATAATAGAGTTTACAGTATTTTTGTATGCTTTCATTTGGTTACAGTTTGGTGGGGACTTTTGCTTATTTGTTTTGTTTTGGGGGGTATTTTCTTTTTGGTTTGGGAGGGAGGGTTTGTAGTATTGATTTTTCAAGAAAGAAATTAACGTTGGGGTGGGTAGGGAGGGAGAGTGGATCTGGAATGACTTGGGGGAAGGGGAGAATATAATCGAGGCTACTTAAATTTAAAAATTGTTTTAAACAGAAAAATATTTTAAAAAAGAATTAAGTCCTTAAGCAGCATGTCGGGGATAGCCATGATTTATTGCTTATTTATTTATTTATTTAGATTTTTTGAGACAGGGTTTCTCTGTGGATTTGGAGCCTGTCCTGGAACTAGCTCTTGTAGACCAGGCTGGCCTCGAACTCACAGAGATCCGCCTGTCTCTGCCTCCGGAGTGCTGGGATTAAAGGAGTGCACCACCACTGCCCGGCGATTTCTTGCTTATTGATGAGGTAACATTGGTCAGTTGTCATTAGCTCTCATGGCCTCGTGTTTATGTCAGCTCTCATTGCCTCAATTTAAATATATTTTAAATGTAAGACACTGAATATGACAGTCTTCTAGTGAATAAACGTATTCACATAAAAATATAAACTTTAAAAAACCTGTTTATATAAGAAAGACACCCCCCCCCCCCAAGTGATTACAAATGCTGCCAAGTTTTAGGCAAAGTTGTGCTTTTGTTTGTTTGTTTTGAGACAGGGTCTCACGTAGTCAAGGCTGGCCTGAAACTTGCTATGTACCCAAGGATGAGGATGAACATCTGATCCTCCCATCTCTCGCACCCACGTGCTGCCCTTACAGGCATGAATGCCACTCCCAGTCCAAAAGACACTGGTACATGTGAGAACTTAGTCAGCAAAACCAGCTGCAATTTTGTGGAGAGAAAGAACCATCTTCAAGGGTCAAAGCATCTGGGATGAAAAGATGGATCTGTCCTGTTGGTACTGCTTCTTGGTGAAAGGAAAGGCCAGCAGATGAAGAGGGAGGATGAGCAAGAATGGTTCCATAAAAGGCCAGATATTTGGGAGGCTAAGGGAGAAACTTGGGAGGAGAGGGTAAAAAAAAACAGTCTGAGAAAGTATAACCGACAGAGAAACATCTTGTTGGTAAGAGTGCTGTGTGTTTAGTAGTTAACCGACAGAGAAAATCCTTGTTGGTAAGATTGCTGTGCTGTGCTGTGCTGTGCTGTGCTGTGCTGTGCTGTGCTGAGTATGGAATATGAGAGGGTCCTAGGTTATCACAGTTCCGATGCTGAAAGGAATGTAGGAGCCAGGCAGGTTCTGAGTAGCATCAACTTTTGGTGGAACAAAGTGTTTTCTTAGCTTTAACCAGCAATGCTTAGCAATAAAAGTTCACAAAATTTTTTTTCCACTAAATATAACAAGAACAAAAATAATGTTGAATGACAGCTGATTTAGGGACATCCATTATTCCTGCTGGGTTTCAGCAACATTTTAATTACTGACAATGGAAATGAAATATAAATCACACACATAAAAACAATATGAAAGTACTTATTAGATATTTGTTTTGAGAAGAATATAAAAGAAAATGATTTTTGGAGCTGAAATAAAATTGGTCCTTTTTTTCATTTTTTTCTACAAAGGAAAAAGTGAGACACTCATTTTCATCCTTGATTAGGAAAATCTTCCATTCATTCTATATTAATTAAATTTTAAAAATAAATTATTGAGATCTTGACTATACACTTCAAATGTCCTATTTATCAACCTTCAAATTTTGCCTTTTTCTGTTCTCCTATGAACAAGCACACATACAAACAAACAATAACAAAACCAAGAAAAACTCAAAAGCAGCTAATTTTTCTAATGACAAGTCATAAGATATCTCCAACTTTATGGCTTACAGCCTAAACTCTAATTCTAAAATATTTAAGTGATAATAGTCACACGTTTCCCCATTTCGCTCCCCAGTCAACTAGATTCCAGTTTACAATAAGTGCCAAGGGGATTTTTCCCTAAGCAAGGTGCCATGTTAACTTTCCTTAGGATATATTTTATAAGACAAAAACCAACAGCAAAACATACCATCTAATTAAAATTCAGAATGCAAGTTTAATACATATAGCTTGCACAAAATTCTTATCAGCTTTTCCCACACAATATAATGAAAAAATTAGTATGGTCCCTTATTTTGAGAAAAAGTAGCATAAATATGATTTTTTTATCTAAAGACGATATTATGAAAATAAAAAGTCACCAAAAAATGGAAGATGAATATATCAGTGGCTGTATGCTAGAGTGAGCTTTTAAAAATATATTTTAAAGTAGTATGTCTAAAAGCTCCAGATTAATGGGCAGTATCTAATTATGAACATCACTCATCAAAAATAATTAGCACAAAGCAAACTAGCACAAAACGATTTAAGGGAAAGTAGAGCACTCGTTACTAAAGGTCAAGATTTTGGGTGAGTACCGAGTCCATGTCCCAATTCATCATTTATTAGATTTAGAAACAATCTGGAAAACCGTCAGAAAGCAAAAATCCATCATTTGTAATCTATTTCTTCATTTCTTTTGCAAAATCATCAGGACTGATTCAGGCACTGCTCCAGCCTGTGAAATGCTGGACAGCGCGTGCACCTGCCAAGCTCAGTGCAGAAAGCATACAGGACAAGAGGGAGGGGAGAGGGGAGTTAGTAGTGACTTGCTGCTTTGGGAAGCATAGAACTCATTCTATTGTGGGTTGATCCTTTGGCACAATCCCATCCAGTGTCCTTACCAAAATACCACGCACAAGAAATCCTGTTTCCCCGGGAGGGGTTATAAGCTTGAAGAACCAAATATCTAAGGAAATAGCCGGCTCAGGGAAAGGGAAGTGGTTGGAAGAATTCAAGTGACCCTGTGACGTCAGGAAGAAGCCGAGGTTTAAGGAATGGAGTGGAACTCACCGGGCTGCACAGATGTCAAAGGTCAAAGGGCATAGCCTTGCAGGCTCCCCAGATGCAGGAAAAATGAAACGCCCCTCCTGAGCTCTCAATGTAAAGCAGAAGTCCAGTGGCTCAGTTGTTTCTGCCTCTGACGCCAGGGACAAGCCCTACCATGCACAGTCTTGGCAATAGTCAAAAGCAAGACCCGCCCGATTTCAGAGCCCTAGCTCGGGAATCCCCTAATACTCCTTCCCCCCACCCCCTCCCGCGCCGGAGGCCACAGACACCTTCATCTTCACTCCCCACCTTTTCCTGGCCCTCTCGCTCTTAACAGCATCGGTATCCATGGCGACCTGAAACCGCAGCTCCCATTGGCTTGTTCAATATGAGGGCCGGGCCAATGGGGAGGGCCGGCCCTCTCCTTCCGCCCAATGGGGCGGGCGCGCAGCCTGCCTGGGGACGGCGGCGTGCTGACGTTCCCGGGTGCCGGGACTGGCCGGGCGGGCGGGCTGGCGGCGGGGCGGCGGCCTCCGAGCAGTCTGAGTGGCTCCGGGGCTGAGTGCGCGTGGACGCTGGCCGCGGCGGCGGCACTATGGGCACGGGGTAGAGGCGAGCTGCCGCCGCCACCGGGGTGGTGGGAGAGCCTCTCCGGGGGAGGGGGCGGGTGGGGAGGGAGGGGCGGGCAGCGGCGCGGTTTCAGCACTTCGACCAGTTTGCTCCGGTGCTGCAGCGGCGACCCTTCGGTGCGGACGTCCCTGCTTCCCGGAGCGACGATGACCTCCGTCTGAGCTGGAAAGTAAGTGTGCGGCGCTGGCGGGCGGGCGCGGGGCTCCGGGGCGCGAGCTGACCGGAGCGCGCCGAGCCGGGACCTGGCGATGGCCGGGCGCCCCCCGCGGCTCCGCGGCCGCGGTCGCACCGTCCCCGCCGCGTGCTCCACCATCCCGCCCGCCTCTCCCCTCCCCCCCGGCGGCTCACAACTTTGCCCCGCACGGTCTACACGGCCGCTTCTCCTCCGGCACCGTGCCACCGCTTCCCGAACTTGAGCCCCGCGGCTCCCGCGCGCCGTCGCTCGCGCCGGGGGCCGGTAGTCTGTCGGTCTGTCCTTCGTTCCCCAGAAGCAACCGCTTATCGCTGCCTCCCACGCCCGCCCCGCGTGTCGCCCCGGCCCTTGAAGCCGCACTGGTGCTTGTGGAGACCGCCTGGCGGGTCCAGGGTTCCCAGCTCGCGGCAGCAAACCGCACGCTCCTCCCTCGCGGGCGCCCCAGCTCCAAGGCTACGGGCCGCCCTCCCGCACCGCCCTGCCTCTTCGCGGTGCCAGGAGTTGGAGCGGGCGCTGCACCCATCGGAGGATCGGGGGTCCCTGTCCCCTCCTGCTCCTTGGGAAACGAGGGGACCAGCGGCGGGGCCGGAATCTGTCGGTGTGGTGGCTGAGTGCGACACCCCGCGAGCGCAGGCAGCGGAGGCGCCGCGGTTGCTCCGGGCGCCGCGATAGGCAGGTGTGTGTGTGTCTGTGTGTGTGTCCAACGGCGACGCGCGCTGCCAGCTCGTAGGCTGGCGACAGATTGTGCTGGAATGCAAGGAATGCGCCAGGGACAGAGTCCGCACGGGCCACGGTCGCACTAGCGCCTTGCCGGCCCTGCTTTCCCCGCGCAGCCAGAGGTCACGGAGCATCTTCAGAGCTGGTGAGCTTCGTTCACTCTCCTGCCTCCGCTTCTCTCCCTGCGGCAGAGGGTGGCAGAGAGGGAAGCCTGGTAGTTTCTTGGGGCTCTAGCCTATGGTTCTGGGATTTTGCTGCATTGGTCCCCAGGACCATGAATTTGGGTGTCAGTGTAGCCAAGGTTATTGATCGTTGCACAAGGCTCTTGACAAGTTTGGTTTTGCAAGGTTTGGATAGAGCATTTTTTTTTTTTTAAACTAGGGTTTTCTGAGTACCCGCAGAGACAGAGGGCCGAACGTTCTTGAGTGACAAGCTTGCAGCTAACATATTTTAGGTGTATCAGAAAACGCCTTTTGGTGCTCCAGGTCCGGGCTGTACTGCGAGAAATCTTGAATGCATCACTGCTGTCATAAGGGTTGGAATATTTCCCCTCGTCATACTGGGCTGTGTTTAGGCCTCGTATAATACATAATGAATAGAAACAGAGCAGCAGTGTTTGGCCAGCGATGGGACAGATAGAACTGTCTGGTACAGTGAATTCGGGGCGTGTAAGTTACCACTGCAAGTAACCCGGAGACATCACAGTCATGTATATTTCAAGATGTAATTTATTAGTGGAAAGGGCCATTTCTCTCTCTGTCACCGAGTTTCACTGAATAAAAAGCACAGTCCTTCAACTTTTAAAGATTGGTAAATATGTATAAAATTAATAATGGTTACTATTCATGTTTTGGTCAGTTAATACAGAAAGGCAAAAATTTGACATATGCTCTCCCAGAACCGGGATTCAGTTTTTGCATTTGAGAAAGTAGAATTCGCCTCTTTTTAGATGGAGTGTATTGCGTGGAAGTATCTTCTTTTCTGATACCTGAGAAACAGTTGTGGAAAATGGCAATGTGAAAGCAAGAACAATGCCTGGAGGAACTGCTTCTAAGCTTGCCTTGTGTACTTTTCATTCCAGGCTGTTTGCTTTGAAGGCTGCAGGTACTATAAAACCCTCCGCATTCAGTAAAAGAAGAAGTCAGTTTTTCAGCCAGTCTCCAGTCTTCCGACCCCTACTTTGCATGCATCAAGGGCATTGAAAAGTCTGCGGGCATTTTAGTTAAGACCCAAGGGAGATGAAATGAAAGGTTGTGTCTTCTAGTTGTTACATTGTTTTTCAGGTATGCCTGTAATCAGTGAACCTTCTAATTTCGAGGGTTAATTCGCCTACAGTAACAATAGGGAGGATTTTGGGAAGTGTTTGTAAATGCCTACAGGAAACTTTTATTATGTAACAGTACATTATAACAGCTTAATTCTTGCTCCTTTAATTGGACTTCAAGATTGGAAAGTTAAAGCAGGAGGAGGAGGAAGTAGGTTCTGCAGCTCAGTGGTTGCCATTTACCTGGCGTGTGTGAGGCCCCAAGCCCATTTCCTGCTCTTACTCCCTAAAACGTAAAAGAGAATTTAGTTTCTCTGATGCATCAGAAATGAAAAATTTTGTTCAAGTATGCAGAGTGTATATGAGCATTGGGCAGTTAAGTTTCACCTGCTTCAGGTAAAAGCAGGCTTTCAATTGGAAATGTATCCTGTTTGTTAGGAAGGCTTAAGAAGAGGCTCATAATCTATAATCCTTGGGAATATCAAACTGTTCTGGCCAAAGCCTTTACCTTCTATTATATAAGGAGAAGGTGCTGCATTTGGCATGTGAATGCTGCATGGAAGACTCGGGAATGAGAGGGATTAAGTATAGTGCTGATTCTTACCGCTAATGTTTTTGGAAGGAGGTAGAGTAGCAGGGAAATGTTGGCAAGGCTGAAAGAAGGAGCAGCTGCTGCTGAGCCAGAGAGAAAGTCACATGCATTGTTGCTGCATTTACAGGCTGCATAAAGCAAGATAATCCCGTGAATGGATCTGACATAATATAAGTTTAAAGAATCCGCTACCCATTTCAATCTAATAAAAACCTGAGCAATTGTATAACCTTGAGATTTCAGATTAAGTCTGCATTAAATCATAACTGCAATTTTATTTCTTCTCTGTAGAAATTGGCAAAATAAATTGAAAAAATTTAAACTACTTACGTTGATTTTTAAAAATCTAGTTTTTGTCATCTTTTAAACAGAAAGG
Source organism: Microtus oregoni (assembly GCF_018167655.1). Classification (NCBI taxonomy): domain Eukaryota; kingdom Metazoa; phylum Chordata; class Mammalia; order Rodentia; family Cricetidae; genus Microtus; species Microtus oregoni. The sequence continues at coordinate 13,938,772 of NW_024543096.1, forward strand.
TGCTCCCCTCCCCCCCGGTGTTATCCAGAGATCTGTTTAAATAGATTTTCCTAGCCAGCATGACGCCAGCCACATGGCAAATTGTGACCCTTACCTGACTCCTTTCAAAAATCAAGATTATTTTGAGAATGGCCTATATACTGATGTTTTTAATTTACTTTGAGAAATAGCTCCTTGCTTAAGTAGAAAACAGCTTTCTCTTTCAGTTGATGAAAAGTAGAGTTTGTCGTAGGGTTGTTCTAGAACATAAACATCCATGGAGTTGTACGTCCCTTTGGAGAGTTGCCCTCAGCTTTCTGGGATGACTCCTTCTTCCATATGGCAAATTAGCTCTCGTACCTTTCTGCGTTGAAGGGGAAGATGGCTCTGAAACGGAACACCAGTGGATAAGATGCATTTGGAGAATTAAGTAACTGTTTCATGGCCAAACCTTAACCACAGATGGTCATGCCAGAGAAAGGTAAAACTGTAAGGGCCGTGGATATCAAGCTTCATGTGGGTGCAAAGAATGATGTGGCAGCCATCAGCTAGCCAGCCATCTTCATGCCAGGAGTGAGAATCCCAGTAAGGGGATCAGGCCTGAGGATGCCAAGACCTACAGCTATGATTGTGATGGGCTCACAGCACCGAAGTTCTTCTCACATTGCCACTTAATAATTCAGTGGAATTCTCTCAGTCTTTGGGGGGCATGTTACAGTGACTAAATAGGGGGTGTGTGACAAGAAGGTACGCCTCAGTTATATATAGAACTGCTTCACATATTTGTTGGCTAAATTGCCTTTTTTCCTATCATGGCTTAGATTTCCTGTTACCTGATTTGCTCATAAATGTTGGTCACATTGCTTGTCATTTTATTATTCATAGCCTTGATAACATAGTTATGACTCATAATGATTCACGGCCAATGGTAAATTGTCAATAGGGGTTAAATTATAAAGTTTTAATGGTATAAAATATGTAAAATATGGAAGTCTCAGAACTCCTAGGCATTTTTCGGGTGCCGAATAGTGCCTGGTTGGATAGATGATAGATGTTGTAGATAGCCCCCCCCCCCCCAGCTTAGAGCTGCCAATAGAGTACATAGAGGGAGAGCAGAGGAGCCAGTAAGTCTTTCCATGACAGCCACAGTGTGAGCAATTTCTCCTGTTAGTGTCTTAGTTATGGTTTCTATTGCTGCGACAAAACACCATGACCAACAAGCAAGTCGGGAAGGAAAGGGTTGATTTGGCTTATGCTTCCACAATGCTGGTCATGACTGAAGGAAGTCAAATAGGGCAGGAACCTGGAGTTAGGAGCTGATGCGGAGGCCATGGACGGGTGCTTGCTCAGCCTCCTTTCTTATAGAACCCTGGACCACCAACCCAGAGATCACACCACCCACAGTGGGCAGCCCTGCCTGACCACCAGTCACCAATTAAGAAACTATCTTACAGGCACATAGTACGGAGGCATTTTCTCAGCTGAGGTTCCCTCCCTTCAAGGCACTCTAGTTTGTGTGTCGAGCTGACATAAGACTAGCCAGCACAGTTAGCCTCTGTATTACACATGAATTCAGTGATTGTGATCCTTCGCTATCAGCACCGTCACATTTGTCTGGTTGGAGGAGAGGAAGCCCTGTTAAGGGGACCAAGGCCATTTACCCAGAGTGTAGACGTGGTGCCTAGCGTCTGGATAGAGTTGCGCGTATTGCGTCATAAAATGCCACTGTGTAAAAGTGTGCTTGTAGTTGAACTGGGGCCATCCGAGTACAGTGGAGGCCTTTGGATCCTGCTCTTGGAACTTGGAATGCAATTTTTCATAGAAATTCAACAGTACACGTAACAAACTTTGAAACCCTAGATGGATGGGACCTGGACATCTGACCAGTTGTTGTACAGACTTCACAGGTGCTAACATATTCAATCCTCTTTTATATTCCAAACTCAAGAGATGTAAATTGGGAGGCAGAATGAGATGATCTGGTACTAAACTTTACCACTTTGACAAACTCATTGGGATAGCCTCCTTGGATACCAATGATCCAAACTTCAAGTTTCCTAAGCATGCCTATAGATCATCTCGTTCTCCTTCATGTCCCAAGTCATAACAACAGAAAAGTTGAGGTTCCATTATGGGATTTGTTTTTGTTTTTCTGAGTTGGGATCTTACCCTGAAGCCTAGGCTAGCCTGGAACTCGCTGTATAGCTTAGGCTGGTCTCAAGCTCAGGGCAATCTTCCTGTCGTCAGGTTAATGAGATTATAGGCATGAGCCACCCACCTGCTCTGCCTGGCTCCACCCTCTTAACATAACAGTCTTACTATGCAGTTCTGGCTGTTGTACTCTGTAGACCAGAATGTTCTCTCTAGACTCACTCTGCAGACAAGAATGGCGTCAAACTCATAGACATCTGCCTGCCTCTGCGCCCCCCCCCCCCCCAGTGCTGAGATTAAAGGCGTGACCACTGTGCCTGCCAGCAAAATATTAGAACTTCTTTCATGTTAATTACAAATTGTGTGTGTATGTAGGGGTATAAGGGTACATAATTGTGCCAGGGCACCTGTGTGGAGGTCAAGGGACATCTTGCTTTTCATGTTCTACTATGTAAGTTTGGGCATTGCATGTGGTCAGCTAGCAGGTGGCTTTACCTGCTAGGCCATCTCCTCTCCCTGATTGCTGGCCCAAGCTTTAGTGGAGTTGTTTTTTTTTTTTTCTTTCCCACATTTGTTTGCTTGCTTTTGATTTTTGTTTTTCAATAGTATTTAGAGGATTGAGGAGAGAAGTTAGATCATAAATGTTTGCAAGTTCTCACCCCGAACTCACAGCTCAGTTGAAGATTAACTGTAGGACTTGCTAGTGAGCAAGGCTCCTAGGAGTACCCCCAAGGGATGTGTCATCATCAACAGCCAGCGGTCATTCGGTTCTGGCACCGTGGTTCATCTTTTGGTCTAATTTTGGTCATCTGTAAAATGGAGTGCTCTGAGTACCCACCTTATGGTGACTCTGAGGATTAAATAGGTTAGCACATGCCAAGTCTGTACAAGACCTGACTCAACACTTAAATACATCATTACCTTTCTTCTTATGGTGTTGCTTTCTAAGACCCTCTTTAGCATCTACTGTATGTAGACCAAGTGACTGACTGGCCTTCAGAGCTACTACTGCCAAATGACTATGGACATAAAGTAGATTGAGGGAGAAATAAACTGCTCTAAACATTTGAAAGATAGTTTAAGCAAGCCAACAGACGGTGGTTTGTAAAGATATCAAGAGGCCCTAGTTCTAGCTGTGGCTCTGCCACGGGGCAAGTATGTCCCTTGAACTAACCACTAACTCCCCTGGGCATTAGTTTTCTTACGCATGAAAAGTAGGAATTGCACTATGGTCTCTGAGTACTTCTACTACTTACGTTCACAGATCTTAGAGCATTGAGCATTTTCTTTCTGTTATATTTCTTTCCTCAGCAAGAATGTGCTGTCTTCTTAAGAATTTACCTTATTACAATTTACCCGTTGGCATAAAGGGACAACATTTAAGTTGTAGGCCTGAAATGCTCAGCTTCCGGAGACGCAGGTGTGCAGAGGATTGTGGGTATGGGGTGGCAGCCCTGAGGTGTGGAATGAAGGGGGACATGGAGGCTCAGCAAGGCGGCAGCCAGCAGGAGCTGAGCAGCCAGCTCTAGGGATGCTGTGCACTGCACAGCACTGCACACGGTTTGCCACAGCTCTACCCTTAGGGCCCATTTGTTAACCACCAGGCCCCATTGCGCATTGGAGCTTCAACCGAATTTTCCAAATGTGAAATAGAAGCGTAGGGGAACAAAGGATAGTAGCTCAAGTGAACTAATCTTGCTGGCATGAGGAAGTGCCTCTTACTATTTGCTTGGATGATTTGATTAGCCTCAAGGAAATTCAACAGATAGGGCATACAATTGTTCCTCTGAAAAGATATTTTCTGTGACTCCTTCATGTTCATAGGGACTTCCTGGTCCATATTTCATACAATGTGGACTCTTTAAACCCAACTCTTAATCCTTACCATATAGTCTGCTTATCATCATTCAGAAATTAAGGTGGATTTCAACTGGACGGCCCAACTTAGTTTTGTGTTCTTCAGTAAGAAGAGAAGACAATGAATTTAATGGAGAGAACATGTCCCATGTTCTGCTCTCTTTCATAAGGGTGTGGTGGGCTGGAGGTGGTGGCTAAAGAACTGATGTGTATACATTTTTCAAATATTAGCTTAAAAGCTCTGAAGTTGGCCATTTTCCTTAATGTCTTGTTTTCAAAGGGCAAATGACTAACACAGATGCACTACTATATTAGACTTCTTAGTGTCATACCAAAGTAAACACTTGGACAGGCCATTTGGTGTGTGTACCTTTACAGAAAACATAAATACAAAATGACAGTTAAGAATAATTAAACTTTGCAATGAAGAGAACTTTGTTTTCAGATTCCCTTGGCCATACAGGAGACAAAGGTAAGTTAGCAGTAACTTTTAACCCTGCATGCAACCAGGGGTCTTAGCAAGGAGACTGCAGACAAGTCATGGTTCAGACATGTGTTGGCGTGGGCTATGTGGCATCTGTCTTTTAGGAATCCTTCTCAAGTTTCATAACCTGGTTAGGGAAGGTAAGACATGTGGACCAAAGACTAACAACAACCCACCCGTCTTGGTTTACAAATAGACCTGTAAAATTGTTTGATCGGTGTTAAGGATGAGCTGTAAAGTGACTACAATTTAGCTTTTATTTCTTCTCAATTGCATGTTTATTAGTTGATAGATTATTCAAATCTAAGGAGTTAGATGTGCTGTCTACTGTCATTGGCTTTATTTGTAAAAGGCTTCCAGCAGTAAGATAGTGACATCAGAACAAGTTGCCGTCATGAATCTGATTACATCTCTGGGAACAATTTACTCATTGCTACTGTAAATAATTAACCGTAGTGAAAATGCCGTAACTGTGGCAGAGTGACTGATGACTTGAGACTTGCCATTTAGTAAGTTCTTATTTTCTGAAAAGAATACCCCAGTAGTGTGTTTTGTGGTTTCTTTCATCTTGTGTGCAATTTATAAATCTTTCTAAGTCTGAACTTACTATTAATAATAGTCTCTTCCATTGCTACAAATAAACAAAAGAATGATTTAAAATCTCACAAGACGTCTGTTAGAATGAACAGTCCCATTGAACCCTACCTTGACTCTTAGTCTCAAGCACGGAGGGAAAATTTCCAGTTATTGTCATCTATTGAATAAGCAGCAAGGGACAATTTTAATACAACAATAAGGAATCAGAAACGTTGCCTGGACAGCTATTAATTTGAGGTTGATGAAAAATAACTTTGCTGTTAAATGTCCACCTTAGTTCTTTGCAGATAAAAATATGTCAGTCTGTAATCTATCACCCATTGTCAAGTATCAGTTTTTCAAAATGGTCTTCAGAATTTAAAAAACAGTTTTCAACGGATTAATTAAATCTGTAAATCACCTATTGTGGCATCCAGTGACTATATGTCAGTTCATGGGCAAATGGTTCTTCCCCCCCTAACCAATTCAGCAGCAGGGATTCAGGTCTTCCTGTGACTAATCTTGAACCCCATGGGATAAAGAATGAAGGAATGAGTTATGAAACATTTGCCTATGCTTTTCAACAATTCCTTCTTTTAGGTTGCTTTGGTAAACTGAGATCTGTGTTTATAGTGCATGATGCTTCAGTGAAGACTTTGATTTTTTTTTTATTTTAAAAAATTTCTTTTTTGCCATTTACTAGATAAGGAATTCATTTGTCAATTTCCCTGGTAACAGAATTAATTAGAAAATTTAAAACAGATTGATTCATCTTCATGTAGCCCTAATTGTTTGGATTATAACTATGGTGATATAAAGCTTTTTCTGAAATTATCAGTTGGCAGCTGTCAGGTGCCAGGACCAGCTTGGTCAGGTTTTGGAAATTTGATACTGAGCAAACTTGATAGCTTGTCTCTTGTGACTTAGTATAGGTTGTATGCCTTAACTGAATGCTTGGGACCAGAAACGTTTAGATTTTGGAACTGTTCTTTTCATTTGTAATATTTGAATAGACTTTACTAGTTAAACACCCCACCTGAAAATACAAACTAAAAATTGTTCCAAAATCTACAAAATTATTAGGAATATTTTATTATTTTTTAAATATTTATTTATTATGTATACAATATTCTGTCTGTGTGTATGCCTGCTGGCCAGAAGAGGGCACCAGACCTCAATACAGATGGTTGTAAGCCACCATGTGGTTGCTGGGAATTGAACTCAGGACCTTTGGAAGAGCAGGCACTGCTCTTAACCTCTGAGCCATCTCTCCAGCCCCTATTAGGAATATTTAGAAATTTATTCTTTGACAGTCTCACACGTATGTGCAATGTATCTTGAAACTTAGAACTTAAGAAGATTTATGCATTTGTTTGTATGTGTGTGCCTGGGTGTATGTATGTGTATTGAGTGTGTGCAGGTGCTTTTTGAGTCCAGAAGTGGGAGCTGGATCCCCTGGGTGGGAGGTACCGGTGGCTGTGACCCACGCAGTGTGGGTGCCGGGAAACAAAGCCAAGACTCTACACAAGCAGCGTGTTCTCTTAACGGTTGTACCTTCTCCCCAGCTTTCTAAACTTAGAACTTTTGGGTACCAACATCATACTGAAAGGATTCAGTTTGGAGAATTTAATTTCAAATCTTTGAATAAGGAATTCTTAACCTGTAGTACTTTTTGTATGTTTAGGATTAAAGACAAAAGGACATATAAAGTCTAGAGTTTTTAGACGGAAAATGTTATTAAATCCTAAGTATATCATTGGCACTAAAATTATGCAAACCAAATGAGAATCTACATATCTTGTTTTGGCCCTGTAAAGTAAGCCAAACCAAACCTTTAATAGTGTCATTAGAAACATTCTTTTGCATCTATGGTCTTTTCCTCAGGTATTTAATGTAATAAAGTTTGAATACGTTTCTTCTGGAGAAACCCTCCAGAGACAGGGCTTCTCTGTGTAGCCCTGGCTGTCCTGGAACTCACTCTGTAGACCAGACTGGCCTAGAACTCAGAGATCTGCCTGCCCCTCACTCCTAAGTGCTGGGACTAAAGGCATGGATCACTACTGTCCAACATGTCTTCCTCATGTTACTATTAGTACAAGGTCTTGTTGCGTAGCCTGGGCCAATCTTGAACTTGCTATTCTCCTGCCTTCCCCTCTGCAGTGCTGGCAACAGTCATGTGTCACCACCCAGCTCAAGTATACTTAATTAAGTGCAATTTTTTTTTTTCGTGTGTGTGTGTAGGTCAGATGGCACCCCCAGGTTTTGGCTGGTCCTCATCTTCCACCTTGTTTGAGAGGAGGTCCCTTAGTTATTTTTTTGGCTGAGCATGCCAGACCTGTGAGCTTCTGGGAACTGCTGTGCCCGCTTCCTGTCTTCCCGGAGGCACACTGCGATTACAGAGGCTCCTGCTGCAGCATGTTTTTCGTTTTGTTTCTCCTTTGGGTTCCGGGCATTCAAACTCACTGAACCATCTTCTCAACTCTTAATTGAAATTTCAGTTGTGAGATGATTATGAATTTACACGTATTTATGAAAAATAATACAGAAAAATCTGATAAAGCTTTTACCCAGGTTCCCTCTGTGTCTAGCATAGGTAACTGTAGTCCGGTGTGACCTAGACCCAGCCAAGACCCCGAACATTTCCACCACACACAGCTCCTCCCGTTACCTCCTGTGGGAATACCCACATCTGGGCAGCCCCCTTAATGCCTATCACCTTTCACAATTGTGTTATATATGATGATGCATAATAGTCTTACAAAAAAGAGAGGGCAGGGAGGACCCCATGGGTAAGTTGGTGGCCCCATCATCCTGAAAACCTGGATTAGATCCTGGGAATCTGCCTACAAGGGAGCTCTCGGCCTTCTCTGTGAGCTCCAGGCCACTCAGAGACCCTGACTCAGAAACAACGGGGAAAGTGACTGTAGAATGACACTGGAGGTTGCCCTCTGGGCACCGCACACTTGCACAAATGTACAGACCCACGTACACACAGAAACGTGTACACACACACACAAACATACACACACACACAAATAAAATGAAAACATTTTCATGCACCAGGCTAATAGGCCTGACCAGTATGATGTAAAATGAAGATGGTATCCTCCCTCCTGTGTGTTTGTAATGACCTCCCTTGCCAAGCTTTTAAAGCTGGGTGGGGCTCTTCCCTTTTCCTGAAACATTTTCTAAAGTTTCTATTGCCCCCCCCCATTGTTTTACGGGTTATTATGTACATTTTCTGTTAGAGGAAAATGCTGAAAGCATTTCTGGCCTAAATAAAGTCTTCGTGGTCATTACGTTAATCTAATTAGTTTTTAAAAATATCTTTTCTACCTTGATGTCAAGCATGTTGATTTCATAATTTAAAGTAACACCATACATATTACTTAGCTGGTTTCATTCTTTGTTCCATATTGCTTCTGTTCATTTAAACATGTTCATTATTAATATTTCAACCTTCTGAAATAAGATGTGAGAATGTATACATTGACTCCTTAAGGAATCCTAAATTATAGCTATACGAGATGTTCCTTTGATGCTCTGCTTAAAAAAAAGTTCCTTTTCCTACATTTGTTCAGTGTAACCTTTCTTTCCTCCCCTGTCAACGATCCTGCGGACATGAAACCTTCCCTGGCCTTTCCTTCTACTGTGCTCCAGATTTAAGCCTCTCTTCTGTCCTTGTCAACACCGCGTGCCGGGCTCTGTTATGCGCATCTGTCACGTTGTGTTGTCCTTATTTTCTTTACTGTTTCCTGGCTATTCTGTTAGCCTCACTGGGTTGGGGCTATGTCACAGGCATCATTGTAATTCTCTCACCTAGCAGTGTTCCTGACAGATAGTAAGCACCAGATGCTTGCTGTGAGTGAGGGAATAATTAAATACTTTGTTTACACCCTAAAAGACTGCTCTTTCCTCTGGCTCCAGTATCTCTTCATTGATTATCCTAAATGATCATATTCAGACTTATAGAACACCATTTAAGGCCCTTCATTGTCAAAATCTAGGTTTGTTTTTTGAGACAGGGTCATTAGCCCTGATTGACCTGGAACTCACTATGTAGACCAGGCTGACCTGGAACTCACAGCGATCCATCTGCCTCTGCTTTGCTAGTGCTGAGATTAAAGTTGTGAGCCACCGTTCATGATCCTTCCTTTCTACTTACTGTTTCCCATCTTCCCCCCCACGTGTGCAGAACGCTTCAGTCCACCACCAATACCTCATTCCAATCCCACCCCTTCTGTTTGGCCTAAGGATGGAACTCGGGTCTTCAGGCTTGGGCAAACACCTCTACCCACAGAACCATCACTCTGGTCTAGCAAATTTTTTTTTTTTTTTTACTTCTTCCCAGGCTTTTAATTATAATTCTCCCATGATAATTTTTGTTGTTATATTGGACTTTGGTGTCTATTGGTTAGCCCTTCTTTGGCTGTTTGCTTCAAATAGAATGTGTTTTTGGTGGAGACGTAGTTCTTGTCTTTCATGTTATCCTAAGTGATTCATTTCGCGTTGAGGTGGCTGGGGAAATAGTGTTGTCTGGAGGGCAAGGTTAGCACCTAATTGAGATGGACTCAAAAGCATGAACTCATCTTCATCCCTGGCATTTGCTGAGGGCTCATGAGGTGCCAGTCTCTGGTGTATGCTGAGGTGTTTAAGACCCCACAACAGACAGTTAGAACATGAGTCTGTGGTGTATGATGAGGTGTTTTGAAGACCCCACAACAGACAGTACAAACATGAGCAGGGTTTGCTTCTCCAAGTTACCTTTTATTTTTATACTGTACTTTCTCATATCAAAGAGTTAAAGCTATAAACCATAGAACAAACACATTTACTTATTGAAATTTTAATTTTAACAAAGGAAAAAGTGTGTGTGTTTGAAGCTCCCAGCTTGTGCTGTTCCATATGGTGCCTCTGGCCTTATGAGCTATTTAAATTGAAAATGTGGTCCTGTACTCATACTAGCCAGATTGGAAGCCACATTGCAGAACGTTCTAGTGGAAGTGGCATAGAGAGGAACTGGGACCATTTACAAGTAAATAAAAGTGTAGCTGCTTTGTAGACTAAGCAAGGTGACAGAGCCTTGCAGTTCCAGGACACACTATCACAGACACTTATTCTGGAGGTCCTAAGGGACTTAGAAGCCTTCTGCTGTGACTGAGGGACCAGGATGGGAGACAGCAGAAAAATCAAAAAGAATTCTAGAAGTTTCTGTTCCTGAACTTGTGTGCAGAGGCCAAATACACATATTCTTACCCTAAATCAAGTAGCAAATTGAGGAATGGATTATGCATATACAAGGATGTGTGATGTTACACTTGTTTTCATTGCTATCAAGCTTTTTGGTATAGTTTATGTATTGTTATTTTGTGCATTAGTGTTTTACCTACTTTTATGTCCCTGTGACGGTGCCAGATCTTCTAGAGCTGAAGTCATAGATAGTTGAGAGCTGCCATGTGGGCACTAGGACTAGAACCTGGGTCCTCTGTAAGAGCAGATGCTCTTACTGACCCCGAGGACTCTGTCCAGCCATCTTCCACCTCTCTTGTCGCCGTTTATATGCATCAGACCTTGAGGTTTCCAGTTTTTTGCTTCCCACCCCAGCACAGGTCTGCTGAGACCTGCAGGAACAGAAATGGCAGAGACCTTAACTTCAAAGAGCTTTGGTTAAAGATTACACAAGATTCTGGGGACAAAGGAGGAGGAAATTATTGTCCTGCCTCTAATTTGCAGCTTTGCTTTTGAAATCAAGCTGAAACACTCGTCAGCACACATGGAAACCATTATACACAGAGCAAGGTGCCCCACAACGTTCATTTAGTATGCAGAGGGCCACCCTGCATCACAGCCACAGGGAAGGCAGAACTTCGCCTCCTCTTGGTTTTTCTCTCTAATCTGGTTTGAAAATTTCCATAAACTAGGTTCATGGCAAAGGGTAAAATACAGTATGAGTTGCCTCAAATACTTGGATTTTAAAATTTAAGCTTCTAACATGGAAAATGTGACAATAGTTTCCCTCTGTTGCCCGTGTCTTATTTTGTATGGTTGCAAAAGGTGAGATGGTGTCCTTTCCCACCGGAGGTGTCAGGCGAGAGTGTGCAGGACCCTCTGTCTCAGTTGGGTTATAAAGTGATCAGGACTGAGAGGATCAGCCTAAAGAAAATGACCTACTCTACCTGTTTTGGTCCATTTTAACTTCCGGTCTCGTACTGAAGCAGGGAAAGAGGTGAGGAAGAATGTGTTTGCAGTTCACCTCCTCGGGAGCATTTCCTTAGCGATCTTTAAGATGTTGGCTACCTGTAGAATGAGACGGAATAATTTAGGCGTGTTTAATTTTTCAGTAATCAGAAAGTGTTTCATGCCTTTGTTAAGTTTAATGGAGTCTCTAAAACAGGGATTACTTTGCAGTGACTAGTTCTTCTCTTTGAAATGATACTTAGTTCAGTAAGTGACAGTTAATGGAGGGAAGTTATTGTCCCAGCCTGTAGCTGTGAATAAGAACACACACACAGGCATCCATTGATATTTCGGGCGGCTGCTGCTGCTGCTTTGTCAGATGGAGCAGAAGAGGAGAGCAGCCTCGGTTACAGCACGTCTCCTTCGTATGCACCAGTGTGTGGCTGCAGTGCTGTGCACGCGCTGAAATAAGGCACATAACTCCATGTCAGCACTTGAAGGCTTTTTTTTAAACAATGAGCAAAATGTTAGACATTTCAATGTGAATAGCTCTCACGATCCAGAAAACACGAGCAGACAATTTAATTGTTCTTGACTATAAAAATCAAGTCTGATATTAACTTTAATCCAGGGATCTATTCATGTAGGGTTTTCCCCTGATTTTAAGCAAGAAGTAAATTTGCATGCCTAAGCATCCACACTGATGTAACATTCAGAAAGAAGTGCACGTGACTCGTGACCCAGCCTCTTCCCTGACCCCTCTACCCTGTCCAGAAGCAGGACTTCTTTCTTTTAACACTCTCTCCACCAAAGCCTTGTCTTGGCCCTAGTTCTCCTTGACCTTCAAGGTTCTGTGAGATTTTTTTTCTTTTTCGGGCCTGGTAGTGAGTGTTCTTGGAGGACCTAGTGGGAGGGTGGAGCAGAGTCTTGAGGTTGTTTTTGTAACTGCTTAGATAAATTGCTCGTAAAATGGAGGGCTTAGAAACACTGATAGAAAACGTGGGGCGTTCCACCAACTCCTCTCTTCCCCTCCACCAACTCCTCTCTTCCCCTCCAGCAACTCCTCTCTTCCCCTCCACCAACTCCTCTCTTCCCCTCCAGCAACTCCTCTCTTCCTCTCCACCAACTCCTCTCTTCCCCTCCACCAACTCCTCTCTTCCCCTCCACCAACTCCTCTCTTCCCCTGCAGCAACTCCTCTCTTCCCCTCCAGCAACTCCTCTCTTCCCCTCCACCAACTCCTCTCTTCCCCTCCACCAACTCCTCTCTTCCCCTCCAGCAACTCCTCTCTTCCCCTCCACCAACTCCTCTCTTCCCCTCCACCAACTCCTCTCTTCCCCTCCACCAACTCCTCTCTTCCCCTCCAGCAACTCCTCTCTTCCCCTCCACCAACTCCTCTCTTCCCCTCCACCAACTCTTCTCTTCCCCTCCACCAACTCCTCTCTTCCCCCTCCACCAACTCCTCTCTTCCCCTCCACCGTTTTTGTTGTTTTGGGGGAGAGTCTTGCTGTGCGGTCTAGCCCCTTCTCAAATTTGAGGTTCTCCTCTCTTAGCCTCTGAAGAACAGGGTTACAAATGAGTACCACCCTGCTGCACCCATCTTTCTTTCTGCTAGAAGAACTGATGCAGACCTCTTAAAAAAGGTTTGTTTTTAGTTGGGGGTGAGGATGGGCAGTGTGCATCCAAGCTGCCCCTGGGGGGGGGGCAGCTTATTGGGTCCTGCAGGAGCTGGAGGCCCCTGTCAGCTGCCTAGCTTGGGCATTAGAAATCAAACTTTGCTAGAACAATGCTGGTTTTTGCCCATTTCCCCAGCTCCCTTTACATTACATACCTTTTAATAGCTCTTTGAAGAAGCTTGTCTTTGCATTTGAATCCCTGGCCTCCTATTGGAGTTTGTTTGTTTGGATACTGCGTATGTGCTGTCTTCTCACTAAATCTAGCCTTAAAAAGTTACAAACTGACTTATTTATGTTTCCGTCAGTAGTACTCATCCAAATGCTTGGCACAATTACAGCTCTGATGCCTCAGCATCCCTTTCTCAGGCGGCCTGGTCTGTGTGTCTGTGCACATGGCCATCCTTGGCAGGAACTGTGTGCTTTGTTGGCCGAGGCCCCTGGTGATGACCTTGCCTTAGGTCCTACCATGGAGGAGCCACATGGTAGACTTAACTTCAGGCTGAGTGCAAGAAACAATGGCAGTCACATTGTTCACCTTTGTAGTCTGGGCTACTCACACCATTGTGCCATCTACTTCTTCAAGCAGCTTTGAGTCTTCAAGTTGAAAAATAGTGGTTCTTAAGCTGTGACCTGCATCCCTAGCCAGTTACCATGTTAATAGACCAGAAATTCAGGTTATAAAGGATGCATTGATCTTCTCGACAGTGCCTTCCGCCATTTCATTCATTCACTCACTCACTCACTCACTCATTCATTTTATTATTTACTCATTTATTGTTTTCCGAGATAGGGTTTCTCTTTATAGCCCTAGTTGTCCTGGAACTCGCTCTGTAGACCAGGCTGGCCTGGAACTCACAGAGATCCACCTGCCTCTTGCTCCCAGGTGCTGGGATTAAAGGCGTGTGTCACCACAGCCCAACTGCCATTTTACTTTATTGAATTTATGTATGTAAAGTTTATTTTTATTTGTGTGTGTGATGTGTCACAAGTGTGAGGGTGCCCATAGAGCCCAGCAGAGGGGGTAGGAGTTATCGGTGGTTGTGATCTGCCTGATGTGGGTTCTGTGAATGAAACTTGAGTCTTCTAAAAAAGCAAAAAGTATTCTTAGCAACAGAGTCGTCTTTCTAGAACTGTATCTCTCATTTTATTGATTAATTTTTATGCTTAATTTTAAGGTTTAGCTATGTGAATTCCTTTTGAATTTTTAAATTTTTTAATTACTGAAAAACAAAATCCCCATAAACTCAATCCACGAATTTGATGGAATCCAGATATAACCAATAATTGACATTACAACCATTTTTAAAATGGAGTAGCAATTCCTTTCTTTCTCCCTCCCTTCCTCCCTCTTCTTCCTTTCATCCCTCCTTTCTTCCTTCCTTCACGATAGGGTCTTTTCATAGTCTGGCTGACTTCTAGCTCACAGAAATCCAGCTGCCTATGCCTCCTGAGTGTGGGTATTAGACGTGTGTACCACCACAGCCAACACAAAGTATTTTCATATTTAAAATGTACTGTTATCCGAACAGTAGACAGTAGTAGCCTGGTAACTGAAATGTTCATTGTAATAGGAATCAAGTGATTTGTCCTAGACTCAGAAGTTCTTCCTATGTCACCCAAAGACTCTCTGTTTTGAACTTATTTTTTTTCTGTTTTGTTGTTATTGTTGTTTGTTTGAGACTGAGTCTTGTTGTGGCCTTGTATATTTACGAAATACCCTAACCTGGGTTCATTTAAGGAGCTAGCCTGAGTACAGCATCTGTCTAGTGTGCATTGATAGGTCAGCAAGCAAACGTGGAGCTAAACTGGGGAGACTATCAGAGGACCTAGGAGTTGCATAGGAGAAATTGCTGAGGGGGTGGGACGGACAGATAAGTGGAAGGCAGCTGTGGAGACTTTTGTCTTCTCTCAATGAGGTCCAAGCAGTTTGCTGCTTCAAGGGTGGTATCTTAAATCCAAAAGTTGCACTTGGAGAAGGAAAAGCGTTTGGCCGTGCCGCCCTGCCCATTTGAATGTGAAAATGCAGTCCAGCTCTGCCGCCACAGTTCCATACATAGTGGTCCTGTGGAATGCAGAGTTGTTTACCTTGCGAGGACAATGAGCTCACTCTAGCCAGCCAGCCACACCTTCCTAGAGTGTGCATATCAGATTGCTTATACTATATATACTATATATTGTAGGGATAAGTCCAAGTCCAGCCCATTGGGGGCATGTTTGCCTCAGGCTAATATTTACCTATAAATCTGCCGGGCGTGCGCCCAGCCGCCCCTTCTGCTTCCTGTTCTCCACAGGAACCCCGTGGTACTGTAAGTCTATTTCTACATTAAAGCTGTATATATTTTTTACAATCTGTCTGCATTCATTTTACGCCACTACAATATATACATATTTTATATATGAATTCACACTGTCCAGAACTGTACAGTTGTCAAGAACTGTATCACTGTTTTGCTCTAATTTGTTCACTGCAAAGTCTTCCCTTCCTAGGTTCCCTATCCCGAACTTGTTAATGAGTAGGAACAAATTCAGACAAGAAAGTACTTGGTGTTGTCTGCTCATCATTATATCCAAGTAAAGTAAGATCTGTGATCAGTAATTGCACTGCCAAAAAAACCCGAAAGTGCTCTAGTTGGTTAGGTACCTCTGAAGTAGTACTGATGATGGCCACCTTTCCCTAGCTCTTAAGTCTGAACCATATCCCTATGCCGGATGAGTAAGACACATGGGAGCTAATGCATTCTATGCACTCAAATATATAGAATGAATTTATGATATGTGTTCGTCAATGCCTGGGTCAAGGAGGAAAGTTTTCTGACAGTGATAAATAGCGTAGTCCCTGTTGTTTCAAGGCCAATAGAAGCATCCTCAAACTGGGTCCATAATGAATGTATAGCAGTGCTTCCCGGGCAACAGATGTTGTCCGTCAGCTAATCTATGTAGGAATTCATGTTACCCTCGTGTTCCTCTCCCAAACACTGGAGACTACCTAGGCTAGCCCAATTAGAGGGGTGACTTTTGCAAATAAGGAAAAAGTTCATCCAAAAGAGGAGAATAAATATTTCCTTGTAGCAGAAATACCAGCTCCTCCAGCTCCAAACTGAATTACGGCCTGATTCTCAGGTGGTCAGCTGCAGAGCACAAGAATGGAATCACAGGCTTAGGTAGAGTCCCTGAAATTTTGTTATCTAGCTAGGATTAGACAGAGTTCCAATTTTATAGTGATGTTTTGTTTGTGTTTTAACAAATACAACTTGCCTAAAAATCAGGGTGCAGAGCTAAGCCACTAGAGGCCAGGAGTGGTGGGACACACCTTTAATCCCAGCACTGGGGAGACAGAGACAGGGATCTCTGCTAGTTTAAGGCCACCCTGGGCTACATGAGATTGAATCTGTCTAAAAGAGAAACAGAGCTCACACAGAGGTCATCCTAGCACTTGGGTCCCACGCCTTTCCTTAATCCCAGCACTAGGGAGGCGAAGACGGGGTGATAAGTCTGGGTGGAGAGAGGAACAGGAAGTGGAAGGAGACGGTCAAAGGACAGGATCGCCCCTTTGGTCTGAGGATTTGCTAGAGGTAAAAGGTCTTTATGATGCCTGGCTGCACTGTTTCTCTGATCTCTCAGCTTTTACCCCCTAATATCTGACTCTGGGTTTTATTTATTAAGATCAATTAGAATTCATGCTACACAATTTCCTAGGAACAGTTAACATTTTAAAATTGCTAAGTTAGGGGCCTGGCAAGATGGTTGAGTCGGTAAAGGTGCCTGCCACTAAGTCTGACTGCCTGAGTTTGATCCTCAGGACCCAGCGGTAGAAGGAGAAAAACAACTCTTGTAGGTTATCCCCTGTCAGGAGTCCCTAAAGGAAAGCCGCACACCTGCTCAGCTGTGGACACTGACTCCAGTGGGGTAAGCTGGGGAGTGAGTGGACTGTTACCCATACATGTAACTAAGAGAGACTAAGTCTATTCTACTCAGCTCCTGTGTTTTAAAGAGAAATTCCCAGTTCAAGCTGGAAACGGTCTTCTCCTAAAATAGACTGGGAATTTTGGAGAACATACTTTTCAGATTTATTTTTTATTTTATTTTTAAGGGCGTGGTATGAAGCATAAAACTAACTTCATGTTAGTTACAAGATGAGAAGTTGTACAGTAGAAATTATAATTTCTTCTAGACGATACCATCTTGTTTTTTTAAATTAGGCAATCACTGAGAAAAATCAATTTCCGAATCTTAACAGTAATCACTTTAAGCTGGTGTCTGGCCTCTTCCCTCTGGCGAGTTACAGTGTTGTGAAACATTCAGAAGCAGGTGGCATGCTGCGGCTTTGACTCTCAGAACTTAATGGACACTGGCCTCTGCCAGCAGTGTGCCAGGTCTTGAAATTCCCTGTGCTAGAAGCCATTAGCATGCCAAAGCAGTGCTGGCCTTGGCACTGTACTAACTCAAGACAAATGGGTCATCAGCAGGCCACCCACTGCCGCCCACCTCTTGCTGCCCAGCATCCAGCTTTGACAGTGGCTTGCTCTTTTTTTTTCTCTTCAATAGTTTTCTAAATAATCTTGTTAGGGTCGCCTAGTTTTCACCAAGTTCACCTACATCAGTATGCCCAAATGTAGATTGCATAGACATTTTGTTGGGATGCCAAAACCATGTTTGAATTTGAGGGTTTGTAAAATTGTTAGACATTAATGTTTGAGATTTTTATTTCAAACTTGGGAAAGTACAGCAATAAGTGAATGCCCGTGACAATATTTGTCATATTTTAAGATTTTTGCATAGTTGCCTAGGATTTCTGAAGTTGGGCTTATCGTGTTCATTCTGTTCTGGCTGCGCTGCACATAGGCTTTTGTAGAAACACTTTTAGATTTAGATCCAGAAGACACTTGCTGTGGTCACAGCCCACTCATCAGCCCCCCCACAGTCTACAGCAGGGACTTGCTCCCATTCCTTTCCAAGGTTGGGCTGCCCAGCCCTCATTCTCCAGGAAGTTTCCACTATTTTTATTTTTCCATTAGTAGGAATTACTTAAGCAACACATTCTCTGTCTTTTTTTTAAACAGTCTTTCAATTTAAATATTAAATATTAGCTTTCATAGTGGAGCATGCTTTTAAATTTTCATTTTTTTCCCTTGATATATTCCTATTAAGCTTGTATAACCAGATTGTCATTTCCTTACCTCAAGTGAGATGCATGTCTTTATCAATTTGTAAAAGAGTGTATCTGAAACAATTGTATTATGGGAAAAAAAAAACCCTTCATTAGCGTACCTACCACACGGCACTGTATTCTGCAGAACTTGTGGGTGGTATATATGTGCATACATGTTCATGTGTGTGGTCAGGGCTACGTGTCAGTGTCTCTATCACTTATTACCCTTTTTTTTTAAAAAAAAAGATTGTGTGTCTCTGCGTGTACGCACGCACTTGTGAATTTGTGTGTGTGTGTGCTCACGCGCGCGTGCGTGCGCGTGTGCAAACATCTGTGTACCTCTCTAAAGGCCAGAAAAGGACATCAGTTTCTGAGAGCTGGAGTTGCAGGGGTTGTGAGCTGTCCATCTTAGGCCTCAGGATCTGAACTCCCATGGTTGAGCAGCCCTTTTTGCCTTGCTTTCTGGGACAGGCTCTTCTTAGCCTGCAGCTCGCCAATTAGCTAGGGATCTGCTTGGCTCTGCCCTCCTCTTCCTTGCCTTGGGATTGCAGACACTAGCTTCGCCTTTTTGTTGGTGCTGAGAATCCAATATCAGGTTCTTATTCATGCTTGCCCTCAGATCCATCTCCCCAGGCCTATTCCATGTTGTCTTTGGTGATGTGTTTTAAAAAGTCTCTGAATGTCCCTTGGTGGTGGTGGCGCACGCCTTTAATCCCCGCACTTGGGAGGCAGTGGCAGGTGGATCTCTGAATTCGAGGCCAGCCAGGTCTACAGTGAGAGTTCCAGGACAGCCAGGGCTGTGCAGAGAGACATCACATGGTGAAAAACAAACAAAGTCTCTAAATTTCTATACAACCCAGACAAACAGATGTTTTTCCAATCTTGATATGGGAGTGTTTTCCTAAAGTACTCATGATTCCTCTTTGGGCTGTATTTAAGTTTTATACCTCAGTGTCCTTTCTTCTCTTATTCCTTTCCCCACTCCTTCTTGTCACTTCTCCATGAGAAATGTAAGCTTACATCACTGATGCTGCTTCACAGAGGACAGCGCAGTCTGCTCTGCGCATGCCCGCCTCTGTCTGGTCTGCGCATGCCCGCCTCTGTCTGGTCAGAAGCCAGTGCGTGTGTCACGTGGCTCTTCCATGCTGTTTCAAGTAATAATTACCTCAGATTTCCCTCCCCGTGTAGGACTTTTGTGTGTGTGTGTGTGTGTGTGTGTGTGTGTGTGTGTATATATATATATATATATATATATATATATATATATATATATATCCATTCACAGAGAAACCAGTTTTTCTGAAATGGCCAGTTTCTTTTGAGGGATAATCCCGACTTCAAGATATTTAGCAATAAATTATATAAACAGGAAGTTGATAAACATTTCAGAACAATAAATTTCGTGAGAAATTGCTGTGTACAGTCAAGATACACTCATTTACCCCCAAATTTGCCCTTTTGAAGTGTAGTTGAGTGGTTTCAGTGTGGTCACAAAGCTGTCCGACCACCATCCCTATGTAATTCTAGAATGCACTCACTCAGCGGACTTCCATTTCCCTCTCAGGCCCCTGGCTCCTGCCCACGTACTTGCTGTGTGGGTTTGATTGTTTTAGACATTTTGTATGCACGGTCACAGAGAATATCACCTTTTGAATCTGGCTTCTTTTTGTTTTTTAAAATTATTTAATTTGTTTCTTGTTGAGACAGTTTTCCTGTGTAGCCAAGGATGTCCTGGAATTCACCATAGCCCAGGCTGCCTCTGCCTTCTGGGTTCTGGCACTAAAGGTGTGCCCTGCCTTGGCTTGTTATGCCTGGCTGTTTCAGCAGCTTTTTCAAGATTCACGTGTATTGTAGCAAATCCACATTTCCTTTCCTTTCACCATCGCATAGCTGTGCTTCACGCTCATCAGCTTGTGTGTTTGTGTGTTTCTGGTTTGGGACTGTCATGGGGAATGGCATCATGAACATTTGTTTATGTTTTTCTGTGAAAAATATATTCAGTTTTTTGGGACATAGAGCCAGAGGAATAGTTGACTCATATGGCACCTTGAACTTGGAGGAACTCCCAAATTGTTTCCAAGCCATTGCATAGTTTTCCTTTAACAGCAACAGAGTTGGGGTCCTCTCGCTTCTCACAACACTTAATTAGCTGTCTTTAATTATAGCTTTGCTAATGGGCGCTAAGTGATAGCTCTATGCTGCTTCCATTCATGTTTCCCTAGTGACTAGAGACTTGAATATCTTTTCGTGTGCTCTTTGGACATTTGTTTATCTTCTTTAGAAGAGGTCTATTCAAATTCTTTGCTCAATTTTAGCTAGCTTATTTCAAATATTGTTACCAGGATTACTTTTGGAGAGAGACTTTTTTAGGACTGAAGAACACTATATGAGTATGATATATGTAGAGAATTAACTTCCATATAGCACATATAAGACAACAAACTGGTTATGCAAATGACCTTTGTTCCCCCATATATAGTGCCAGATTAGCTGATCGCCCTGGTGTCATATTTGAAAATGTTAATATTAGTTTTTACTATATCCTACTTAGAGTAACATTAGTAAAGTGTATGGAGTTGTTAACTCTGGCCTGTCACTTAATTTATCTGTACAGTTTAGGATATCCAGCAGTCACATTCAAATATTTAAATTGAAATAGAGAGCTTGGGACTGGCGCCATGGCTCAGCTGTGACAAGCATATACGGATCATTCAGAGCACCAAATTCAGTTCTCAGCGCCCATGCTGGGTGACTCAGTTGCATATGAACAGTTCTTCCTGAGGCCCATTCCTGGCCTTGCTGGGCACCCACATTCATAGACACAACACAAACCACACATAAATAAATCAAATCTCTCAAAAGTAAATTTTAAAAAAGAGAGCTTTATGTAGTCATGAACCTGCCGTTTAGACGTGTGTTCATGTGGTAAACAGGAGAAGCCTGGTTCTGGAAATAATGAAACTGTCAGTCGGCAGGGTACCAGCTGATCCACACAAGTGCTTGTCAGAAGAACGAGCTTGTATCAATGAATATCTCCTGGTGGCCCTCGCGAATGTAAGACAAGTCCAGCATTCTCTGCCGGGCTTTCGTGCAACTTACCGCTCTCTAAATGCTAGATCTTTAAAAAGAAAAGAAAAAAAAAGTTTAAGTGACTCCTGGCTGCTGACCATGCCTTTTACCACCCATGTGAGATACCTTTCTCTATAAGCAGAGGCTCCAAAATGGCAGCCTGGCTTGAATTCCAGTTTCTCTTAAAATGTAGCCACTGTTTAGTGAATGCTTCCTTGGTAGTAGGCACTGCCCTACATGTTTTATGTGAGTTAGTTCACTACAGCAGTCCTGTGACCCAGTTATTATTACTCTTGTTTTACAGATCCTAGCATAGACCTGCAGAAGTAAGTCACCCAGGGATGCATAGCGAGGAAGTGACAGCCCTGGATTTCAGTCCCATCTGCTTAACCCTATAGTCCGTGCTCTCCGCCCTCCACTGCCTACACCAGACAGGCTTCCCCTGTAGCACATAATACCAGTGCTCATAATTTCAGTTGTTAATAGAATTATTTAAAGCCTGTCTCCTTATAAAATTAAGTTGCATGGAGAAACTGCTGTTGCATTTTTTAGAGCTTAGTGACAAGCATCTGACGTGTCTAGGTGGCCAGTGTCTGTCTTTTAAATCAGTTCATGAAAATGAGTGGGTATAGTCCATTCCTAGGCTCGCATTTTAGAATATTTTATTTTATTTTATCTTAGAGATTTGTTTTTCCTGTATGTGTGTCTGTGAGGCTGCTGGATGCCCTGGAACTGGAGGTACAGACAGTTAGGAGCTGCCATGTGGGTGCTGGGCATTGAACCTGTGTCCCCTGGAAGACAGTCAGTAAGCTTAACTGCTGAACCATCTCTCCAGCCCCATGTTAGTCCATCTTTGAGATGTCTTTGCTATGTAGCTCTGGTTGGCTTGGAATTTGTCATGTGTGATTTTCCTGTGTTTGTGCCATCTCCCACCCTCTTGGGCCCAGTGCCAGGGTTACAGGCCTATACCACCACAATTGGCTCAAGACATGTTTTGTAGGCAATCTACTTAAACATTTCCCTTATTGTTAACTTAAAAAGGTACTGAAATTTACATGTATACTCTGGGTTTTGCTATCAGAAAAACTTTCATTACTAGAGATTTATTTTAATCAGAAACAAAATTAAGAATAGCTGTTACATAGGTTTAGTGACATTCATTCTTAATGTCAGTAATATAAGGTACATTGGCATATGTAACTTAATTAAAATTATATTATGAGTTGTTTTAATTGATCCAATGCTCTTTTAGTAGCAAAGTATTTTTTTTAAGAAGAAATATATACCCTGGTTTTGACCAGGATGAATATTTTATTATTATTATTTAAGTCTTTTTAGCCCATAATAGTGGGATAATAGAGTTCAAATGAAAGAATTGCAGAAATTAAATCTGATAAGAATGGAATTATCTAACATATAATTTGCAGTCACAGTAAAATTATTTTGAAGCCACCTTTATAATCCAATTTTTGACTTCCTGCTTTTATGATTATAATTAAAAAGTTTTTTTGTATTTGAATGTATGTAGATAATGAGAACATTTTATTAAATTATATAAAGTACCAAGACAATATTAATTTTGTTATGCAAAGTAGAACTTTTCCTGTGAAATTATTATTACAGTAATAAATTACAGTAAAGTACAGAAACTTCACCAGGCTGACTGTTTCCCACTGTATCAAATCAAATGTGATTTTTTTTGAAGGCTAATTAATGACAGAGGGATTCTGAGGTTCAGTGGATGCTAAAGACTAATGAACGGAGCATTGAAGGCTCGTGAAACCCTTAAACTGTGCAGTTATCAGCCAGATTTCGGAGCAGACTTTAGGTTCGTTAAGCTGAGGAAGGTCAAGTGACTGACAGAAAGGAGAGGAGGTGTTCGGGACAGATTGACCCGTGTTTCAGATCCAGCTCTCCCCGACTAAACTGTGAGGCAGAGAATGGATAAATACAGCATGATAAACTAGAGACGGTGCCATGGCAACCGAATATGGAAAGCGGTCTAGAAAGCTACTTGAAAGCTCGGCTAATGTGTGCCACTGGCAGTAGGCCATTGTTGTGAAGCATAGAATAATATAATTCCACTGTGCTTGGGATATTGATCAGTATGAGCATGAGGTCCATCTAGTTGGCTTGCAAATAGAAAACCACGTGACTCCATTGTTAGTCGTCTTGGGCTGAATAAATAGCTGTGCGGTGGGGAGCCCTTTCTTTCTGTTCTTTCTATCTTCCAGAAACATTTTCAACACTGAGTGTTTCCCATATAGCTTCAGACTCTCCTGCCCAATCTTAGCCAGGTAATCCTTACGAAATATGTGAAGCCACGATACACGAATGTGAGAGAGGGTAGGAGTAAGTGGCCAGAATGTGGGGTTTGTCATATTAGGATTCTACCTGCAATAGTGACTTTCACACCAGCCTTGTAGGCTGCGGGACAGAAACAATTACATGTGACCTAGCAGATTCGTAAGACCCTGAATTCTGTGTTTTGAGTGAACACAAGGCTTTATTTTTGAAAGCACAGCTGTTTGACCTGTGTATTTCTTCATCCACTGGTTGCCTTCACTGTAGCTTTTGGAAGAAGTTAAAATTATAATCATAGTGTTTTATACATGAAAGATGGTGACTTGCAGCTAGCACGAAAACCGATTCAGAACCCAAATGTTAATTTTCTTCTGTGAGAAAGCTCCCTCGCCATTGCTCTAAGCTAGGGAGGCGCCCTGTGTACAGAGTGCCTGTGAATTTAAAGTTTGCATTTGTTAGACATAATGTTTACATAGTCGTTGAAGTGAAGCTGAGGTAGACTTGTATTGAAAAGCAAACATCCAGAACGTCTCTGCAAACGCTGTTCCTGCTTTCTGCAGGCCACTCCAAGTTCTGCATGAGGTTGTTTTGTTCTCCTGGTGCACAGAGGAATCACGACTCACTTGGTAGCCAATGAACTGAAGACCGGAAATCGGTGACTTGCTAGGTTTCTTTGTCTTGTAAGAGAAATTCTTTGTGGAATAAATACGGTGATGAAATTATTACATGTAAATTTGGGTTCTCTGTACCTAGGAATTTGTTATTGTTACTTGATTGCTTATTTCTAAGCATTGTGTGATCCATTTGCTAAAATTAAGTTTATAGTTTTCATGAGAAACTATAAAAGTGATGGGGGATGGGTTTTAGGATATGACAGTTGAACAAAGATTTGTTGAGCCTGTTGTGCTCCTAACACCCTCTCCTTCATCACTCTAAGACATCTTTCTATTAGAATTTTCTCCCCCCTGCCCCCAAAAAAGGTTTCTCTGTAGCTCTGGCTGTCCTGGGAGTTGCTCTGTAAACCAGGCTGGCCTCAAACTCAGAGATCTGCCTGCCTCTGCTTCCTGAGTGCTGGGATTAAAGGCATGGGCCACCACCAGCTGGCTTAGATTATCTGAGAGAGACAGACAGGCAGACACTGGGCCTGGCATGGGCTTTTAAAATCTCAAACCCATCCCCAGTGACATATCTCCTCCAAGAAGGCCACACCTCCTAATCCTTCCCAAATACTTATGCCAACTGGGAACCAAGCATTTAAAATATATGACCTTACGTGGGCCGTTCATGTTCAAACCACCACACCATCATTCTTTCCCCACACTGTTCTTTATTTGTTCTTATCTATTTACTTCAGCTTTTCTAGGAATGCCGTCTCCCTATATTACCTGCGTGTGTGCATTCATGTGCATGTTTGTGTGTATCTCATGTGCCCTTCTCATTTTATTATATCATAAATATCCCCCTACTTTACCATCACATACTGTCTTGGTCATATTCCAGTGTCCTTTTGCCCAGAGTACCATAGGCAGCTTCTAAGACACTCACAGGGGTCCCACCTCCTGGGATGCTTGTTAGCAAGGATCAGAATCCAGGGCCTCTGGCCTTCTTCCATGAGCTACGCCTATCCCCCAATGTTCAGTTGTGATGGTTAGAATGTCCTTAGTGGGATTCTGTACCACTTGAAGTCACAGTATTCCCAGCCTTTGAGATATATCAGTGCTAATCAATGCCAGCAATGGCTATTGATGGTTTTCTGATGCAGGATCTTAGACTCCCTCCCTGCAGTCAGCCAAGGAAAGGATGAAGGTCACTCTGGCTCAAAAAGGAGCTGTCCAGGGCACTCATGGAAACAAATGTGAATGGTTGAGCCAGGCAGTGAGGCTTTGGAGAAAGGCTTGTCTTCATTTCTGACCTGTGAAAGGACTTCCGTCCTTCTAAGACATTGTTTTCTTATGTCTACCATGAATGGAGTTGAGGTTGAAGATTTTGATATAACTTTTTCTATTCACTACTTGAAGGCACCTACTTGATGTGGGGTGTTCTTCTGTATAAGTGTTGCTTTTATTGGCTAATGAATAAAGCCGCTTTGGCCTGTGGCAGGGTAGAATATAACCAGATTGTAGCTGTTGAAGGAGTAACATGCCAGCTCTGATAGGCCACAGCCTAGTAGCATTAAGCAGATTAATAGACATGGGTTAATTTAAGATGTATGAGCTAGCTAGCAATATGCCTGATTCATTGGCCAAATAGTGTTGTAATTAATATAGTTTCTATGTGATTATTCAGGTCTGGGCATCTGGGAAACGAACGAACACCTACTACTTTGCATTTTGATAAGAAAGTTTTATTTAAAACAGAAACTAAAACCATCCACATACTAGACATATCCCCTTTCCCAGAAACCACTTGTTGTCGATATAATATGATTCATGTAATATTTAAAGCATTCTGATACTATTTCTCTAGGTGTCAGCACACCTGGGCTGCCTTTTGAAAGATACTGTTACTGATAACCTACTAGAGTTTTGTTTTTTTCTGCTTAAGAAGTTTTGGGTTTTTCTTCTTCACCATTTTGAATGTATGTCCCTACCAATTAAGAGATTTCTGAAACTAGAACCTGTCAATAACTCCTTTCAAATCTCCTGCTGGAGGCAAGCAAGTGTGCTGCATGGATCTTGTGCGTCCTGCGGGGTTGACATGATACCGGAAAGCCTCTGCTGTGCGGCTCTTGCAGTGTAATAGCGCACACAGGCTGCTGATGGGAGGTGTTCCCAAAACTCTTCTGCCCCCTGCAGCTGCCTAGCTCCCTGCAGACAGGTCGGATTTTGCCAATGCCTTCGCATACTGTCCAAAGATTACTTGTCTTTTCACGGTCAGAATATCACATGCTGAATGGTACTCATTTGCTGAACGCAGGCCCCATTTGATTGGTGTGGTTTCCCGCTTTTCCCTGCCATTGGGGGTCTGTGTAAATAAATTTAGAAGCTGTGTTTGTCAAACACAACAAAGATATGCATGTTTAAAACACAAAGATAGCCTCTGAAACTTAAGTAAGATAGTAGGAAGATCATAGGATAGAGGGAGCTTGGTCTCTTATGTGACTTTCTAATAGGCTCCATAGTAACCCTGGGCACAGCCCTGCTGCTCACCCCTCTCCCCTCTCCACTCTTACCAGTGGGGACAGTCGTATTCAATCAACCCTCAGTCATCAGTAAGCCTTATTCTCGCAATGTCCTTTTAAAAGGAATTAGAAATGCTAGATCAAACAGTGGCAATTACTGAAAATTGTCATCCAATTTTAAGGTGTGCAGATCTTTGGATAACAGATGGCATCTACCTAGGGTTTTCTGAAGGGTGAAATTGGGGTGTTTGTAGCCAAAACGTGTAAATTTATCTTATAAACAGTTCCTGTGCCAGCAGATCAGTGGGCACAAATGTGATCACACCGAAGCGTGGGTGTTTTAGGTGTCCCTCTGTGTTTCCCATGAGGCTGTGACAGGAGGGACACAAAACTGAGATTTGCGGGGGAAGCAACTGTAATAGCCATAAGAAAAATCGCACTTCTGGACTTTTGTGAGTTAAAGGATACATAAGTGAAGGTGGTGTGTCTCTCTCATACTTTCTGGAAGTCTCTAGCAGTTTCTACTTTAAATGCTATTTTTAAAAAGCGTTTTGGACTTTAAGCGGTGAAAACTGCTGACTTTTCAGATAATGGACGTTTAGGAATGGGTTGATAGCAAGTTGGGGTAAAGAAGTGACATGTGGAGAACGGTTTCCAGCATCTGGATCCTTCCTGAGGGGCCGCGAGCTTCCGTCTGTCTCCGTGTCTGGTTCTCCCTGCTCCTTTAGGAAGTGTTACTTCACAGCTCTGTCCTCTTCAGGCCCGAGCCGGTGTCGCCTCTACTGCCTATTATCCTCGCTCTCTGCATCAGCTGTAGCTTTGTGGGTGCTTGCTCTGATGGCTACTGTGTTCTTTGTAGTGTCTACTCTCAGACGGTATGCATTAAGGGCACTTTTAGAATAACCAGTAATCTCTTCGTTTCTGACGTGGTGTGTACTCTTGCATGCTAGGTATTTCATGGCATGTAAATTATCACATAGATGTTCTCGTTCAGTAAATGTTCTCCACTCACCAGTTTATTTCCGAAATTCATCCTGGCTTTTGTGTCTAATTAACTTGCTGTTTGTGACCACAGTTCAGTTTCTCAGATAGATGTGCATACAATTTTTTCTTTCTACCACTTCTGTCATGGATGTTGAGTTTGCTCCCACATCCAGTCACTGCTAAGAAGGCTGCTTGAACTCTTGGTAGCTGTGTGACAGTTTCATTGGAACAGTGCTGGATCATAGAGTTTGCATACTTTAATTCACGTGAGCACTTCCTGGGCTCTCTGGAGTGGTAGTGTGTCTGTGTGCTCCTGTACCCTTCCAACAACACTTGGGATGTTTTGACCAACCTCCCAAGTATAATGGTTTCATTTTCTTTTTATGTTGCCTTGATTGTTAATGTAGTCCCATGTCTCTTCATCTGCTTGTTATTATTATCCTCTTCTGTATATTTTTGTTCATGGTTTTTCTTTACTTTCCTGATAGATTCCATAGGTCTTATGTTGACTTTAGAGAAGTCTGTGTGTTCTGAGTATTTGTCCTAATGTAAGGCGTTTTACTCCTTCATCTACAGAAAACTTATTCATATGTGCTTTCAAAAATTTTTCTTTTTTCTTTCCACTCTTTCCCTTGGAGGTGGCTAATAGTGAAAAGTTTTTACAGCCCAACAAACTCTCCACCAACGCAATAATCCAAATCAAACTGAATTAAAAAAAAACCCAGGTTTAATGGATGCCAGCACTCCTGGGTGGCCGCCCCCCAGGGATGGAGATGAGAAGGAAGACCAGGAAAACCATGGAGAAGGGAAAGGAAGACTGGAAAGACCACATGTTCATTCTCTGGAGGGCAGTTTAAATTGCCTGTGGGAGTGGTCTTGACCCTCTCTGGGGAGGGTTTACCATTTGGCAGGCTTTCTCAGAGGTGGGGTCTGTACTGCGGCAACTCCCAGGGGAGGGGCCTTGAGGTGGAACTTTCCACTCAAAGATTCCAGACTCCTTGGATATATGGATGCCAGTGCTGGGGTGAAGCCTTAACCCAAACATTCCAGACTCTCTGGGTATAGGGGTACCAGGGGGCTGGGGTGACACTTCTCACCAAACAAATAGGTTTTAATCATATTCTTCTCTCCCCTGGGTCTCTAAGATGCTTTTCTGGGTTTTCTTTTCCTTTTCTTTCTTTTGATTTTGCAGTGCTGGAGGCTGCACCCCCCAGCCTTGTACCTGTTAGACACACTCCACCTCTCATCCCCACTCAGAGCTCTCTTTACTTCGTAGTTTTCCCTCTTAACAGTTTAGCTCTCTGCCACTTAGAGTCCGTATCACATTACTGCAGTGTCTGCCTGCTGTGGCTCCGTTGTCCAGAATGAGGCCAGCAAGCCCGCCGATTTCCGTCTTGTGCTGGCTGTTCTGTTACTCATGAACCTGTTCCAATCCATACTTACTTTTATGCGTCTTTTGTATACTGAATAGTTATTTTCCAAAAAGCATCCTTGAACAGAAAAACAAACATTGTGACATAATTTCGAAACCTTTTGCCATCCTTCAAAGGGATCTTCCTTTCAGTAATGTAAGTGCTTCTATTGGAATTATACCGGAAGCACATAGCCATTGTTTCAGAAGTCCCACAAACCAGAACTGCATGAGTATTAAATGGAGAATTCTGAATTACAAAGCTTTCACACTTTCTTCCAAACAATAGCTTACTTCAAGCTATCCTTAAAAAATAACCACAATAAAAACACAACTGGAAACTCATCTTTATCCTTAATTACTTTTTCTCTGTTGGTTTCTTCTTAGACATCTTCTCTCCCACAGAGTTTAACATCAGTAGTCTACCGTCACCTTCCTAGTCCTGGCCCCCAAGCCCCTCCCCTGGGAAGTGTCCTTCTCCGGGCTCAGCCCTGCACCTCCCACCTGCCCAAGAGCTTCTGAAGACCCCTTAGTTCTTCTCTGAGCAAGGCCTCAGACACCCCCTCCCTGGTGAGTTTGTCCTTTGCCCGCCAGGACACTAGGTTCCCGTTTCCTTTCATTTTTCCTACTCCTCTTAACTGTTTCTAGCTGAGCCCTTTCTTCTGCTGACTTTCATAGGGTACATTTTTTTCTGCTTATAAAAATGTTGCATGTGCTGACAGTAGAAAATGTGGAATAATGAGAAAGATGGAGTCCCTGCAGTTTCACTACTTAAAAATAGCATTTGTTTTGTTTCTTGATGAAAATGGGATCCGCTGCATAGGTATGGCCTTTACACATGGCTTTGATTTCCTCCCTATGCATAATACACATTTTCAGAACTGTTCCTCTTTTATATTGGCTATTACTTCTATTACTAAGCTTAAATTTTAATGAATAGGTGTAATTAAAATACTACTGAAAGGCATACAATACTAAAGTTTAACTGTTCTTTTAAGGCCTCGCTTCATTCTTTTTTGATCAAGTGTTATACAATTGAATTTTCCATTACTCTTCTCTTTATTCTCTAATCACATGGCTATGCCATTTGCTGAAGCATCAAATTTAAATCATTTAATCCCTTTGTGGTACAAGGTGGAAATTTCTGCCTTATACCGCATTTCCTGCGGGTTCCCTAATAATGAT
Organism: Microtus oregoni; assembly: GCF_018167655.1. Lineage (NCBI taxonomy): Eukaryota > Metazoa > Chordata > Mammalia > Rodentia > Cricetidae > Microtus > Microtus oregoni. The sequence goes on from NW_024543096.1 coordinate 13,968,893, forward strand.
ACATCATAATTCTTAAGCACTGATTTCTTTCTATATTGTTTTGACAATATTACATAGAACAATAAGCCAGACAGTCTTTTAATTTTTAATTGATTAATTAATTGATTTTTAGTGCAAGTGCTTTTCCCCCTAATGGAAATATTTTTCACATTTTCTTCATTTTTCTGTGTTCCATGGCCAACTCTTCCTGTACCCTCCTTTAGCCAATAGAACCTGTTTCCAGCCATTCAGTGAGGTCTACTATGCTTTCTTTTGACGTGTGCCTTAAGGGTGGCCCTCTGCTTTCCCTCTAGCCTGTCACAGTGGCTCTCTGGGCCTGCTGCACAGAACCATTGTACTGATGTAACCTTTGGTCGACAACTAATGGTCTCTGACATTTTCCTGCATGTTAGGATACAGTGCTGTGAGTAGATTTGGGTTGAGAAGGTCTCTGGACATCTGGTCCCTCCAGATGTCTAGCCAGTGCTGGGAGGTTGCTGGAGGTTGCCGTGGTGAACCTTGGCCAGCCTTTTGATTATCATCTGCAAACTGTTCCTTTGACATTTCAGGAGTGCTGGCTCCTCAGCAAGGTCTGTTGCTTTTATTTTCTTTTGTCTGAATGCCCTACTCCAGACAGATCCCTTCCCTCCATCTTTGCCCTGTTTGTTGTTTGTTTGTTGACACAAACTAGAGTTATCCGGGAAGAGGAACCTCAATTGAGAAAAGGCCTGAACCTTATTGAGAAAAGAACTCTCTATCAGGTTGTTTGTAGGCAAATCTGTAGGGCATTTTCTTGATTTGATTCCCGCCCACTGCACGGTCCTGGGCTGGTGGGCCTGGGCTGTTTAAGGAAAGCAGGCTGAACAAGCCAGTAAGCCGCACTCCTTCATGGACTCTGTGTAAGCTCCGGCCTTCAGGTTTCTGCTCTGCTTGAGTTCCTGGGCCGACTTCCTTTAGTGATGGACTGTTCCATGGACGTGTAAGATAAAATAAACCCTCAGTTTGCTTTTGGTCATGGAGTTTATCAAAACAGTGAAAACTCTGGCCAAGAAAACCCTTCATTCTCCAATGGGATTATTGACTGTTTTCTAGGTTCTTGGTCGTTGGGGAAGAAAGGCACAGAATCCAGGGTACAAACTCACTTAAACAGCTGACATTTTCAGACTTAGCAGGACATAGGCAGACTCTTGCTATTATAGAAGTTGAATCATTTTCTTTTTAAAAGTTCGGGATTTTAAGTGATTCACGGATGAAGAGGGAAAGGCTGTTTGCACTCAGCGTGTTCCTCACTGCGCTTCCTTCAGTTGAGATGTTCATCTATCACACCACACGAGATTTTCCTGTCCTCAGCACTTGAGGACGAGAGGGCATTCACTTCGTTAGGTGAATTATGAAAGCCAGTTCACCTCGGGGCAACTGCATAGAACTGGAAAGACTGACTTAACGCTAACAGACGTGACCCTTGTACAGTCTTACCTGACATCTAGTGGACACGTGAACTGGGCCCAAATGTTCCATAAACGATAGTTGTTTGTAATGGTATGAAAAAGTAATTTAAAATGTCTCAATTATGTAAAAATAGATGAGCAAAATATAGACTCCATGTGTCTGAAGCAATGATTAATAACAGTAGGATGGTTTGTTTTGGGGCAGAATGTATGAACTAGGCAATCACAGGTATTAAAAACACTTTAATATGGTAATAAATCACTTTCATTATTTAATTTCTTCTTATCTAGATTTTTAATAGCACTTTTTCTAAACCAACTACAAAGATATTTCAAGGTATTAAATATTTTCGTTATAAGTAAAATTCACTTACTAGCTATTTTGATTTGTAAATAAACAATACCTTGGAAAACAAAGAGATAAATTGTTTTGCTGTTTGTTTGCTAAATAAGTTTAGACAGATATATTAAATATTTTGAGCCTAGTTTTCTTTTCACATCCATAAAGAAAGGGCATTATTTAGCTGTGGGGTTTTGAAAATGTCCAGTGGGGTAAAATAAATTGCCACTTTAAATGTTCTGCGTTAATAGTAGTCAAAGAAAAAAGCTGAAGCGAAGTGACATTTGTCACAGACTGATAGAGAGTACAAAGAGTCAGGGACTCTCAGGTGAGTAGGGTGATAACTTGGAAGGTTACTTAACTCCTAGAGAAAGTTGACAGAAAGCACCAAAAACTTGGAGGAAGACACACTCTCCTTTGGCTCCTCGCTTCCAGTGTACTATAAGGAAATACAAGCAGACAAGATTGTCTCTGCTAGTCTGTACAGTTCCCACAGTCTTCTAGGCATGCCCCATCCTGCACTTGAAAGAGAGGGTGTGTGTGTGTGTAGGCATCTCTGCTTCACCAAGTCAGTGGTGTTAGCCTAAGTACAGTTACAATTTTTTATTTTCTTTATGTTGGCCGGAGGACCTTAGGGACCAAACCTGGTGTGTGCTAAGTCTGTGTTCTATCACTTAGCTACATCTTCGACTCTAAAACACTATACAATTTTAAATTACATTTTTAGCTATTCTTTTCTTGCTGTATAGCTCTGACTGCTTGTTACTCACTGTGGAGAAGCCTGGCTGCAAACTTGCTCCTATGGCAGTGTCCACTGGGGTCACAAGCACCCCAAACCTTGGCTCAGTCAGTGACTTTTTAGATGACCACAGTGTGTCTCTGTCCTGGAGGCCTCATTTGTATCCCTGTGTTTCTGAAGGGCCTTGCTCTGCCCTTGTTCTTTTGCCTAGTTTACACGTCCAACTCCCCTTTCCCTTTCCTCTTCCCTTTCCTCTTTAGTTTCTTTGCTTTTTCTTGCCCAGTGCAGAGAAATCCTAAGTCCCACAGAGAAAATAAATACTGATTTGAGGAGTTAAGCTCTCTTAAAACCCTTTTCCCTCTGTTTGTTTGTTTTAAGGTCTCTTTTTCTTTCTGGAAGCTGACTGGGGTAGGGTGATGGGGAGGGTTGGTTAGGGCTTTGGGCACCAGGCGTCAGCCCTGGCTTAGTCACTTCCTACCTGTGTGACCTTAAGCCCGTTATTTACCTTTCTGACTCTGTGTTCTCAACTGTGCAGTAAAGATAATGTGTAACTGAGTTTGCCTTGAGTATTAAGTAATAAAAGCGGCACAGTGCTTAGTGCTGCAGATTCATAGGAAACATTCAATCAACAGTTGCTGATGTTGCCGTTGGAGCATTAATCTTCCAGGGATAAAGGTGGAAGCCAGCATCTCACATAGAATATGGTTACCATGTGACAAAATACCAGGTCAGCAGTGCTTATTCACTGAACGCTCAACCAAAAAAGACAAGCCAATGAAACATAAGGGAGGGGAGAGCTCGATATTATATATTTAATTTGGAATATGGTAGAAAGTATGAGGAAAGAATATGAGCATAAGGCATAAAAGATGAATGGGGGATGGCTTTTAGTGAGGACGGGGCCAGGGACTTTAGCTTGAGTGGCCTTTCATATGTTTTTAGATGAATATGAATTTAAATTAGGATTTTACAGTGACTTGAAATAAGCACAACTATATCTAAGTATAAAAGTCACATGAGTTTGTCTAATAACACTTAACATTTTATGATGTTATTGGTTTACATGGTCATCTGAAAAGGGTAACCATTGTTAAATATGATTTTGTTTGTTGGTTGGTTACCATTTTTCTTTTTAGCGTTACCTTAGTAGGAATCTAGTTTTACCGTGCTGATGGTGGCTTGGTAGCCATCAAGAGGATGCTTCTGGGGATGCTGCACTGTTAAACTGAGGCAGGTTAGGAGGCAGAGAAGCTTTGCTACTCAGGCCCCTTGACTCTGTGCTTTGCTAGTACATACTCCTGGTACACATTCCCGGTACACACTCCCGCTCCATGCCGTCATCTGAAACAGTGGATTCTGCTGGGACTAGAGGGAGAAATGCTTGTGTTGCTGAAGTAGTGCCAGGCGCAGCTGTGTGCTGCATGGCACACTGTGGTGGTGTGAGCACAGAGAAGGGAGCGCCCTAACATAGCCTGTGGTACTGGAGTAGCCTCCCAGTGCTCTGTAACCCCAGCAGGTCCGAAGCATGTGGTACAGGGCAGTCCAGTCAAGGAGCCTTATTGTGGCGCCTCTAGGAGGGGCCTCAGCACCCCTCCAGGTTCCCTGCCATTGAGTAGTTTGCTGTGGTGGTGATGTGGGAAGCCCTTCTGGATATGTGTTGCTTTTATCGATTAATGCATAAAGCTGCTTTGGCCTGTGGCAGGGCAGAATATTCCAGGTTGGAAGAAATATATATAGAGAGAATAGGTAGAGTCAAGGAGATGCCATGTAACTACCGAAGGAGAAGGATGCCAGAACCCTACTGCTGTTGGATGCCATTTTGTTAGCGGAGACTGCTTTGTTCATTACCTGCCGCCCACACCCGAATAATCACACAGAAGCTATATTAATTACACAGCTCGACCAATAGCTTAGGTGTACTCTTAGCTAACTCTTACATCTTATATTAACCCATTTCCATTAATCTGTGTGTCGCCATGATGCTGTGGCTTTTGTGGCTCTGGTGTCCTCCTTTGGCAGCTACATGGCATCTTCTTAACCCCACCTACTCTCTCTATATATATATCTCTTCCAGTCTGGCTATATTCTGCACTGCCATAGGCCAAAGCAGCTTTATTCATTAACCAATAAAAGCAGCTCATGTACAGAAGGGGATCCCACATCTTGGTGGTTAAGGGGAAAGCTTGCAGAGCTTTGTTAGTTTAGTTTGGGATAGGGTCTCATATCACCTCTACAGTGATGGGGTTAAAGACTTAGGACACCATGTCCAGCTCATGAAATTCCATTCTTCCACTTTTATTGAAAATAGTGTTTCTCCTCACATAGTATTTTCTTGTAGCAATATGAGCGGCGGGGCTGCATCCCCAGCACCCCGGCCGCCTGCTCGGCTAGCTTATGCCCCGAAATAACAACACACAAACTGTATTCATTTAAACACTGCTTGGCCCATTCTCTTCTAGGCAAATTCTCACATATTAATTTAGCCCATTTCTAATCATCTGTGTGTAGCACCCCTAGGTGCGCTTACCGGGGAGATTCTAGCCTATGTCCATCCTGGGTCGGAGCTTCATCCCGGGAGCGGGGCATGGCGTCTCTCTCAGGCGTCTGCTCCTGAGAGGAGAGCTGTCGAGTCTCTGACCTCACTTACTCTTCCTCCCAGCATTTTGTTCTGTTTACTCCTCCCACCTATCCTCTAACCAATAAAATGGGCCAAGGCAGTTCCTTTATTAGCCAATGACCTTCCTCCATCATTTTCTGATTATGGTTTTACATCCCACTAATCATCCCAGTTCCTCCATCCCTCAACTCCCATCCGAATCCATTCCTGTCTCTCCTTAGAAAACAGAACAGGCTTCTAAAGGATAACAATAAAATAAAAATGATATGATATGATAAGATAAAACAAAACTAACAGATTGAAACTGGACAAAACAAACAGAAGGAAAAGAACCCAAGAGAAGGCACAAGAAACAGGAACCCACTCATTGCATACTCAGGAGTCCTGTGGAAACACTAAAGTGGAAGCCATAAGGAATATGAGAAGGACCTAAAGAAAAAATTAAAAAATTATAATAACAAGAAGAGAAAAATAAAAATGAAAAATAGTAAGAAAATTTAAAAATATAGAAAAAGGAAAAGCCCTAACATGATGCATGAGACAAGGACCCTCCAGAGATGCTCATGACTTGGTTTTCTGTCCACCATCTACTGCTGGGCAAGCAGCCTATTCGTAACCCTGTCTCGAAAAATCAAAAAAAAAAAAAAAAGTAGTTTCTTTCCCCAGCGGGACTCCTTTGGACAGAAGTTTTCACTGCAAGTGGTTATCGACTGGGAATTGATGAAACTTAATTTTAAATGCTGACAACTACTCAGTCCATTTGGCCTTTTTGTTGGTTTTGTTTTGTGTTAGGGGAGAATATCTCAGTACTAGCCCAGGCTGGCCTTGAACTTGTAGCATTGCCCATAGTGGCCTTGAATTCTCAATCCTCTCATATTAGCCCCCAGAGTACTGGCATTTTTAGAGAGAAAAACTGGCCCATTTTGCAATGACCCTTCAAGTATAGGAACACCATTGCCCAAGTACTCATCTGTCAATCCCAATGCCCAGTGTCCCAGAGGACTCCCCCACTCAACCCAGAATAAGGCCTGCAGCTCAGCCTGCTGTGTTGCCCAGTACCTGCGACCCACCTTGCCAGGTCTCCCTGCTCATTAGTAGAGGGTAGTTCCTTACCGGCCCAGTTCTGTCTCTGTCTAGAGAGAAACTGCCGAGTTTGGGGAGAAAACATGTAATGTGTATACCTTCATGAGTTAGAAGAACTGAGGTCAGCGTTCTGCCAGCCCTGAAGGATAGTTAGGCCTGAGTCTCCTGGTGTGGACAGACATTCGTGTTGGTGTGGTTGGCCAAGAACAGCACCACTGACTCTTTCTATGGTTTGAACCGCTTGACTTTGTGACAGTGTGTACTAAATCATAGTGTTGTATTTACTCTGCGGCTACTCAGTCAAAGTGAGGTCAATTATTTCTAGAAAGAAAAAGATACTGGCAATACTTGGATCAAGCAAAAGCAGCCCTTGCTCATAAATGAGCTTCAGACTCCTTGTATAGAAGGATGTGGGAGCGTTGCTAACTACAGTGGGTTTAGGAAGAGGGATGAAAGAATGAGACATCCCATCCTCTAGACGCGATTTCCCAATCTCTCACTGCGTTAACCATGGGCAGCAGCGTAGATCAGAAGGTAAGATGGTAATCTCCCAGAAATTCTGAGGTGTTGTAGGTAGTGTGTTAACTGAACGGAAAGCGGGCAAGAGTCATCTTGTGCAGTAAGTAAGTTGATGGCACTCTCACGGACAGTACGTAAGGGAATATAGTGCATTTGCATTCGCAAATGATCAGGGCTGGCTAATCTCGCGTGTTTGTTTTCTAATTGCCTGTTTCCAGCACTGGCATCGTTTCTCTTGTGCTGCGGAAGCGGGGACGTCCTAACCGCAGTGCAGCACACCCTCCTGACAGTAGCGAATACGAAGGCCTTCGTCAGTGTGCTTGTTTCTGTAGAGAACAATTATCCAGAGAACTGCAGCAATGACAGCCTTGTTGAATTATACCAGTCAAGATTATTATTAAGCATGCAGAATTTTTTGTGGCCTTAAAATATATTTTTGTTCTTTGGTAAACATGCATAATAGCAACAAATAAAGAAAACCCATCCTCGTTAAAAACCCAAGTTCTGTAAAGAAAAGGCACAGAAGCTGTCTGTGTTTACAGATATTTGGTTTCGCTGGGCAACAGAAAATGCAGTGCTTATTTAACTTAACGCCAGTGCCCAGGAAAATGGAAGCCTGCTGAGGATTGGTAATGGCCTCCGTTTGTCCAAGTCAGATCTATGACATTAAACAAGTCGGTGACAGCTTTCCTACATGTTTGACCCAGAACTGTGGGTCTTGAACATGGGAACGGATTCTGGGAGGGCAGGTGGGCAAGGGAGAAGGAGCCTCCATGGCAGCTGGACTGTTAGGAACATCTAGTCCCCGGGTCCAGGGAGTTATGACAGACCCAAGTCTTCATGCCCAACCATCTTGCTTGGTTTCTGCTGATGATGCTGGGAGTCATTTTGCAGGGCAGTTGCTTTATTTGAGACCTCAGCAACCTGGGAATATTTCTAATGGCTTCTAAACCTGAACACAGATGGATTCGAGGCTGGGCTAGGACAACAGACCCCTTGGAAACACCCTAAGGAGGACTCCAGCTCAGCAGCTCTCCACGAACACTGCTATCTTTTCGGCAGCCTTCCCTGTTTGCTGGGCTCGCGGGGCTACTCCCTGGGCTGTAGTCCCAGTGGACTGTTGGATTTCTGATATATATTACCAAAGACCAATATTACCAGCAAGAACCTTCACATAATAAAACAATAAAAAAGCCCAACACTGGTTGTTGCCCTGTAGCGCTGCCTTCCTGTCCTCCTCTGGGCACCCACTGACGTCACTTAAATGAACCATTTCATTTCTAATAGCCCCATGCCAAGTTGGTTTGTGTGCTTCTGTTTCTCAGCATTCCCCAGATGCCGCATTACTCAGAGTGGTGCTTTAGCATCTCCGCAGCCTCCTGCTTGTTCTCCTGGAGCAGCTGCTCATCCCCCTGCTGACAACCGTCTCTGGCACATGTGCAGCCCATGGAGCCTGAGCCCCAAGCATTGCTGCAGGGCCTGCGAGCTGGCTGTGCCCCAGGGCTTCCATACTCCTTTGTTGCCATCTGATGTTGTTTTGTTGAAGAGGGAAATTTAAACACTTCCATGAGCAGGACAAAATTGTATAGCTTTATGTTCTAGAAATGCATGGCTGTTACTTTAATGTAACTCGTGCCTATTCTGAAACAGTTTCTAAACTTGGTTCCATTTGCTATTGTGTCACATAGACATGATGTCAGTGTACCTGTAGGGGTCGGAGGACAATGTTGATAAGTTGGTTCTCTCCTACTGTAGGCTCTGGAACTTGAACTCGGGTCCGGCTCGTGGAGGAAGTGCTTTTAGGTGCTGAGCCGCCTTATTGGCTTTTATATTCTCTCAGCAGACAGTGACATCTTGCTGATGTTTGCCTAGGGAAGGCTTTCTTGTCCAAGACATATTACTTTTCACTACCTGGTATTGTTAAAGATGCAGGGTCATTTGCAATAGCCCAGGGACTTTCTTCAGTGTGTACTTTAGGGGTCTTATGTGCTGGCATTGGGCAGTGTCTGCATAAGGTTTAAGCATCATCAAATCTCCATTACATTCTTATTTGAAGGTTTTTTGAGGGGCGGAAGCACTTAACTACATATAATAAAGTAAAATTTGGCTTGCTGCATTTAGCAGGTCATCCACTTGGATTTAAAATGCTAAGATTATGACACTTGAAGCACTGAATGAGTACAAATTAGCAACCGTCTTTTAGACACTGTTTTACCTGGGCTTGGCTGATGTTACAACGAAGCAAGGACCTTGCTAGTGTTCTAGAAATAAGGTACTGGATCCAGTGGGTAAGCCAGTTTCATTAACAGCTAGCTCTAAGTCTTGGACTTTTAGAGTCTATCTTCCTATTACTAGAGGGGAGAACATCTCAGTACGCTCCCGGATATAAGGTAGACCCCTCGTTCCCACAGTAGTGCCTGGTCTAGAAACCGTCATTTGAATAGTCTGTTAAATCCCTTGACTGTTCAGATTCAGTTACAGATTCTCCTTCAAGCCCCTCCTTCTGATGACCCCTCTTCCTCCCTGGGTCCCACGCTTTATGGGATCCCCTCTACCTCCCGGTCCATTCCAGTCATACAGCCCAAGTAGTCTCCTGTAAAACACACAGCTCCATCCTTTAGGAAGATACCCAGATGGATGTACAAGGTGTTTCTCAGAGTTGTGCCAGCTCATATGTTAATAGTGGTGTAGTTGGGGTTTTCTTTGGGCTGCCAACCGGCTCCCAAATAAAGACACGGATACTTATTATTAATTATGAGTGATCGGCCTTAGCTTAGGCTTGTCCCTCTAGCTCAATTTAACCTGTTCCTTTTCATCTAACTTTTGCCTCGAGGTTTTTTTTTTTTTTTTATTAACCTTTCTTTGATTCTGTATGCACTACTTTCCTGCTTCCTCCATGTCTGACTGGCCCTGTTGTCTCCCTGGATCTCTTTTAATTTCTTCCTTTTTCTTTCCCTCTGTCTCTCTTGAACCTAGATTCCTCCTCCACTTACTCCCCCGGCTTGCAACTCCTGCCTATACCACCTGACTAGCTGTTGACCCTTTAGCTTTTTATTAGACCAATCAGGTGCCTTAGGCAGGCAAGGTAAACAAATGCAACACATCTTTACATAGTTAAACTAATATTCCACGCAACACAGAGAAGTAGAATGCCTGCTTATATTTAGTTCAAACTCCACAGCGTACTAGAGGTGTGTTTTGAAAGAATAAAAGTAGGCATTCCCAAAAGCATAGACGAGTAAGCACCCTGTTTTAAAATAAACTTTTGGCACCAATCCTCGAGACTTTCTGCTCTGTGATCTGCTATTTATATACTTAAGAATGCTGTGGGAACTCTTGCTGGGGAGTGCCGCCGTCTGTGGGCCTATCCTATAACTTGCTTAGCTTTGCCACATCTGCTTTACATAAATCTAACTAGAGCCTCTGCCTGCAGGATTCTTCAGCCTAATTAAAAGTTTGAGCCACAGCACATGTGCAGACTGGAAACGCTCCTGGAAGTGACATGTGTCAGATGATGTAAGCAGTATCAAGTTAACTGCACTCTCTCTGCTTCTAGTATTTTCTAAATGCACGTCACCTCGTGTAAAAGACACAGAAGAAGGAATTGTGAAATGCTTTGTCTTCGTGTTGTTCGATGTTGGAGTCTGGGTGGTAACTCCTCAGCTGGGAAGATTCCCTTGTTTCTTCTTTTACCTTGAATTTTTTCCCTCTCTGGGGATTCAAAACTCCAAGGACTTAAGAAATGCTTTAATTCCCCTGGAAGAACTTTGGGTGATGGGTGAATCAACGCATAATCTCATAAGGCAAAGAATACATTTGGTAAAAACTGAAATTATAATTAAATATACTTAAGTTTGTATTTTGTTGAGTCATATTTCCTGTGTGTGTTTGCATGCATGGGTATATACACTTGTGCGTGGTTCATGTGAGTGTAGAGACCCAAGAACAACCAGGGGTGTCAATTCCTAGGGACCTTCTACCTTTTTGTTTGAGACAATCTGTCCTCTCATTGTTCTGGAACTTTACAACATAGGCCATCATAGCTGTCATGTCTTCTAGGGGTCTATCTGTCCCTGCTGTCCACACGGCTGTCTCAGACTCCTGGCTTTTTACATGTGTCTTGGGGATCTGATTGTAGGTGCTCACACTTTCAAGGCAAGGGCTTTACTGACTGAGCCATCTCCCTAGCCCCAAGTCTTATTTTTATTAATTTGGCATCTACTTATAATTTCCAAATGGGACTTTCAAAATTTAAGACCACTCCCATTACATTGAAATTTTATACCAAATTTTTGGACATTTCAATTTTAATTAGAATATTTTAGCATTTAGAATATTTAGGTTATCTTTCTTATTTTCCTAGAACTATTATTACCACAAGATAAATAAACTGTTATGTCCCAGTTTGGGGATGTCGAAGTGCAGAATTATTTCTGTAGCTAAGGAGAAATGAACTTTGATGTTTTTGTTAACTTTTGTAAATCTAAATCCACACCGTATTTTCATATTTACAGTTATGATGGGGCTTTAGTATATCACCGTATGACTTGTATGTCAGAAGAGCCATTAGTGTCTGTTAGATTCATCTGTATGGGTTTTAAATAGTTGGCCCTGCACTTGGAGTTTCTGCTGCAGCGGACCTGGGCTGTTGCTGATGCTGCAGGACATGCTATGAGAGTCACTTACTTTGAATTCGTGTGAGATACACAAGACCACAGGGAAGGCTTTCCATAGATTCTGATACTCACCCTGTTGTAAGTTGCCTTTTAAGCCCACATTCTTTCTTGCTGTTTCCTAAGTGTCGTTTTCCCTCCGTTTAAAATCTATGGCGTTCACAGAATGACTGGTATCCCGGTAAATACCCAGACACACATTGACTACTTTGATGACTTGACAGAGCGAATGAACATCCCCAGTCACTCTTGTCATTGGATTTGGCATCAGAATTAGGAAGCAATTATAAACAGGCTCCTAAAAGGTATATATAGCTCAGTGCCTGATAATCAGTTGTTGTTCAGTGAGTTAAATGTGGCTCCCTAACGATTGTTGCCATTTCTGTGTTCTTCATACTCATGGCCCTGAGGACGGTGTCTTACCATCTTAGATGGTTTAACCCTTCTCCCAGCAAGAACTGGAGAGAAATTAAAACCGAATTAAGCTTTTGCCAGACTTACTTGCTAGTAGCACTTAATTACTTATTAGACCCAGGAGTAGTAACTTAAAGTCCCTTTTGAGATGACGAGGGTGCATTTACTCAAGCTGGCCTTGCAAACACTTCTCAGTCAGACTCTATCCTTGTCCCTCTTTGTCTCCCTTCCTCCCGTGCTTTCTGGTGTGGTTTCTCACGGAGCCTGGCAGATTGACTAGGTAGCTGACCAGTCCTGGGAATCTTCCTGGTTGTTGCCTCCATCCCTGCCCTGGATACTGGGGTCATAGATGTGCGAACTTTTACTGGGTTATCAGGAATAGGTATTGTTTCCACTCTCTGTTTACACATTCACAAGAATTTCCAACTATTTTTTACAATTCCAAAATAACCAATGTATTTTATCTAAGTTATTCTATTATTAATAAAACCTGGAGTCAGAAATTGGGATAAAAACCTGATAAATTAAAAAAGTAGCTGAGAAACTATCAGCTGACCCTATTCTCCATGTTTCTCAGACTGGAAAGCCCTCAGATCTCTAAATCCTTCCCTGTTACTTCCTGTGAATCTCTATCTGACACTCTGATCCTTCAACATCTCTATGGCAAATTCTGGCCAGCTATGAACATTGACTCTGTCCTTTGATTCAAGGTTTAACTTTATTGGAAGTCTCGAGTATCAATGCAGACAAATTTCCCGCAGTAAGTCTTATTTGGAGTTCTATTGTTGTATGAAAACACCTTGAACAAAAGTTCAAGGGAAAGAAGGAATTTCTCTCAGCTCACAGTTACACCTCATCGCCCTGCCCTGGGAGAACTCAGGGCAGGAACCTGAGGGCCTAAACTGAAGAGGATCACTGCTTGCTGGCTTACTTCTCTGGGGTTGCTCAGTCTGTGTTCCTAAAACACCCAGGACCACCTGCCCTGGGGCACCACCACCCTAGTGAGTGAGCCCTTCCACATCACCTGCTGACCAAGAAAATGCATCACAGACTTGCCTACATGCCGATCATATGGAGGCATTTTCTCAATTAAGATTCCCTCTTCCCACGTATGTCTCTAGCTGGTGACAAATTGTGACAAATTGATATAAAACTAGCCAGCACACTCACATAGCTTTGAAATCTTACTTTCCCAGCTATTTCAGCTCAGTGGAAAACATTTATAATATCAAAAGTTGCTGGGCATGGTAGTGTATATCATAAGTCCTATCACTCTGGGGGCAGAGGCAGGAGGATCTCTGTGAGCCTGGGGCCAGTTTGGCAGAGCTGCCCAGTGAGACCCTGTCTTGAAAGAGAGAGGGAGGGAGGGAGGAAAAGAAGGGTTCATTGAATAAATCACTGGGAACGCTCCATTTCTCACCTCATCATTTCAGTGATCTCTTATCTTTGCTTAACAGTTGGTCTACTGATTATAGCAGACAAGAGTTACTGTAGATCACCACATTACTTGTTTATGTCGGTCTTCACAAAGATGCCTTCACAGAGAAAATGGAGACAAGAGTTTGTGTTTTTAAGAAGAGGGAAGCTCGGTTCCTTTCCTGGTACCGACCAGCATGTCATGGGTTTAGTTTATTACGTGGTTTTAGGTTGCTCCTGCTTGCTTGACCTAGACATTGCAAGACTGGATTAGGTAACTTTCTGTCTTGCCCAATGCCCTGTAAGAAAGGTGTTCTAATCAGGCAGGTTAGGGGGATTGGGTGCAGCTGTGGGCACCCTGAGTCTGAGTCTATTGGAGGACACTCTGTTCACGTCTTTCATGTTCTTTCATGACTTTCATGAAATGAACTCTTGGGGTTCTAGAGTCAGATTCTTAGTCTAATGAGAAGCCATCATCAAAGTGTCCTGGTCCACTAAGCTCCCAATGCAGACTTCCTAGGAAAATGAGACAGCCCTTAAAAAAAATACCTAACTTTGAGACAAGAGCAATCAGGACCCTGAACCTGAGTCCTGAGCCAGGTTTTGTCCCATACCATGTTGCCTGAAATTGCTGTTGTTTTTGATAAACCCACGAACAGCCTCCTCTCTAAACAGTTAATACTAGAGGAAGGACAGGTGAGCAGGCTCTGCAGGTGACCTGTGTGGCAGGTTGAGTGGGGGAAGGAGGGGGCTTAAGGAGGTCCCTCAGGTGGTGCTCCTCTCTTCTAAAGTCAGGGACACAGCTGGGGTGGGGCGCAGCAGGGCGTGGAGCAAAAAGAGCAGAAGCAGTCAGAGGAAGTGGGAGTGTGGAGGAGGCCTGACTTGGTCTCTGTTGCTGCCTCTCCAGAGATCGGCTCCTCATCCTGAAAGAAAATGTGCAGGAGCTCCAGCTTCAGCCCGAACTTTTTTCCCTCCGAGCTACACTATGAAGTGTGGATCTTGAAAAGACTGCTTAGAAGAATAAAGAGCTGTAAGTTAGATGGGGGCAGACTTGAATTTCCTTTTGAATCCTGTTATTTTGGTTGCCCATTGCAGTTGAAGAACTCTGTCTTGGGTGCAGGTAGAGCAACTGCGGAGTCTTTTTTTTTTTAATTTATTTTATTTTATTTTTTTAAATTTATTTATTTATTAAAGATTTCTGTCTCTTCCCCGCCACCGCCTCCCATTTCCCTCCCCCTCCCCCAATTAAGTCCCCCCCCCAGCCCGAAAAGCAATCAGGGTTGCCTGCCCTGTGGGAAGTCCAAGGAACCCCCACCTCCATCCAGGTCTAGTAAGTTGAGTCTTGATCAGCCCCCAACTCTGAGTCTCTGCTGCCTTCCTCTTCAGTGTAACCTTGACCCTGAATGTCCTTGACTGCTTTGGGCAGCTGCCCTGACAAGGCTTATTCTGGTTTGACTCCATTGTACATTTATGTCAGTTTTTGTCTCAGTACCGTGTAGAAGCAGGTATTCAGAAAATAAGGACTTGGGGATGTTACCCTCTTGAATATTCTTCTGGAATTTCCCATTTCTAGAGTTCTTTGCAGCAGTTACTCTGTTACTATCATGTAATCTAGCCACAGCCGTTTTCCATGAACGCCTGACACCAAGGCTTCTTAATTCCTCTCGTGTTTAGTACCTGGCCTTCCTTGGTGATGGAGTGTTTACTGCCTGAGTTTTTGTTTTGTCTTTTATTTGTTTTTAGATTTGAGTAATTTTTCAAGTTTTATCCATATGCCTGTTCTTTAACTCAAAAATAATACTCTGTATATTTGGAGTCGTCTGGCATCCTGAGGGAGTATGGAAGGACTTCAGGGTAGAACTTTTCTCTCTAGCTAATGTGTTTCCATAAAATTTGGCCAAGAAGTTTCACTTTGCTGTTCTTAGGGTAGATAAGCCAGGTGACTGCTGGTTAAAATGTTTGTTTTTTTTTTTTTTCCCTAGGTAAGGGGCATCAGAAGTGGTCAAAACAGAACTTTGTAGGTGTTCCCTGAAAGCTCTGTTGTACAGTTAACCTTTACAGTTAAATTTCATTGGAGGGCACACCCTTGCTGATTTGCACCTCTACTGCAGAATAGCAGTGAGGGGCTATCCAAAGCCTGGGGAGAGGGAGGTGATTTCCTTGGTTGGCATCAAACCTGTCCACTTCTGAAACCCCTTTGCTGTTTCTTTTACTTTGAAAACCAAAGCCAGATGCCATCACTTTCACATTTTGCATTTTGTTAATTATCTTCTCTGCATATTCTTCAGTGGGGCAGTGTATTGACCCATGAATGATTGGTTTCACACACGAAATCAAGAAATAGAAATTCAAGTTCCACAACTAGATGTAACTGTTTCTCAGGGTTTCTCTATGGGACTTGACCAGTGTTGAGATCTGAAATGGGAGTAGGGTAGCTCTTTTAAGATGCAGTTTCAGTAGCTGCACATGGTAGCTGCTAGCCATCGTTAAAACCGTGGTGAAGATCACCTGGGTACCGCAAAACCAGGAGTCCATCCTGGCCACATGAGCGCACTCCACCTAACTCTGAGGTGTTTGATTTGACACTTTCCCAGCCACCCCCGCTTCCTCATTTTGAAAGATTATTGCTGGAGTAACCGTCACAGAGGCACAGATTTGGTTCCCTGTGGTGAGGCATGTTTCCCAGTTCATTTGTGATTGGCATGAAGTGTTTCTGTCACCACCATGGGAAAAGCAGAGGGGTACTCTGTAGTAAGGAAGTAGTGTTTGGGGTGTTGGGGTCTATAGAACTTTCTTGAATGTAGTATGCAGTATGAATCAAAGCTCTCCAAACTTTGGTTACTGGGTGTATACAGTGTGTGTGAGCCTGCTTTTCCCTGGGTAAGCTCCTGTCTTGACTGAAGGATCCTTAGCCCCACCCCTGCTGTGGGCTTGCTCTACCTGACCTTTGTATGACTCTGCCCCAGGGTGGCCATTGCCTTTCCTAAGGGTTCCGTCCAGTTTTCCCCAACCAAAGAGCATTTTAGCCCTGAAACCTGAAACCATTTCTGTAAATACTAAAAATGGAGATGAAGATGCCAGTGAGGGAAAGTTGGAAGCAATTCCTAGTTCCTGAGGACATTTCTAGCGTGGAATTGCAACAGCTTTAAGGGACAGGAAGGTAGGAAACTGATGCTGAGAGAGCCAGCTGCTCCCAGTAGTGGAGTGACTCAGACAGGAGAGAAAACTGTTGGGCTATAAAGTGACCAGATTGCCTTCGGTTTCTTTTTCTGCCCCATCAAGGTGCCGGATTGCTCTGTTTTCACCAATTGTATTTATTATGGTATCTGATGATCAAGTTCTGTATGTTGCTGTAATTCTTCTGAGTTGTGAGCGCACACACATCTCTGAAGATAGAAGGAACTTTAGACAGTCTGTAAACCTACGAGGCTGGTTGAGCATCACACTTGTGTGTGTACACACACACACACACACACACACACACACTTATATTACCTTAATTGTGGAGAGATTCTGAGGTAGCTTGGACAGTCATCTAAAATGTGTTTTTTGAGTTCTGGTTATATCACATTAATTTAGAATTTGCAATGACAAATTGTGAGTTTGTAATAAGTTAATTGTACTAGACTAAAAGTTTCTTTGCATACAGTAAGTCAAGTATTAAGCAAAAATTTAAAAGTAGCAAAATTATGAGATGTAAATATAATTAAGTCTTTGGAGTACTTTACCATGTTCTCAGGATAACCAACTGCTGCTTTCCCTCTCGTCACTTTATCACGGTACCTGTGTATCTTTATTGGTGGTAGCAAAGGAAGTCTTTAAAATATGAGGTAAAGCAGGCCTTTGATTTTCCTGCTCATCCTGGCCAGGGATGTCTGAGGACACTGAGGCACACTTGAGACTCTGATTAGAGCTCATTTTGCATCACTGCTAGAAGGACAGCTTGGATTGATGAGAGTCCTAGTCAAGCATTTGACGGCACAGGCGAGAATGAAGCCAGACTGGTGTGGCCCTGTTGCGCCGTGGGCTGCATTCTGTCCTTGTAATGGAATGCAGCTTCCTTGACTTGTGGTTATTTCTCTGAATTCTTCCTGTAAGAAACTAAAAGGAGACGGGTTGCTCAACTAGAATAATCAAAGGTGAAATGTGATTCTTTCTGATATTCTCAGTGCCAGGTAATGAACAAAAGACTTCTTCAAGGTGGTTCCGCGTGTCCGACTCTGAGCAGCCCAGCGTATTAAACATTTTCTCCTGACTGACAGTGGAGCGCCAGTGTCTGTTTTAGTCCTTCAGATAGGAAGCCTGCTCTGTCAGCAGCCATCCCATTCCATGGCTCGGCACAAGTGTCAGACACAGGCACAAGACAGGGGTCCTGCTCTCAAGCCCAAGTCTGAGGAGATGAAGCAAATGGGTGATGATGAACATCGTGTGGTGCTTAAAGGCGAGCCGTGCTGGTTGGCCAAGAGCCAAGGCATCCAACACAAAACCAAAGGCCATGGAAGATGACTTCTTCAGTAGGATTGGCTTATAAAGATGTGTGGAGAAAAACAGAAATGGCTTAGCAGTGCAGGTACAGTCAGTTTGGATTTACTCCTGTGTATGGACTTTAAAATGACAGCCAGAGCGTGGGTGGGAGCTGGAGTGTGGAAGGCTATGAGGACAGACCAGACCTGCACAAAGCGGCCATGCTGAGAGGGATCTGAGCATGAGTACTCTGCCTCGGAGACCAGAAGATGCAGAGAGATTCTTTCCGAATTATTACCTCATTTATGTCTTTGATTATTCTAGTGATTTCTTTACTAAACACCCATGCTTCCTTGCTCTGTCTCCACCTTTTTTCCCTCCTCTTGTCCTGGGTCTTTTCAACATGCCAAGATCCAATCCAGGACCTTGGACTTGGTAAGCGTGTATGTAAACTCCCAAAGAGCTTCATGTCCAGCCTTCCCACACCGTTTCTTCGTTCTTCAAACTTCAGCTCGATTGCTGTTATAGAAAAGATCACAGAGTGGTGCAGAAGGGCCTCTGTGGGCCAGAGCCAGGTGCAGGTGTCCTAGAGATTGGCAGGGTTCGCATGCTAAGGTAGGCAGACCCTGTGGCCGTCCGCTGAGCCCCTGTGAGCAGGAGGCCTGGTGCTTTCCTCCCAGGACCCTTGGTTTTCACTGCATACTGTATCTTGTTGATCGGAAGAGCGTTTTTCGTTAACTTAGCATTCACAATTTTATTTGAATGCTATAATTTCCTAGAACTTCAAAACAGCGTTAAGCCCTTTAGAAGAAATGTACATTCATGCAGTCAGTCACCTGATTGAACTCCTTCTGGCCAGAGAGGAGGGAGGGGCAGAAGAGAGCAAGTTGGGAAAATACTTCTAAATCAAAACGTTGTTTTCAGTCTTGTTTTCGCAGAAGCATTTCCACAAATATATCCATCTCACTCGAAAGTTTAAGAAAAACAACTCCTCATGAAATCATGTATAGTCATACAGTAGCTAAAATATCAGTTGTATGAAAACCAGGAATAAAGCTGGGCGGTGGTGGCGCACGCCTTTAATCCCAGCACTCGGGAGGCAGAGGCAGGCGGATCTCTGAGTTCGAGGTCAGCCTGTCCTACAAGAGCTAGTTCCAGAACAGCCTCCAAAGCTACAGAGAAAAGCCCGTCTCAAAAAACAAATACAAAACAAAACAACAGCAACAAAAAAAGGGGAGGGGGGGAAGAATGGTCCAAGTTATAACTTAGTTTTTGAAGAATGTTGCACTGCACATTGTGTGGAGAAGGTGTTTCTGGTTCTCGGTACAGGTTTTTAGACAATGTGCCTCTATCCTATTACATGCACATTTTACAGATGAGACCTAAAAATAACTGTATTTTGATGAGGACAAGCAATCAATTAAAATGTACAAACTAGGGATAGTGTACGAGGTAGTCTCTTTTCATCATATAAAATATATGGGAATCTAGCCAGGCCTAGTGGGGCATGCCTTTCATCCCAGGACTCTGGAGGCAGAGGCAGGGGGATCTCTCTGAGTTCAGGGCCAGCCTGGTCTACAGAGTGAGTTTCAGGACAGTCAGGGCTACACAGAGAAACCCTGTCTGGAAAACCAAACAAACAGAAACCTGTTATTCTGGTTCTTAGTTTTGAAATTGTACTTTTTATAAAACTTGAGTGTGTTATTTTTTTAAAGCAAAAGTTAAAAAATAGACCTGAGTGATATTCTGAAATTAAGATAATAACATTCTGCAAAAAGATGATTCAAGCCAGTGAATTGAGAAAGGATGGAGTTTCTTTAGTGCAATTGTGGTAACACTGTAATACATGATCGCAGCCATCATCAGACAGGTGTTGGCCTGTAGAATGTTCTCAGGCCTCTGCTGCCTGGATGGACAGATAGCTCCTGTCAAGCGGTGTGCCTAAGCACTTTATCTGCCCACTGTAACTGTTCATTCTGAGGATGTTTGTAGCTGTTTTTAACACGCTGAGCTCTAGTGTGACGAATAGGATGTTGGGCGTGGAGCCAACCTTCTTGTCCTCATGGTTTTATGGCGGTGCTGTCAGTGTCTGAGCTGGAGTGGACCATGCTCAACCTGACGCTCTCCCTAGAACAACTCGAAGGAGCAACAGGGCCTCCCTGAAACCACAGTGCCGAAGCTGTCGTCAGTCACAGTTCTAAGACCTGGGAGTGACGTGTGTTCAGGTGGAGCTCCACCTCACAGTCCCCCCTGAAACCCTGCCCAGTCTCAGAAAGCCTGCAAAACAGCAGCTCCCTGCCGCCCCCCCCCCCCCACCCCCCTACTCAAAACCACACCTACAGGCCTCATAAGGAAAGGCCACGATATTGTCAGGTTCCTTCTCCCCATCTTCTCTCTGAGAATGCAATGACAGCTCCCAGAACAGCAGCCCCTGCCCTCAGGAACCCAGCGAGTCCCTGGGAAGTAACAGCTATTGAATCTGTTGCTTGCTCTGCCTGTAAACATCAAAGTCATGGAAGTTCTGTCTAAAAGACCGCTATTTTCTTGAATTTTCTTCAGAAAGCTGCTTGGTGATGTTAAATGTGAGGATGTGCTAGGCTCTTTTAAAACTGGCATTAAGCATGCAGCGGCAGAGACTGTCCCCTAATTCAGCTGACGGCAGGGCCAAGAGCAAAGGCATTGTTGCTGTTAGAGTATACTGCATTTTTCTTTCTTTCTTTTTTAATAGTTTTCTCTTTTACTCCCAAGAGCTACTTTAAAGGCTGTAAATTATTAAAAGCATATTACTTAAATCAGTATTAAAAGAGACATTAAACATATGTGTAATTAATGTTTGATGATTTTCCAGCTCACAGCTGTCAGCTTTCCTCTCGACCTGTGCATTTACTGAGGTGCCTTACACTGGATGGGGTTAAGCAGGCTGCAGTGTGTTCCAGATGAGGAATTGATCTGCTCAACCACATACTAATAATGTCTGTTGTATACCTAGCCTAATTCCACATAAATGTGTGTGAAAAAAATAATTAAAAACGTGAAAGAGCCTGGTTCAGACCGGGTTCTTTTTCTAGAAAATCATTCATTCCTATGGTTACTAGCCAAGCTTTCAAAAGCTTAGGACCCATCTTACAGACAAAACATAAATGTACACTTAATTCTGTCGGCAGGAACCTTTATCATTTAAATTTATTCATTTAAAAAGTATAGCTTTATTCTCTGCCTGGCAGCTCTGCTTTTCCTTTTCCTGCCTAGCTATTGGTTATTCAGCTTTTTATTAGACCCATCAGCAACGTGCTTTCTATTGCTGAGATAAAGACCATGACCAAAAGCAACTCGGTGAGGAAAGGTTTATTTCAGCTTTGAGCTCTCAGGTCACAATCCTTCATCAAAGGAAGTCAGGGCAGGAACTCCAAGCGGGAATGTGGAGGCAGGAACTGAAGCAGAGGCCTTGGAGAAAAGCTGCTCACTGGCTTGCTCCTCATGGTTTGCTCAGCCTGCTTTCTTACACACTCTAGGACCTGTAACCAGGGGTAGCACCACCCACAGTAACCTAAGCCCTCCCAAATCATCTTCAATCAAGAAAACACCTCCACAGACTTGGTACAGTCAATTGGATGAAGCATTTCCTCAATTAAGGTTTCTTCTTCCCAGATGACCCTAGTGTGTGTCAAGCCGACATAAGAACTAACAAGCACAGTACTTAATTCCTGTTTTTATTTTAGTATGCTGCCCACACTGATGCGTTGGCGTCAGATGTCAGTTGTGAAGGATAGAGCATTGTTTCTTCCTAATGACAGGAACTCATTGCTGCTTCTGCTGGTCATGTGGAAGGATTTCCCAGCATGTGTTCCTCTGGCTCGGAATGCTAACAGAACTTGGACTTCCCACAGGTCAGGGAACCCTGATTGCTCTTCGAGCTGATGAGGGAGGAGGACTTGATGGGGGAGGGGGAGGGAAATGGGAGGCGATGGCGGGGAGGAGACAGAAATCTTTAATAAATAAATAAATTAAAAAAAAAAGAACGATCCTCAAGAGAAAGTGGGGGTCTATGGCAAATCCAGGCGGAGGGCTTGGGGTTGGTTTTGGTAGTAGATCATGTGCCTTGGATGTGCAAGTTCCTAGCTTAGCCCCAAGCGTGTGTGTGTGTGTGTGTGTGTGTGTGTGCGTGCGTGCATGTGCATGCGATTTTTCAGGGTCTTCATTGTGCCACACACTAGTGACTCTGAGACTTTCCGGACACCAAACACCAGGTCTCTTACTCACACGAAGCTTCTGCAACAGTCTGGACATTGTGCGCTTCTCCCATGCTCCAAGGGCTGCCAGTGCAGGGGCTTTCCCGTCATCACAGGGATAGCAGAGTGTGGAGATGCCTACAGTACTGCCCAGGTTTGCTTAATTCTGAGAAGCAAGAAACCATTCACGCTTGGAGAATTTTAAATTACAAATGAATTAATCTCTAACAAATTGAAGTCCGGGGCAGGCTATCTGGAGTCTCAGGCAGCACACTGAAAAGACTCTCAGGTAGTCCATGAGGGAAGAAGAGCCAAGGTCATCTGTTAGGAAGACAGCCACTAAGGAAGATGGAAGCTGTCACCGCATCGCACACACTTTTGCATTCCATACGCCTGTATAAATATTATTAAGTGCTCAAGCCCTCAATTAAACAGTCTTTCTTCTTAATTGCCTTTAGTAATTCAGGTATCAGTCACCATATTTCTGAGTCTCCATATGTGTCCTGCTAGTGATTTCATTACACCTCAGTCTTCACCAACACTGTCATTAGAAATGAAAAATGGGTGAAGAGCACAAACCTTTGAGCAGATGGAGTTTGCTGTGACTTACGATGCCTCTAATTGTGAGTCACATGAAGCCACGGTCTACGGAGATGAGGAAATCTAGACCTAAGGCAAATTTTTAAGTGGATAAAGCTTAAAATTTAAAAACATAGGTGGGCCATTTCCCACCTGGGCCGCATTGGTACCTGCTGGCCCTTGCGTGCACCGAGTTCCTCTGTTCTGGGAGCTGCATTTAATGTAGTGATTTACTAACTTGTCTTGTGTTGCCTGTTAGATTCCAAATAGATTGATGGTCAGAATCTTTATATTTTAAATAATATCTATACTATAGTGTCGTATGTAAAGTAGATCAGAAATGAGATCTTTTCAGAAAAAATCAGCACATAACATGCTATTTTTTAATCTTACGATATTTAAAATATGTAAATTGTATTTTACTTCTCTGTGGTCCTGGTGGGTGTATCAGCTTGTCACCCTTACTCAGTGTGTGACAGTGGGTTAATCAGCAACTCTTTTCTTTCTCAGCTTTACAAGTTGTTGAGGAGGTTGCTCTGCAGGTCTCGCCTAGCTGGGCTCAGTGGCTCACTGCAGTCAGGCATAGAATTGGTCAGGCCATGATGGCCTGAGAAGGGATGTTTGCCTTCTTGGCTGGGATGACTGGGATGGCTCCCTCCACACTTCTGAGCTCCCCACAGAAGCATGACCAAATGGTTCCTAAAGAAGCAACTGGTAGACCTCAGCGGTAGTCTCTGATATTTCAGTAAGGTCACATTTGTGCTTGTAGTCCAAGCAAGTCATGGACGAGCACCTGATGTAGAGTGTGGGCCAGGGCCGTCTCTCCTAGAGGCTCTTGGACTGCCATAATGACAGAGACTTCTTATAAATTATGAAATCTTGGCCTTAGCTTAGGTTTGTGCCCAACAAGCTTTTAAAACCTAAATTACCTGTTTGTGTTCATCTGTTTTGTGCCATGTGGCTCATCCCCTCTCCACAGTACCATACGACTTCCTCCTCAACTGGCTGGTGAACCTAGAATCTTTCCCAGAGCTCCTTTCTCTGCCCGAAATCCCGTTTATACTCTTCCTGCCTAGCTATTGGCTGTTCAGCTCTTTATGAAGCCAATCAGAAGGTGCCTTAGGCTGGTGAGGTTAAACAGAGACACATCTTCACACAGTATGCAGGAAGATTATCCCAACAGTTCATTTAACAAGTTCCTGGTGCTAAGGGTGGGTCCAGGGCTGCCTCTCCTTAGAGGCTCGTCCAAGTCTCCGTCTTCCCCCAAGTTAAGAAAGGGCATTGGTACACTTTATTTTTGTCACCGTATCAGACCTCTCATGCTGGTACCACAGAGAAGTCGTGTCTCCTGAGATTTAGTTTTCTTTTGTTTTAAATTTTCCTCCATCATATTTGCGATTTGTTGGCAGAACTTCCTTTAAGATTATTCTAACTTTCTGTGTTTTGGTGTTTGCTAAAGTGCCTTTACTTAGCTGAGTGTGGTGGTGCACATCTGTAATCTCAGTCCTGAGGAAGCCAAGGGAGGAGGATTTCAAGTTCATCGTCACCTTTGAACAAACTTGATGAGTTTGAGGCCAGCCTACATTATATCATGAGACCCTACATAAACACAAAAATCAACCAAAAGAAAGCCCTTGTTGCCTTCATGATACCTGGTAATATTTAAGCCTTTGCAGTATTTTCTGTAATTGAGAACAAGTTCATTACCAAACTGATTCTCATTCCTTTTTTTTTTTCTTCCTTTTTCTTGCCCCTGAAATAATATTTTGGGTCTTTATCTACAGAATCCAGGAACTTTGTGATCTCATCCTGAAAGCCTCTCAGATATTATTTTGTCCTTCTTTCTGTCAGCCAGATTTACTTCCTTTTAACCTCTAACTTTATTTCCTTCAACACCTCTGGCTTCTCTCTCCCTGCACACACTTCTCAGTGTGACCGCTGTGAGTGTTGGTGCCACCTGCCCTTTACTGTCTTTGTTTAGGGACATCGCTCTTCCTGGGCAGCAGTCTAGGCTTCCTGTCTGTATTTGTGTACGGAAGCTGCTTGGGCACCTCCTGCAGTAGCTGTCCACCCTCGTCCTGGTCCTCCAAGCTCTACTGCTAGAGACACTGCCACGCTCTAAGTCCTCACTGCTCCCACCAGAGGCCCCAGCCTGGCTCTGTTATGGCAGGGTTTCCTCTGGTTGCTTTAACATGGGTCTGAACCTTTTGTCTTTCTGACATTTTGGCACACTGATGACATTTTTGAAATTTCTAGACTACATTTTTTTTTTTTTAATCTTAAAAAAGAGAAAATGCCTCTTTGGTATCTGATGGAGCCGTGAGCTAGAGAAGAGGGTTTTGTGTGCTCCGGCCACCTCTAGAGTTCCAGCTGCACTCTTGATCTGTGATTACCTCATCCTGTCCTTGTGTACGTTAAATTCTAGGAGCCATTCTTCATTGTTATGGCTCCCTTTCCTCACTTTTCCCCTCAGAATGACATCTGTAGATCACAAATACCTCAGGTCCTTAAAACAAAACCCCTGGGCCCTGGAGTACCTTCCAAAAGGGAATGTCCTTTCTTCTCTTCTTTGTTCTTCATGAGAGGTAAGGTGTTTTGGAGATGAGTGGAAAATAGCTGTGTAATCCATGTTTATCGGGGTTACATTCCTGCTTGTTATGAGCAGTTGTGCAGTATTGTCCTGTGCCGCAGGCCTGGCCGGCACTGCTCCGCACCAGGCAGCCCCACACACCGCACACAGTGTCAATGGCCACTTTAACTGTCTTCACTTTCAGAAAGTACCCATTATTGAATAGTGCGGGGGATGTGGGGGCAAGACGTTTGAGACTTAGGCCTCTTTTTTATTAATTAAAATAGTTAAAAATAGATAACGTAGCTATTAATCAGGGAAGTGTCTCTATGTTGCTCATAAATTTGCAACTATTCAGTGTTTCTATTTCTGGGTCCTGTCTAGCATCATAGACTCTGTCCTGCTAGTCTTTTTTCTTTGTGTGTGTGTGTGTGTTTGCATGTATGTGGGTAAAAACGTGTTTACACGTGCATGTTTGAAGCCTGAAGTTGGTATCAGAAATCTTCCCTGGCCATTCTTCTATCTTATACTTTGAGGCAAGATCTCTCAATAAATCCAGAGCTCGCCGCCAGTTCAGCTAGTCTGGCTAACTGGCCAGCTTTGTTGTTCTGGAACACCTCTGCGCCTTCCACGTCTGTACCTGCCCAGGTCAGAGTTTCCAGTGGACACATGCTCTCCTGGCATTTACATGGCTTTTGGATATCTGAACTCCAGTCTTCTTATTTACACAGCAAGTACTTTTAACTGCTGAGTCTTCTCCCCAGCCCTAATCCCTTAGTCTTTAACCTTTTTCATTTAATTTTTTAAAGGCCGCAGAAGCGTGAATTGAAAAAAAAAAAACATACAATTAAAAGAATAGCTAGAATCCAGTGTGTCCTGTATAATTAGTTCTCCGGTGAGGCCACCAGTGCAGAGCGCAGACCCACATGAGATTTCACTCCCTCCCTGCACAGAGAGACCGCTGCTGCTCTCATATTCTTAATGGTCTTTTTTTTTTTTTTTTTTGCTACTTATGAATGCATGTAACTATGTTCTCTAATAATTGGTTTTATTTTACTTGTTTTAAACTTTGCCGAACTGGATTTCCACTCTGTATTCTTTCGCAAGTTTGCTTTCTTTGAGCATTATAATTGGGAGGACATTTTTGTTTTATAGAGGCATAGTTTATTTATGGGATGCAGTGAAATATATCACATTAGTATACTATGATGTATTTATTCTACTGACACTGGTCACTACGGCTATTGTCAATTTATGGCTTTTTAAAAGTACTAGAATATCTGTCCAAGTTCTCAGGGGCAAGAGAGTCTCTACCTAATTGAGAATGGGATTACTGAAGTATGGGTGTCTGTGTAGGCGGCTCTATTAGATAATACTTATATGTATTGCAGAATGGTAAGCCCACTTACATGCTTAACAACCAACAGCTCATGGTAGTTGCCTTCTGCCATCTTTGCTAAACTTGGAAGTCAAGTGTTTTGTTCTTGCAGTAGTTGTGTGTTAATAGCATGTTGCATTATTTATTAAGTTGTATTTTCTTTTCTTTCCTTTTTTTCTTTTCTTTTTTCTTTTTTTTTTGTTTTTAAGACGCAGTTTCTCTGTGGCTTTGGAGCCTGTCCTGGAACTAGCTCTTGTAGACCAGGCTGGCCTCGAACTCACAGAGATCAGCCTGCCTCTGCCTCTGCCTCCCGAGTGCTGGGATTAAAGGCGTGTGCCACCACCACCCGGCTTAAGTTGCATTTTCTAGTTACTAATAGAATTGAAAATTTCATTATCAAGTCACCTATCATTTCTTTGTAAGATCTTATTGAAATCTTTTGCTTAAATGCCTTGCAGCAATCTCCTTATTAAATCCCTAAATCAAAACACTTGGGCGTGTATAGATTATTCTCTAGGATTACTGTATGACTTGGCGTATAGCTCGGTGCTGTATAGTTTATTGCCAATAAGTACATATTTTTGGATGAACTGTGTGTTTGTGAGTTAGCATTTATCTACCTCTAATTAATCCTTCTAAAACACTGGAGGTTTTGGTACTTCTTCTATTTCCAGAATAGAATATTTAAAAACTGGAACTGGGTAGTTAAGTAGTACTTTATATTCTAGCATAGAGTTCATATGGTCCTGCAGATGCTCACCTCAGTGTCCTAGGGCTGTGCTTGCTTCTGCAATATTATCCCAGCATCATCATAAACAAAGAGAAACTGATCTTACACATAGTATTAATAATTTTTCCTATTTTTAGTATAAACATTTTTCATTCTTGTGCTTAAACATTTTCATCGTCCTGTGTCATTAGTATCTTTATTTTAATCAAATTTTAATGTTTACATGGATATTTTTTACTTAAATTCTCTTAATTTATTCTTAAATATCACTATTTTATCTTAAGAACTTTCACATAAATGTATTGTGGTTCTTGTCAACATGTTTTCCTGAGTGTTCTAAATGAAGTCAGAAAATATATTTTATATTCCACACTATCATCTCAAAGTTGGAAAAAACATAGAGTTCAACTTTTTACTAGTTTGGTAGAAAAAAGTATAGTAGGATATTTTGCCTAAGAGTTATCAGGAAGGCAATTAGAAGAGAATAAAGATGAAACATCTAGTATTGAGTTGATGTCCCATCTTATAAATTTAGCAGAGATGATTATGTGTAATAGTATCATCTGTGATGAATTATGTGTACCAGGTCATAAATTACCTTATATTTTATTTATAAACTAAAAAGAAAGCTTCACCCCATCACACTAGAGTTTATAAGACTCGCCAGGTCAAGCACAAAGAAATGCCCACTAGCCAGTTGGACAGTGTGGGCAAACAGCCCTGAACACACGTAATACTGACCCAGTAATTTCCACGTAAAGCTTCTATGCCTTTGCTAAATCCTACCTTGAAAACCCATAATTACTCAGCTGCTTCCAAAAAACGGAGAATGTAGTAGGTCGCTCAAGAGTGGAGTCCAACAGTGTAACCTGCAAGCCCCACATGGAAGTGCACACCTGTAATCCCGAACTTGAGGGCAGAGGCAGAGAGAGCACTGGGTGCAGGGTGTTATTCCCTCCGCACAAGCGAGCTTCCTGATCTCCAGCCTCTCTCAGAAGGGAAGTGTGGCATAGCTGACAGTGTCTAAAGACTCATGGGCGGCTTCCTAACTACAGGGAATGTGGAAGCCTTTCTAGTGTCAGCTTCCGTTTCCTGCTTCTACCACAACATCTCCAACTAGCAACCCTGCTCAGTTACTCATGTTTAGGCTGCAGGCCTCTCAGGATGGGGAAGTGCCCACCTTCAGGGACAGTCATTGAACCACAGTTCTAAAAGGAAAGAGCTTCCTGAGTTTCCCCCCGTGTCTTCAAACATTAATGGACAGCATTAGAGCCATTATTCGAACTTGATCCCATGTGTAAAAATAGAATATAGGATAACACACTTTTGTTGCAGAGCTGGTTTTAGGCTGGCTCTCAGGATTGTCACATAAAGAGCCGTGTTTGTCCATAGCAGTCCTTCACAGGGTCAGAGGAGCTGCTTGTCCACTCAGGCCTCAGCTTTGGGTCAGCCTTCTTTTCCCCCTCGTTCCATTGAGAGTCTGTTGTGTCTCTTCTGTGAAGTTTTGAGTTCATAAGGACTAAGACCAGTACCATTCATCCCATCACTTCCGATGTTTGGAGTAGCGGCAGACTCTTTTGTGCTCCACTCCCCATTTACTGCATGGATTCACCCTTCATGCCTGTGAATGTGCCACTATCTGTAACTGGAAGTGGATATGTCCCAAGAAGCCTGAAGCCAGGGGTTTGGGGGGGGGGTGGTCATATTACCCACTAGATCCCCCTCCAATCTTCCTAAATTCCTCATCAGTGTAGCTGACCTTAGCTTTTTGGTTCTCACAGCCCTCTTGAACTTAAAGTGTCTACCCTTCTGTGCAGTGTGTTGCTGAGCTGACTTTCGTACAGGACCTTATTTATCCTGCTGTTTTTATCTAGTTAGCGGGAACTCATCAGTGCAACAGAATTGTACTTTTCTTGCTTGTTTTAGTTTTGTTATTTGGTAAACTCAGTATTCATCTTAGTTACTGGAGATTTTAAACATGCTGTGCATGTTATATATGTCATTGGTGAAGGTTTTGGTTAGGATTGGGTCAAGTTCAGAACTTTGACATTGCGTTAGAGTCCTCTATAGACTGATGTGTTTCATTCAGGTATTTATAGTTCAAATCATCAGTTACCCTTATTTCAGCCCCATTTCTGTTAATTATAGTATCATAGGGGATCATGATGGCACAGCATTGTGCATGCCTCACTAGAATTTAGCACACTGCATTGCCATGGTTACACTGCCAAGGAAGGAAGTTAGACAAGCTTAATGTGACTTCCTTGACACACCTCTTAGTTCTCACAAATCACTCTTGGAGAACACTCTCTGAAGAATCCCACCCAGCCTCCCCGCCACTCCTCTCATCTGTAATGTGAGAAATCTACCTTCTCTTTTCTAAAAATGTCGCATGGCATTTTCTTCTTCCATTTTCCTGAAACAGCTTCCATGGTTCTTTGGACAGCCCCGAAAATGAGTGAGTGTTCTCCAGTCTGCAGTCTGAGGTCACTCAGACCTGGCAGGTTGCAGCGCTGAGACAGACACAGCTTACGGTCTCACTGACTCTTGGCTATGAATGGTCACTGTTTTTGGTTTTTGTGAGACAGGGTTTCTCCGTGTAGCTTAGGAGCCTGTCCCCGAACTTCCTCTGTAGACCAGGCTGGCCTCAAATTCAGAGATCTACCTGCCTCTGCCTCTTGAGTACTGAGATTACAGGCGTGCACAGACACCACCACCTGGCCCTGCTTTGTTTCTTTTGTTTTTTCCCTTACCAGTGGAAAGAATTGTTACCATTCTTTGACCCTACTCGTCATAAATACTCATCTCTGGCCTTGGCCAAAGCAGGAGTCAGCTTTTATCTTGAGTTTCACTGAGCTTTATTTCCAACTCATTAATGGCTCTGTGATTATAAGAATGATAAGAAAAACAAGAAGTCGTCCTATACAGAGAGGCCAGTGTCTCCACTGTCCACTTGGTAGCTGTTCATGATCATTTACCTGCATCCTGGTTATTGAAGGCTCAGAATAAAGCAGCCTCGCCAGGAAAGCCCTTCCAGCACTGTAGTAGTTCCCTCATGAGCATGCTCTTTGAACCTCTGTCGCCTTCAGTGTTGTGTCATCGTTTGTCTCTTAGACTTTGCCTTCTCTGATTCATAACTTGCTGCATCAGTGAGATGATGAGCCATGCTGCCTCCCACCTCTGATCCCTTCCCCCTGCATAGCATGGGAGTGAGCTTAGCTGTGCTCTGAAGATGCTGCTCATCGCATTTCAGTAAGCTGGGCCCTTATAAACACCATAAAACAGAGTACAGTACAATCCCAGAGACACAGTAACACAATTCGGTATCTTTCTTTAAACTCAGTGTGTCCTGGCTATAACAGAATAAATACTTTGTTTTTTTCCTACTCTTTACTTGCCGATTTTTTTTTTTTTTGAACTTTTCATCCCGACATGTTGGCTGTTTCATATTATACTCTTGACATTTAAATTTCTTGGGTTTGGACATTGTTTGTTTCCTTGTTGCATAGTAACATTCTTACGTTTCATAACCATCTGTTAATTTTAAGGTGTGTGATTTTTTTTCCCCCCACTCAACGGCCTTGACTGCTGCCCTAGACTGTCTGTGTGGTAATTTTTTCCTCAATAGAGTTGGTGATGTTATTTTTGATAAGGACTTGGTAAAAATAGAATTCTGTCCAGCTAGTATTTTGAATGTGCTTTGCATCTTAATGAACACATTATTATAAAAAATAAAGAGTGCCATAAAAAAAATCATTGACTTGTGTTGTATAGAAATTAGCATGTTCACTTTTTATTACTGAAGCATGCAGGGCTAGAGGAACTGTGCTTTGCCTCAGTGCTCCTGGGTTTTGATCCGAGACTCCTTTAATCCAAGGAAGAAGCCCCTCCTACCAGTCCCAAGGGAGAGGATCATCTTGTAGGTCAGGGTCAACATGATGCTTATGTACCGTGAAACCAAGGGCTCACCTGCTAGGGAAGGCACAAGAAAGCCTCAGGAGTGTGGTTTCACTGGCAGTATGCACACATGCACCCATCGGGCCCACTGTTCACTTACCTGTGTCTAAAGGATGTCAAGAATGAGACACCCATCAACAGAAACTCAGAGGCCAGGATGGAGTGGAGTCAGTTGAGTGCCCAGGTCCTTGAGTCTTCCCTTTTCCTTAGAGTATTATTTGGAAAAGAACAGCTGGTATTGGAAGTTAAGGGAATGGGGGAAATACCCAGATCAAAGGATAGATACGAACACCATAGAGGTTAATTTGAAATAAAAATGCAGAGCTATATTTAGGATGAACTATGAAGAGCGTTGACAGAAATATTTATGATGTTAGCTACCTCTGTATTAAGTGGAGTAGCATATCTAATGAAGATGGTCTTTTGGGAGTCGAGGATTTGGTGGGATTTGCCTAATGATAAGAAGTGGGAGACATCAAAAAGGTGACATTTGTGTATTCATTTATCCAACAGGGGTTAATTATATGAAGCATTAGTCTTGTGGTATGATACGTGTGGTTTTTCAAGGAGACATATAAATAAGTTACTAATGCATTTGTAAATCTAAATGGCATCCTTTCCTGCTTTTTTTTTTTTTTAATTTGTAGAATGTCTATATAAGTTAGGTAAGTCTTCTGGTAAACACGGGAGAGTTGTCTTAGAGGCATTGCAGTTCCTGTCAGGGGCCTTGGGCTCTGACAACTCCCAAGGCCTTGCCCTCTTTGAGGGGTAAGATTCCTTAAAGAAAACCAGGTCATGAGAGCCGCCCTGGGGTGTCCTCCTCATAAGTTGTTAAGGCACAGAGTTTGTTTTCAATACCATAGAATTTTATTTGTTAGCTTTCAAGCTTTTCTTGAGTTTCAAATTCTTTTTGAGTCTGTTGTCTTAAGTTTCTGCAATCGATAAAGTAGTTTTCTGTCAGTTCATGTTTGTAGATGTCTTTTGTGTACATACTTCCTAGAATACTGAGTCATTTAAAGAGCCCTCCTCCAGCCCTTTTAATGTCACTTTATATGATGATGTTTAAATATTATCAGGTGTTTATTCTTTTGTTATTAGAGTTGTCATCATTCTGTGGAAGTCCACTGTGATTCCTAGGAACCAACTACAGTGGGGCTCATCAGCAAATCCCAGTCCCCTGAGGCACTCAGGAAGCAGTGTTAACCCTTTGCCTGCTTGATTGCAGGAGGAATGCCCGCCCCTGAACAGGCCTCACTGGTGGAGGAGGGGCAACCACAGACCCACCAGGAAGCTGTCTCCACTGGCCCAGGCATGGAACCCGAGACCACAGCCACCACTATTCTAGCTTCCGTGAAGGAGCAGGTACACCCTTTCGTTGAAATTTGCAATGACATTTCTTCAATGCCTTTAAAAATTAATCTTTGGATGTGTTTTCAATTTGTCTAACGTCCTTGATGCCTTCACGTTTTCTAATTATAAGGTGTTTACATCCCTGAGTACATTGGGATGATTGGCATGTAGAGCTGCTCCAGCTGCCAGTCAGCATCGGAACATGCAGGATACTTGTGCGTCTGCAAGTAAGGACAACCTTGATGGTGATCGGTGTCTGTGTCCCCCATTGCAGAGTGTGTGCATGCGCGCAGAGCTGTGTGCAGCGTCTCTCACAATGCTGACTGTCCATCAGGACCCTGGCCTGTGCTGTCTAGATTCTCCGAGCATTTTAACCTAGGAGCTAGGATCGTCTCTGTGGTTGGGGGTGGGGGTTACAAGTTGTATTTGTTTGTTTGTCTGAACCCCAGTAGTTCATCTTGTGAGCTCATGTTCTAAAGTTTGTCACCTGTGCGTAGTTGCTCCCATCTCGTGTTTATGTTGGTTTTTAAGGCACTAATACATTGTCCTTTCAACCCAAGCGACCTTCTAAGTTAGGCCTTTGTCTGTACTACTTAGAGAAACTGGGGCTCTCAGATTTAATTTTTAAGATCTAAAGGCTTAATAAGGTACACACAGATGTATCCGTCCTCTAGGAATAGTTCCTACCTGCTTCCATAAGAATTTGTGTGCCCTCCGTGAAGGTTATTCTGCTCAAATAATATATTGGTTCTTTTTTTCTTTTTAAATTTAACAATTAAAATACTGGGTGTTTTTATATCAAGAGAAGCACTGAATGTTCTGGTGTTTTCCAAACTCAGGTCTGTAGCACACAAGACTGACGATGGCAAAGGATGAGGGGACATTAGCCTCCCTCACCTCATCATTGCCCGAAGTAGGAACTCTGCGTGGAATTGTTCCATACCTGGCATTAGAGCTTTGTTTTAAAGAAAAACAGTTTTAGATATTATCCCAGTAAGACCGTCAGAATGAGTTTAGAACACAACAGAGTCGGAGTTTAAAGGACCAGCACCAGAGTTCGGTTGTTTTGTTTCATCTGGGATTTTATAATTTATTTATTTTTATTTTATGTACATTGGTTTTATGCCTACATATATTTCTGTGTGAGGGTGTCAGATCTTGGAGTTATAGACAGTTGTGAGCTGCATCTGGGTGCTGGGAATTGAACCCCAGTCCTCTGGATGAGCTGCCCTTAACCTCTAAACCATCTCTCCAGCCCAGGTGCTTGTTTTCCATGCATGATACCCTAGATTTAATCCCCATTGCTGTCAAAAAATTAAAGATAAGAGAATAGTATCATCAGAATGTTTTTATTTACTCTGGACTTCAGTGAGGAGAAGTGGCTTTTGCTGTAGCCCTCGGTGGTTGTCGGTCTGACCTCAGGCGCAGCAAGGTGAGGGGACATGTGCACTCTTCTGAGGAAACCCATGGGAAATTGATCAAAATGCCCAGAACTCACTGCAAACTGGAAACCAGGTGCCCGAAACGTGGCGACAGGGACACTGACTTTTGCCTGGAAACTAGAGAGCTGTGTGTTGAAGATCATAGGGAAAGCTGCTGTGATCTTTCTCATCTAGGGAATTCTGTGCTGGCCTCAGATGACTTTAAAATGGTATCTTTTGGTGATACATTGTATCGGAATGAATTGTTTTGTGTGATATTGCGAGTTGGATTCCAATTTCTCCAGGTAGCAAAGGGTGCTGTGTATTGGAAGAACCATCATCTGTCATCCAGATAACTTAGTTATTTGAAAGACACTCTCTACTATCTTTGTTTCTTTTCATGTCCTGAGGAGTTTGAGTTCATTAATACACATTTGTGTTTCCATACATAGTTTCTTTTCAAAACTGTCAGCACTCAGCACTTAGGAGTTCAATCATTTCCCTCCGAGAACCCCATCTGTCTCATGTATAAGAAACATGTCTGGTTTTAAATAGCTAACTATATCTTCCATAAGATTTTCTAGAAGTAGGCAACATATACTTGAGTAAAAGCTTCTTGGTACTACCATAAAACATGCCATTTCCTGTCGTCTACCCAATGCGATGGAGCACAGGAATAGATAATGCTGATTGCCTTCTGATTCTAAGTTAAGTGTTGAACTGCTAGTCAGAGTTCTCTGTAAGCCTACGTGTTACACACCGGTGAAATGATCGCTGCTGATAATGTCATATGTCAAAGACCAGTATTCTTAGATGGGTTGTATAATGACTTAGAAAGCCTTGTTGCCTTCCCCTGATCCTAGCTGTGGATGATCAGGTCAGTTCTGCTGTTCCCCGGGGACGGGCCTGGATGGATGGCAGCACCATCTCAGTAAGGCCCTCGTGCTGGGGCACAGGAAGTACACTTTCAGTGCAGTTGGATAGATGGCTCCACCTTCTCTCTTGGCTTCTCTGCTTGCTGTATCATCTTGAGATTGTGGTTTTGTTTTTGTTTTTGTTCTGTCTCTCTACACCTCGGTGTTCTCATTTATAGAATGGGTATATTGACAGTGAGTGACAGAATTCACACATGTAAAATGTATACTGCAGTATTTGGCACCTAGGAAGGGCAGATACCCCCACCCCTACCCCCTCTACATATAAAGTGCTTCAAGGAGGGCTGCTGGGTTTGCTTTTGGTTTATTCGGGGAGTCTTTGAGCCTTCTTTTGGACATTGCTACCAGCAGAGTAAAGCCCTGTCTCAGCACTGGACAGTACTGATGCTCTGCTAGTGTCTCATTTGACAGATGGCCTCGAGCGTTCACGTTCTCTCCATGGCAGCCTCACAATTGGAAACAGTTTTCTGTGTAAATTATGAGAGATGGTCATGTAAAAATAAAATATTAACTTGCTGACTTATTACAACCTCAAGCACTGATGCTGTCGAGGCAGTTGATGAAGGAGTTGTAAAATGAGAGCCTTTCCCACTCACCTAAATTTTGAGGGGAAACGGCTGGATTCTTCTTCAGTGAAGTAAATCATAAGCCTCTAAAAATGTCCTCCTCCTCTTGGGCGATTCATAGGACATGGCAGGGCAGGAAATGGGCAAACAGCCCATAGTGGCCTCCGCAGCCACCGGTCTGTTCCAGGTCTGGAGTTGGCTTCCAGGTGTCATAAAAACAAAGAACTCTCTCTCGTGGCTGTGCTTTCTAGGGTCCTCTGGCAACAGGTGCCATGTGGCTGCTCCCAAGCACAGGTTGGAATTTATATTCTCCTTTTATGAAATGATAGCTTTTCAACATAGATGTCAGCAAGGTCCAGGAAAAGTCCTCCCTCTGGCAGATGGGAAGAACCCGCTTCGGATCAAAGGCTAGCTCCTTTATGGAGACGTGTTCTGCAGGCCTGAAATCACATCTCTCCTGATCCCTATGCTTTACAGCACGGCCGTGACTATTCTGTGCTGCTCTGGGCTTCCATAATTGGCTCCCTAAGGACAGAGTGGTGTTTTATATGTGTGTTACAAGTTCCTCTTCCCAGTACCCCCTACTATATCAGTCTTGCAATAAATGATTGTCCAAAGAGGAGTTCAGTACTGTTGGATAGCCTCATTACCAACTTGCTGTTTTGTGAAAGCCATGAGCCTGTAGTCAAATTCAGAGAAACATGGTAAGCAAGAGTCCCACATCTCTCCCAGCTGTCCATTCCTGTTCGTAAGACCCTTTAATTGTCCTGCACCCATGCTGATCTAGGTATCAATCCTTCTGCATAGTTGACTATAAAGTTTTGTTTACTATCTGCTGACATTGACACAGATATTACAGTTTTCATTTCCTACATACCCAAATTTGTGGACAATTAAGTATGGATCGTAAATGGATGGGTTGTGATATTTATTTGGGGATTCTGCTCTATGAAAAATAAGTTAGTTTCTAGAAATTAGAGGAGTAAGCTCCTTGTACTTGAATTTGAAGTTACTAAAAATGTCAATTCAGCCACAAGCGCCAGTTGGCTATAATCTGGATCATCTTTTGGCAAGTTCTGCTGTTTAACTCGTCTCTCAATAAGAACCCAAAAGTCCAAGATGACTTCACAGGCAAGGACTGTCCTGTATCTTGATAGAGATGTTTATATCCTGATGGATGTTTAGGTCTCTGGCAAACCTGGTACTGCTGAGTAGCTAACTTACTACACTGTCTACAGTCATTAGAGGAAGAAATATATCCAAACATGGTGCCCTCAATGGGCCTGCATCCTGTGAACACCAAAGACCAAAATGATGGAGTCCGCCTTGAAGTACACATCATGCGTTGACTGTAGAGTTTGTTTAGGCAGTGTTTGCTCATTGGTCCTCTCCCTGCAGCACTGATATGCCTATCACCTTCTTCAAAAGTATAGGGAGGCAGTGAGCAACAGGTTATGTGCGGAGCGTTATCAATTGATTGGCAGAATACACTGTATTTTTATAACAGATAAGCTACTATTTCTTGGTTTTAGAAATATTCTTCAAAAGAAAAACTGTTAGGGCCAGTTATGAGTTGGATTAGCAAATTTCACAGTTCTATATGGATGCAAGATGCCCCCCCCCCCCCCCCCCGTGTGTGTGTTCTCCGTAGATGCATTTATCTTCTGTTGTAAATGGTATGAAGAATGAAGTCTATTTGAACTTACCTCGGGGACGCTTTTTTCTTTTGCCTCCCCATAAACCACCGTCTTTAGTTTTTTTTGATAGTGACTTAAGAAACTTAGACTCCAGATTTAAGACTGAGATGAATCCAGATGGCACAAAGTAGGCTACAAAGGGTAGTTGTGGTGAAGCACGCCCGAGTGCTGTGTGCAGCTTTGCTCTGGCGTGCTCATAGATGAGGTACCCTGCTTTGCTCTGGCGTGCTCATAGATGAGGTGCCCTGTGTACTACTTGGGTTATTTTCAATGAGTGTGGATTACTGTGCTGCACATTTGTGGGACTCTCAAGGAAGATGTCGTCTTTCAAGATAACGTCTTCTGGCTTTTTGTGGAAATTATAAGTAGACCTTCATTATGCCCATATTTATTTAAGTGGTAGTCAAATATCAAAGAGTGAAACGAGAGCCAGGGAGTCTTAAAAGTTAAAGATAAAACTAGGGAATTTGGAGCCCAACCATGTCCTATTGATATTACTTCATTTTTACATGGTGATCCTAGCTTTAGTAATAGCGCGCCCTTCCTGTATGGCAGAGAGCCCAGAACTCAACATACTCCAGTGCAATTATGTACTTTATTCCTCTGCAACTGAAACAACTGCACTGCTCTGCACCTGTCTCTGCAGCCCCCTTTTATGCAGCCTGGTTGATTTACACGGAATAGCCTTCTCTGACACATTGAAGCCTCATGCAGAAAACTTTCTCATTGAGCTGTAAACAAGTATCTTTTACGGTTTAGCTGAAAGCTTTGTGCGGTAAGTGCAATCCCAGCTTCTTTACTTTCCCTATTAGAAACTAGAAACTTGCTTATTTCTTCTGATGATCACTAAATCATCCAACCAGTTGTACTGATTGTAACTTACACTTTCCCGTGTCTGAGCTGTGTCATGAAGCACAAGATAAGGCTGATCTTCTCTTAGTGTGGCACGTGTGTTATGAGTGAGATCAAATTGCACAGCTTTTCTTTCTTATTATAGAAATAAGGTTAAAAATGAGGTTAAATGATAGAGCTCTTGTGACATTATTTGGCTTATCTTCAAGAATTCTGAGCACTCACACTTGATTCTGTAGAGATCCGTCTGAAGTTGCATGTCAACAATGGAAGCTTGACATTTTGTGTGCGCCATGGATGAGACTTGCGTGGGTGAGATGAGCCATAACTCACAGGAGAGAACAGTGTCTGTGAGTTAACTCGCAACAAGCATGCACATCCATTTTCTGGTGTCCTGTGAATGAGTGATCAGCTGGACCCCGGTGACATTCTCAGGTCTACCTGATCTGAGTTATACTTCAGAATAACTGAGTGTTGGTTCTGTTTGAGCTGAAAGCATCTTTTAGGTATGCTGACGCTAGAGTTTGGGGACAGTGCCCTTTACCCGTAGAGGTTTGTGTAGACAAACTCCATCCAGCTGTTCACACGGAGCAGGGTCACATAGATAACATGCAGAGATGTCGAAATATGCATCCTTGTAGGTGAACTAAAAAAAGATAAGCATGTGCACCCTCTTAGCTAAGCTTTGCTTCTGACTAATTAAAAATATTTATCACGAGCCTACCGGGAGCAAGCTCTTCATGGAGGAAACAGGGATGCTGGGAAGGAGGCCTGTAAGGTGGCCTGTTCCATATGTTCCTTTCAGAGGAATGTGCAGGCACAAATAGTAGTATATACTTTATTGGGGAGAAATTGGCACAGGAATTAACTGGACGATAGATCTGATCATTTCCACTTAGGTTCCTCTTGTGTCCAACATACCACCCCCCCCCCCCCCACACACACAGCATGCCAGTTATTTGTATATTTACTGTTTTACGTATTTTAACTTTAAATTTTCCAGCAGCACTTTTCATTTACATTCAAAAGTCATAGAATACTTTTCCATTTTTAACATTTAAAGCCAATCCTGAATTTTCCTGATTCAAATTATAGTTTCCTTTTCAGCTTGATCCCAGTGTACAAGTCCCTCTCAGAGTTAATTAATCCGTGGGATGGTTTTCCCCCTGCACGGGAACACTTTATGCCACTGAATGTGAAGAGATTGACCGCTGCAGCCGTGAACTGGATGGACGGCTGCCTCCTTCTGCGCTGAGTTCCATTCTGTGTAGCGGGTGTGTTGTCTCCCCCATCACTCCTGAGAAAATATCCCAGAAACACACTTTTCCTTCAGGGAGGGCCCCAAAGCTGCCTCGTAGCTGTGGCAGAGTGTGAGTTTCCTCTAGGTGCCTGTCAGCATGCTCCCGGCTCTGCTTTCTAGATTGCCATTTTTGCTGCTTTGCAGAGATGAGTCCATATGGCCTTACTTCATTTGTGTGTGTTTTATGGGTATATTGTTTTCCAGAGTGATTAGATCTGTTTGTACCTTAGCAAAGTAATTTAGGTTGTAATTATTTTGTTTCAGGCATTCCTAGGAAAAAAACATTTAAAACATAAAGGCTTTTCAAACAGTTTAAAAATAAATCTATCTTAACTTGTAGAATCTTTTAATTTATTCATCAAACTGTCAGGGCTTAGGAGTTACATAGAACAGAATGAGCTTGTAAACAAATTGAAATGACTCATTGAAACTTGAAGACAAATGCACATTACACAGTTTTTTCTAATGATCAGACTTCAGTAGTCATACTTCAGATGTATAATAGCATTTATAAGTAGGATAGTGTATTGGTGCTGAAATATTTCGGTTCTTGAAAGATAAGTTTTCCTTTAATAATATAGTGCAAGTCATTTCAATATTTAGACTATTAAGCTAGTAATTTTTAAATGTTTTATTAGAATATTAATTATTATAATAATGGGTTTCATTATATTATTTTCATATATATATATAAAATGTATTCCAATCATTCTACCCCCTGACATATTCCTATCCCCGTCCTGCTCCCAGTAACCAACTTAAGGCCTGGTCTCATTTGTTGAGTTTTCCATAAACAGCATGCCATCAGCAAAGTGTTCGCTGTAAGTGACCATCTACTGGAGCAGCGCTGTGCCTCATCTGCTGATCTCCCTAAAGCCATTCCTTCACGACCAGGGCTCCTGGCCTCTGCCTCTAGCCTTCTGGTGAGCAAGCCGCTCAGGAGGCACCCGCTCTCACTCTCACTGCTCGCTTGACACATCCGGACTGTCTTCTCTCTGGAATCCACTTTCCTTCATGAGTCTCTCGTGGTGACGAGTTTTCATCTTCTTAAATATACCATATATTGCCTTCTTTTAAAATAAAAATTAAGTCCTTCCCCCCCCCCCCCCACCCCACAAGGTCTGAATTAAATCAGTCTTGCCTTCATTTTTCATTCCGGACTGTGGCTACCTCGTGGCTCCTGCTTTAGAGTTGGAGCTGTTTCCCAGTGCCCTGTACCATTTTTGTTTATGTGCTTTTTAATAAGAAGAACACTGTTCTCTAAAAAATATATAGCATAAGCTCTTTAACTGCGGGATCTTGATTTCTGTCTCATATTTCAGTTTGTAAAGAATAACAGGGACGTGAATTCTTACTGTGGAAAAGTGTTTCCGCCGATCGCCGATCACCAATGTCTCCATTCTAAGCTGACTGACAGACTCCTTGAAGGCTGGGGGG
This sequence comes from Microtus oregoni, assembly GCF_018167655.1. Classification (NCBI taxonomy): domain Eukaryota; kingdom Metazoa; phylum Chordata; class Mammalia; order Rodentia; family Cricetidae; genus Microtus; species Microtus oregoni. The sequence goes on from NW_024543096.1 coordinate 14,009,585, forward strand.
AAGTATACGAGCAGTGATCTGTGGGGTACAGACTGGGCCACCAGGGCTTATAGCTGTGTGGTGTGACACTATTTATCATTTTGAATATTTCTTATGAAAACAAGTTCTTTATATTTGATAAACCTTTTAGTTTCCCCTTATAAAAGCCTCTGGACACTTGTTGGGTAAGGGGAGAACAAAGAAGGGTAAACTCCACAAATGCATTTCCTGTCAGAAGAGCACGAGGTGATTTCTACTGCAAGGCGACTGCTAGAACAGAATGGAAAACCAGGTTCAGCAGATCATCCGGGCCAGCTCTGCTGTGGCGAGAACAGAGCCTGCATCGCTGCTTCACTGGCCTCCTGCTTTCTAAACACTTGGCTGTTTCTTCTCTGCCTGCTGCCGCCAGTGCTATTATTAGAACTACGGTTACTACTGCCAGTGCCAAATGAAAAAAAAATAAAAGATAGTTTTAAATAACGTCAGTATAACATAAGAATAAATGGCCTCTGGAGTCACGGTCCAATCTAAGGATGTGTTGTATACAGGAGGATTGTAGCCCCTGCTTGCCCTGGAACTCGTTATGTAGACCAGGCTGACTTTGAACACACAGAGATCTGCCTGCCTCTGCCACCTGAGTGTTGGGATTAGAGGTGTGTGCCACCTCGTTCAACTTCCCTATTGAGTTGATATAGTGAAAAATCTGTGTTTTCAGAGCCATTGAATTACATTTTTCCGTGCATTGCCCATGTTTCTAAATTTGGTTGGTAATCACACAGTCCTAAGCTATCCAGTGTCCTTTTATATTTATCCTTAAATTAGCCAGGCTGTTTTCTGTTGCATGTTGCTAAAAACACCTAATTAGACAGATAACTGTTATTATACCACTATTTCAACACAAAGAAAGTGATGCTCAGGAAAGCTCAGTAACTCAGAGAAACCCACAACGTTAGTAGGGAACCTGTGATGGGTTTCCAGGAAGTCATGCTCCACAGATGCAGCGAAAGAATCAACAGAGTTTCACAGAGGATTTGGTGAGACAGAAGGATGGGTAGGGAGGGACATTGACTCATTGGCAATGATGTGTCTGAGGACATATTCCGGAAATGTGGGAACAGAAAGCATGTGATAGACAGGGAGGACGTCACAGAAAAGGAGTGAATGGAAACAGAGCTTCGTGAGAACTTGCACATGAAATAATGTAGTAACCATAGGGATACTGGTTAGTTCTGAGACTGTATCTACCCATCGTGCTGGTAACAGTGCAGGCAAAGAGCAGGGAAGTGAGGGCAATTCCATGGGTATGAGTCAACACACTAACATTGGAGAACACTCAGTGATCTGCAATCAAGGCCTTAAAAATGGTTATGTCTGTTATCTCATAGTTCATGGAAAGTATTGAATATTAGCATAAAGATGTTAGTTACAATGGCATTTATAATGCCTAAAAATTAATGATATGATTGTTTAGTACAGGTGGAATTGTATTAATTTCATTGTATTACATACATGTGCCTAGCAATACATTATAATGAATTTAAATGCTCTGGGAGAAAAATTCTCAAATTTTCCACACAATAGAAACAGAAGGAACACTGCCAAACTCTTTTTATGAGGCTACAATTACCCTGATACCCAAACCACAGAAAGACATTATTACTAAGAATGAGAATTACAAACCAATCTCACTCATGAACATCCATGCAAAAATGCTCATAAAATACTGGCAAACCAAGAACACATAAGAACACATCATCCACCATGACGAAGTCGGCTTCATCCCAGAGATGCAGGAATGATTCAACACATGAAAAAATGTCAGATGGATCAAAGGCCTCAACATAAAGCCAACCACACTGAACCTCATAGAAGAGAAAGTGGGAAGTACACTTGAATGGATTGGCACAGGAGACCACTTCCTAAATATAACCCCAGCAGCACAAACACTGAGAGAAACAATTAATAAATGGGACCTCCTGAAACCGAGACACTTCTATAAAGCAAAGGGGACACACAGTCAACAAGAAAAAATGGCAGCCTACAGAATGGGAAAAGATCTTAACTAACCCCTTATCAGAAACAGGGCTGATTCTAAAATATACAAAGAACTCAAGAAATTGATCATCAAAAGAACAAATAATCCAGTAAACAAAATGGAATGCAGACCTAAACAGAGAACTCTCAAGAGAGGAGTCAAAAATAGTTGAAAGACACTTAAGGAAATGCTCAACATCCTAGCCATCAGAGAAATGCAAATCAAAACAACTCTGAGATTCCATCTTACACCTGTAAGAATGGCCAAGATCAAAAACACTGATGACAACTCATGCTGGAGGGTAGGTGGGATAAAGGGAACACTCCTGCATTGCTGGTGGGAGTACAAACTGGTACAGCTCCTTTGGATATCAGTATGGTGATTTCTCAGAATATTAGGAAACAACCTTCCTCAAGACTCAGCAATACCACTTTTGGGTATATATTTAAAGGATAGCCAATCATACCACAAGGACATGTGCTCAGCTATGTTCATAGCAGCATTGATTGCCATAGCCAGAACCTAGAAACAACCTAAATGCACTTCGATTGAAGAATGGATAAGGAAAATGTGGTACATTTACACAAAGGAGTACTACACAGCAGAAAAAATAATGGCATCTTGAAATTTGCAGGCAAATGGATGGATCTAGAAAACATCATATTTAGTGAGGTAACCCAGAGCCAGAAAGACAATTATCACATGTACTCACTCATAAGTGTCTTCTAGACATAAAGCAAAAACAAAACATAAAAAAAACCCTACAGTTCACAATCCCAGAGAACCTAGACAACAATGAGGACCCTAAGTGAGACCTACATGGGAAGTGGAAATAGACAAGGTCTCCTGAGTGAATTGGGAGCATGGGGACCATGGGAGAGGGTAAGAGGGGAGGGGAGAAGAAGTGAAGGAGCGGAGAAAAATATATAGCTCAATTAATAAAAAGAAAATATAAATAAAACATTTAAATAATGATCAGTTTTACTACTGAAGTACATATTCATATTCATATGTATATAGCTTCTACATGAACGTATAATAAAGCACAAGAACACACATAAGATGCTTTCTCCCTGTGCTTTCTACACTTACTACAAAAAGCATTTTGCCTTTAATAAATTCTAAAGGTACAAATTAAGATGACTAATAAGGAATAAAATACATCATTAAAATTACAATTGCAAGATGCCATAGGCTCAGGTTGACAAAGAAAGATGAATTTGTAAGATCACAAGCCGTGGAATCTTGTTGGATGAATTGTGGTTATGACGGTTGATTGTCTTACCTATAAAGCAGAGCATGTGTAGCTGTGATGGCAGGCAAGCACGGTGTGTACATAAACCAGGTGGTGTTCATGCTTATAATCCCAGCACCCTTGGGAATAGATGCAGAAGGATCAGAAGTTTAGGTCACCCTTGCCTATATATGGTGTTTGGTGTCGACCTGGCTACACCAGACCCTGTCTTTAAACGGAGCATGGCCAGCGTGTATTAAGGTAGTAGAAATAACATGTTCATGCTGTAGTCCTGGGCAGTTTAAGAAAGGTCTGGATCCAGATTGAGAGAGACTCTGACAAGGCCTGCTGACCTGGCCAACAGGAAGGGTTTCAGACATGGACGTGCAGAGGTTCAGTCACATGCTAGGTGGACCAAGTGTCCTCAAGGTGGCTCAAGACCTGTGGGGTATGAACTGTAAACTAGTTCTTCAGATTCAACTCTTTCAAAATTTTTATAGGAAATATTCAGTTCCATTAACAACACCCTCGGATTTATCCTCTCCTCGTCTTGGAGGGAGGCACACAGGTATCGTTATGGAAGGAAGGTACACAGTACAGTGTATAAAACCTCACTTTTGATAATGCTTTACTTCAAGCTATAAATTCTACCGTATTTTACAGATTGGCATAGTGGCTGAACTTTAGTATTTATTGAGTGCTTGTGTGGAAAGTAGGTTGAAACAAAATCCAAACATGAACATTAAAAATACTAATTACATTATTTGCCACCTAGAAGAGACAAGGAAGCAAGGAAGATTTTTTTACCCCTAGAAAATAAGGACAAAGGGAGATAACCAACGTTAAGAAAACAAATTACTTCAACACATCTCTTCTGATCCCTTATTCTTAATACTTTATTTTCCCTTGTTATTGAAGACACCAATTTATATGAGGTTAGCATCAAAAGAGACTTATTCAAATAAGAATCTTTTGCTGTGTCTCTGGTTGCTCTTGCCTGTAATTCTGATACTAGGGGAACTGAAACAGAAAGACTGCCACAAATTTGAGTTCTTTGTAGGTTACAGAGACCCTGTCTCAAAAAGGCCAAAATGAAGTTCATGGATCCCTTCTAAGTAAAATGGCAGTCTCCTGAGCTTGGCTAGGACCACACTACACCGGCTCCAGCTTGTACAGGCCTTGGCCCATTCTACACAGCAACCTGTTCATACTCTATAATATATTTTGAAACGATGTCACAACTTTCTTTTGGAGGGAAGAGGTATTGGTACTGACAGAATTATATTTTCCAGCTTCTAGCCATAATTCATTGAAAATATGGCATGAGTCACATCTACGCCTGAAGAAATACTAGTGCTTTTACAAAGCAGGCGAGAGTTTGTCAGGGTTGTGATCACGCATGCCCTTAATCTGTTCTTGCCTTCTGTAACCTGGATGTACTCCAGGCCAAGTGAGATCACTCAGGCTGGTTTATTAGTACTGGCAGAGCTCATATTGGTAGATTCAAAATCTTCCCTTTTGATATATTTCTACCCAGAAGAAGGCAAATGTCGTAATTAGGATTATCTTATTTTATTGCTAGCATTATGCAAAATATATGGAGCTACTTTTCATGCAGCTCTATCTGCAAAAGGTCTAGATATGGATTCTTTTAAGCCAGGAAGAGTTGAAGTGCACAATAACGGAATATGTTGGGCATAAACACTGCAAGATGCAAAGTCTTGTTTACTGTTCTGTTACTGTCAGCTAGTGCCCTGCGTGCCTAAATGAGCTTCCTATAAAGCTTCTCAGCATCCTGAGAAAGCTTTGTCTGCCGCCACACTTAGTTTTGATGCACCTTCCAGCTTAGAATTGGCATGTTGGAAAGGCAAGCACCCTTGACAGCCTAGAATAATTAATGTCAGGTGACTACCTAAGACTCATTCAGAGAGAGGCTACCAAGACCTGAGCCAAGAAAACAGCTTCTGCTTGAGCTGAAAATTCTCGTAGGTGTTTTTGGGGAGCCACAATTTCCCATTGCCCACCACCCCAGAGGCTTGAGGAAGCCATGAGCACCTCTGTACCATAGTACAGCTTTCACTATTATTTACAGTGATCGTTGGGTAGTCCTGGCTGATGAGTGAAGTCGCATCATGTTTCACTGTCCTTTCCTAGAGAATTTAGGAGCAAATTTAAGGGCATCTTGATAAAGTGGAGAGAATGCAGACGTTGGTTTCAAATAGACCTAAAGCCTAATGTAGACTCCTGCAGGCCTCTTCCTGCTAGTGTGTAAGCCCCCCTGCCTCTCTTAGCCTGAATCCTTTCTGTGAAACCAGCAGTAGCGTTACCCAGTTTGTGGGCTCCTCACTCACAGCCCATTCTTGAAATGCTAAGCAAGTGCTGCTGCCTATTTGCTAGGGCGTCGGGTCACCGTTCAGGACAGGGCTGTCGCACTGAAGTTTTGTGATAAAGCTGGAGCTCAGGTCTCTGAAACCTCTAGAACCAAATGAAGCCACCTCCGCCCCGGCGTGGAGTGTTTACTCTGCTGATGGTTATTTCCTACTAGACATTACATTTGTCCATCTGTGAATGATCTTCCCTCCCAGTCTCCCAATTTTGTCTCCGAGTTAAGATGGTCTCTGCTTCCTTTGTCCAGTCTAGAACCCCTCACCTGAAATGCATCTAGCATTCTGCAGGTTCTTTTGAGAAGCCATTAATTGTTTAATGACTGTGAGCCATGCCAGGCATGGGGCAGGTTCGGATCACAGGTTGGGCGGCTTGGATGGCCCATTAACTAAACCCACTCAAATAGTTAATAATCTACCTCGAGCTGTAAACATCTTGCACACTTTGCTAAAAACAGTGTGTTCACTTACTTACGTAAGTTGACAAAGAGGAATGATTTCTTGAGATTTGAACATTTTCAATTTTAATATAAGCCCAGAAGTGCTCACAACATGTGTCCAGAAAGCTCCTAATTGTGTGGCATCTCTTAAATGCCAGTGGAAAAAGCAAAAATCTTTATAGCTAGTGGTAGGAGTAGACTTATAATCCCAGCACTTGCAAGGCTATAGCAAGAGGGTCACAAGTTCTAGGCCATCCTAAGGTACAAGGCAAGGCCTTGTCTTAGAAGAAGGAAAGACATTAGAAATAAAATCAATACCAAACTGATCATCACAGTAATCTCTGGCCTATTTTTTCTGAGTGTTGACAGTATAGCTTTTCACCTTTTTTTTTTTTTTTTTTTTTTTTTTTTGTTTCTTGAGACAGGGTTTCTTTGTAGTTTTGGAGCCTGTCCTGGAATTAGCTCTTGTAGATCAGGCTGGCCCTGAACTCCCAGAGATCCTTCTGTCTCTGCCTCTTGAGTGCTGGGATTAAGGGTGTGTGTCACCACTGCTCGACTTTACAATTTTTTTTTTTTAATTTGGTTTTTGAGTCTTACTAAGTTGCATCCTCGCCACACAAATCACAAACCCAGCATGTCCTAACTAGGGTTGTTATTGCTGTATGGAAGCACCATGCCCTGAGCAAGTGGGGAAGGAAGTTTGGCTCTTCCAAATCACTACAGGAACTCAAGCAGGGCAGGAAACTGGAGGAAGGAGCTGATAGCAGGTTCATGGAGGGGAACTGCTTACAGGCTGGCTGGCTTGCTCAGCCTGCTTTCTTACCAAACCCAGCACTACCAACCCAGGAATGGCACCACCCACATGGGCTAGGCCCTTCCCCACCAATCACTAATTAAGAAAATTCCCAGTAGGCTTGCTCACAACCTGATCATATGAAGGCATTTTCTTAATCGAGATTCCCTCCTCTGAGATGACTTGAGCCTGTGTCATGTTGACAAAACTAACTGTCCTGCACACAACACAGGCATTTCTTCCTGAAATAGGATCTGCGTCATAAAATATACTCAGCTGGTGTTTGTTGATTCCTAAATTTCCAGTTCTGATTAGACCCCAGTCATGGCCAAGTGCTCAGTTCCAGGACGGCTACATGAGCCCCAAACCTGTCTCCTTCAGCCCCACAAGTAGCCTGTAGTAGACAACCTCAGAGCAAAAACGTGGTGCAGGAAGGCCTGTCAAGTCTGCTGTATCGGCCAAAGTTTCACTTAGGTGGTTCTGAGTTTGGAATAGGAGTGAGCCAGCCAGGCGCTAACAGTGCTTCCTGTCAGAAAACTGTCAGGGTTTGCATCCATTAACAGAGAGACATGCTGGTATGGAAATATATTCATCAGTCATGAAAACAGTCCCGGGAGCAGCGAGTTTGGAGGGCTGTGCTGTCATTGCCATCCTGGAGGGCCAGGCCGCTTCTAGTTCCCTGCAGTTCACCTGGTGGGCAACACACATCATTCTCTGGAAGAGCATGGCTAGAAGAGGCTTCTTTTTCACATGAGTGGAACGTGGTCCTGGCTGCTTCTAAACTGGGAATTGCGACTCCAGTGAGCAGCAGTGGGCCCCGCAGAAATAGCCAACGCCAGCCAGTAGTAGCTTTGGCCACAGAAAGTTGAGAAAGCCTTGATACCTGATCCTGCTGGGGCTGCCATCTCTACTCTACCTTCTGATTCAGACTGGGCTGGTGTTGCGTTACCGGACCATAAAGAACCAAAATCAGAAGTATTACTCTCGTTCTTATTTTCTTGGAACATTTTTGCTTATTTCATAATATATAGTAAGAAAGTACTGCAGAGGATACAACGTAATCTGTTCCCCGTGTTTCCAATACATTTCTAAAGTATTTTTTATATACAAGTTTATCTTTAAGATCTAAAATACTGATTTCCTGCATCTTATAAATACTGATTAAATGTCATAAACTAAGTCTTTGTATGTTCTCACCACCTTGTAAAATAGTAGTGGAAATTATTAAATATACCAAGTCATTCATGTTGCGGTGAGATCCTAAATGTTTTGTTTCTTTTTCTTCTTCCTGTGTTTGGGGAAATTATTATTCTAATCCGAGGTTTTCAATTTCAATTTATTTTTGTTACAGCTATTAGTTTTCACTCTAAACGACTCAGAATCTCAAGTTGCATTTGTAAGCCTGCTGAGCACAATTTTCCCCATTGCCTGAAAAGTATCTCCTCTGCAGTTTGTAACTGGAAGTGAGCAAATTTCAAAGTAAAATTAAAACTGAAACTTTCCTCTTCCGGGTAGACAAAAGGTTTCTGAACCTGAAACATTTTGATCTTTACGCCAAAAACTCACCTATCTTCTCGAGCATTTTCTTAGTACCCCGCAGAGCACCTGGTACAAAGAGTTTGAAATACTTGTTGACTAAATCCTATTTAAGTTTTTGAATTTAAAAATCGCCTGGTTTTACTCTGTATGAGCAAAACTATAACTAACTTGAAGAATTGATCCGGTTAGCTCCCTCCAAATAGTCCAGCAGTCGCACGTCACACTTAGGCATCCACTGTAGTCATCGTGTGTACACACGCGTACAGCACTGTTGGTAGCTCCAGCTCTTTGAAGCATATTAAAGCAGACGGAGTGACACAGATGCCGCCTGCGCGCTTCAGAGCCTCACTTTACCTTATTAGCACAGCTGAAAATGCCTGTGGTTTGCAGGATTGTGTGTGTGTGTGTGTGTGTGTGTGTGTGTTAGTGCATACAAGTTCATTTGCCATGTAGAGGTCATACTATGACTTACTTGGGAGTCTGCTGTTTTCTTCTGCCATATAGGTTGGGGGATCCACCTCAGGTTGTCAGGTCCAGCAGCAAGCAAAGCAAGCACCTTGCTTTGCCTGAGCAGACTCAAGGCAGCCATGTTTTTAAAGCATTATTTTTAACAGTCTCGAGAAGTTAACGGGTCAATGCTAACAGGCATTACTGCCCTAATGTTGAAGTTGTATATTGGTAATTCCTCATCATCCTGCAACTTAGGTATTATGGCTGTTGCACTTGTGAATATGGGAGAACTGAGATTTAAATGGGTTAAGTAGCTGTCGGGGACTACGGGACTCATAAACAATTAGGATCTGGTACTGTCCTCCAACTCACCAGTCATAGAGTTGTCTTCTTGGCTGTGGTCCCTGCTTCATCAGAGCAGACCACTCCTGGCTATATAGAGTCTGTAAGCCAGTCCAACAAGGCAGGTAAGAGTATTTATTTACCTGGTCTACAGAGCAAAGTCCAGTGCAGCCAAGACTATGGGTGGGGGGCAGAGCAAGAAAAAGGAAGATTAAATAGTAGGGGGCATGTGGAGACTCTTGAGAAGTAAAGCACTTAGAAATCAAGAAATAATTTTGTAAAAATTGTTACCCAAAGCATTACTACGTTATTATAACCCGCAAAAATGAGAATATGGTTATTTTCATTTGACGTATAATAAATAAGGATCAGAGTAATTTAGACCTCAACCTTTCAAATTAGATATCTCTGTTACTTTCACTTAAGTATCTCCTTTTCACCCCTGCAAGCTACCTTCAAATGTCATGATACATTTCTTCGTCCTGCTGTTAGGCAAGCAACAAGAAGAAATGATGAGAATAATCTCTTTGGGCACTGTGTGGTGAAGGTGTACGAATCCAACACACTGTTAGAAGCCAGATTTTGTCGCCAAGGAGGCACACACAGAACGTTCCCTGCCTCTGCTTCAACTCTTCTGACACCCACAGAACTGTCTGTGGATTTGCGTTCATCGCCTGCAGAAACTTTAGGGGGTCAAAAGCTGCATGTATCCAGCCCTCTTGACCTGTGGGTGAAAATGGGGGGCCACAGCAGTGAGGTCACCTCTACGGGAACTGGAATTGAGTAAATGAAACTCCAGTGTCCCACCAGGAGCCTTTACTCTCAAAGGCCACTCAGGCATGGGACTGGGATCTGGTTCTGTCCTTTACTCATGAGTGCACGGTACCACTGAGCACCCAGAGTCATCCCTCACCTTAAGCCCAGAGTGTGAAAGTGGGCAGGTCTGACCCATGTCTTCCACGTTAACTTTGGAGGTACCAATGTTACAGGAAAGAGGGCCTGCTTTTGGTCCCGGCTGCCCCGCTAGCTTACTCCCGAAATAATCACACAGAAACTGTATTATTACTGTATTAACCGTATTAAATTACTGCCTGGCCCTTTATTTTTAGTCTCACATATTAGTTTAATCCATCTCCATTAATGTGTATTGCCACTTGACTGTGGCTTACTGGCATGAGTCTAACCAGTGTCCATCTTGGGCAGGAGAACCATGGCGTCTTGGCTCTAACTGCTGCTTTCTTCCTCCCAGAATACAGTTCTGTCTTCTCCACTTATCTAAGTTTCTGCCCTATCAGGCCAAGCAGTTTCTTTGTTGATTAACCAATGAAAGAAACACAAATACAGAAGGACCTCCTACACCATACCAACACTAGCCAGTTGAGCATTACTTCAGTCAACTTTAAAGCTTGAGAAATTGCAATCACCACCCGCCTACCCCCGACTCACTTTACCCCCTGTTGGGAATGCATCTTTCTTGCCAAACAGCTAGGTCTCCCTGTTCCCTAAGTCCCAAGAGCTGTTTTCTCTGTGTCTTCATGCTCCTCATACAGTTCCATCAACAGAGCTGTCTTCTGTTGCTGTATCTGAGAGTGGAGAAAGAGAAGAGCTTTTTAATTTTAATATGTGAATATTTAATTTTAATATGTTGTGTTATGTTATGTTATGAACTGCTGGAAGGCATGCACCTTTGCCAAGTATTCCCGAGTTCTAATAAAATCTCCCTAGCCTAATGCTGTTTTGTATAACAGAGTGTACAATTATGGGGTCTAAGCAAGTGCAGAAGCTCAGATTTTCCTCATCATTCCTGCGTTTGGTTCATAATCTGTGTACTTATTTAAACTCACATTTTCTAGTCATATAATAATTATAATCATTCACATAAATACATATATATGCAAATATACCCCCTAGGACTGTGTTGTACTCAAGCCTGATGCCATACTTCTTCCTAGTTATGAGCTCATGATGAGATTCCACAAGTGCATTGCATAATTTAATTAGTTTAATGTTTATGAAAAGTCTATGAAGGCAAAATCCCTACATAAATGCCAAAAATTATGATTTCTTTCTTCATTTAATTCCCACAGCTCATTTTTTACTCTATGTGTTCAATTTATCATAATCAGTCAAAGAAACTTTATATGCAGTATTTTTGACAGGGCTGCAAAATTTGAATCATATTTTTAGCAGAGGTAGATACTGACATTGGCTTGATTTTGCTGATTTGAATCTAGAAAAAAATTAAATTCAGTTTAAATTGCGTTTCTTCAGTAGTTTATATCTGGAAGTAGATGTCAGCATTTGGATACCAACTATCAAACTCTGTGTAGTAGACTGTCAGATTATTCTAAATTGTGTGCCAAATTGTGCCACTCTTCTGTGTTTTGAGTTGAATTTTAAGTAGAGGGTTCAATATAATGTACTTTTCCTTTTTTAAATATTTTACTGTGTGAGACAGAGAGTAGCTGCAGTACCCATTGAAGATGACCTTTAACTAGGTGTCAGTGACCCTCCTGTCTCAGTTTCTTGAGTAGCTACCACCATACCTGACTTATAATATATTTGAATGGCATAAATAAGAATAAGATAAATGCCAAATAGTAATAATTTTTAGATTCCCCAGCCATATGAGCCGCTTTCTCCATTTATTTTGTCACGCTCTTCTTTGGATCAGATATACCATATCTTCAGATTGTGCAGCATTCTTTTTGCAAGATGTGAACACTGTCTTGTGTAACTCCTTTGGGATGTGTGTAAGAGAGCATGCTTACATGATGATGTCTCCATAGCAAAGGGGTAGGCTCTACCAATCAACCCCAAACTGCATGCTTTGTGTGATCTTTCTTCACAAAGTCGTCACAGGCAATTTGATTGGCAGTCCTTCTCAGTCTGGGTCGGGGAAAGTATCAGTTTAGGGCAGGAGCCAAGAAATGACATAGCATCACCACAGTAGGCAGCCCAAGTGAGGTGTTAGATTCGTGAGCTAAAAATTACCTTTGAAGCGGTGCAGTGCAGGAGAGGAGAGGTGGTAAATATAGCAGAGTGAGCTGGGCAGCACCCAGGAGGGTGCAGGTTATCGGTGAAACCAGGGATGTGCTTTAGACCCACAGAGACAGAGAAAGATTTCACCTGCAGTTTCACAGAATGGCTGAGGATTGGTGCTCGGGAGGAAAAATGTCTGGCATAAACTAGACTGACAAAGCCTCAAGCAAGCATGAGCCAGGTAGCTTGATTCTTTAATTGTCCCTGTATTGCCCAACACTGATTTTAGAAGATACATTTGGTTCACAGTAGACAGTGGCCCTCACTCACAAGGTCCACAGCGCTTATATGATATTCAATAAATGGCCTTTGAAGTTACCTTTCTGGTTTGACCTTTGAGCTCATTCTTAAATGATAAGTATTAAGTAAGAATTGTAACAAAATATAATGTGTTTCAGTAATGTTGCCAAAGAACTACTTTTAAAATGAGACTGATTTTTTTTGGGGGGGGGCAGTATTTGGACAAGGAGAACCAGCCTAACAAAGGAAAGGAGAAACTGAACTCTATCTTAACATGCAAAGTAACTGTAACTTGACATATTTTTTTTAAAAGAAGAATTATTGTTATTTATGTGAATATATGTGCAGGTACCCAGGGAGGCCAGGAAAGGATGTTGGGTCTCCTGGAGCAGGAGTTAGGTAGTTGTGAACTGCCTGGTGTGGGAGCGGGGAGCCAAACTCTGGTCCTCTAGAAGAGAAAGCAACAAGTGCTCTTAAGCCCAGAGCCGTTTCTCTAACTCTGTAACATTACTTTAAATCAAAATCAGTGAGACCTAACAAGACAAAACTTCTCACATTCAATACTCCTTTTAAAAAGGGGTTGATGACTTATGACCAAGTTTGAGTCTTCAAGGTCAAGTGTGGCGCTCACACGAATAGACAGTTGGATTAACAGTTGAAAAAAAAAAGCAGTGTAAACTCACCATATCAATAGGAGAAAATATATGTGATTACTTCAGGAGATGAAGAAACTTGTGTTTTATAAATTCAAGATCCATTGATCCTCATGTATTAGCAAATTAGGATGAAGTCTGTTAGGAGAAGCCTACAACAAACATTGTACTTAATGCTGAAGGGATCCTTTTTGATATCGTAGCCAGTGCAATAAGGTAGGAAAACAAAATAGAAGGCACATAGATTTTTTTTTTTAAGGAAAATGAAACTAATGTCTTGATTAGTTTTGTTTTGTTTGTTTGGATTTTTTTTTTTTTTTGAGACAGGGTTTCTCTGTGGTTTTGAAGCCTGTCCTGGAACTAGCTCTTGTAGACCAGGCTGGTCTCGAACTCACAGAGATCCGCCTGCCTCTGCCTCCCAAGTGCTGGGATTAAAGGCGTGCGCCACCACCGCCCGGCTGGATTTTTTTTTATAGAGAGGCATACACACTCACAAAGATATTTAGAAATTTATTGTAATAAAGTTTCATTTATTTACACTACAAACAGTTTGTTAACTTACAGAACAGAACCACTAGACTATGCAAACTTTAAGTTCATACACAATGATATTAAAATGTACAACCTCGTGACAGTAACATATTACTTCATAATGGTATCACTGTTGCAAAAGATACTGTTTAACCTGGCAGAAGGTAGTAGGCAGACAAGCACTCCTGCTGAAGCATGTATATAAGGAAATAAGTCTATTCTGTCAATGACAACTTTTAGTATATTAATATAGAAAAATGTTACTGCAAATACAGTGGACAGTTTGAGTATGCAATCACACTGTTACAGTTAGAGCAGTACCAGAAGGAGGAAATGGTATGTCTTAATGGAAAGAAAGCATGGAGAATTCGTGGTACATATTCTTTGATTGACATACATTAAAGTGTGTAGTTCTACAAGCTTTGATATACACGAACCCAGCCATGTGACCACTTGGCTGTCAGATACAGATATGACTGTCTTGAGCTGAGAATGTAACTCGTTGATAGAACACTTGAGTGGTGGGTACAGTACTGGGTTCTATTGCCAACAATGTTCCTCCACTCCCCAAAAGATATAGAAATTTCTAGCATCTGAGAGGAGGTTCTGCACAGAAATTTTTTAGTATTGACTGTGAGTCTTTAGGCAAACATAGTATGCACTAGGACTTGCCCTCCAAGGCAAGCAGGTGGAATAGCCTCTGGCCCTGATGGACCGCAGTAAACACAGGGCGGCCATTCGGAGTCTTGTGTTTATAGGACCCTTTCCAACCTGGCAGTCTCTTGCAGTTAATCCTCTCTTTAAACCCAGCAGAGAAGCTGCTGTAAACATGTGCCATAAGAAACTATTCAAAGCCAACTTCGTCACTTAGGCATCTGCTAGCTGGCTGAGTTCATGCAAGACTGGACACTTTTAAGTATTTGATGCTTGTTTGGTGGTTCAGACTTGCAAAATGAGCCCTTCTGGGAAAAGCATGAACTCGAAGGAAATAGAGTGTTTCCCAGGGCCATCTCCGACAGCCTACACCTGGTCTTTTTTACCTGTCTGCTAAACAAGCCAGACTAGGTGGCCTTGCTATATTCAAACGAGGAAGTGTGAATTATCATTCTTAGGCTATGATTTTGCAAATAGTTACTTTGTTTTCATTTTCACTATTAAGTACGAGTTTAGCATACTGGTTTATGCAATGCAGTGCTGTTTTGCTCTCTTGGAGAAAATAGAAAAGAACTTGCCTTATTAGGGTTGTGGTTCCTGGGTCAGCTGAGCAAAAACTATTCAAGGCACATCCCTTCTCAGGGAAGCTGAACTTACTTCCAGGATCTTAGCTGCCCCTACTCTACTGAAACCATCTCTGCCAGTGCTCTCCTTGAGAAACTGGGTCACCCTGCTCTTCCTTACCCCAAGGAAGAAAGGTAAGAATAGCTTTATAAGACTTAATGTAACTTCCTATGTATTTACTTGTTGCAGAAGTCGATTGAAATATCGGCACTTACTTGCATTTGCTAACTCACTAGCGCTTACTGTCCTTCATGTACTATCGGCCTCATTTCAAAATCATGTGTGTAGTTATAATTATTTGCAAATGGAAAACTCAGGAGTGAATGTGTCACATTAACACGAGAACAAAGTAATTTTGCAGCATTTTATTGCAATATTAAATATCAAATGGTTACTTTGAGAAAGCTGTGTCAATATTTGTTTATAGGCATGATAAACTGTTAGTAATTATTATACTATACCTCTGCAGTATGGTTTTGGTAGGGTAAATAAGGATCTTATTCAACTATATAGGTATCTCAATGCCTGGGCCAGTAAATATTATCAGAGATATCTTTTTGGTTGTAATTAACTTAAGGACCTTGATATAGGGAGATTATTTTGGATTGGCCCAGTGAGTACTAAATGCCACCACAAGTATCCATATAATGGCCTAGATTAGGGGCATCTGTCACACAGTGGGAGAAGGCAATTGTAAAGATGGAGATGGAGATTGGGGTGATATGGTCAGAAGCTACAAGAGATTAGTACCCCGAGAACCTGTCAGGGATGAAGAAATGTTTTCCCCTGAAGTCTCTGTGTAAATGTAAGCAGAGCTGAAATTTTGGTTCTGGCCCAATGGGACTAATTTCTAGTCGTCGGGCCTAGGAGATGTCATGTTCCTGTAACAGACGTCTAAAGAGGTGTAATTCACTTTGGAACTGGATAATGGGTATAGGCACAAAGAAGTTTAAGAGCCATGCTAACAAAAGCTGAGATTGCTTTAAATTAGTACTTATGAAGATGTGGAGATTAAAAATAGTTCTGTTAAGGCTCACTTTTGAGAATATGTAACTGAAAACTGAAGCAATAAAAGCCCATCTTTTTGTATGTCATAGTATCAAATTAGCCGAAATGTTTTCCACAGTTCTATGGAAAGCATATAATAGATGGACCAGTATTTACTGAATTCCAAGCAAAGTGTGGCCTGGCTTCTTCATGGTTCTCTTAAGTAACAACAAAACAAAACAAAAACATTTATGGGAAAAATTAAAGCAAAATACACTATAAGTTGATTTGGGGAATCCTCAGCCTATCAGTTTGCAAATGGCACTAAAATTTTATCCCATGTGGGGAAAGCATGCTTCAGGGAGAAAGCCTGATTTCTTTAGGACGGCCGGAGGCAAACTGCAAACAAATTCTTCAGCCGTCTCAGCAGCAACCAGAGGTCACGCGATCCAGGAAAGCTCTGGGAAGGACTGGCTCCTTCAACAGCAGCAATTGCTGGCACCGCACAGGGTTGTCGAGAATGGTTTATCGTCACAGACACTCCCACCATGAACGGAGAAGAGCAGAGAAGATGAAGTGTATGATGCCATGGCGCATCCACAGTCCACCAGCAGAGGATGAGCTCACGAAAGAGTACCCTGTGAGAGTGTGAGGATGGAAATGGTGACTCTAGGGTAAAACCCGGAGGTCAGAGTTCTGTACCTGGGATGAGTGAGACCTTTCCTTTTTCTGTGGTCTACCTGCAGAATGAGAGCCCCATAACTGCTGCCCCGTGCCTGTCCCAGCATTATCTTTTGGAAGAAGATAATTTGCTTTGAATTTATAGCTCACCAGATGGAGAGGAATTTACCTAAGCCTAGGTCTTACCAGGGGTCATTGTCCATATTTAATTTACACTGGAGATTTTTGTTTTGTCTTGTATTTTAGAATTTTTTGGTTTTTTTTCAAGCTTTTGTGATGGAGGAAGGTCATTGGCTAATAAAGGAACTGCCTTGGCCCATTTTATTGGTTAGAGGATAGGTGGGAGGAGTAAACAGAACAGAACGCTGGGAGGAAGAGGAAGTGAGGTCAGTCTCGACCGCTCTGCTCTCGGGAGCAGACGCCTGAGAGAGACGCCATGCCCCGCTCCCGGGATGAAACTCCGACCCAGGATGGACTAGGCTAGAATCTCCCCGGTAAGCGCACCTTGGGGTGCTACACACAGATGATTAGAAATGGGCTAAATTAATATGTGAGAATTAGCCTAGAAGAGAATGGGCCAAGCAGTGTTTAAAAGAATATAGTGTCCGTGTAATTATTTCGGGGCATAAGCTAGCCGGGCAGGCGGCCGGGGTGTTGGGGACGCAGCCCCGCCGCCGCCCTTATTACTTCACTTTTGTGCATATGTGGTGCTAACTGACCGTTTTCCACTAAGTCCTCCCTGCCTCCATTTTCTTAGCCTCTCTTGATCATCATCTTTAGGGTTTCTCTCCTCCTTTCCTGACACAGACACAGCAGATTTACTGGCTTCCCACATGGAGGAGAATGATCTGTTTAGGTCGCACCCTAAACAGAAATCAATTCCTAATGTATCAAAGACTTTGATGTAAGATCAGAAATTCATACCCTAATAGAGGAAAAGGAAAACTCTTAAAGAGACAGTCACAGGCAGGGACTTTCTCAATAGAATATTACTTGCTCACAGAATAATGTTAACAGTTGACAGAGACCTCATGTTATCAGAAGAGACGGGTCTTCCTTGTTGTTTGCGAAGATGAGATTTGGATTATACAGCTAATGCTGTATTGTCTTGAAACTTCTCTGGATGTTGTGTTTGGCCACACTGTTTTGCACTTAGGATGGATATATGAATCCTTGGAGCATACAGAGTAGATTGTGGTGGGTAGAACAGTCTATCTCTCTGCCCCATAAAGGAAACCGGGCTCTCATCCTCTGATTGAACTCGGGCCAGGCATGGCTTGTGCCCTTTCTCTTTCTTGTCCTTGGATGTGCACCCCTATTTCTGCCTGCTTTGATTTTTCACTTCCTGCTGGTTGTCATTTATTTGGTGATCTCTGGAGAATGTCATTGGGTGCAGTAACTCTGGACCCTGGCTCCAAAACCTGCTCACCTCCAGCTGTCACATGCTGAGTAAAATCCCCCTAATAACAGGCCAGACACAGCTGGAACAGGTGACGCTGAAGCTGGACGTGTCCTTCCCTTGAAGCCTACCGGACAGCTGTGCTTGGCTGTGCACACCTGCTGCTTCTTGACAAGCTACAAGCTTTTAGAGGCTGTAAGATGTAAATTTCTCCCATCTCCCAGGGAGTGGATTCCAGCCACAAGACTTCCACACCTGTCCAGTTAGCACGCTAGTCGCCACCCTCATCCCTCAGGCAGTTCCTGACCACCATCTGCATCACCCTCTCCAGCCCTATGTCCTCTGCAACTCTCTGTCCTTGGTCAGTTGTTCTTCCCCATCCCCATTCCTGGCCTTGATATCAACCTGCCGCTGTCCCTCAGGATGACCCCTCATCTTCCCTTTGGCTCTTTTCAGGGGCACACATGGTGATTCTTGTAACCTGTGGGTCTCTCAGGTTCAGGATATAGAGTCAGCGTTTTTTACTTCCCAGTTGTGACAGCTGCTTTACCCAGCCCAAGTCCTGACTTCTCCAGAATGTCACTCTCCTCCTCAGCTCTCCTGCTGCTCTCCAGACTTCCGGTACTGAAGACTAAGCTCATGTCTGCCTTGGCCATTTCACCTCTGTGTCACTGAACAGTCTCCCTAGACTTTCTCCGTCAGCTATGCCTATGTAGCTCACCTCGGCTTTCTATGCCAGCAACTTCTTTAAACATTGTATTTTCAGATCATAATCTTGTTAGTATATTTGATCGCCCATCCAAAACTAAGTTTTCATCTTCACTAAAAGAATCTTTCCCGCCAGTCTCTCCACTTTCTCTATACCTTGGATATAGATATATCCAATGATATTCTCAGTACACTAAGCTCACCTGGTTTGCAAGTATCCCCAGAGAAAAAATCAGAGCACCCACAGAATAGTAAAATGTTGGTTGGCTGCAGAACCCACACCAGTGCGTCACATTGTCCCTGCAGCTCTGCACGCTTCCCTAATCATGGCAATTTGCTCTTCTCTAGTGTACACTGTACAGTTCAGGATATTGTAATGGGATAAGTAGATTCTGAGACTGTCCCTTTTTAAAAGCCATATTCAGTTAATTAAACACAAGCACACTTTTATTCAGTGAAGTGATACTGGGCTTCCTAAGTTTCTAAGGCCAACTCCTGTATCAGCTAAAATTACCCCATACCAAGTGAGCCGTGCCAATCTTGTGTAAACATTAGGTGCCCGTAAAGTGATTAGAATTTGCGATTGTTCGCCTAGTGCTGCTTTTGTTCTTTTTTTTCTCAAGAGCCAGATTTTTAACTGAACAAACTGTCCTCCTGCCCAGGAGGTTTGAGAAACCCCACCTTTCATACGCTGTTTATAGATTAGTAAAGAAATGTAAACGGACTTCACGAGCAAAGAAGAGTGTAATTAGGAAGGCAGAGCCGCCGCCGAAATGCCACAGCGTGCATTACAAATCCAAATGTAAGTCTTTTGGATTAGACTCACACCATTGGTTGTGTTTATTAGTATAATTAACTGAAAATTGGTTGCATAAACAGTATGTCACATAAATGAGTTTTTGTCTTTTGATCTAAATGTTTCCAAAATGTTTTACTCTGTCTACCTTACAAATGTGGAAAATGCTGAGCAAGCGAAGAAGGGTAGTAACAAGAGTTCACACTAACTTACCTCTGCTTTGGCTTGGCTTATGACAGTTATGATGAGGTCAATCTTTGCTATCTGTATCCCTACCTACCCCACCCCCAGCCCCTGCCTCTGACCGTGATTAGCTTGTGCGGAAGCTGACAGTGTTGTCCACCCGCTGCGAGAGCCCCTTTTCCTGGCTAGTGCTTGTTCTCGGTTCCGGCTTCACCAAGTCAGTAGACATGGCCCGCGAACAATGAAACTAAATCGAGTTTCTGTTGTGCTGACACTGTTGGCCTAAATCAATATACATTTCAACCACTGATCAAATTCTAAGAAGAATTCCATTTATTTTTTGTCCCCGAGTGGGAGCTGGAGGAAGATTTGCTATTTACCAGCGACAAAGGGCATTGCCAGACTTATCACATTAGTGCACTGTGACACTGTCAAGTTCTGAAAGAGCTTAGATGGTTCCCTTGCTTTCTGAATAAAAGAGAAATAGGCCCACAAACAATTAAACACGTCTCAGTGTGAACGTATGTATGAAAAATACCTTCGCACAGGGTAGTTTATTTTTCAAAGTTCCTGTAATATACTAATGGCTCGCAATTTAGTTTAATGGCTCGATGTGTTGTAATCAAGAGTGTGAATAGGCAATCACATACTTCTGTGAAATCCTGCTCCCCAAAGAACTCGGGGCAGGCCTGTTGCTATGGTGCAGTCTCACCTGAGACTTGTTTGGCTTCTTTCTCAATCACATCCATTGACAATAATGAGCTTAAAAACAGAACGCAGAGAATTTTTAGAATGGAGAAATCCAGATAAATAAAGCTATGAGTCTCTTCCTATTTTGCTTGCTCTGATGAAGTCTTGCTTGTGATCCCAGGCGTCTACAGAGCCAGCACCAGCATTACTGCCTCACCATAGCCTGAGCTGGGTGTCTTAAAAGGCACTGTTAACCTAATGGGAACTCCAGAGGCGACAGTTTCCTCACGTTGGCTAGCTGGATTCTCCTTGTCCACACCTGCATTCCCGGAGAGTAGGAACCTGGGTGGTGTTTTTTTCAGCACCGTTGTATTTTGATATGAACCACAGTTATGAAATTAAAGAGGACAATCACAACAGAGCAAAATGGGCCAAAGGTGAGACTTTGAGTGGATGGCTTTGGCTTGTATTATTTTCTAAGCCAGTGGTTCTCAACTTCCCTGATGTGAAGGCACTTTAATACAGTTCCTCATGGTGTGGTGACTCCCAACCATAAAATTACTTTCTTTGCTATGTCATAACTGTAATTTTGCTGCTGTTAAGATTCATAATGTAAATATCTGTGTTTTCTGATGGTCTTAGGTGACCCCTGTAAAAGGGTCATTCAGTCCCAAAGGGGTTGTGACCCACAGGTTGAGAACTGCTGTTCTGAGGAATTGTTATCTTCCTCTCCAACTTAATCAGCTTTATTGTTATGCTCTGCCTGTTGTGGTGCAAGACTGACAGCCGTAAGGAGCTCTGGAGGGGCTGGCAAGATGGCTTAGTGGGGAAGGGCAGCTACCACCAAGCCTGATGACGTGGGTTTGCTCCCTGGACCCCACATAGATAGAAGGTGAGAACCAACTCCCACAAGTTGTTCTCCAACCCGCACACACATGCTTACACACAAACACACGATGTAAAAAAAAATTTAGACGAACCCTGAAATTATACGTCGTTGGCTCTATTTTCCTGTTCTGCCTTCTCTTGGATGTACAGCCTTAGAAACACATGGTCTGTATCTCTAGGATGGGAGTACTAATGCATCCTCCTGGGGGAGTTGTAGGAACCTAATAAGGATTTATCACATAGAAGTCACTCATTGGGCATTGGCTGTCACCACACATGACAAGCAGAGGAGAGAGCATTGGTACAGAATGTAGTTCCTAGTAAGTAGCAGCCTGGGATTCTGTTAGCTCAGTTCTGTAAGTGAAACTGTCTGAGATGTAGTGAAGACATGATTTTAGTTACATGAAAGAGCGGCGTAATGAGCCTGAAACCATACAGGTTGTTCTGTGTACTGTCCATAGGCGTGTGCCTGCCAGGTTTCTACAACGGGAGTTGTCTGCCTAGAGATAATGTTGCTCTTCTTAAATCTAGTAAACATGTACCGTGCTATATAGTTGTTTAGACCAAGTTTGTGCCCTTGTCTGAGAAAATGCCCCGAGTTGCCTAATTACATATTTTTATTTATCATTTGATAGTTATGTCTTAAATAACATTGTTGTTAAATTGCTTTGTTTCAATTTTATTATATTTGCTTATTTTAAAAGATAAATCACCGATGTGTATGCAAGTATGAATTTGGGCTTATATGTGAAAACAGTGTGCGCTAAGAGTTAGTTGGTCTTTAGCCTGTGTGGGGAGTGATGAGTTTCTGAGGTGTGGTGGAGGTAGCTGATTACATAAGTTAAATTCTAGAGGCATTTGCTTGAGATTGTGTAGGCCAGTGGTTCTCATCTTCCTAATGCTGCGACCCTTTAATACAGTTCCTTATGTTGTGGTGACCCCAACCAAAAAATTAATTTCTTTGCTACTGTTATGAATCACAATGTAAACATCTGATATGTAGGATATCTGGTATGTGACCCCGAAAGGTTCTCGACCCACAGGTTGAGAACCACCAGTATAGGCTGTCCTAGAATCCTGCTAGATAGCTGAACGTGCAAATGTGCACTTGAAGAGCTTGACCTAAGTCGTCCCTGAGAGGCTTCCACTCTTGCAGTGATTGCCCGAAGCCACAGAGCAGCAGAAGCATGAAGAACCTAGGTGCAGAGATGAATCTTAGGAAGCACAGTCCCCTGAATGGTGTATGCCAGAGATAAGTGACTTAATCCCAGAGCCGCTGTCTCTTAAAGATAAATACAACCATTCCTTGTAGTAATAAGGGCGGCGGGGCTGCGTCCCCAGCACCCCAGCCGCCCGCTCAGCTAGCTTATGCCCGAAATAACAACACACAAACTGTATTCATTTAAACACTGCTTGGCCCTTTCGCCCTAGCCCTTACTGGCTAATTCTGTTATCCCGATCAACCCATCTCTAATAATCGGTGAGCACTGGTCTTACCGGGAAAGGTTCAGCATGTCTAACCTGGCGGCTTGCTTCATGGCATATGTCTGCCTGGGAGCTGGGAGTATGGCGTCTCCCTGAGGCATCTGCTCCCTAGAGGAGAGCTGTCGAGACTCTGAGCTCACTTCCTCTTCCTCCCAGTATCCTGTTCTGTTTTCTCCTCCCACCTATCTTCTAACCAATAAAATGGGCCAAGGCAGTTCCTTTATTAGCCAATGACCTTCCTCCATCAATTCCTCAAATGCAGTTACCGATAAGCCACTGCCTTCCTAGGTGAAAGTTAAAGGTTTGGAATAAGGTGACATGCAGTATATGCTCAGGAAATGGCAGCTGGTGCTGTTACTCTTGACACAACCCCCTGTGGAGAAATCGTAGCACGAACTGACTGCTAGAAACACCACTGTCTATAAGGAGTGGAGAAGAAACAGCATATCCAGAGAAAAATGCCAGGGCAGGAGGGACGTGCTCCCATGACCCCATAGGAAAGAGAATGTCAAGGAGAGATTCACACTGAGAGATGCAGGGTGGTAAGGTACGTACTGCCCACTGGTTAACAGCACTAACATGCGGAGTGTTGGAAACTGGACAGCGCAGTTAGTTTAGCTATAAGGCATACATGGCAGAAATGGGGAGTGGATAAGACCTTGATAGTCAGAGGACTGGGTTTTCAGACTCACTTCTTGAAATGGCTCTTAATTAGGTCTTATCTGTACTACTGAGGAAGGCCCCAACCAGCTTGCTGGTGGCCTCTGTTCAGACCTTCAGGAACCACTCTATGAGGGTCACAGTGAGCTCATGGTTCAAGGCTGACTTCTACTTTTGGGTCTCTCCTGCTTCTGGGAAGGAGGAGAGTTAAGAAAGTCAACAGCCTTTTTCCTATTCCTTCATAGGTGATAGAACTTGCCCGCATGGAAACTGTTGCCTAGAGTAATTTCACAAAGCAAAGGGAAACAAAGTTGTTCCAACATTTTATAAAGTAGTCAAAGAATTTCTTAGTAGAATAAAATAGTGGAAAAAAGTAAATAAAGACTCTGGGTTTCCTGGACAATAAAAAAAAAAAAACTTCAAAATTCAATCCCTGTCCCTGGCCTACGATGTGATAGATGCAGACCAACTAGATAGAGGCGCTGTAGTTTTAACGTGGGGGAAGGGAGTCACGAGGACACCCAGTTTCACGCAGATGGCTTGTTTTGTAGTTTAATCACTAGGCAGTGGAGCGTTGTTAGGGAGGCAAGCAGCAGTCACTCGTGTCTTAGTCACTTGTCTTGAGTGGTGCTTCAGACATTGCTTTCTTCTTGTGATTTCGTGAATAAATTGGATCCTCCTTAGATGAGTACTAAGAGGAAAGAACAAAAAAATGACCAAGTAGGGCCATGGGAAGCAGAAAATAATCAGAAGGTGAAAAGTAAGTTATTAAGTGAGCGATCTAATAATTGTGCAGTGCCGAGCCAAGTGAAGGTGGAAGCAAGACATCTGTCTATAGTACAAGTCACCTCATTGTCTTCTCTGCTTAGGACTTGGCATCTATCCCTAAATTCCTCTTAATGGAGACACTTAAACAATTAATTGATAGACTGGGGATGTAGCACCATGATGGAGTGTTTGCCTTGATTCTGGATTGGCGAGATGGTTCATCTGATAAAGGGTGCTTATTTCCAAGTTCAGCTGACCCGAGTTCAATCCCTAGGACCATATGATAGAGAGAGACAAGCAATTCTTGCCAGTTATTCTCCCACTACTCTCCATCTGCATTCATGCGTTCACATAACTCTCAAATAAACAAAGAAATGCAATGAGAAAAATTAAGAGTCCAGGTTCTATCTGTAATACCACAAAAGAAAAAAAAATGTTTTTGACTTAACTCTTTGAGAGTAAATTCAGTATTGACTCTGCAGTAGGCTTTACACCAGCTACTCTGTGTGTTCTGTGCCCATTTTAAAGATGACCCAACCCAGGTTTGGTAAATGTTAAAGTGACTTGCCCCCATTGCACCATTAGTAACTGACAGTCCCAACCGCGTTGTTCCCTTCTATTCTTAATTCTAATTCACCTCTATTTGTATGGGTCCACATAATAAATAGGCTCAAACTCAAAACCTGGAACTGGCAAACTGTGACCACAGACCAAATCTGACTTCACCCCTTATTTTACAGTCCATAAGCTAGGAATGTTCTATTCATTTTTCCTAGGGTCGAAAATAATCAAAAGAACATTTGTAGCAGGATCACAGTCATGTGACCCTCTGCTTTCTCACTCTCAGGACAATGATGACTGCCTGACAGAGACCTATCCTATGGTGCAGAATGAATAAGCTGTGGACTGTCTATCTTTTGTACAAAATGTGTGCCACTTTTTACCCTGGGATATTAGGGCTAGGCTCTGTGATTGGAAGTCCAGTGTGTCTTTAAATGTTCCACCCCAGTGAGGCATTTGCCCTTTGCCCTGTACCAGCCAGGAAATTGATGCCAAGCCCTGGAATCTCGTCGTCACCTGCGTCTTTTTATAATCTGACTTCCCAGGAAACTGATTTTACTTGGCACCTGAAAATTGCACTATATTTTAACCTTTCAGTTTTCTCGTTTGACAATCTTAAATCATTTTCTCAGTTTAAGACCCCTGCCAGCCTAGACCACTTTGCTTCTGGGGGCACCAGCTGGGCTTCTTGGGGTGCACTGCTGCACTGTGCTCTCGCAATGAAGGTCAGAACACCTGTGCGCTCCCATGGCTCTTTCTGCATCTCCTCCTCTGCTCACTGTACTGCCAGCTCATCTCCTCCTCCGTTCACTGTACTGCCGCCTCATCTCCTCCTCCGCTCACTGTACTGCCGGCTCATAGAAGGCACTTAACTGTAAACAAGAGATGGCTAGATGAAAGCCATATCAATATCATGGGCTTAATCCTGGTGGGTGAGACTTTTCATTACTAGATTTTATGAAGGTTAATAGTGGTTTGATTTAAATAGCAGTCTGGGAGAGAAAGAAGCAGAAATGGAATCTGAGAATACATTTGCTGTTGTTTTGATTTAAATTTTGTATTGAACTTAGGTTTTTAAAAATATGTAGAAGCAATCCATGTACCCATTGATAAAATAACTTTGATTTTTGAGATTATAATTGTACAATTTCCCCATTCCCTTTCCTCCCTCTAAGGTCTCTGCTGTACTCTCTACCTCTTGCTCTGTTTCAAGTTCATGATCTGTTTTTTCTTTATTTTTACACACATACACACACACAGGTATAGATAATGTTACCAAGTACATGACTACATCCTGGTCAATCTGTGTGATGTTATTTGTACATATGTCTTCAGGGCTGATCATTTGGTACTAGATAACTAGTTGGTGCTCCCTTCTCTAGAGAAGACTCTCCCGTTCTCAGCCTTCCCTAGATTCCTGTAGCTCTTCTGTAGGGTGGTGGCCTTCTGAACTTTTCCACCTTGGCATGTCTCCTGTTGTTGCCCTTCTCCAGGTATGTTTAGGCAGCCATGTTGCTGAGACATCTCCTGTGCCTGCAACTCTTACACTCTGTCTCCTCTTCCACTGAGGTCTCCCAGCTTTAGGTGTGACTGTTGTAGATGTTATCAGTTGGCTCCACAACTCTGTATTTTGATTGTGGTTTTCTTTAATGATCTCTGTCTATTGCAAAGAAAGGGGTGAGGACCACACTTATCCATGTATAAATGTTTAGAATGTAATTGGAATTATATTGGTTTAATGAAGTGGTGGTCGTAGGTACTCCTACAAAACCCATGACTTCTGCAGCCTCAGTAATTGGCTGGCTTTCTGACATCAGTCATGATTCCTCTTTGTTGAGCATATCTTAAGTTTAATTAGGGAACTGTTGGTTACTACCAAAGTCCAAATGCCACTATTGGACCGTTAGTGTTACCTGGACAGTGAGCCAACCAGCATCTTTATAAAAATTGTGTTTATTAAATTATCTAATAGAGAAATCTATAAAGTGGAATCTGTTATTAAATTAGATCCAAGATAAGGTGTTTATTACTATTATGTATTTAATGCCCTTTATGAAACTTGATTCTTTAGACACTCTCTAAGCAGTCAAAACTTAATATATAAAAAACAAAGTGAAAAAAAATTAAGGAAGTAAAAAGTGGGGCCACTTTTGTTTTTATGGTGCAAATAACTATTGGTCTATTTATTTATAAATCTAATTTTTGTTGTATATATTATTCGTGATACATGATGCTGACATGGTAAGACATTCCCATATATATTGCACACTGAACAAATGTACCCCTTTCTCCTCTGCTCTCCTTTTTCTCACTATTAGTCCTCTTTGCTCCCCCTTGACAGTTTCATGTCTTTATGAGTGCATGATTTAATGTACCTGTATAAAATCTAGGACTGATATGAGAGAAACCATGATATTTGTCTCCTTGAGGCTGACTTAATTAGCTCAATTTGATATTTCTAGTTGTGCCCATTTTCCTGCAAATGACAGGACTCTGCTCTTGATGGATGAGAAGATATCCTATAGGACTTCCATACTGCACTTTGATTACTTTCACTCATTTCTTCTGTTCTTGGATTCAGGACTTGGTTCCATCACTTAGCTATCATGAATCATGCTGCAGTAAACTGCGATCTGCAGAGCTGGGGTCATATAGTGTTTGTTGCTTGTTTGTGAACCCCCATACTGATTTCCATAGTGGCTGAACTCATCCATATCCCCAACAGAGTATACACTGTTTTCTTTTCTTGGGTTCTCACGAACATTGACATTTGATATTTGTTTTCTCAGTAACTAATTCTGGGTGGGATGGAATCTTGGATGCATTGTTAGTTTGCATGTCTCTGAGGTCTGCTAAGGTTGAACATCTTTTCATATACTTACTGGTCATTTCCATTCCACTTTCTGAAATCTTAATGGTTGGGTTGTTACAATTCTCATCCAGATTTTTAAATTCTTAAGCAGTCTAGGCGTTACTCTTCCAGCAGGTTTATAGCTGGCAGAGTTCCTCCTGTCTTGTAGATTATCTCTTCCTTTGATTGTTTTCCTTTGCTAAAAAGAAACAAATTGTTTCATAAGATCCTCTTGGCAATTGTTGGCACTATTCTCTGAGCAATTGGAGTCCTTAAGTTTTTGGGGGTTGAAGAGATGACACAGTGGTTAAGAATACAGTCTTCTTGAAGAAGACCCAAGTTCAGTTCCAAGCATCTCATCACGTGTCTCACAACTATAGTTCAACCTCCAGAGGGTCTGAAGACTCTAGTCTTTATGAGTACCTGCACTTGTGGGCACATACCCATACCATATACTGGAAACTAGATAGATAGATAGATAGATAGATAGATAGATAGATAGATAGATAGATAGATACAGACAGACAGACAGACAGACAGACATAGAGAGAGATAGTCTAGATAGGCATTATTTTTTTTGAAGTTTCTTTTTTATTTATTTATTAAAGATTTCTGCCTCCTCCCTGCCACTGCCTCCCATTTCCCTCCCCCTCCCCCAATCTTAAGTCCCCCTCCCTCATCAGCCTGAAGAGCAATCAGGGTTCCCTGCCCTGTGGGAAGTCCAAGGACCACCCACCTCCATCCAGGTCTAGTAAGGTGAGCATCCAAACTGCCTAGGCTCCCACAAAGCCAGTACTTGCAGTAGGATCAAAAACCCATTGCCATTGTTAATATATAGGCATTATTAAAAAGAAATTCAATCTTAAATCTTTTCCTGTGTCTTTAAATATTTTCCCTACTTTTTGTTTAAAGCAGATTCAATTTCAGGACTTTCATTAAAATCTTTGATCCATTTGGAATTGATGTTTGTGTAGGTTTGTTTTTTCCAAGACCTTCAGGTCTTACATATTTGAGATTTTTCTAATTTTCTAATATGCACATTTATAAGCTATACATTTCCCTCTTTGAATTGACTTCATTGTATAACACAGGTTTTGATATGTCATGCTTTCCTTTTCATTTGATGCTAGAATTTATTTTTTTCCTCATCTTGATCTCTTTGCTCTTCTTTTTATCATTCAGTTATATTGGTCAATCCCCATGAGTTTGTGTGTTTTTCCATAGTTTCTTTTGCTGTTGGTAGCTTGTTTAATTGCACTGTGGTTAGACAGCATGAACTACACCTTTGCCACTTCTAATTTTGGATTAGAGCCTGTTTTGACAGACACAGAACAGTGATGCCTCTTTCTTTCTTAGATCCATTTGTTCAGGAGATCTTTTCCCACCCTTCCACTGTAAGACAGAGTCTATCATTAACAGTGAACGGCAAACAGATCCCGTCCCCTTAGCCAATCTGCTAGCTGGTGTCTTTTGACTAATACTCAAGAGTTATTGAACATGCTATTGCTTCCTATCATTGTTGATTTGTTTGTTTGTTTGGTGGGTTGGTTGGTTTAGTTTGGTTTGGGGTTTTGTTGGGGGAGGAAAATCATGTTCAATATTTTCCTATTCTTAACTGGCTTCTGGGTGTGGTTCGGTTCCATAGCCTCACAGTTATATTTCTCTATCCCTTCCATCCAGAGGCTTCCTTTGGTCTCCTCAGTGAAGCTGGTTTAGTTGTTGTGAATTTTTTTAACTTGTTTTTATCATGGAAAGTTTTTCCTTTTTATACTTATGGCTTAGTTTTGCTGGATAAGTAGTCTTATGTGGCATTTGTCTTTCAGAGCCTGAAATCCGCTTTGCCAAGCCCTCTTGGCTTTAAAGTAGCTGTTAAGGAGCTGGAGAGGTAGCTCAGTGGTTAAGAGTACTTGTGTTCTTAACCAGAGACTTAAATTTGATGTTTTATGTTTCTTGTGTTTTTGTTGGGATATGTTCATGAACGTTTAGGTGTAATTTTTTTTTAATTGCCCTTGTTTTCTTTCACTGGGTGTGTTGTAATATTCCAGTTACCTGAGGACATGAATGCCTGTGACTCTACCTCCAGGGTATCTGACACCATCTTCTGATCTCTGTCCCCTGCATTCATATTTCCATATATTTGCTCAACACATGCATGAATAAATTTAAACGAGTCATTGAGAAATATGCAGTTTTTCTTACAGGCCTGGCCCTATGTCTTATTTGGCATTTCTGTCTTACGGATTTCATTATACTTTCTTTGCTCTGTATATCCAGTGTTTTGACCACAGTATTACTTGGGAAAGTTCTTCTGGGCATGTTTGTTAGGTGTTCTAAATGTCTCCTGGAGTTAAATGGGTGTCTTGCTTCCCTCATCTTAAATATTTTCTGTTCTGGGTCTGTTGAAACTGTTTTCTATGCTTTGGTGTGAAGTTCTCCTTCACCCATGATTCATGAATTTCGTGTTTTCTTGTATTCCAAGGACCCAAGTGTCCTTTTCTACTTGTTAACTTTTATCTCAATCATGTCTGAGTGTTCAAATTTCTCTACTGTCTGTATGTTCAAGCCACAATATTCTGTCCTCCTTGTGATCCAGTTTATTGATGAGTGTTTCCATGGAACTCTGTGTTTGGTTTATTGAAATTTTCATTTCCATTATTTCGAGTGTTCTGTTTCCTTCTTGACTTCCACATTCCTGTGGTGTAGTCACTATTTCATCTAGCTGTTCTCTTGGAAGCACATTCATGAGTTTATTTGTGTACTCCTTTGTTTCTGTGAATGTGCTTGTTCTTTCAAATTGTCTGGGATTTCATCTAATTCATTCTATTTTTTTGTTTTGTTTTGTTTGAGACAGAGTATCTCTATGTAGTCCTGACTGTCCTGGAACTTGCTCTGTTGATCAGGCTGTCTCTGCCTCCAGAGTGCTGGGACTAAAGGTGTGTGTCACCACCACACAGCCTAGGTTTGTTATTTTTTAATCACCTTCATTCTTTCATTGAGAATGTTTGTATTATTCAATAAGAAGTAGGTTATAGTGGAATTGAATTGGTTTTTCTATCTTAGACTAATGTTCTGGGCACTGGACTCACTTCCTGTTAGTCCCCTGAATTTAGGATTGTGCCTCCAATGCAGTAACTATAGAGATTAGGCCCATATAAATGTATAGTAAGAGTCAGTCTCCCCTTCAACTCTGATCATGTTTGGAAGTGTGGGGGCACAATAGTGTAGTATTTACTAAGGGATTAGCTTCTGTACGAGTAGAAAGAACAGTGGAGGGGGCTGATTAGGATTAGAGAAGGTAGAAAAATACAGAAAAGGTCAGAAAGAAAAAGGAAATCAACAGTGGAAACAAAAGAGACATGGGACAAGATGAGGCGTCGTTAGCTGACGGTGGGATGAGAGAAGTGAGGGAAAGAGGGAGGCTGAGACCCAGAAATCCACAAACAGTGGAGGAGAAGAGTGGGTGTGGGGGAGACAGAATGGGAGTATAAGACTATACAATAGGACCCAGCTGGCCTGCTGCCTATCAGTGTGGGCTGAACGGAGACAGTGTGGGAATATGGTCTCTTCCTGCTGGCTGTACCTCGGATTTCTCCCTGTCCCTCCTCTGTCTCACTTACAACCACTGCACCCCTGGGCAGGACTGTACAAGGTCAAGTCACAGATGCCACTCCCATCAGGAGTCTGGTCTGTTGTAGAGACTGCCACGTGTTCTAGCAGTCTCTCTGGGGGTTGGGATTTCAAATGCTTTGGGTGGTCCTTTGTAAAGTGAACCAGATGTGGGTCATGGAAGATCTGGTACCATCAAATCGCTCAGCCAGGAGTTTTTCTCTTAAAATGTTCCCCTCCAATGTCAAAGATCTTTTCCTCAGAGTGACAACTTAGAGCTCTCTCCTGCCTGCCCTCCCTCCCTCCCTCCCTCCCTCCCTCCCTCCCTCCTTCTCCTCCTTCCTCCCTCCCCTCTCTAAGCCTGTCTGCTACTCTGAAGTTCAGTTTTTGAGGCTCTCCATCTTACCCTTGGCTCCAGTCATTCCCTTACTGGGAACAGGGTATCCCCAAATTTGCCAATCCCTGTAGGACGGACTCTGCTTTTTTCTTGTTCTGTTTCTAAAAATTAACTATTACTCTGTTAGACTAGTTTTTCAGATGCCAGTTACCTGTCCTGATCACTATTATCTGGCTTTTCCCTGGTTTATTTCCTGGAGATTCTAACAGACTGCGCCTGCTTGTTATCCACCATCTTGGATCCCATCTTTTGAACAAAGAACTAGGATGTAAAATCACCATACCAAAAGCCAGTTTGTCTTTTTAAATACTAAAAAATTCCCTCAAACTAAGTTTCTTACATGTACATGAAGAAAAATGTTTTTATGATTAAGCATATGTAAACTTTTTAGAAGTTCCATGGTTTTGATTTAATCAGTGCATTTTACCAATCTCTGTTGGTGGCTATTAGGTTATTTCCAGTTTTATGTGACTGTGTGGTTTTGTGTACTCTTTGAAGTATGTAAGAGCTTCAGCAGAACTGATGAGCTGATGGTGAGGTGTATTTTTAGATGTTGAGTTGACTCATTGAAGTTCCCTTCTTGTCACATCTGTCTGCAGTACCTCTGTCCATGACCTTACCATTTTAACATGTTCTGATATCAAATGTTGTTAGTTGTGAAAACACGCCATTAGAGTGTTGTGGGAATCCCCACTGGGCTCTGAAAAAGCGAAGGTGTTTGTTTTAGAATACTGTTTTCTGATCTGTTCTAGTGAATGCAAATATCATGACTTCATTTCTTTAGCTTGTTCACTTTGTTACTTTTATTTTTATGAATAAGATTTTAATTTAAAGGAGCCGAATGCTCTCCGTAATGTGTGAAGTCAATGCAGTAGTATGGAAATCTGAATGTTGCCTTCCCCCATTCCTGAGCTAGGAACCATGCTGATCTGCACAGTTCCTCTAACATGGCCTCCATGCTCTAACAAACCAGTGGGAGCTCCAGTTTCGGGCTCTTTTATTTGTTGTGTTTTAGCTTTTCATTTGGCTCTTAAAAATCACATGTCATGGTCCTTCTGAGGTCAGAAATAGCTATTATATTCACTCTGCTAATGATTATATAGTGTGCCACCAGCTGAGATGCTGTAGTTCAAATGGTGCTTTGTGGGTTGGTGTGGACATTATTGCCAGCGATGCTGGAGATGATGTTGTATGTATTGTTTCTGCCTCCACAGACCAGATATTGAAAAGTGCAGTTGTAGAGTCATGAGAAATGTGTATCTTTTTGTTACTATTAATAGTTACCATCAGATTGATTTCCCAAAGATTTATAGCAAACCTCACTATCTGCTTGTGCTGGTCCCTAGCTCCCTGGATGGCACCACATGTTAAAATGTTTGCCAGTGACGTGAAAAATGCTATCAAGTTGTTATTTTATTTTTTCTTGCTAATGAATTCAATCAGTTTTCCCAGTATTTTAATTAATATTAACATTTTATTTTAGATTACCTGCCTGCTGTACCTGCTCCCCGGTCTACTCTTGCTCACTGCCCTTATCTCCCTCTCTGCCTCTGTCTCTCTTCCTTGAACTTCTTTTGTGGTACTGAATGTGGAGCCCAGGTCACACCTGCTGTGCTGACCGAGTGCCCCCCACTAACTGCATCTCTAGTCTTTCTTTGGCTCTTTGTATTTTCTTCTAGATGTAGGGGAGCTGTTTCCCTTGCAGTCTTGAGGTTTCTTATTTTAAGAAGTTTATAAAAATGTTCTAGATCATCTTTTTATGGATGTTTTCCCTGTGTCCACTTGCCATGCTCATGCATGTGTGTGTAGACCGAGGCACTGAAGCAGCTGTGCTCTCAGTCTCTTCCCACTGTGCAGCTGCCTGGGCGTCAGGAAGTTCCTGTGTATACTTGGCATCTGGCGCTTTACTTCTTATTAAGTTCTAGGACTTTATTTGATTTGTGCAGAAGGTTTTGAAGTAATAAAGTTAATTACAGTTCTAAATATAACCATATAGAGCAGAAAAAGAAGCTCAAATATTCAGCTTTCTGTAACGGAAAGAGCAAGACTGTAGAGCTCCCGCTCCACCTCCTCACAACATAATCCAGTCACCTTCAGCAGGTTGTTTAGCATGCCGCTTCTGCCCCACAGCTGCTCCACTCAAAGCTATCAAAGCTAGCTTGTGTTTTTTAAGAACTTCAAAAAAAAAAAAAGGCATGAGGGCCAGAGAGATGGCTCAGCTGATGCCATTAGTTCGGTCCCCAGAACTGAAGCATACCAATCCACATGTGTTCATAATCCCAGTATTCCTGGGCTGAGATGGGACATGGAGACAGGGCCTCTGCCAGAAGCTTGTTAAGCCAGCTGGTCTGAAATATGCAGCGTGCCAGAAATAGCAAGAAAGACCTCAGGAAGGTAAAGGTAGAGAACCAACCCTTAGTGTCCTCTGACCTTGACCTGTGATGTGGCCTGCACACATGAGTAAGAATTATAGAATTAAGAATTATATGTGCAGAATGCCTGGCCTACAGTCAGCACTCATTCCATAGCATCCAGCATTATTTTTAATGTTGTGGTAACAGGAAATGTACTCATGACTGCAGATTATATCTGTGCCAAACATAAGCAAATAAATGTCTTCACAAGTGATCATATATTATATACAAGATGAAAAAAGTATCCAGTATGCTAATTTAGAGATTCAGACAAGTAGTTTTATCTGAAAAATTAACATCGACAGCATCTTGTCAAATTTGCCACTTCTAGGAGGTTTTTCTGTCCTCCTCCCCCCTCCACATTGCTAGCCATGTAGACCTTAACACAAATTTAAAAAAGAAATGTTTATTTGTGGACGAGGATTACAATGAGTCAAACTCAGGGTTAGGGAATGTTCTGCCATGAGTATAATCCTTAGCTGCTGCCCAAACTACTTTATTAGATAAATAAGGAACAAACAGATGTTCTCTAAGGGCCATGAAAGGTTAAGCTAAAATGGCTTTTTTTATGTAGCTAACCAGCAGCGAGGAGTGAGTGTCAGAGGAGAAAGCGTGTTTAGGAAAAAGGCTGAAATGGGCACCTGGACTAAAGCCATCACCAGATATGGCCTGGCTCTCCTGTCGGTCCAGTGGTCCTTGAAGGTTAACTATGTCTTTATAGCTCTGGGCAGATCATTGGTCTTTCTTAATCACAGTCCTGAAGAAGCCAAGGTAACTTGTAAAAGTTTAGAAGTGAATAATACTCTTAATGAAGTTACATGCATAAAATGAAACATTTACGAGATTGAGCCAAAACAAAACGGAACACCTCTTTAATGGCTTGAACCAGATCACGAGCCTCTACAAAGGTCTTTAAGGCTAGAGCAGAACTGACCTGCACATTTTACTGGAGCCAGAGGAACACCCACAAAAGCAGCTCTAGCGTGGCTATAAGGAAACACACCTAAGATAGATCGTATTCTTCTTTCCTACTAAGTTTTCATCGCTAACCAAATTTTTTAAATCTAGCCTCATATTTTGTGATACTATTTTTTGGATTTCATAAAGGATGGTGAAATTTAGACTCTTGTACTATTTTTATATTTTTGGCTGTGTATACAGTAAATACTCTCTGTAGAGAAAATGGGAGATCGGGCATTTTTTCTATGTAGTTTTCCATTTCAACAAATGATGACCCTCGACCATGCAGTCAGTTCACTCCCAGATAACCGTCTTACATTGGCAGACATGCATCATGCACGCATCTTTTGTCTTTGTGTGTGCGTTTGCTTTTGGAGACAGGGTCTCACCATGTAACTCTGGCTGACCTCAGATTCACAGTGATCCTCCTGCCTCTGCATCCCAGGTGCCAGAATTAAAGGTGTGCGCCACGCCTGGTGCACCATGCGTCTTAGTAGTTTTAAAATACGTACGTAGGGGAACGTCAGTTGAAGTTACTGTTGATATTTGCTGTTGTTCGTAATTACTTAATATGAAATTCAAAGAAATAGCTCAATAGCAAAGGTACTACATTTTAAAGAAAAGAACATCATGCTTTAAATGTCTGTTCTACCAAATCACTGCCATATTGTCGGAAGATAGCATTACCATTTGTTGGGTAGCACCGACTCCAGGTTCTCACTGTCCTCATGTCATGTCACCTTGGTGTTTGACAACAGAACTCTACAGATGTAAAGAATTTTAACCATGCTGGGAAAACCTCAAATAGTGAAAGACTTAAGAAGAATCACTGATTGTTTTGCATATACACACTTTTTATATAAGACATATGTGCCTTTTTAGGAGGAAAACCAAATGAAGATGAGAAGGCATTGCTACTTCAGCACTTGACAAGTCCCCTAGGCTGCTAAGCCACTTTTCAAAGCTTATTTACAAAGGATACAGAGCTGGCTTGAGAGATGAGGGAATTGGATGGTTAAAGAAAGATAATTGCAGTAGGCAGAAGACGGGACAATGAACAGGGCCTCTGAAATTGGGGACAATGCATAATACCTCTGAAACTATGTGTTCAATATTAAGTTCACAAAACCTTATCTCGGTGAGAGCCCTAACAGCTGATTTGTCAAGAGTCGATGAAGTGTTGCGTAAGGTCCAGCCCACCTCTGTTCGTGTTTCTCTGTGACTTCAGATAAAAGCAGAACATAGCTTTATACAAATTGTCTTGTCCTGTTGTCTTTGCTGCCTTTTTAAGAGATGTGTTTCAAATGCTTTAAGGACTTCAAAAAGGATTGTCTATAAGATGTCATTCAGGCCTTTATATAAAATATTTATAAATAAATAAATTTCAGAAACTTTGCAATCTATTTTACATACTACATAAAATGATGAATGAAATGTTCAATTCACTCTTGAACTGGTGAATTGGACAGACGTCATGGCCAGGACTGTACAGTGGGATGAGAAAAGAAGGGTAGGCGTTCACAGGAGTGTCATGTTTCGGGAGTGGGGAACAAATAAGGAGGAGCCTTGAGTTACAAGTATTGGAAACCATGAATTGCTTCATGTAGGTGCCCACACCTCACTCCCAGGGGCATATCTATTAATAATATCCTTGGGAAAACTGATGGTTTTTGTTTGAGTAAGACAGTTTTAGTTTTTCATGTCTTTCTATTACTATTGTTGTTGGTATTCAGAGGGAACTAGTTAGTACAAGGGAGATGGGTCTTATGTTCCTACTGTAATTATGTTTCTGTAATTCTGCATTGATTGGGAGACTGCTACAGAGACATTAAATTGTGATAGATCATCCGGACACTGATCACCTCTGTGGTACTAGCTGAGATCTTGAGGCTGAGAAATCCAAGGACCCTTTGTAAATATGGTTGTTTTGGTTTAGTGCCACTTAGATTAGAAAATAATATTTAGATTTTGCAGAATTTCTTAGTGGTTTTTGGTGGGGCAGTACTTGAGGTCCACCCAGGGCTTGTCTACCTGCTGGTGAGAAGTATCACAGGATCAGTTTTAAAACTGTGCCTACCTCAACATCTAAAACAATAATGACTTCAATTCACACATCTTTTGAATACATGAAAGATAGGGTGTCTTCATGTAATATACCCTCAGAATGGTGCATATCTATCTTGCCTTGGTGCCTTGAATCTAAGAAACCTAATTAGGACCCAGGGTGTTAATGACTTTAGTGCCCTGGATGGTATTGTATTGTTAAAAGGAGACAGTGTAAAGCATCATTAGTGAAAGGCTAGTATAGGTCACAGGAGAAGGAAATAGATCGACAAGCCTGGGGTCACGGTGCTGTGTCTTCAGATGAGAACAACCTCAGTATTAAATGAGAGGAAATATTAACACAGAGGAGCAAGATCTTAGAGGGGTGGGGGGGCAGGAGAGGGAAGCATTGGACAGCGGGAGCCACTCTCTCCACTAAGCCTGGAAGAGCACGGCAGTGACTGCAGATAGAAACCGGCGTCGTGAAGACTTCACGGGTTGCACAGTAGGGCCTGCTGCTCTTTCTTCATATGGCAGCACCACTGCCATAGAAACCGCGATAGCTTCTCCTGCGGTGATGAAGCAGGCAGCCAGGAAGTGAGCACACACCGGCGATGCCGATGAGCAGGTGAGGCCGCACGGCTTTTGCCTCGAAGCACAGTGAACCTTGACACACACGTGGCAAATTCCTGGCCTGCACCAGAAGGGAAAAGAAGAGAGTGTAAGACGGTGTATGGTTTCCAGGTCTGATGACTGGACGATTATATAACATGCTGGTGGTGAGGAATACTATGAACACTCTATGCTAATAAGTAGAGCCCGTGAGGAGCCAAGAGAACACCCTCCCTTCTGGAAGGCACCTCAGTGTCGGGTGTGGAGGAGTGCGTAGTCTGTACCAGAGAGAGTTGTAGGAAAAGAAGTATTTTTAGGGAAGAACGACATTGCCGTTAAAGCTGGTGGGTATTCTTAGTAACCCAGAGGTGGCGAATATTCTGGGTAAGAAATGAACGGCGTGTAAAGGAGGTTTGTAAAGCAGAGTGGGACTTCCACGGGGCACAGTTGGAAAGGGTCAGGACTGTGGCACTATGGCCATCAGAGAGGATTTAATGAGGGTGAGAGAGTGGGCACCCCAGGAGGTGAAGTGTGGCCCGATTTTAGGAGCAACGCCAGCCTTTGAAGCTGAGAGCCCAATGCAGCTATTTCTGCTTATCAGAGGAGGTAGGAGTGGAGGCATCTAATCCTGGATGCTTCTGAAAGCCAGAGCAAGGCATGGTAGCCTCAGACACAAATGCACAGAATTCCTGGTGCTGCTGTTTCAAAGAAACACGGAAATCGTTTTCAGGAGGAAGAGAACTAAAGCCTGGGAGTTGAAGCAAAGAGGAAAACCTAAGGAGGAAGGGAGACAGGAGGAGAGAGATTTTAAGCTACATGAACTTGCACAACAGATGGATATGTTTAAGGGGGAAAGGAGACTAGAAATCTCAAAAATAGAAAATATTTTCTTTGGGACAAACCCAGTGTATGAACTAAAGCCTAAACAAGGCACTGATGATTTAATACTAAGGAATTCTTCATGGCTATGGCTCAGAAAAATAAAAGAGAAAACCTTAACTATAGACCGAATATGTGGATCAGTATTTCACCTGAACAGAACAAATAGGCGGAATGAAGCCTTTACACTGCACTGTTGAGCTGAACTAGACAGGAAGGTGGGTCACAGACGCTGAGCCTGGAATGGGGCATCCTGAGCCCAGCAGTCAGACTGATTTTCTCCCTGCAGAGGGCTGGGTGCTGTGGCCTGAATATAAGATGTCCCCATGTTCCTACACTGAGGGCTTGGTGCCCCTGCTGGTGCTGCTGTTTTGAGAGGTTCTGGAAGCTCTAGGTGGAACCTAACAGCAGGAAATAAGGTCACTGGTGTCCTTGCTGGTGTCTCTGCCCTGACTCCTCTCTGTCCCTTTCCTCTGCTTTCTGGCTGCCATTGGGCCTTACTCCTCCCCACCATGATGGACGGACACCTGAAGCCATGAGTTTGTTGCTGCCTGTGGCCTGCATATGAGGGCTGCTCAGAGTGAAGAATCCTGGTCCGGTGAGAAAGCCCCATAGAATTCCAGCTTTACCACAGGGCGGTGTTTCCCATAGAAGACAAGTGGGACTGTGCTAGCAAAGAAGAGTTCTTTTCCCCCTGAGAGTTTGATGTTTGTGAAATTCTAAAACCTTAAATAGCCACTACACCCAAAAAGTAAATGTTAGTGATTGAGGAACTAACAAACCAAAGTATAAGCCAGGTACACTCCCAAAAAGGAGGGAGGGAGACCAGATCCAATGCAGTGAGTGCCGGGAGGTGGGGGGACCTCACCGATTGCCAGCTGAGGTGGAAGTTCAGCTGCTTTGAAAGATAATCCAACAGCCATTAGGAGCTGGAGAGAAGCTCAGCAGCGAAGAACACTGTCTGCTCTTCCAAAGGACCCAGGTTCAATTCCCAGCACCCACGTGGCAGCTCACAGCTGTCGCTAACTCCAGTTCCAGGGGATCCAACACCCTGACACAGACATGCATGCAGACAAAACAGCAATGCACATAACATAAAAATAAAGAATAAAAAGAATCTTCTGTGATAAGATTGTTTTTTTTTTTTAAAGAAAATAAAATTGACGATGTGTATCCCTCTAAGTAGAAATAACCCTTCAGTATCCGCTCTGAAGAAGCCTGGCTCGTATGCACAAGGTTTAATCAAGAATGTTTGTTTTACAGAATGCTTATAATTGCATAAGCGATTAGGAACAACTCATAGGTCCATCATGATGAGAACATAAATACGTGTGGTGTTATCATAAAGTGGGGTATTATTGATCACTGAAAATTAATGAGCAAGAACTGCCCATACTGATACTGATAGCTCAGAATCTTAATATATTAAAATAAACCTGCAAAGGATGTGTACAGCATGCTATTTACATAAATATAAATATGTAGACTCGGTAACATAAATATTCATGAGAATAATTTACATCAGATCCAGAAGAGAGAGGAGTGAAAGCCAGGAGAAGAAAACCTAGGGCTATGATTGTACTTTAACATAAGATATCAATCTACAGGCTCTTAAGGCAGCAAAAGCAGGTCCTAGCAAAGCAGTGAGGCTTGTTTTACCTGCCCTATTCCTCACTTTCACAGAAGTTGATTGCTTTCTTATCTGCACTTTTCCTATGTAACCGAAGTATCTCACAATATCCAGAAACTGGGTGAAAGAAACTTCTGTCACTGAAAAAGGAGCCAACATGAGGCAGGCCAAGGTGGGGCCCATGGGGTGTTTTGTGTGCAGAGATTCATCATAGCTGAGTGCCTGTACAGAAGGAAGGAGCAGCAGGAACAGGCAGGAAGGGTAGAAACCTCAGTGCAGAAGACAGAGCCTTAGCCACGCCCAGAAGGAAGAAGCATCTCTGGACCCAGCCTTTCCAGGACTCTTTAGGAGGCGTGGCCAAAGAGTGTGCCCATGACAAGGGGTTCTTGGGGTCTTGGTAGTAAGCGATCTACGGCCGTGAACCCTTCTCCCTGGACTGGGCAGGCCTGTCCACCGTCATCATGAAATGCAGCGTGATTTCTGTTGCCCTGATGTTCCCTCGGTCTTTATCGATGCATTTATGACTGCAGTGAAGTTAAGATGAAGAGCCTTGTAATGCATGCACAGATTATCTCTTAGAGCATATTATTGGTACCTTCATTTTCTTGGTAAGGCTGTGGCTTTATTGGCTGGACTTTTAAGATAGTCACATGTTATCTCTG
Source organism: Microtus oregoni (assembly GCF_018167655.1). Lineage (NCBI taxonomy): Eukaryota > Metazoa > Chordata > Mammalia > Rodentia > Cricetidae > Microtus > Microtus oregoni. The sequence goes on from NW_024543096.1 coordinate 14,050,385, forward strand.
CAGATTCTTTACATTTTTATCTCCTTACTACTCCTTCCCCTTAATTTAGATGCCCAGTCCTGAATACTGATTAAGGACCAGTCACATTTTTATGTTTAGAGGATAACATATACAAATGATATCTCTGTTTAATTATCTTAATGAGTTTTATTTTAGAAATCATTGGATGTGTTTTTGTATGACTACATAATGCTACCTTCCTCATCAGTCAAAGTACGCAATAGGGACAGAATTATCAAATTCTTAAAACCCGCTTGTTCTTCTGGGTCCCGGTTACATAAGGTGATTGGCTTGTATTCTGTAGAAATAATATTTATCTTAAACAAAACGAACATATATTTTATCTGAAAATGTCCACGAGATAACAGTTGCCTAGCCTTGCTTTCCAGCTTCCTGGTCCTCTGCCTTCGGCACTGTGATGATGTCCTGCTAGTGAGAAGTGTGGATCCATAAGCAGAGTGATTTTGAAAAATAAGTGGGTAATGTTCAATTGTGTGGACTCTGGGCCTGCCTGATAGAGGTACAATACAGACTTTGTTCTACCCTTTAGGGTGTTATATTGACTCCAGGGAGTTCCGGCACGGATTCCTAGGCCTCCCAACCACTCCACGCCTATCCTATGGCTGTTTCTGAGTTGCCTCAGTGCTCCTGGTGACACACAGAATGTGCATGGGGGTGTGTGGGGGGGGACTTGACCTTGAGGCCTGATTTAGGAAGTGATGCCAGTAGGCCGAGGTGAGGGAAAAGAGGAGACTCCCTTTTCTGGAGCCAGTGTGAGGTGAACACGTGAGTCGCTGGCTGGCTGGAGTGTGTCTTAGGCCAGGGCAAAGTTACTTGCTCTGGCTATGAGTAAGAAATATGAGAAATTGTGTCTTGTCCCTAACTCCAATGAGAGATATGCTCTACAGTCTTTTGAAAGGTGGTTTCAGAGGTCAGAGGAGATGCCACAAACACAATTTAAAGATCTACCATGATAGGTTTTTTTTTTTTTCTATAAAAGGAACTTATTTTTTCATGGCTGTGTTCTTACTTGAAGTCTTGCTCCAATGGAGTAACTTGGATGGCCCTAAGTGGAAAAGCATGGCAGCCCCAGTCCCTATTTGTCACTGAGAGCAGGGTATGAGCAATGTCAACAGAAACTTGGGGACCTGGGAGTGCCTTCCTGGACTAACTTGGTACAAATGGCCAGTGTTGTGGAGAGAGACATATCTAATAAACAGCTGAGCAAAATGGATAAAAGAATAGATCACACACACACACACACACACACACACACACACACACACACACGCACACACTCTAAAACATTGCAAGATGAGCATGATGCTCTCCTTAACTTACCTTAAGTTGATACAGAGCAGCCTGACAAGTCCTGTCTGGTCTTCTCTGCCCCCCCCCCCCCATCGTAGTCATTATTGCAGCACTGTTTGCCAGCTGCTGTTCATCCAAGCCTTATCCAGCGAGCCTGCACCTCCGAGTTCACTGGGAAAGGATCTCAGGACCAGAAAGTGATGAGCAGTTGAGGATCGCTTCTCTAAAACTATTCTAAGACTGGTTCCTTTTCTGTGCAGAAACTATTATTTTCCTCGGGCCCATCTGTTGATACTTGGGCTTGGTTCCTGAGCTGTGGGTGTTCTGTTTAAAACGTTCTTGGCAAGTTTCTTTGTTTCAGGTTTAAATTTGGATCTTTAATCCCTTTTGGACTGATTGTTGTACAGGTGACAAAGATAAGAATCTAACTTCATTCTTCTGTAGGGAGAAAGCCAGTTTTGCTAGCACTGTTTGTTAGATAGGCCATACCCCTCCTTCCCAAAGTATATTTTTTACTCCATTGTCAAAAATTATATGTACATAATTTTGCTGTTTTATTTCCTGTTCTTCTGTTCTATTCCATTGCCCTATCCATTTACTTTATGCCAATACCAGGCTGTTTTCATCACTGTAGCTCTCTATAGTATAATTTGAGGGAGTATATTGTGATATCGCCAGTATTATTCTCATTCCTTAGGATTGCTTTGGCTGTTTGTGATCGTTTGTGGTTCTATATAAATTCTTTTATTATTTTTCCTGAACCTTTGAAATATGACATGGAAATTTTAAATGGTATTGTGTTAATTCTATAAATTAATTTTGATAGCATAGACATTTTCATAATATTAATTTTCCCTACCTAGAAACATGGAATATATATATTTTGTTTAGTATCTTCTGTCATTTGAGGAGGTCTTTCACATCTTTGGTTAGATATGTTTTTTAGTGCTTAATTTTAACTGGTTATAGTGGCAATTGCATTTAATCCCAGCACTTGGGAAGCTGAGACAGGAGTAGAATCTCAGAGTGATAGGCAAGGCCAGGCCAGGCCAGGCTACCTAAAGAGATAGTGAGACTGTCTCCTCCTCCATCCCATATGTGCTCTTGTGCATATGCACACACACACACACACACACACACACACACACACACACCTTAATTAGTTCAGTGAGCATAGCTAACAGGCAACCCACAGAGTGGGGGAAAGCCTTCACCAGCTACACTGCAGACAAGAGACTGATATTCAGAATCTATAAAGAATTATAAAAACTAAATGATAAAAAATAAGTAAATGAAATGACCAATCAACAGTTGGACAAATGAACTGAATAGACAGTTTTTAAAAACACAAATGGCAAAAAAATAAAACCAAACCACAAATAGCCACAGTATTAAATATCCCCAGCCACTGGGGAAATACAAATTAAGACTGTTTTAAGTTTCCACCACACTCCCATCAAAATGACTATCATTAATAAACCTGACAGCAAATCTTGGAAAGGATGTGGAGAGAAGGAACCCTTATCCAATGTTGCAAATTAATACAGCCATTGTGGAAATCAATTTGGAGATTTCACACACACACACACAAAGTCTAAAAATAGAAATACGATGTGTCCCAGCTGGGCATCTACCCAGAAAATTCCCTACTCCACCATAGAGATATTTGTACCCTGTTCACTGATGTTTTATTCGCGATAACAAAGAATTGGACGACTTAGTTGTCCATCAACAGATGAATGGATAATATATATATATATATATATACACACACACACACACACACACACACACACACACATCTATGAATACTATGCTCTAAAGAAAAATTAAATTAAAATTTTGCAGGAAAATGAATGAACTTAGAATGTATAAAATTAAGAAAGGTCACACAATTGGAGAAAGAAAAATATGTCATGTTCTCTCTCGTGCAGAATCTAGACAAGAATGTGTGTATATATAAATGCATGTACATGTGGGTACAGATATAATACACATGAATAGAGAAAATAGAAAAAGTTAACCATGGGGATGGATGTGGAAGAACTGAAAGCAGGTAATAGATACAATTCATGAAAGAATATTAAATGCAATTGTTTTTCTAGCTCTAATTCTGTAATTTTTTGTGGTGGATAGGTGCATAAATATATTCAGTACTGAGTAAAAAATGTGAATGAGAAACTCCAGCTTCCGTTCTAAATTCCTCTTCCAACTGTGTGGAAGCTCATGAGTTGTATATAGACTTCAGATCTGGCTAATTTTGGTTTGTGTTTTTTTTTTTATATTCAAGATTTTATAATAAAAGCTAAAAAATAAAAATACATGTAACTATTTTAAGAATAGTCCATGGAATTTACAAAACCAATGCTGTCAAGTAGTTGCTGCAGAGAAGTAAATGTTCTGACAAACAAATATTAACATAGTCATAACTATTTCTTTAGTGTTCACGCGCCTGCTATGTCGAGCTATAAGTCATTGTCAAATTAAAGTACTTGCATTTGGATAGATGTGTGGGAAGATACCATGGTGCACGAGACCTTGGTGTATTTTTGCAGATATCAGTTCTAACTTGAAGTTTTAGTAAGTAATGCGTCTGCTTTGATCTTTTGGTGCTTGATAGCATGATGTGCTCTCTGTTTATCAAGTCCAGTCAAGCTAACAAAGAGAAGCATAAATTAAGTATAACCACCTAATCATAAAATTGGTTTGCTTTTCTGATACAGCATAAAGAATATTTCTCTAGACATCTGTCCCATTTCCCAGGACAAGTTCAGAGTCCACAGTCCAGCATGTTCTTTTTATTTGTGTCTGCAGGGTAGCAAGATAGATACATTGTGAATAGAGCAAACTCTTTTGTCTATATTCTAGAATGTATGATAGAATACACAGCCAGACACTCACTGTGGCGTCCGTGGATCTCCATAGTGCAGTGACTGTGTCAAGCATGGTACCGTGATTCCCATCATGGAGATCTCTGTGTGGTTTTAGTGTGGTATATAGCAGGGGAGATATAAAAATTAGCCACCGAGGAGGAGAAGCTCCAGATGTTTGCTGTGTTCACATGTAAACATCAGATAAGGGTCTGCACACCCTTTGTTTAATGTTACACTCTGAAGAGTACTGTTTAAAACCTTACTAGAATTGAAAACAGAGGGCTCATAAGCAAGCAAGAGACCCACGTGTGTACAGTAATTGCTCGTAGCCTTCAGGACCCGAGTGGCACACGCCTCGCTGTAGCTTTATGTGATGAGTATGTTCCTGTGTTTCCTGTGACAAACATGAATCCTTGTCTTCCTGAGCAGCAAACCTGGTCGCCTTATCTACCTTTTATCTCCTTGACTCACAGGAGCTTCAGTTCCAGCGACTCACCCGAGAACTGGAAGTGGAAAGGCAGATTGTTGCCAGTCAGCTAGAAAGATGTAGGCTTGGAGCAGAATCGCCAAGCATCGCCAGCACCAGGTACAGGGCCAGTGGCTCTATCTTTATGCCCCAAATTACATGTCTCGGTCGGTTAGCAGGGCTGCAGCGGCCCATCCTGTAGAATGCTGTTCCTGTTAACTTCCATTCCGAATCAGACACCAGAAATGCCTGTTCATTTTCCTTGTACGAAGCCGCTGACAGTATTGATTGTCCTTCAGTCCTGTGCCGAAGTGTCTGATACAGCTCTGGTAAGCTCGTGCAGCAAAGGAGGGCTGCTGCCTTGAGAAACGTGACATCTTGCATGCGTGCCATTGATGGACAGGTCACACAGTTAGTGGCTAGCTGTTTGGTAGAGTTGGCTGGTGCTTCAGCAACATGGCACGGACTTTTAAAGCTAATACATATCTCTAAGTAAAATGGACTAGTTGGCCTTTAGAAAGGCTTTCAGTTTTTCTAAAATCTGTGAAACCGCTTTATAGAACAATTATACTCAAATAATCCAAAGTGTTCAATGTGGTAAGTACAAAATGATCACATTTTTAAGGTCGAATACAGTAATTACAAACAGCATTTAACTGAAAATAATATTTAATCACAATTTTTTTCTATTTAAATAGCCTCTTCTACTCTTTAAAAAGATCGCTATTGGGTAAATTACTACCATATATTCAATGCCTTAATCCCTGCTTATCCGTAGATCTGTTTCTTAAAAGTTAAGGATCACTAGAAGAATGCATTATTTGTAACAGTCACAATTTTAAGCGTATGTGACCTGTAACCCTACAGCCACAAATCCCATGAGTCATATCTAACTAATTTTGGTTATTAATTTTGAATTATTCTCCCCGGTTTCTGCTGTTACTCATTGGAGACATCATCTTCCTGACTAAGATGCTGCCTGTAGCCTCTCTTTTCTAGTTAGTAGTTGGTATGGTTTTTAATCTCTCAGACTTGGTTTACTTGAATGCTTCAGCCTCAGCCTTAACCAGTGTGCGCTGGGGTGTTTAAGCCATCAAGCATACAAATAAAGTCAGTAGGACTATTGAAGGGTGTAAACACAGGTGAACCTATTTTTTTTAATATCTGGGAAGTCTTTTCCTTTTTTCCATTTGAAAACATGTTTATTTATTTGGTGTATGTGAGTGTGTGTATGTGTGAGTGCTCATGCTGTGGTGCACATCTGGAGGTTAGAACATACTGCAGGCATTGGCTCTCTCCCTCTTCCGTGTTTGTCCCAGCCAGGAGTCAAAGTGAGGTCATTAGGCTTGGTGACAGGTGCCTTTCCCACTGAACCATCTTGTTACCTATGTAGTCTTTTATACTAAGAAAACTTACACATAAGCAAGGTGTACCATTATAAATATAATATATAACATATGCTACCACATATTACAATATTATATATTCTAAATTATGCCTTATGGTAACCAATGAAATAATTTACCAAAGGAGGGGACATTATAAAAGCAAAAATTATCTTTAATTCTAAGCAATAGTTTTTTTTTAAAGCTATCAATAGTTTTAGCATTAAAAAGAGAAATCTACAGATTCAGGAATATGATGCTATGAGTGTTTTCAAAAAGGATGGGCCAGATGAATAGAAAAATCTTTATAGTAGTAAGAAAATAATCCAGTATGGGTTGGGCAGGATGTCTGGCACTGGCAATAGCTGACTCAGAAAAAGTCAGATTTATCCTGCTAAACTTTAAAAAAAAAATCCATATTAATAATAAAAGTTTATATCTAGAGAAAATGAGGGGAAGAGCCACTAAGCTTTGAGCTGCCTTTGCAGAAGCTGGAGCGTCACCAGACCCCCAGATAAGCCCTGGGGTCGTGTTTAATGTCCATGCAGGGGCTAAGGAAATGAAGACTTGGCTATGTACAAGTTGGTGCATTTGAATTTGATTATCTCATTAAGTTGTGTCTTAAAGGGCTACACATAAAACACGTACCATACTCTTGCTATTTGTGGATTTGAAGTCCAGTGAAACTGTCCCCATTATTCAGGAATTCCTGTCTTTGGAACCCTCACCTCTAAAAATGAGCTCACAGTCAGATTTTGTAAAGCATAACACCCCCCCACCCCGCAAAAGAATGGGATTTTCCAGTGTGTACCTTTTCACAGACACATCCACATGTACTATCTCCTTCACCAGAGCGGAGGAGCCCTAATGAGTCCAGCACACAAAAGTAGCACAGACTCAACAATGGGGGCGTTGACGGGGGTGAGGGGCAGTTTTACATGCTACACTGCATTCTGATTCAGTAAAAGTTTGCATTAAAATTTTTCGTTGGGGGAAGAAAACTTGACAATGAATAAGAAATCAGTAGGCAGAAAAACAGAGTCCTCTTCCCAGCTCCCCAAACCAGAAGCCAATGTATTAGGTATCCATACAATCCCACAAATGGACCTTAGTTTCAGGTGTCCTTCCCCACCCCGACCCCTGCTCCCTGTTTGATTCTCTTATTCCAGTCTCCCCTCCTTGTCTATTCTTTTTTTTTTTTTTTTTTTTTTTTTTTTTTTGGTTTTTCGAGACAGGGTTTCTCTGTGGTTTTGGAGCCTGTCCTGGAACTAGCTCTTGTAGACCAGGCTGGTCTCGAACTCACAGAGATCCTCCTGCCTCTGCCTCCCAAGTGGTGGGATTAAAGGCGTGCGCCACCACCGCCCGGCTCTCCTTGTCTATTCTTAGATATCTATTCTATTTCCTCTTCCTAGGGAGAGCATCTCCCTTCTGTCCCCTGCCACCACCCCCAGTTCCTTTCTCTTGACCTATCTCTATTGTAGCTTGCTTATCAATGACTTAACTGCTAATGTTCACATTTAAGGGAATACATACCATATTTGTCTTTCTGGATCTGAGTTATCTCAGTCAAGATGATTTTTTTTCTGGTTCCATCTATTTACCTGCATTAGTTTTTAATGGTGGGGTAATAGTCCATTGTGCAAAACGTACCACATTTTATTAATCCGTTTATCTGTTGATGAACATCTAGGCTGTTTCTAATTTCTGGCTGTTATGAATAGAGCAGGAATGACCATGTTTGAGCAAGTGTCTCTATAGCATGATGTAGAGTCCTTTGGGTATATGCTCAAGGGTGGTATAGCTGGATCTTGAGGTAGATCAGTTCCCATCTTTCTGAGAAACCGCCACACTGATTTCCATAGTGGCTGTACGAAGTTTGCACTTCCACCAGTAACGGGGGAGGAGTGTTCACCTTACTCCACAACCTCGTGTGCCTGAGTTGTCATTTGTTTTAATGATTTTAACCATTCTGATGTGGATAAGATAAAGTCTCAACGTAATTGGGATTTGCATTTCCCTGATGATTAAAGATGTTGAACATTTTTAAAGTGTTTCTCAGCTCTTTGACTTTCCTCTTTTAAGAATTCTCTGTTTAGAACTGTACTCCATTTTAAATCGGCTTATATGTTTCCTTTATATGTAGTTTTTTTTTTTTTACTTTTTTATTTCTTTTGGCTATTAGTCCTCTGTTGGACGTGTAGCTGGTAAAAATCCTCCCATTCTGTAGGCTGCCACTTTGTCCAAATGACCTGTCCTTTGCTGTGCAGAAGCTTTTCCGTTTCATGGAGTCCCATTTCTTAACTGTTGATCTTTGTGCCTATGTTATCAGTGTTCTGTTCATGAAGTCTTTTCCCATGCCAGTTATTCACACTTGAAATTGTTCATAAGTGAACTCGTGATAAAAGATCATAAACAATATTTTGGAACAACCCCAATCTAAGATAGCGATACCTTCTCAAAGGAAGGAAGAAGTTACCAATTACTAAGCTTTGGCCAAATCTGTAAAATTGTATTTAACAGAGCCATCTGGATCAAACGTGACCAAATATTAACATCTGTTGAGTGAGGGTGTATTTGCTATATGCATGGCTTATAAACTTTAATTTTTAAGATATTAATTAAGGCTATATAGTTGAATGATATGATTAAATAGATTTGCTTTAAAATCTAACATAAATACTGTGGGTAACAGTATAATTACTGTCAATTATTTTCTATTTTGTGCGTGTTTCATGTTTGCTTCTTACTGTCTCATGTCAAAAGCCACCACATTGCTGGGGCTTCATCTGTTCACGCAGGCGATGTCGCCCCTCAGTTGTGGGGAACATCGTTTGGCCATCTGTAGGTGGTAGATGCAAGACACACGAGAAGGAACCAGGCAGCCAAGCAGATGTGCTTTGCGGTCTTTAGCGTTACACCTAGGTCAAGGTTCTTCATTCATTCCATGCCCCCACTCAAGTCTCATCTCGGGTCCGATCTCCTTGTGTTCCTGATGCCCCAGCTAAATGCTCTCCTTTCCACAGTCTTTCCCACATTCCTGGGGGCAAGTCATTTCCCTCCAATGGACTCATAGCTGTTTGTGTGTGCCTGTGTTAGCTCATTGTGGTGCTGAGGCCCAACCATTGTGTGCCAGTGGCTTAGCTGCCCGTCTCCCACCCCAGTGCTCATTAAATGAATAGTGGGCCTTCCTGAGGAACAGCAGCTTTGGGGTTCACCAGACGATGTTCTGCAAGTTCCTCACTTGGTATCCTTGGCATTTACCTTCTGCAGAACTTGAGGGTATTTTCCAGAAGATCCACAAATGCAGTAGACACAAGTGCTCAGCTCTGAGGGCAGCATTGCTGCACGTCAGTCGGGAGCCATTCAGAGGATGTTAGGACAGGGAATAGTGGTGTTCTGTTGTCTCGTGTGAGAGACGCTCTACCCCTGCGAGCCATCTGGCCCCTTGCTGTCCACTTTGGAATCAGCGTATAAAGATAAAACTAGAAATTGGCTCTGAGACTCAGATCCCTCTGCAGTCAGCCTCCTGATTGACTCAGAGGACACCAGTAGAATCCCTGCTCAGAACCAGGAAGCTTCCTTTGGGATTTTTTTTCCTCCATTTTTTTTTTATGTGTGAAATGAGTTTAATCAGAAAACAGGCATTTTATAACCAGTTTTCTTCCTTAAGGTTTTGATTTGTTAGTGAAGATAAGGAACTCTGTGAGACTGTGTAACATTTTGTCTTCTAAATATGCAGCAAAAGAAAATAAAAAGTATATTTTATTGGCGTTTCAGTCGCACATAGTTTTTGCCATTTCTGTCCTCACTCTGAATAAAAGGGAGGTAGCACGATGAGGTCCTTCCAAGGGACACTGTTTCAGCAGTGAACAGTTCAGTTCCCTTGCACTTGAGCCTCATCTGCTGTGTGCCCCATTCAGAACTTTAAGACAATCTCAGTGAGATTGCTTAGATTTTCTGTTAATCACCCCAGAAGATGTGTTCCAAGCAAAGCAGTGAAAAGATGATTTTATATGATTTTCCATTTGTCTTATGTTCTGGCATTCCAGCATATATAAACTATGGTACTGATAGACTTATAAGGTTCCTGCTGTGGACTCGGTGGTGTCAGTATGCAAAGGTGATGGATGATACTAAACATCTCACTTCAGTCTTGAAATGCCCTTAAAGTGGGTGAAGGTGCTCATTCTGAGAACACCGTAGCTGGTCTAGTTAATATTTCATCTCATCTAAATGCACTTGAAACATCTTTGAACATATAAAAACTAAAAATAAAGTGTGAGGATTAGGGGAAAGTGGAGGTAAAATTTAGAGAGATAGGATGGAGCCAAGACTAAAATAGAACAATAACAAAAAATGTATATGTAGCATGCATTGCCTTGCTGAGGTTGAGAGCCAGTTTTGCCCCGAGCATCCTAGCAGCCTTGCTGGAGACAGAAGCAGTCCTGATGTAAGTGTGCGCTAGATGGAAGCAAACCTCGCTAATGAATGTCACAGTGTCAGTGTATAAGAGGGAAATGAACCAGGCTGCTCAGGAGGATCCTCCCATCCTGGGTACCAAGACTTTGGTGGTTTCTCCTGTGCAGTCACACCAGGAGAGCACTGTTTGACCCTCAGTGGTCTCCGCCAACAGACTGCACAAACAAGTTCATATAGGGCCATTTCTCATTGCTAAATGGCATCTAGATGGATGAAATGGCACCTTTGCTAAAAGTAATTCCCCTGGGGGCCAATTCTGACATCTAGCTTGGCTCAGGGTGATATTTAGCACGTGTAGATAGATGGATTGCTCTCCGGTCCGCTAAGCAGGCAGCCTACCATGACTGCTTCTGCCAGCATAGTTTTTGAGAGTCATGGCTGGTGAGAGATGCTGAGATGTGCGGTGCCCTGTTTGCAGTTCACTGAACAGGTGTGTTATATGTACGTTCGTGACAGAAACGGCTCCCAGGCAGCGCTGCAGTAGGCACAGCACAGCATGCCATGAGAGAGCCTCACAGCGCACAGGAGCCCCACAGAGCAATGCATCCTGTAAAACGTGCAGGTTTTGATGAAGATGGGATTTGGTCCATTTCTCCCTACAACAGCATCAGTGGAGGATTCTGCTCACGGTAGTTAAGTTTAGGTTTGACTGGGTAATGTAACAGTAGAAATACTTGGTAGCCACCACAGGACGCTGCCATCTGGACTCTGCCCAATTCTTCACCCTGGAACCTGCTCTCTTTTGTTCCTGAGAGCATGGAAAGGGGGTAGAAGGAATTTGGTAACCAAGACCATATTCTCAGTCTGGATTTTATTGACTGGAGTTAAATAATGATCACCTTAGACAATTTATAAAATGCAAAGGACAAAAAAGAGAAAAATCTATAATCTTGCCACTCAGAGATAACTACTGTATTTTAAAGTCAGATGTATTGAAGTATAAATTGCAGCCAATCCACCCCTTTGTAGTACAATTTTATGATTTCTAGCTGACACAATTGGCATAGAATTGTATGGCCACCTCCTCAATCCACCGAGAGTATTTTCATCAGCCTCCCCAAAATGTTCCAGCTGCTTTTAAAACCTTGCTGCATTTCTCTCTTCAACTTTTTCTTTAAATGAAAGTATTTCCCAAGAGTAGCTTTTCTTCTTATTCTTCATCTTGCACTCTGATATGCCAGGCTTATTAGTTGAACAACTTTTAACAGCCCCTAATTGTCCAAGAAACCCCAGGGAAGCAATAGCTTGGAGCCCGAGGGTGCTCATTTGGCAGTGGGTCAAGATTCCTGCAGCCTTCCAAAGGCAGGGGCACAGTGAGCGAAGGGCGGCCAGGGGAAATCCTCCCTACCAGCTGAAGGAAGCAGCTTTCAGGTGTACAAGGAATGCCTGGATCCACATCTCATTCAACAAGGAAATTACACTAGTTGCTCATCTCGTTGGGTCACCGCAGGAATAGGAAACAGAGTTAGGATAGAAGTCAGTAATTGAAAATGCCTTACAATCCTTGAGACTAAGTTTCAGTGCAGGATTTGAAAGCTGTTCCTGGTGACAGACATGAGATTTATTCTCTGTTGCCCAGAAACTCACCTTAACTGCTGGTCTTTGTTTCTCAGTTACTTCAAGATGAGTTGTAATTGGTAAAAATGTGTTTCTTTGCAAGCTATAGATCTATTTCCCAAACTTTATCTTATGAATCACAATATTTATGAAGATAAAAGTACTCAATTTCCATCTGCATTGAAGTAAAAAAAAGAGGCTAAAGTTGCAGACTGTATTTTTATTTACCCATGTGATGTTCAAATGCACTTACCTTATATGGAAGCACAATGTTCTCTACCGGCAGCTGCTGCTACCTTAAAGCTTGCCAATTGCAAAAACCTGTCCTTATAGCTGCATAAAAGAAAAGGGGGTGCGGGTGGCCCCGTTGACATTGTTACCATCACATTCGCCCCAAGATTCTCGCTCTCATCTTTTTTTTTTTTTTTTTTTTTTTTTTTTTTGGATTTTCGAGACAGGGTTTCTCCGTAGCTTTTGGTTCCTGTCTTGGAACTAGCTCTTGTAGACCAGGCTGGCCTCAAACTCACAGAGATCCACCTGCCTCTGCCTCCCAAGTGCTGGGATTAAAGGCGTGTGCCACCACGGCCCAGCTCTCATCTTATTTTAAAATCCCAGTCAAGTAGAACTCTTGATGGTTTCAAAAAGGCTGTGCGGCCTTGACAGTCTTATTGCCACTAAGTAAAAGAACTGTTAGCTTTTAATGAAAAGAGTTGATTCCCCGCTGCCACTGAAGTCCTTGGAAAAGTGTCATGGCTTTGCATTTTATAGGGTCATCTGGGTGCCCATCAGGCTTCTGTGGATAACCACTAAAGATTCTGAAAGTGTTTGGGGACCGACAGTAGCAGTAAAGGTTTCTTCATGGTTCAGATCTTTTTCCATGAATATTTTTTAAATCATTGTAAAATAAACTGCCTCAAATAATGCCTTCTTTGAAATGAAGAGTCTTTGAAAAGATTGTCTGTTCCTTGACATTTACCACTTCGGGAAGATATTTGACATTTAGTGCCTTCGAAACTTGGGGGATTTTTATTATTGTTTTTAGATGATTGTTTTAATGAGGTAATTCCATATAACCTTCAGATTCGTACTTTCAAAGTACAGAGATCAGTGAGGTTTAGTACATTCATAAAGATGTTCACCCATTAGTGTCACTGCCCCACCCGTTCCCTCTCTCAATGCTGGGAGCTATTTCCTGTCGCTGTGGCTCCATTCCGGATGAGTGTGTGTGTGTGTGTGTGTGTGTGTGTGTGTGTGTGTGTGTATCCTGCATTACATTCGGTCCTTTATATCTGATATCTTTCACTTCGTGTGTTCAAGGTTCATCCATCTTGTATATTGCTTACCTTTTTATTTCCAAATAATATTGCATTTATATAGACAAGCCATATCTTCCTTGATGGAGGAAGGTCATTGGCTAATAAAGGAACTGCCCTGGCCCATTTTATTGGTTAGATTATAGGTGGGAGGAGTAAACAGAACAGAACGCTGGGAGGAAGAGGAAGTGAGCTCAGAGAGACTACACAGCTCTCTCGGGAGCAGACGCCTCAGAGAGAGACGCCATGCCCCGCTCCCGGGATGAAGCTCCGACCCAGGATGGACTAGGCTAGAATCTCCCCGGTAAGCGCACCTTGGGGTGCTACACACAGATGATTAGAAATGGGCTAAATTAATATGTGAGAATTAGCCTAGAAGAGAATGGGCCAGTGTTTAAAAGAATACAGTGTCCGTGTAATTATTTCGGGGCATAAGCTAGCCGGGCAGGCGGCTGGGGTGTTGGGGACGCAGCCCCGCCGCTGCCCTTACTACTTCACTTCCTTGCCATTCATTATTGGTCACTGTGAAGAGTGCTGCCTTTGACTTTTAGGGGAACACCCAGGGTGTTTGCTACAGCTCTTCTCGGGTTAGGGCACTGGCAAGTCCAAGCGAGATTCCTTTGGGCCTCTCTGTCCATCCTCCTGCTTTCCGGGGTTGTTGGACTTCTGTTTTCTATCACTGCAGTCCTCCTCTGTGCGTAGTAGGTCTAGCAGTTTCGGTGCTGGTTAGACTTACTAGATCACGTTTCCTTATGTCCTGTTAGATCTGCTGTCTGCCGCCTACCTTAGCAGTCAAAGGTCAAAGCTCCCAGACTTCATTTATAATTCAGATTAAATGAAGAACAAACTCTTTAATATTTGAATGTAATTCAGAAGCACTCTTTGGGATTTCCACAGTGAATATTTATCATGTAGACCCTCTTAACAGAAAGTTTAGTAACGCTGAATTTTTATGGCAGAACCCCTGTTATAAGCAGTGGAGAGTTCCCCGTCCGAAGGGTAGAGGATGAATCTGGCTGTTCCGGCTGCTCTCAGCTCTTCAGAACCCGTTTTCTGGGGCAGTTGGCTCAGCACCACTGAGGCATTTTTAATTGGTGCTTCTCATTGCCACTCAAGCCACAAGCAAATTTTATCTAGGACATAGGTATCTAAGTGATGGCTGTTGCTCACATTTGATTTCAGCCTAGATCATGGAGACTCGTAGGGCACAAGCCCAAGAGTCTGCAGACAATATTCCTAGACACCCTTTTAACTAGAAACATAACCAAGTACTATTGGAATTGTTAGCCAAATATTTTTCATGTGAAATAGAGTCTGTTATGAATCTCGAACATTATGCAGCAAAGCATTTTAATCAGAGTGCATAGCTATTCTAAAATGAATTCACCATCTCTGACACTGAGCATTTAAAAATGTTAACTGGGTGATATAGCTGGGAGGAACCACAAATACAGATTGTTTATAGTTAGCATCAAATTTTCAAATTATTCTAATACTGATCTGGTATGTTTGATTAAATATGGAAGCAGCCCAACTGTATTAATTTTTCTAATTAATGAAGAGGAAAATACCTGTTAAAAATTCAGAAACCCATGCGTGTAAAATATATGTACCATGCTATTATCTGATTTAAGAACTGTTTTAATTAAGATAACATTATTTCATTTTCTTCAATTTTCATAATTTATATTCTGTAATTACTAATCCTAAATTATTTAACATTAATGAGTTATTGAACCAAACTGAGAATTACATTATTAGCATTTCCTCATAATCTTTAGGTTTTTAAATATATATATACATACATACATACACATATGTATATTTAAAGTATGTTCAAACAGACTACAAAATAGAGACTATAGGACATCAGGTACTTCTTGGAAAAAGTTGTTTTTACTTTTGACATAGAAATTAGTAATTACTTTCACGATATTGGAAGCACAACAGTATCCAAATCCACTCTGTCTTATGGCTCTCACGGTGAAGTGATCCATATTGGTAATCTTTAGGAAACAGTAGCAGCCCCAAGTCTAGAGTGCCATGTGGCAAATGCGAATATACCTAGAATTCAAAATTACTGAGTTTTTTTATATTGACTTCCATTTTTTTTTTAAACTACTCAAGCAGTCTTTAATGAAAACTGTATGAGACGCCCCTACTCCTGCATCTTCTCAATCGTTTCTTCCTTGTATTTGCCCTTCTCCTTTCCTACTTGTCGAGACTTGGCTTTCCTTTCCAGGATCTTCTTTCGGTCTTTGTCCAGCTTTAGCCTGGTGATCACCACCTTGCTGGGGTGGATGCCCACGTGGACAGTTGTGCCATTAGCCTTTTCCCGCTGCACCCATTCAATGTAGATGACGTATTTCTTCCTGTACACTTGGACCACTTTGCCAATCTGCTGGCCTTTGTAGTGTCCCCGGACAACCTGAACTTCGTCATCCTTTCGAATGGGCATTGAGCGAACATTGTACTTCTGTCTCAGCTCTTTGGAAAGTGGGGAAGACATGATCTTCCTCCGAATGTGAGAAGGTGCAT
This sequence comes from Microtus oregoni, assembly GCF_018167655.1. Lineage (NCBI taxonomy): Eukaryota > Metazoa > Chordata > Mammalia > Rodentia > Cricetidae > Microtus > Microtus oregoni. Next base: position 14,066,307 of record NW_024543096.1, read on the forward strand.
TGAAATGGCCGTTTGCGGTTCTTGCTCCGGTCAGAAGTCACAAAGGGATTGAACTTCATCTTGGCGGCTGCGATTCCCCATTTTTTCATATAAAAGAAAAAAATTAAACACATCAAGTTTCTTTTGCCTACCCTTTCCCCTACCTAGCCACTGGAGTGTTGTCTTCTGATGTACTTTGTGTTCTTTTACATTGAATATACTTCATAGTCACATGAATAACATTTTTTGTTGATTTTTAAATATGCACATTTGGGGTCTGGTTAAGAGCACTGACTGTTCTTCCAGTGGACCTGGGTTCAGTTCCCAGTACCCACTGGTGACTCAGAACCTCTGTAACTTCATTTCTTTGGGTTCCAAAACACCTTCTGACCTTTCCAGCCCCATGTGGTATCCAGACATACATGCAACCAAATCACACATAAAATTGGTGTGTATATATATATATATATATATATATATATATATATATATATATATTCTATGTAATTCTGCATTTGCCTTTCTTCCTGAGATGTGTCCACACCGGTACATGTAGATTTATTGCTTATACTGCTCTATCACAGTATTAATTGTACAGCCCTTTTCTTTTAGTTGAAATGAACATTTCCTTTTTAATTTATCTTTAACATATAATATATCATGCATTTATATCATATGCTTGTATGTTTCCGAGATGAGCAGGTTAGACTAATCGGCATAGCTGTCACTTTAGACACACACCTTTTGGGAGATATTGGACATCTTCTCTGTTAGCCATTTAGATAAGCAGTTAGCTGTTGTTGGCCAGAGTCGTGCCCCTTCTACCCACTGCACCCCTACATCTGTACACTGCTCTTTGCAGCACCCTGCCCCACACCCGTTCCTACTTTTCAATAAACTTAACTTTGATAGATGAGTGAAAGCATGATGGGTTTTTGTCTTGCACTTTATTTTACGTAGCATAATGACCTCCAGAACCGAAACCCTCTTAACAGTGAACGTGTTTGAAGATGTCTTTAGTTTCACATGTCTGAGCCTCTGGAACACACACTCTTAGAAGTGGTCATTTTTTTATTTGTATGTTTACATTGTGTGTGCATACATGCATGTTCAAGTACAGCGTTCCCACATCCGAGGACTCTCGGAAGCCAGCTCTTTCCTTCTACCCTGCACTGTGCAGCACTTGAACTCAGGTCTTTAGGCTTGGCAGCAGTACCGTTTCCCTCCCAGAGACTTCTCGCTTGCCCAAATGTATTTTTAAAAGATGCTTCCTATACTTATAAAGTTTTATATTTCATATTTGTATCCCCAGTTTATCTGGAATTGATGGTGTGTGCAGAAGGCAGAGGAGGACATCAGATATCCTTCTCTCTTATGACAGTGGCTCACTAAACCCAGAGCTAGCCTGATGCAACAAATCTGTGTGTCTATTTGTGTGTGGAAATTTCTACTGTAGTGGGGCAATCACTGTATAACAGTATGCAAATACTGCATGCTTACCATGGCTGCAGCCTCTATGTACTTTATGAAGTTCTGTATTCAACGGATTACACTGGCTACCCGGGCTCTATCCTTACTTGTTACATCCCTGGGTGTATAAGGTGTTTGTTTATAGTAGTATGGTAGAGAAGAGATTAGCCATAGAGCTGTTCTTAGGGCATTGACAGTTGCATTAAGAGATATTTGGACTCATCTTATTATTGCCCAGTAGAGTTTGATTTGGTTTTAATTATTATTGTACACCTGACTAACATTAAGATGTCATTTCCCCATAGCAGTAGTGTTTTCCACAGGGGTACCAATAAGTAGTTAGGGAAGACTTAAGCCTCCCCACCTTCTCTTCTTACTTGAGTATTATGTAACTGCGCTTGATGGAGGAGGAAAGCCATTGAACCCCTGGCCTTCATCACTGTGCTTGCTGTTCTGAACCTGCAGTGGTCACTGTTGCTTCTGCTAGTTAATCACAGCCCTGGTACAGGAAGCTGTGTCAGTACCAGCTCAGACATTCTGGAAGACAACCTTGGGAAACAGCACTTTAACTAACATGGCCTGTGCTGCCGATTGTTTTTAGGGAGAAAATGTTAGCATACCTTCATTGAATCACTTCGATCTTCATGAACTAAAAGATGGTTGCTGTTAAACTTAGCAGTCAGAGCAGAGTGATGTGTGTGTCAAGATGTTTCCTCAGCCCTTCAGAGAACTGCTCAACATTGCTCTAATGCAGTGATATTTGGAAAGGAAAATTAAAAGTGTGATTATCTCCCGAAAAGTGAACGCCATCCATTAGCACATCTTCAGCAGTTATCAGCCTGCTGTAAAGATGAACATGGCATGTCTGCCCGGGGAAATGAAAAACCCTGATTCATCTGCCAGCTCTGTAATGTCTGGATTGTTCCTATAGCTGCCCTCCGCAGGGCTTCACAATCCACTTACTAAGAAATCAATCTAATCTGGTTCTGCATAGATTTTTCTATCCTGGGCTTGTATTCTTCTACAATTAAACAGGGAGAAAAATGCTCTAAAATTGAAGGGAGAAAAGCCCTAGGCTGCAGATTTTCATAGCTAAAAAAATCTTATATTGAACAGTTGCACATTTTAACATCTACCAAAAGCCTTGGTACAACATTTAGTTTGCATGGGTAGGTGGCTTGTAATTCCATCAAAACTATCTTTTTTTCGGGGTGGTGCATGTGTGTATACCTTCCAGCCATTTTTTTTTAAATCAAAAAACAAGCAATGTCTAGCAATTTAGGATTCTATGATCGTTACTATAGCTTAGATCAATTATTTGTTGATCCCAACTTTAGTTGTTTTATCAGTAATGATGCTGTTGGTACTGCAGCAAATTCAAGTTAATTTTCCCACCATGATACCAGAACTGGTATCCAAGAGGTACAGAATGTAGAGGGCATTTGCTTTCTGAATATAATACTTCTGAATCAGAGGGGTTTTTTTTGAAGAGGATATGAAACAGTCTCACACTGTATGTCTTCTAAATGTAAATGCAAATGCATATCATTATTATTATTATTATTGAAAAGAGGGTACATTCAGAACAAGTCTACTTGTTAAAACTGTTTGTGATTCTTCTCAGCCTTGAATAATAAGGACTTACTGCTCATCGTTGTCTGCTGAAGCTCTCAGCTGAGAGGTGGCCTGTTTGTTGGTGAGATTACTAGGGTCACATCTCAATCATATACTGATGTCGAGGGGAGACTGCTAAAAGTCTGGAGTTGATGGTATTTTAAAGTACAGAACAGCCATCATGGTGTCTGCTTGCCAAAAATTGCTCCAGCATCTACATGTAAGTACCAGTCTGGAAAATACCAGAGACAGGAGCGCACGGTAAATGGTGCTGAGCTGATGAGCTGATTGGATGCAGGCCGTTGGGAATTCTACAGATCGAGAGAAATCATTTCAAACAGGACAAGAACTTTAGAAACAAGCAACCAGTTGCTTACCAGGAGCCACACCTTAAAGAAAATTGACTCTCCCCTGCCCAGAGAGCACCCGCCGTCCATAGCTCCTCAGCCAGGGCTGGGGACTCACAAGCCTCACTTTCGTCCATGCCACAGTGTTGACAGGCTTGCTTCTTTGCAGGCAACCACAGCTGCTGAGAGTTCACAAGTGTACCAGGCCTGTCATGGACAAAAGGTACCATTTTGCCGTGGTCCTCCTTGGCCTCTGACTCTCACAGTGTTTCTGTCCCCTCTGCTGGTCCCTGGGACTTGAGATACGGAAATCTCATTTGCGGCTAAGCACCCCACGGATGTCTTCTCTCTGCAGGTTGACCGGTTGTGTTTCTTCATTAACCACCATTCATTGCACAGAGAAACTTTTCTGCTGAGGTCTGAGGGCTACCCTAACCCATGGGTATAGAGATACGAGTTTAGAAGACAGTTTGGTACAGGACCATTTAACAAAATAATAATAGTACCTTCACACCTGGGGCCTGTGAGCTCCCCAGTCTTGCCCAGATTTACAGTGCAAGACATTTGTTTCCTCCTGTGGCACCGGCCCTAAATTCTATCAGAAAGTTGTTGGCTGCCCTGTAGCATTCCTGCCCCTATTGTACCCGTGGGTGTATCTTGCCATGTGTTATAGGTTCACAGCTGGCTATGGCTGTTAATGACATCCCACAGCCAGTCCCCTCCAGCAACCTGAATGGCACCCTCTGGTGCTATGAAAGCTAGTCAACATAGAAGAAGCTTCCAGATCATTACCAGCTTGATTTCTCCATGCCTTGTGACCAAACTTGTGTTCTTAGCAACAGGGCCTTTCGGTCGAGTTCTGCTGGGAAACCTGAACAGCAGCATAGCCCGCGTTGTTGTGGGCTCTCTAGCGCACACTGATCACGAACAAAGATAGCCCAGGAACTGACTTTTTATGTGGTAGCCCCTGTCTTCTGAAACATTATCCCCCATGTAGGGTAACTCCAATTAATGTCTTTTACCCATGTGCACATGTGTGTAGTTTATAAAGTAGTAGGTTTCATACAGCTTTTTCAAACCTCTGTATTGTTAATTATTCTTCCACCCCTTTCTCCACATTAGCCTCTTATCCTCCTTGTTTTCCTCAAATATCCTTCCCTATTCTTCTTTTCATATCTCCCATGTTCTAATTTACTGCATTTTTATAAAATTAGCATAGTTATATTTATTAGAAATTTCAATTTCCTATAACTCTTAAAATTTCAGAGTTGGAATTTAAATTATTCTGAAAATTTAAAGAGAGACTGCTTATTAGCCCTGATTTTAAAATAATAATTCCTCTTCCTCTTTCTCTTCTTCCTCTTCTTCCTCTTCTTCCTCCTCTTCCTCCTCTTCCTCCTCTTCCTCCTCTTCCTCCTCCTCCTCCTCCTCCTCCTCCTCCTCCTCCTCCTCCTCCTCTTCTTCTTCTTCTTCTTCTTCCTCATCCTCCTTCTCCTCTTCCTCCTCCTCCTCCTTTTTTTTTTTTTGTGTGTGTGGAGGGGATGGTGTTCAAGACAGTGTTTTACTATGTAGCCCTGAATGTCCTAGAACTCCCTCTATAGATCAGCCTGCCCTTACTCAGAGATCTGCCAGCATCTGCCTCCTGAATGCTGGGATTAAAGCCATGCACCGCCACCACCACCTGACTTAAATTCAGTTTTTACCACATGCATTTGTTTGAGGGCATGTGCACATTCCATCGCATAGACGTAGACGTCAGAGGACAACTTATGGAAGGCAGTTCTCTCCACGACACAGGTCCTAGGGATCAAACTCAGGTCATCAGACTCGACAGCAAGTGCCTTTACCTGACGATCTTACCTGCCCTGATTTTAAATTTTATAAATTACAATTCATAGTTTATTCCATATCTGCTCTAAGCCTTCCCCATGGATCATGTTGGCATATGGTGGCCATGATTAAGGAAAGATTAAGCCAGTCAGTTCTCTTCTCTGTCACACTGTGAACTGCTCTTGCTTTAGCGAGTCACGCTAGAGGTGTAAAGCATCCCGTGCTTTGGAAGGGCCTGCTCACCTGAAGGGGTGTCTGCAGATCGCCTCTTGAGAGAACCTTCTGATCTGTTCTCTTGTCTCCCACCCTTGCCCCCACCCCATTTGGTAGCTGGAAATCCTATGCATTTATGTGGGAAGCAGTGGTGAGTAAAGAGGAGAAAGCGGCCGGGTGGGTTTGAGACCGTGGGATGTAGCAGGGGCTTTAACATTTCAAAGCTGCTCATCTGGGTTTTAGACGATGCTATCTAGAGCAGCAGTGACTGGATATTGACTGTCTCCAGGCTCTGTTCTCTCCCCCAGACAGTTATTGATGATGCCAGATCTGTCCTCCTCCCACATGTGAATTCATTTCTCCCTCAGCACAAAAATAGCTTCTTACGGCCCTGGTCTATAAATCAAGAGCTGAGAACGTGATTACAGCGAGCAATGGGAGCACAGCAAAAATTTAAGAAGTGTGCTATGCTCTTCTTTATTTTTGTAACTGGAGCAAAATGTCTCTTCAAGTTAAAGAACCTTCGCTCTTCACAAAATCTAAAAATAAATTATTGGTCTGGCTAATCAGGCAAAAATTGTGTTTTAGATGCATATTGCATGGAGGATACACTGCAGCCTTCCAAGCACAGGAGTTAGAGGTGTGCACCACCACGCGCTGGAGTAAGAGGTGTGCACCACCACCATGCTGGAGTTAGAGGTGTGCACCGCCACGCTCTAGAGTTAGAGGTGTGCACCACCACGCTCTAGAGTTAGAGGTGTGCACCACCACACGCTCGAGTCAGATGTGTCCACACACTGGAGTTAGAGGTGTAGGAAAGTTTTCCTTTTTCCTTTTTTTTTTGAAACAAAACAAAAACCTTTCCCTGCTTCTTACCATTGCCACCCTCATTTAAACTTGCAAGATTGAGATTGTCTTGACAGTAAAAGAAAAGGGCATTCTTATGTGAACACTTACCATTTTTATTTTGAGCTTAGATTTCCCCTTTCTGTGTCTGCATCTTTAGAGAGTTTGAGTCGATAAGAAGTGGGGATTAACAGCATTTATCAGGCTATAAACACAGATAATTCCTGTCCACCTGTCAGTTCCTAAGCTGAATCTTTGCCTCGATTCCTGCACCTTTGAATAGGATCTTGCGCCATGACTGAAGCCATTGCGAGAAAGTCTGGCCTTGTGTTAGCCATCTTACTGTTTTCCTTCCATTTGCTTCAGTTTTTCAAATGCTAGCCGGGATGTTAGAAAACCCTTCTCTGGATTTCTTTAACTAATCAGAACACCTGTTGTGGGGTGGGCCTCAACAGAAGTCTTACTTCCTGTGTAATTCATGGGGATGCCACAGGGAACTGTTTGTCTCATTTTTGTCTAGTAACACATCCTCTTTGATCTTCGCTTCCCATATGGTCGTCTAAATCTTTTATTCATAGATTCAAAGCACTCACACAAAATGCTTCTGTCAAAGAATACTTAACATCGTCTAAAATGTCTCCGCCTCTGTTGCTCCGTGTGTTTTCTCCACCTCGAATGTTTGCACTCAGCATCAAAAAGTCATTTTCTCTTTGAGAGACTGGTCACAATATTTATTAATTAATATCTTAACCTTTTTCTGGAACGTATTTTAGACAGCCATTATAAGGGGATCTAAAACTACCATAGAATTTGTAGCATGCAGAATGGAAGACTGGGAAGTAGGAAAACACATGGATAAAAATGGAACAGTGGACGATCGCAGCGTTTACCAAACCACTGGCCAGAGAAACAAACCAGGACTGTACTTTCCTAGCCCTTTGCTGCCCCTGCCTTTGTGATGCTTTAAATATTGAAAGTGTGTGAGCACAGTCTGAGAGCGTGAACAGGTGTCTCAGGTCAAGTGCAGCTGAAAGGGAAATATCCGAGTCAGACTGCAGACCTCGCTGCTTTCCTGAGTGTCTGTCTGGTCTGCCCCTCTTCTGCAACATTATTGCCCCGCTGTGGTTCACACTTGTGACTGGGTTTCGAGTAGAGGGGGACCAAAGCAAATGCCTGTTGGCAAGTGCAGATAGCTCAAGAGTCCGGTCAGGAGTTGCTATGAGAAGGGCATTATTCTTAATCTGGAGTGCGGTCTCTACTGAACACAACATCACACTCGGATCACATAAATAATTGTGGAGACGCCCTTTGCCCTGTCTCATTTGTTTTGTCTCATAGATTATGAATATGTACCCTTCTCCAGGACAAATGTACAACATACAAGATGACTAATCTTGAATTATGGCCTGTTGGTCATGTTTTTGCTTTCTCTCCTTACTGAGATGTTGGAAATTACCTCTAGAAGAGGGGGACTGACTAATTGCATGAAAGCCCAGGAAGCATGGTTCTTGGTGTCTTAGCTAACAGGGAATTGAAGGCAGGCTGCATGGCTCCAGATAGAAGCCTACACTCGCAATGAGGCATGAGAAGAGGAGGAAGTCTCTGTCTGTTGAGGCTGATGATGCACAACAAGCAACTTTGGAAGATGTTCCCAAAAGTTTAGTCAAATGCCAAGAATTGCTTTCAGACTGTTGCTAAAAATTCCTTCTGCCTTGGCTAATGAAGTTTTTAAAGCAGGGTCATCAGCGCTCCCTGGGGAGTGATGGTGTCAGTTTGTCTTACAAGAGCTTCCTTGTTCTACAGTGGGCATGGCACAGTCCTTCATCATCTATTTTATTTATTGGCTTATTTTTTTAAAAAACTTAAATAGCCTGGTTTAAGTATGGGGAGCTATCTGCTTGTTTGGAGAACAGTCAAGATTTATTGTTTGATTTTGTCCGACCCTCAGACGGAGAATGAATCTAATGTGGAGACTGCATTTCCTAGCCAGTCCACCTAAAAGCAACAGATGAGGCCCCTGTTTCACAAGCACAGGAAAAACAAAAGTAGCTGACCTGGACGTTTGTTTACCTATTGGTAGATGGTACTAGGTTTTTGGAACATCAGAGGTTTGTAGCCTTAGGGAGGCCCTCCCTACTTCTTACATGCCAAGGATTAGTATAGTGAGCCTATGACATAGCTGAAGGGAGTCCAGAGACAGGGAAATTTCACCTGACAGTGGGACAAATGCTTTGAAGTCGGAGGTTTTCCTTTCCTACGGGTGTCATATTTTAAAAGTGGTATTCTCAGCAAAAAGTCAAGAACATTCAAGAAATCTACTGCATCATAAAGTGAGTAATCTGCCTCCTTTGTAAAAAAAAAAAAAAAAAAAAAAAAAAAGGAAAACCATTAAATTTACCTTTAACACCAAACAACCAAAAGTCTTCAGATTGGCAAGCATTTCAGTGTCCTCCATGCTGGTTAGAGGCGAGGCACAGTTGCTCCCCCGAGAAGCACTGCTGTGTGGTGATGGTAACCACCAAGGAAGAGACCATAGGGACTGGCAGTCTAGACAGTGGGACAGATAAGACACTGACTGGAGTAGTTCACTGAGTGAAATTTAATTTGTTGTTGGGCAACTGTGGATAGTTTTGTTAGCCATTGTTGAAGTTCTTTGCATCTGAGTGGCAGATGCCAACCTGAGAAGGGATGAGGGAAGTGTCATGGCGGAGGTTCTACGTGGCTTCACTCTTCTCCCTGTGGCCTCCCCAGTGCTTACCCAGTAGTGTTCAAGTAGGCAAGCTCACATTGGGTCAGAGAGGTGGAGCATTTTCTAAGAATGTTCTTGCTTTTATAGCAAGAGACCCAAAGTAAAGTTAAAATTCATCAGCATGTTCAGTTTCCGGTGTATAGTGCATACATACATAGTTCTGCGGTACCTGCATGGCAGCTCTGGCATTTGAACAACTCTTGAAAGAATTTTTAGACTGTTCTGCACATTCTCCCCCCAAAATAGCATTCAAAGTGTGAAACAGCTTGGCATATGAGGCGAGTTCAAGTACTTCCAAGTTCCTGGAATGTAGGTTTGTGTGGGAAAGGGTGATCGAAGGGAGCCAGGTGGCAAGGACCTTCTGTGCCACCCTCAGAAGTTTGCATTTTGTCTTCTGTGGTCTGTTTGTACGTTAACAGTGGGAGAATGACACCCATTTATTGTCACTCAGTAAACCTAAGTAGCAACAGCAGGAAAGAACCTGAAAGGGTAAGAAATCGAAACCATGAAGGCTGATTTGAAGGTGGAGAGAATGTTCCAGCCAAACTGGGATGAAAGGATAGAGACCCAACCTTTGACCCTGGCAGGAAGGTGAGGCCGTGAGTCTGCTTCTCTGACATTTGTATGAATGAAGAGGACTCACGTGCCCCTAGGCAGTGAAATAACCCCTGCTTTCCAGGTTGAGTGCCCCATGGTCCCAGCTAGAGCAGACTCTCTTCGAGGAAAGAATTGTAACATGTTTATCAAAAAAGTGTTTGGAAATACTGTAACTCGCAGGACTGCGAGTGTTTGTTAGTCCTAACATAGCCAGCAACCCTCCTTTCTGGTTGGCATAAGCAGAAAGAGGTGATTAGACATCACTCTTAGTCTCTCTAGGAAGGCACATGAACCAGACTCTGAACCGTGGCCAGGAACAGTGCTCACTGCAATGGCTGTGTTCATGGCAAGCACTCGGGTCACCGCCACTCTCTTCTCGCATGACTTCCTACAGCCCACTCACTAGACTGTCCTCGGGCATGGGCAGAGGACGAGCAGTCAAGTTTCCTAACTGCGGACAAAAGACTTAATTCGGGAGGATTTTCAAACATAATACTCAGCTCTAACTGGCCATTTTTATCAGTGAATAAAAACTAATTCCATATGTATAGAATTTTATAGTGATTTGCTACATATTCTGTGTAGCACAAAAATGCATAGTCTCTGCCTAAGATTTAAAAAAAAAAAAGACTAGTATTTTATTTAAAATAAAAAGCTTCGGCCATTCAATAGGCATTAAGTTTCTTCTTATTCGTTGTTCATCTCTTGACCTGGACAGTTCTAAACATGTGAATGGCCCACCGTAAATGGTTGATGATCACGTTATTCAAAATTGTGACGATATCATCCTATTGACATAAAACTCTTGTTGATGACTCAGTCCTTGTGTTTTAAATGTCTTTCACATTCCAGTGGAAGCTCCTGGAACACAAGCTGCCTGGCATCTTCAGAAGGGACGTGAAAGGGAGCCAGGGTGGAGTCTTATGGGCACAGTGCCTGCAGACACATGGTAGACAGCCAGCATTGGTTGGGAAGTGTTTCTAGGAATAGATGGTGGGGAGAGAGGAGAAGAAGAAGGAAGCAGGCCTTTCCTTCTTGGCTGAAGCTGCCTCTGGTGTCTCTAACATGGATCTGCTTCCACCGGCTCTAAAACAGAGTGAGTCGAATTAAACAGCTTTTCAGAGTCCATGGGTTCATTCTTCATTCCTTGAGTCACAGAGCGCGAACACTTTGAGACTCAGTTAAACTGAACATTTTCAGGTTATGAGGACCATATACACAGTTCCTACACAGCATCATCAAGGTAATCGGGTAATATGTAGTCTTCCAGATACACTCTGGCAGTTTGGCTTATTTTTAATGTTCATTATTAGCTTATTTTCCTAATGAGTTGTTTTATTACTTTAAACTGAAATAGGAAGGTAATTTTAGCTGCAGCTTGCCATTGGCTTGGAGGATACCATGCTGTATTTAGGGGACCTAAGGCCTTTTCAGCAGCCAAATGCTCTTTGCCTGACTTTTGTGTCCATCCAGCCCCACCGAAAAGCTGCTGGTGCCTCCTCAGGACCAAGGATGGAATACGTTAGACTGCCTGAGCGAAGTTAGAGCTCTCTGTCGGTATTTACCTCAGCACCCAGGGCAGCGGGCTGCTTGGGCCTTTTCACCTTTCATGAAGAGGCACTGTGTAGTGTCCTCTGTGTGCCAGCCATGGTACAGAGAGGGTTCAGACAGCCACGGCCTCTGCTGCTCTGAACAGGAGCCCAGAGGGACATGATAAGGTTAATAATTGTAAAGATGGGAAACATTATAAAACATCTCATTAAAGTTATGCAACTTAAATCTCAGAGCTAGATAACCTTTCGTGGTGGTCCCAGGATACACGAGCTCTCTTAAGCTGTCCTGCATGGCAGTTTGTTTGGCAGCATGCTGGTATAAAATGTGATGGTTTGGGCAGTTACACAAGTGAGGCATTACCAGTCCAGTGTCCGGAAAACTAATTTTGGTAATAAAGTTAAATAACAAAAATACAAAGAAACTGCTCTCTGTTGTCAGAAGGCAACCACTTTCTGAGCTCAAGGACAGTGTGGTGACCTACCAGGATCAAGACAAATGCCCTTACTAAGATTTGCTCCCCGTTTCCCCACCTCCTTCCTCAAATGTCCCTTTTGAAATGGGATAAGGGCACATTAGCTGGAGCAAGGCTCCTGGAGCTTCGACCCCTTGATTGCCTCCATTCACGGGAGCGGTTACCCTGCTTGAAACCGCGCCCAGATCCGCGGTGTGAACTGCTGTGCCTATGCTGGACAAAGGCAAATCACACACACTTTCATCCAGCAGAGATTCCTGGGGAAGATGTCAGGGAGTTAGACAGGAAAGCGGAACTGCAGCAGGCAGCCCTGGGCCTTTCGTGAGTCCGCATCCTTTTATGAAGGGTTTGTTTTTTTATGCCTAGAGTTACAAATCTTTTTTATAAATTATTAAATACTCCTGAAAAGTGTTTGGGGTTTCTTTCCCACTTTCAAAACAAGGAAAAGCACAAATACTGAAAGAAATAAAAAAAAAAAAAACTATGTTCTTACCCCAAAGGAATTACTTCACTTTTTATCTTTTCAAGACTTTTGTCACTCTCTCCCGACCTCCCCCTACCCCCCCCCTCTCTCTCTGTGTGTGTGTGTGTGTGTGTGTGTGTGTGTGTGTGTGTGTGTTCTGTCTGTCTATGTCACTGTTTAGGAACACTGGCTTTGGGATCAGAACATCTTAAGTTTGATCTTAGTATTTCTAGTAGCCGATGTGTTTTATCTGTAATATAAAATTACTGATGTCCCCGTGACAAAGTATTGTGCATGCGTAAGATAAAGTAGATTATGTATTCAAGATGAAGATGTATATCTTAAGTGCTTTAATTTACATTAACAAATGCTTGATCACCTAGTCTGTGTTCCACCTCTGCCCTCTAATGCCATAATGTGCTGTGCTGATTGGTGCATGGCAGAGAAGGACAAGGAGGCACACAAATCAAATAGGTTTTCACATGAATATAGTGTTTGAATACATATAGTATAAGCCAGTGGTTCTCAACTTCCCTAATGCTGTAACTTTTTAATACAGTTCCTCGTGTAGTGGTGACCCCCAACCAAAAATTATTTTTATTCGACTTCATAATTGTAATTTTGCTGCTGTTATGATTAGTAAGGTAAATATCTGTGTTCACCGATGGCCTTAGGTGATCTCTTGGAAAATCCCCAAAGGGGTTGTGACCCACAGGTTGAGAACCACAGCCATAAGCTAAGGAAATATATAGCTCAAATACTGTCCTGGCTTGTAAGTCTTCCTTTTGTTAATGTACTGGTCTAAGAATGTGTTTTTGCTTTTTATAAGGCAGCTCTTTGTTCTAAGTGTGCCCCTGTTAGCATGCATCTCTGCTGGAGTCTCACAGCTTCCTTACAGCATTTCAGTGACCTTCGGGCTTTTTAATGGATGTGCTGCCCACGTGGCTTCAGAGCGTCACAAATGCCAGCTCTGTCATCTGTCAGTTGTTCTGAACCTCGGGTTTTAAGGAGAAACAAAGTATGTCCCAAATTGATATAGTTAGCTACAGTTAAAAAAAAAATTAGAAATGTAATTTTGAATTTTACTTGAGATTTTCTTATACGTTTACATAATTAGATATAACTAATAGAGTGTTGGTGTGCAAAATAAGCCCGAAGTTAAATTTTATTGACAATTTTTTTCTTTTTCCCTAGCTCAACTGAGAAGTCATTTCCTTGGAGATCAACAGGTATGTTTTCTCCATTGTTATTATATAAAAAGTGTTTTTGTGTTTTAGATACACACAAAAAAGTTACTTAGCTCACACCCACCCCGTAAACCCTGTACTAGAACTAAACCCAGGGCCTTGTGCATGCCAGGCAAATGCTCTACCACTGAGCTAAATCCCCAACTCCTGCCTCGCTTGTTCTTTAACTTCCTAGCTCTTGGTGGAGTAAGCCAAGCAGAGCTTTTGGCAGTACTGAGGCTGAGTTTGGCTCGGCTGTAGTGGTCCTGCTCTCTTTCATCCGTGAGCATAACTGAAAGTTACAGCATTGCACAGCAATTGCCTACTGTCAACTGTGTGTCTAGAGCTTTTCATCACAAGGAAACCAAGGGGACAGCAGGAAGGTTATTATAAAAAGGATAAATACTCATCTCCATTGAATTTTTCTTTGTTCATGCTTAGAGTTACTTGAAATGTTCATTTTATATACTCAGCTTAAAATATCCGCTACTCCTAAGGTAGTCCAGTAGGCTTTAATATAGTTTGTGTATCTCTTCCCTAAACTTGCCACACGAAGGATGAATCAATCACATTACAAAGAGTACCTGCCACTGTCACAAGGGTGGTACTCGTCTTCACTCAGTATGTGGTACTCAAGTACCTATGCCAAGTGCTGGATGCTGTGCTCCCTGCTTAGCAGACAGTAGGAGCGCAGCACACCTGCCCCCCCACAGCCAGGGCATATAGGGTTTCATAAGGTGAGCAAGAGCTGGTCTTGAAGAAAACTCAGAGCACCAGATGCCCAGTATCTGAGTTTATGTGCACGCTGTCTCAGAATCCCAATGTCATTCTTCACACTGCTAATCTACAGTGTTTGTCAAACTGTTGATACATCAAAGATAATGGGAAAACTAATCTGCAAGATCTCAATATAGCATGTTACTAAAGGGAAAGATACTCCACAAGGAAACATGTGGCTAGCTTAGAATAAGGGGGTGGGGTGCTTTATGACATAGATAGGCCACTTCTACAGGAGCTATGTGAAGATGAGCCCAAAGCCCACCTGGTCTTCACCTCCACCAGACAGCAGAGGAGGCCTTCGCAGCAGACAGAACATGCAGTACAGCATTGTGTGGGAATATTTGAAACTAGTTTGGAAAGGGAGAAGATGAACTGGACCAGAAGGGAGTCTCTCAGTAGTTAGGAAGAGACCCTGAATATCCCTGAAGAAGAGTCACATTTAAATATCCATGGAAGAAACTACGTAGTTATGGACTGGAGGGAAGAAAATGTAGCAACAAAAGACTAGCTGGAAAGTTACTACCTAATTTGGTGTGGGATACATGAACTGCTAAGGATTTGGAGACTGACTTTGTGCAGACAAAAGACAGTGATAGCTTTGAGGTCTTGTATGGGGTAGGAGGGTGGCTTCACTGAAACACTGGGCAAGTCAGGGTGGAGAGCCCGTCTTTGGGACACTTTGGACTATGGTATTGGGCGCGCTGGATTTGATGACTAAAAGGTTAAAGGAGAACAGTGAGTAATTTGGAATGGAATAATTGTGAACGTAAGCCCCAGTCCAGAGTGGAGGCACTCCTATTGAGCAGATAGCTCCTGCACACGCAGACGCCATCAGACGGTTTAGACACGTAGCCAGAGTGCTGTGGACTCAATGGACGGAACCATCTGAGTGGCCACAAAGCTGGAGCCCAGAGAACAGCCCTGCTCGCTGTTCCTGGGAGGTAATCAAGAGATGATCTGAAGCCTGGGGAGCCCCAGGACATCAGCTGGAACCTGTGTTTTTTTCCGGACCTTGTCACAGTATGTCAGGCTCCTGCACAAAGGGCAGGAGCATGACTGTCCTGCTCACCTGAGCAAATGAATACATGCATGCATGAATGGATAATAAATGTCAGCAAGATTTGAAGGCATATACATTAGCTTCACAACTAAACTTGGGGCCCTTGGAAAGTTTCTTTTTTGTCTCAGAACCAGGACCTAGAAAATGCCCAGTCCTTAGCAAATGTTAAAGATACCCCTCTGTGTAAGAGGAGCAACTGTATTAATTCAGAAACAAAATGCATACTTACAAAAAGAGTACAAAATGTTGTAATATTTTAAAACTCTGAAGAGCCCATTTTTTACTCTTAACTACGTTCCTCAGTGCTCTTGAATCCTTACATGTAGGACATGTTAGCCACGTCCAACAGGCAGGCTGTGATCCCATGCACTCCAGAATGGTCATGAAAATTGGAAATTTACTTAAAATTTTTTGAAATTGTGCACTCATTTGTTTCTCTCTCTTTAAACTCAGTTACATACTCTTGATCATGAATGTGGTAGATGACGATGTCATATGCCAATGTCAAAGGTTAAAGGTTAGACACTCCTGATAACCTAACAGGACATTGCCAGTCTTGTCCTTGCCAGCCACCACTGCTGCTGCCCTCTGTCTCTCCTCCTCTTCCTTTTTTATTTTTAAGGCAGAGACTTTCTGTGCATGCCAGGCTGTCCTAGAACTCACTGAGTCATAGCCCAGCCCTTCCTGTTCAATATGCCCAGTATTTATGGGATTTTCTTTATTGCAAATTTAACATGTATGATGTGACTCTGATCAGATTGTCTCCTTCACAGCTCTTTCTGTATTCTAAATATAATACCTTCATTGAGATACAATGCACATGTCCTACAATGTACACATTTAGACCGCACGTTTCAGTGTTTTTGGTATATTCGGGGTTAAGCACCCATCACCACAGTTAATTTCAGAGCGTTTTCATCACCTGTAAAGATGCCACATACTTTTTATTCATCAGCTTCATTTTCTACCCCAAACTACTCATCTTAAGCTGCGACCATTCCCTTTCCTTATGAATCTGCCTATTCCAGACATTTCAGTTAATGGGTTTATGCAACATGGTCCGTAATTACGGACTTTTTTCTCTTAGCATCATATTTTCAAAGTTTACCATCTGTGTTGATACTCAATTCCTTTACATTGATAAATAACCCTCTACTGTGTTATTGGAGAGCATTTTGCTTATCCAGTCATGAATCAATAGGCATTTGTTTCTCCTTTTGGTTATTACTATGAATACTTATGAAAGGTTCTAGATGTATGCTTTTACCTAAGTGGGTAATGAAGAACAACATTGCTCAGTCAGCTGGTAACTCAGGATTGAATCTTTTAAACAATTAGCAGAATGGTTTCCAGTGTGCCTGGACCTTTGTAACATTCCTACCAATAGCGTATAGGGCTATCCACATACCCTCCCACACCTTTTACTACAGTTATCTTAATGGGTATGGCAGAGCATCTCCTGATTTGTTTTTATTTGCACTTCAGTGATGGCCATCATCATTTTGTCTTGGGTTAGTTTCTGGTTTTTTGTTCTTCAAGCCGTGTTGAATGGCAAAGCTTGTACTTCAGTCTTAGTAGCTGTTATCGGAGGCTGCTCACTCGGTCCCAGCCACCGAGACTTGAAATAACTGCACAGAAACTGTATTAATTAAATCACTGCTTGGCCTATTAGCTCTCGCTTCTTATTGACTACCTCTTACATCTTAAATTAACCCATTTCCATTATTTTATATTTTACCATGAAGCTTGTGGCTTACCAGCAAGGTTCCAGCACATCTGTCTCCTGCAGCAGCTACATGGTGTCTCAATGACTCCGCCGTCTTCCTTCCAGCATGCAGTTTAGTTTTCCTAACTCTACTCTGCTCTACCATTGGTCCAAAGCAGCTTCTTTATTCACTAACCAATAAAAGCAACACATATACAGAAGGACATCCCACATCAAGTAGCTCCCTTCCTGTCTTTTTATTATTAAAAAAAAAATTCCTTCCCAATTCTAAATGTGCTGTACACATACCCATGGGAAGATGTTTTTATATATAGGAAAATATAAAGTAATTACTCATAATTAATCTCTATATGTTGTACATAGTTGCCCTTTTAAGCAAATTTGAGGATATTGATATGTAGTTTGTTTTTTAAGACAGGGTCTCACTGTATATCCCTGGTTAGCCTGGAATTCTCTATGTACAGCAGGCTGGTCTCTGCCTCCCCCAATGCTAATTATCTATTATTGAATCTGAAATTCTTCTATGAATTCAATTTAGTATTGCGCAATGAGGATTTCTTGAGAGCCTTGAACAGGTGTAGCACACAATTGCCAGCACTCAAAGCAGAAGGCTTCGGGTTTAATAGAGAATTACAGCAGGGACTATAACTGCCACAACTGGCAGGAAGATGCTAGAGAGGAGAGCTAGAAATATGTTCCATAGCTGTATATGTCTGTATGATTGGGCATTACAGTTTGCTCTGATGTTTACTATAAGTAAGTGTGATAATATAACTGTTTATAAAAATGTATCTCCGAGGTTTTAGGAAGAAAAGTATGTAAGATGTATAATATTGACATCTTTAGTGTATATAACCAAGTTGCCTTCCCATAAGATTGTATCCAGTTTTCCTCCCTCCAGGTCTATGAAATTGAGCCTCTTACGTTTTCTTCCTATTGTCTTTTGTAACTGGAAAACATAAATTTTCCTAAGAATCAGTACCCTTCTTTCCTGTTAGAGGGTTAATATTTCATGGGTAAGAATTCTTTATGGACCAGCAGTAAGAGCTATATCTCTGCATTAGACGTTAGCTGGGAAAACAGAACCCATGCCAGCTAGTTCGTATACAGAATTTGCTGTAGAGAACCTGTAGTTATGAAAGTAAGGTTGAAAGAGCTGAGAGATTCCGCTGAATAGTGGAGCACCCTAGAGACCGATGCTGCTGAAAGTCTGCCACCATTCCCAGGGTGACGTAGTGGGTGCTGGGCTTTGTCAGAGTCTTGGAGTTGGCACAAGGGTTGGGTGGGAGTTGTTCAGTATTTGTTGGAACCAGGAAGATGCACTCTGTGGCAGAAACGCTGTGTGAAGTTGAGATGGGGTGGCACCTGTCCCCTCTGCTATTCTCTCTCAGCCAGCTGCTGCTGCCTAGCTTCCTGAGCTAGCGAGAGCAGGCAGCTAGAGTGTTAGCTACCAACACCACACAGGTGTTGGGTGTTCCTATGTGTGTGGTGCACAGCCCAGACAGATGAAGACACATGGTGGAGATGCACTGTCTAGGGCCTCCTGGACCCTTCTTCCCTCATCCCCACACTTAGATCACCATCTTCAGGATTTGTGTCATAGGCAAGTAAATATCTACTAATGTGCTTGACATTTTTCTTAAAGTTTTTCAAGAAGTTTTCACAGGTGTGTGTGTGTGTGTGTGTGTGCGCGCATGTGTGCGTGTGTATGTTTTCCTTTATAACTGTTCATCACCCCAGTAGGATGTCCAGTCATCTTATATATCTTATATGTGAAATATATAAGAATGTGAAATATGTGCATGCATAAGCAATAAATATATTTAAAGTAAATACATAACAATTGCCTGCTGCCCACATGCCCCCACCCCCGCCCAGCCGTCAGTACAGCAGCAGCATGAAGATCCAGCAGCAACAGTTCCGCTGCCCCATCACAGCTGGGTCCCTCTGCACACCCCAGATGAGCTGGTCCCTTATTTTTCTTTGAGGACCACAGCCCAAATTTTACTCTAGCCCAGGCCTTCTTTTCATGTATTTATTGTTTTTTCAGGGTGGGTTTCCCTTTCAAATTTAACAGCCATAAATGGCTGTGTGTGTGTGTGTCCGTGTGTGTGTGTCCTTGTGTGTGTGTCCATGTGTGTGTGTGTGTGTGTTTCCTCCTGGCCTCATTGCAATAATCATGGTTTTCTGATATGTGCCTGCTTTAGCCGTGCTGACAGCATCTGAGCTATGGCCATGACAGTAAGCTATAGCTACAAGAGCAGGAAAATTGGAAATTGATTTTATGAATAAAAGTAAACTCTGATTCCTTTTGTGCTTTTTCTAGTAGATAATTAGATGCCCTTTACAAGTTCAAGTATAGATTAATAATTGGAATAAAATGACAGTTTTGATATTCTCTTTCCTGTTGTAAGCCTTATTGTATTAATTCTGTATATGTAGAAGCACAGACAGAATGGACTGTGAAAATCTTGCCAGAATGAGCAGGGCTTGCTCTCAACAAAGGCACCCATTCTTTTCCTTGGCTCCCTGTGTGAGAAAGGAGTACACAGAAGGTCCTTTTCTGTTCTCGTCTTCTTTATATTTTGCATTTACTTGCAGACAGTTTCTCTGCCTTTTTCTCCTGCTTTATAGTTTTGCAGATTTGATTTGAAAAGTTCATTCCCTTAAAAGCCTTCCAGGAAGAAGGTGAATTGTTAGCACTGCACAGCGTTGATGTCTGGAGCAGCTCTTGAGGATGCTACCTTCTGCTGAAATGCCAAAGCTGAAACAACGTACTGTAGCATCTGAGGAAGAGCTTGGGATGCACTAAGCAGAAAGACTTCTGCTTCTTTATAATTCGGCTCAGGAAACCCTGGTTTTCCTTGGTGGTTGGTAGATGATGGGTGTTATTTACCCCGCACTAAGAGTGGAAGGCTTTTTAGAAACACTTCCCAAAGGATGAGGGTGAGATGGCATTTATCAAATCCTTGCATCCTGTGGGTCTGTACCACTTTCTACAAAGTGGTGATGATGCTCAGAAGCACTGGGCTTCCTCAGCTCCTGGCCCGTGCCCTCTTCATTACCCTGCATTTTCCACACCACCGAGGTCACATTTCCACTTTATGAAACATCAGTGCACTTCTTTTTGTCTTTCGTGAGGAGAAGAGTTTGCAGTTTTGTGTCTCTGCTTTGTATTTTTCTTAGTCTCACATTTCTAGTAACCCGTGCTCTGCTCTAAGAAGTCAGAGGAACTCAGCCCATGCTGCCTTCCGCTCTGTCTCTGTTTGATGGGTGTGTCATTTTCCATCATTTATCCTTGTGTCTCTTCACACTTTATGTATTAGTACAGTAGTTTATAATCCTTGAAACCTTGAGGTAACATTTAAGATAATATGTCATGGAATAGAAAATAATATCAGAATACTCAAAAACAGATACTAAAATAATAAAAGACCAAAGGGAGGGGGAATGTCAGCTCAGACACATAGACTCTCACAGTGGCTGCACAGTGTGGAATCTTTCTTGAAAAAATTTATTTCAATGTAGCTATTTTTAAAGATTACTAACAATTAAGAAACACGACTGTTCTTTCTATTTGTTTATTTATTTATTATGTATACAATATTTTGTCTACATGTATTCCTGCAGGCCAGAAGAGGGCACCAGACCTTATTACAGATGGTTGTGAGCCACCATGTGGTTGTCGGGAATTGAACTCAGGACCTTTGGAAGAGCAGGCAGTGCTCTTAACCGCTGAGCCGTCTCTCCAGCTGGCTTTTTTTTTTTAATAGGGGGAAATACACATCAATTCTGTGTACAACTGTAAACGGCATCTGGCCGTCAGAAGGGAACTTAGAAGCCAAGATGACAAGCTTAGTCCTGGTGTCACTGCTGGCCGCTTGTTGCTTACGTGCTCTGGCCATAGCTTGCGATATGTAAATTGCTACAAATCACAATTTCACAGCTTTTCTGTTCCAAGGGGGGGGGGGGGACTCACTATAATCTGGAAAGTTGCCAGTTTGAGAAGTTCTGTGTGAGAAGTTAGGGGATGCAGAGTGTCAGCTCAGAAAACTGGATTAGACCCAAAGCACCCACCTTGCAGAGCTGAAAGTCATTGGCCCTTTGCACCTGCCATACGGTCCATAAAATCCATTGTTTTACTGTCCTTGTTTGGGGGCAAAGGGATTTCCTTTTTTCCTTTGATATTGGGCACTGAAGGTAGGATCTTCTGGGTGCTAGACGAGCCCTCTACCACCTGCCATGGCCTACATTCTCAGCCCCCTTTACTTCTCTTGTGAGACAAGGGCTCAGAAAACTCACTCTGTAGCCTCAAGAGGCCTTGAACCACCAGGCCTAGCCAAGCCCATTGTTTTTAACACTGCCATGGTTCCTAAGAAGTATTTAAAGACTTAAATAATATTAAGTAAGTGATAGGTCATTGGCACTCAGAAGTAAGATTTTGTTTTGTTTTGTTTTTTTGCTTTTCAAGACAAGCTTTCTCTGTAGCTTTGGAGCCTGTCATGGAACTAGCTCTTATAGACCAGGCTGGCCTCGAACTCAGAGATCCACTTATCTCTGCCTCCCGAGTACTGGGATTAAAGGCATGTGCCACCACCACCCAGCTCAGAAGTAAGAAATTTAAGATACCAAAAAGATTAGGGTTTCTCAAAAAAAAAAAAAATCAGTGAGGGCCACAAGATAAGGAAATAGGGGAAACTTGTAGTTGACCCACGGGACATTACACCTGCCCAGTTGATTCAGATGAGTAGGGAGAAAACTATAGTGCTATGTAGTAAGGACTTTGGATATTTGATAATAAATGTAGAAGGGACAAGAAAGGATTGCAATAAAATAGAAATTTTAAAGCACTTATTTACTTTCACAATTCTGTTTTTATTTACTATATTTATTGTATATTGAAATGTCATGGTTCGTAATGTTGTCCACCAATTTCAGCCTCATGTGGCATTAGAAGTTAATGTATTCTGCCAAGTTTAATACTATAAAGGTAGGCTCTACATTTTATTTTGTATAGAGAGAGATTTTTCGTTTCTAAAATGTCCAGGTACAAGTTCTGCCACCAGTGTGGGTGTAACCCCCCAGACACGAATCCTGAAGACAAATGAGAGAATAAACTGAGATGATTTTTCTTTCTGTCTTTTCTCCATCTGGAACAAGTAATTTGCAACACAAAAATTCTTCAGTTCATCATGAGATAAGACCCGAGCTTAAATGTGAGCAGGTTATGCCTCGGTAGGAATGTGGCAAACCCATGAAGGGATACTGTAGGAAGAGGCGTTATATCGTACGCAGTGACAGAGAGACTATTAGATCAGCACTCGTGTGGAAAATGACTACTGTATTATTGAAGATCTCGAGTGTCATGATTTATCATGGCTATCAACATACAAATGACAACATTTAACATTCATTTGCCCTTCCTATTTCTCTTCTAAATGCCAGGAGCATGAGTTCCTTGTAAAACCAAGAGTCCAAGTTTCCAGCCTCCTTTCTGTATGTGGGCCTGACCTAGCCACAGACACAGAAGGAGCTGTTGCAAAGCTAAAATACGCTTTCCATTTGGTAGAACTTAAAATTCTGGAAACCCCTGTCGTAAAGAAAGGCTTTGCTTCACTCCTGCACATTCCCGTCCTGCGGCCACACGTCCTCTGTCACCCCACACGGTGAGGACTACACTGGTGTTTTACGCCAGATACTCCCTTCTGCGCTGTGTCTGAACGTAAGCGTGGACGTGAGTTTAGTTTGCCTCACACAAATTACCACACGCTCTGTTGTCCTGTGACTTCCTCCTCCTCCTCCTTTCCTCCTCCTCCTCCTTTCCTCCTCCTCCTCCTCCTCCTCCTCCTCCTCCTCCTCCTTTCCTCCTCCTCCTCCTCCTTTCCTCCTCCTCCTCCTCCTCCTCCTTTCCTCCTCCTCCTCCTCCTCCTCCTCCTCCTCCTCCTCCTTTCCTCCTCCTCCTCCTCCTCCTCCTCCTTTCCTCCTCCTCCTCCTCCTCCTCCTCCTCCTTTCCTCCTCCTCCTCCTCCTCCTTTCCTCCTCCTCCTCCTCCTCCTCCTCCTCCTCCTCCTCCTTTCCTCCTCCTCCTCCTCCTCCTCCTCCTCCTCCTCCTTTCCCTCCTCCTCCTCAGCCTGGTAAAAGTCTTGTGCTTCTGTGTAAGGCTATAAAGGTGCTTTTGTCTTTTTAGAGTGATGTCTTCATTTCTTCTCAGTTTCTCACGTGGACAAACAGGTGAGGATCTCCTTAGCATATCTGGGCATTTCTGTCAGAGACTTCTAGAACTGGGGCTGGCAGGGCAGGAGCACCTGTCTGCACTTGGACATTGCAGTTTGCCTATTAAAATGCTTAATGATCTCGACCACTGTGGAAGCCAAATTAGAGTTCCGCATGCTCGATATTACCAGAGTCCAAGAATGGAAATCTTGATGCACATTTAAATTTTCATTAAGTTTTTAAATAAGATTTCAAAAAGTCATTTGTTATAGATATATTATCATTAAGTTTATAGCCACACTAAACAGAATAAAATCATTTTAAAAACTCATTATTAAACAGTGGTAAGTTGTAGCATTCCAGAGAGAATGCAGCATACGCTGACATTGTTATTTGGTGGGTTCTTAGAGACACTGCAAAGCATCGTGACCTTGAACTGATTGAATAATTGTAGTGCGTCCTGCCAGTTCTGCTTCCTTCTGGATTCATATATGGCTCAAAAGGATCAGACATATTTTTCTTCTTAAAATTAATATGATAGCCACTATCCAAACAGAAAGCCACCTTCTTTACCATCATTGGAATAGTTAGGGTTCCAGCCTTCACCCCTGATATTTCCGAACTTCTCTGTGCATCACATCACCTGCAGAGCTTCTAAGCTGGTGCACAGGCTTCAGCACACACAATTAAATTCAAAATTTGGGTTTGGAATAAGGCGCCCATAATCTTCATGCTATGAAGCAAATCTGTTGCTGTGGTTCCCTTGATGGAGAAGTCATGAAAATTAGCAGGGGTCATCCCTTTCTATATTAAAGGGCTTAAATAGCGGTTGTCGTAATAAAACAGAGGCTTCTCTCAAACAGACTAGTATAAGACAGCTAAACAGAAACACTTTCAAGACACCGGGAAAATCTACATGTGGAGTCACTATGTGACATTAAAGTAACTATGGATAATATTCTGGTTTTATAAAGGGACATGAAAGTATTTAGAGATGAACGATTTGTAGACAGAAGGCTACAGCTAGCCTAAGCTGGCATGGAGTTCCCTGTGTAGCTAGGATGACCCAGCATTGACCCTGCCTCCATCCCAAGTACACCATCTTGCCTGCCTGGTTTTATTGTTTTCAAAAGAAATCTGTAGCATCTTTGTATTTTCTGATTTGGAATGCTCCCATTTCTTTATTTTAAGACTTTTTGTTTAACCATGTGTGTACGCACATGAATGCAGGTACCCACAGAAAATAGAAAGGGGAGTCAGATTTGCAGATAATAGCCTCCAGACAAGGGTACCAGCAACCAAGCTAGGGTCCTCAGCAAGAGCAGCCAGCCCTCATCATGACTGAGACTTCTCACCAGCCTCCTTTCTATATTTGATAGCATTTTTTCCCAAAAGAAATAAAATCTGTCCATGAAAAATTATTTGAGAGTGACTTCAAGTGCTTGGCTGTATCTCCCCATAGGTTAATATCTTTTTACATCACCATGACGCCCTTAAGCTTTGTGTGGAAATGATCTGGTTTTGTAGCCACCTGGACTCAAACTTGTGATCCTTCTGCACTGCCATACCTAGCTCCTTGATTTTTTTTTTTTCTTCAACTTTCCCAAAATAGATCCAAGGCCCATGACCATTTCAGTACCTAGCTATTAAACTTATCTGGTCCGTCCATTGCCCACTTCATATTTCTTCTTGCTTTAGCTGGCTTTCCTTGTATAGTTACAAACCATGTGTTCTTCTGTCAGGTAAAACACCTGTGTTTTAATTTCTGCACAGACTAAAAATAGCTAATAAGCACTCGTTTTGCCATGGTTATGTATGGAAACCCCTATTCCTTCTCCTCCCAAAATTGCTTGAATGGTTTCATGTTCCAGGCTAAAACTCGGGAGTTTGAAGTATCTATGGTGAGGCATCTTCTTGGTCTTGCGTAGAAGTGCTTTTCAGGTTTGTCATTTAGAAATCAAAGCATCGATCATCATTGTATCAGTGGGCAGACCAAAAGTTTGCTGCAGCCACAGAGTGAGATACAGACAGGCAAGCTTTTCGAGTGGACTTCAGGTCAAGCAGTTTGCAGTGAACTAAAAGCTACTTCATCAATGGTTCTCTCATCCGCAGAACTTTTCATGTAGCATTTTCTGGATGAGCAAAATTTCAGAGCTATCATGAATATTTAAAAGATGATATAAATATTCATTAGCACTTAGACATAGTCAAGAAAACCAGACTAGAAATAATTTCAAGAAACGTGGGCTTCAAGTCTTTCTCTTAATTCTGTACTTCCATTAAAAATCCAGCCTTGAAAGGGTATTATTCGTACACAGTAACTTCCAGTTAAGTCAGCAAACTCACAAGTGTCATTAATATTCTTAAAATACCAGCCTGCCTCCTTGCCATGCACCAGGAACATGTCTGTTGTCCGTGTTTCTATCACCCTGTCTTGAACATTGAGTCCAAACACATTTCCTGGTGATCTCCTTCCCTCTGTGCCTGGTTGTCTGCCCTAGGGATGCATCTTCCATACCACAAACTACCAACTAGGAGACATCATTTTGGTACCAGGCCTAGGTCCTCTTTCAGAACTTGTCCTGGAACTTTTTTCTGAGCACTGGAGGCCTCAGAGACGTTTCTGCACTTGGAGAAGGTAGACCCTGAGGTCAGTTCAGGAGCGAGAGCCATCAGGAAGGCTCGAGCTGTGACCCTCAGTTCACAGGCCCGAGTTGGAAGGAGATGTTAGAAAACGCCATCTCCAAAGCCCCATAGCAACTTGGAAGATGGGGAGAACAGCAAGGAGAACCCAGTGCAAAGTTCCAGCATGCTGGACTGTGAAAGACCAGTTACAGTGTTGTATATGCCAAACATCTCCCCTGAGCTCTAGGTTCCTGTTTCCATGGTGATTTGCACAGCACAGACCTCCCTCGCCTCATACAGTCTAACAGCATGACCTGTGGCTTAACAAAGCAGCGTCATTTTAATGACTCCAGACTCTCGAGGGAAGACTTTGTCTAAGCAGATGTTCAGTGTGTGTTATATATTTGGGGGTGTATATTGCAGAAAAGATAAAATAATCCATGTTGTAGCCCATCTTTGAATAGGATCTTTCTGAGGTAAATACCAGGTCAGTTTTTTCTTATTATCCTTAACCTTCTAGTATTTTTCATACATGAAACTTTATTTTTTTTAATTAATCATCTTTTTTAAAAAAAAATAGAGCATTCAGATAAAATGTGACGGGCAGCAAGAACCATGATTCTAGTAATCTCCCATTCTTAGGCGCAGAAGATTTCATTGTACCTTAAAGAATGTTCTGGCTCTATTTTTAGATACACACTTTCTTGGAAGATGTTAGCCGATGTTTGAAAATACCCATGAAGACATGTTTGTGCTGTTGTTTGAGTGATTTGCTGTTCAGGATGCAGTTAAAAGTAGCGTTCACATGTTGTTCGTCTTTGAAATATTTTGATCTCTTGTCCTGACCAAGTCACAGCACTCCAGCTACGTCACTCTAGA
The DNA here is from genome assembly GCF_018167655.1 of Microtus oregoni. Classification (NCBI taxonomy): domain Eukaryota; kingdom Metazoa; phylum Chordata; class Mammalia; order Rodentia; family Cricetidae; genus Microtus; species Microtus oregoni. Next base: position 14,092,949 of record NW_024543096.1, read on the forward strand.
TTACAGGACTAATCATGAGATGGTTCACCCTGCACTGTATGCCTCTGGGTCCTCCGAATCGGTACAGTACCTTCTTCCATTCCACATAAGTAAGATTGCATAAGTGATACATAATTGATAGATACAGCCTTCACCATTCTGTTATCAGGACAACTGTACCAATTAGTTAGAAAATTGGTGTTCTGATTATCTGGTGCATTGTGGCTGCCGGTACATGCATTTGTAAATTAATAAATGTTCAAAGAAACACAGCAAATAATGGCAAAACTATTTTTGAACACCATTTGACTTTGTTGTAATGAATCAGAAGGCATTTTAGCACCTTTTTGTCTTAACGGCTACTCACTGATGGGCTGCACAGGAAGAGGGAAGTGACTGAGGAGCTTATATGTAGTATAAAGGTTGGTTGATTTATAGTTCACATTAAATAGATCTTTTTATCAAGTTGTCACAACTCCACCTGGCATAGAGATGGAGTACGAAACCCCTTTCCTATCTACACTGTCAGTTAGCTCTCCTGTTCCAACGGTGCTGGCATGGCAGTGGGCACTGTAGTACTCCAGTTATCTTGCTAGTACCCTTCACTGTCCGTGCTCGGCTAGGGCACTGAGCTCTTCTGTCCTTCAGTGCACTGCCCTAGGAGCCGCGGGTAGAAGAAGCAGTCAGGTGATGAGACTTCAAGGACACATAGCTAATGATGCTTTCAGGGCAATATTGTTTGTTTTGCTTTTCTACTTTTAAAGATACTAATTCTGTTAGGTTGTGTGTGTGTGTGTGTGTGTGTGTGTGTGTGTGTGTGTGTGTGTGTTTAGTATGACCAGTGTAGAATCACTATATTCATTTGTACTTTTTCTTTATTTGGTTAGGTTTTAGTTTTAATATGTGTATGGGTATATATGAGTATTTGTGTGGGCCAGTACATTTGCAGGTGTGTGTGTGTGTGTGTGTGTGTGTGTGTGTGTGTGTGTGTGTAAGTCAGGACACAGCCTTGGATATCATCCTCAGGAACTACGCCTCCTTCGAGGCAGTCTTTCATTGGCCTGGTACTCACCAATGAATAAACTGTCAGTCTGGGGAGCCCCAGAGACCTTCCTGTCTCTACCTCCCCAGTGCTGCAATTACAAGTCCATGTTGCTGTTCTGGCATTTTATGTGACTTAGGGGATTCAGCTGGCTCTAAAGCTTGCAAAGCAAACATTTTACCAACTGACTATTTTCCCCAGTCCACGATTGATTCCAATTTTTTTTTTCTCTCCTCAGTACTGGGAACTGAACCTATGACTCTGTGCGTGCTGGGCAATTTGCTTGCCCACTGAACTCTGTCTCAGCCCTGTATGTTTCTCTTGAAGAAAGATTTAACTACTTGTTTCATGGTTTCTGAGATAATACTTCATTAAAAAGACAGAGTAGCCCAAGTACAAAAAATTTAAGGTGTGCCTCTCTCATTTCTAGGCAATTGCTCTGTGTAGTTGTAGGTTTGGATCTCTATATCCATGTACAGACCTTGAGTGTTTTGGGTTTCTGTAAAAATGTTTTTATTTTGCTAAGACATTGCATACCACTTGGTATTTCAAACCCAAATTCTTGGTGTCCTGGCATTCTAGGCTTTAACTAAAGCCAGTGCTGAGGATACAGCCCAGTGGTAAAGCACTTGACTAGCATCTGTGGGGCCCTGGGTTCAGTCTTTGTAACACACTAATATACACATGCACACACCCACGAGAGGGGGTAGGTGCTTAAAGTCTCATTTAAAGATTGGCACGTGTTTCTAGGGTGTGTGTGTGGGTGTGTGATAGTGTAGTGTATGTGTGTATGTGTGGTGTAGTGTGAGGCCTGGGACTGTGACGGTCTCTCTGGCAGCTCTGTTGCTTCCTCCCTTTGCCTGCTCAGTGCTCTCTGCCTGAGTGGACGCCCCTTGTGGCTCCTGTGGTTGTTAGGGTTCCCTGTGACTCTTGGAGCGTAGCATACTGTCTGTGTGCTAACCAAGTCTTAACAGGCTCCTTCAGGATGCTATATAACATACGCAGAACTCTAGAAACTCCGAGTAGATTTACAAATGGAGCAGGTTGCTTCAATGTTAACTACCCGGCAGTGACTCAGATGGTACTCTACCATCTATCAGAGAAGCCACACACTACTGACATCTTCCATTAAAATCCCAGCTTCAGAGAATTGATAGCTGTCACAGAGTTCTGGCACCTAGAAATGTACTGTCAAATGATGGATCAGAGCTCAGGCTGTTAGGAGCCCCTGTGAGGAATGTCACCATCTCTTCCCATAGGCCAGGAAACAGACTCTGATGTCAAGTTAAAGGCTCAGAATGCACTAGGGTCTGCAGTTCGCTCTTGCACCTCGTATGCACATCTAGACCAGCTCAACTAGTGTTACCTAAAATTTGCTTTGCTCTGCGTAGATCAACCTTATTGAGAACATAAATTACCCAGTAAAGCGAAGCTGCTATCGCTACGCAGGTTTGTTCACCTGAGCAACCACTGAGTACAAGGGACGACCCGAGGCACTGGGTAGACAACAGCACAAATGAGACAAAAATCTGCTCCTTGAACTTACATATTTTAATAGACAGAGACAGTAGGAGCATTCCTACAGTATAGACTATAATAGATCCCTAGGAAAGAAGGGAGAAATCCTAGTGAAGACATTGAATTCCTTAGAGTTGTATTTTGAGCTCAGAATGTGACTCAGAATTAGCCAAAATGTTTGAAAGTAATGCAGCGTTTCTGAGAATGTATGTTAGTACCGTGAAGGTTAAATCTGAAAAATGGGAGATCAAATGGTGATAACCCAAACATGAAGCAATGTGTGTTTTATGTCTGAGAGAAAAGAGAGCATCTGAGTGGTGTGCAAAGGTCAGCATGACCTAGTCCCTAAGTACAGCATAAAAAGCTGGCGTGAATGGAGAAGCCGATGACTTGGTTTGGGCGATGGTAATTGTCATTTAAGTTCAAGGTAGCAAATGGCACTATAGAAAACAAAACAAACTATGAGAGAGACAGACTGGTTAGAAGAGACAGCCATCAGGTTAGACTTCTGTGTGTTCTTCTGGGGAAAACTGGAGGGAAAACGAAACATATTGGTTAGGTGTTAGTGCCTCTGTTGGTGTGACTCCATTCTTTGTAGACTTCTTAGTAAGCAGCACGAACTGTAACGTAAGCCAGCCCATCTTACCTCCTGCGTTTCGTCACTACTCCATCATGAACACTCTTGGGTTTTGTTTTAACCAGTTGTTAATCTATACCCTTCCTTCCCCTTGACCCCCGAAACATTTGGCCATCATTCTTAGTTTTCCTCTGAATGTATTTGGAGGAAGTTATGAGAGATGGGTTTTCCAAAGACGTACTTTTCAGATTTTGAAGTAATGAAATACATAGGTTAACTTGGGTCTTGTAAACAGAATAAAGAACATTTATGAAACTGAACAAAGTACAATAATAGACTGAGTGTGGAGAGCACATTCACACCGATGAAGTTAAAATAACTGTGCTATTAAGGTGAGCAGAGCCTTCTAGTAACCTCTGGCTTATAGGATGCTATTGACAAATATCTGTGCCTTTTAACAAGCTCTTCTGCAATGTCATTAAATTCAGCTGTAAACTTATTTTCTTACAGATGTGCCAAATACTGGTGTAAGCAAAACTAGAGTTTCTGACACTGTCCATCCCAACAACTATCTCATCAGGACAGAGCAGGAACAAGGGACACTGTACTCACCAGAACAGACGTCTCTCCATGAAAGTGAGGGTCTGTTGTGTTCTACTTTAAACACTAGATTTTCTTTGATTAATTTCAGTTTGAAAGTGAGCCTCAGACATGGATACTAAAGGTACTCTCACTTTCATTCTTGCAGGATCGTTGGGAAACTCAAGAAGTTCAACACAAATGAATTCTTATTCTGACAGTGGGTACCAGGAAGCAGGGAGTTTCCACAACAACCAAATCGTGAACAAGGCAGACAGTAGACAGCATTCATTCACGGGACCAACAAGCAACCATGTGGTGAGGAATTCGCGAGCTGAAGGGCAAGCTCTGGTTCAAGTAAGTCACACGTCTAGCAATCCCCTCTGAGTTCTGTTGCAGGCGTTGCTTACGAAGAGCAAAGCCAGTGTGGATTGAAAGAATGAAAACTGCACTCAGATCACTGCACACCGTTTGAGTTGTGGTATTGAAAATATTTTAAGCATAAAGTCTGAAACTCTTTGTCTGACTTAATTTATTCTTACTAATCAATCTTTATAAGTTCCTAGATGCAGTAGATTAATTCTTCTCAAAACAAGGAACTCGATGTGAGCAGTCCATAGGAAGAGTCAGGATGGCATGGACTGGCGTAGTTCCTGAGGGCTCCTAATCCCTAGCAGTACTAGCGCTAAAATGTGCTGTAGGAAGTCTCAGAGAACAGAAAACCATTCTCCACCTCCACGAGATGGGATGGAGTCTATAATAAGCAACTGTGTTCATCTTCACTAAAATTGTTCACTGAAGGGGTATTTCCTCTTCTGGATCCCCATGCTTAGAGAGACATTGTGTAGAGGCATATCTGCTCAAGTTGGGACTCATTTGATAGGCAGAAATGCAATATTGCATGCATGGTTCTGAACACTCCCTTGCTTCCTTGTTGCTACTTAATTCACATCATCCCACCCGACTATGTAAGGACTGAGAGCCCTAGTAGCCAGTGAGGCTAGCCCTCTGTCCAAGTACCGTAGAAATCCTTTAGTCGCTGTCAGAAAAGTTGGATGGCTACTGTTCCTCGGGGAACACCATAGAACACACCACAGAGGGCCAGCTTCCCAGTGCTACAGCAAATCGTGGGGATGCAGTTGTGCACAGTTTTGCCATCAGTTTAGGAAAAGTCAAGTCTGCGGCTTTTAGTCTTAAAGGGAGCACTTACCCTTGTAGCCCCTACTTGAGGCTGTGTGCCCAGGCTGCATATTACCCGTGCATGCCCTTGGCTGGTGGAGGTGTGTGGTGAGGTTTGAGGCACACTACATGGACACCTCTGGGTGTTCACCTGCGTTTGGCGGATCTCCACACCAGCTTCTCTCTAGCCTTACTTTTGTCTAATTACCTTAGTTACAGCTTTATTCTTAGTCATGATCGTGTTGTTCTTAAAAAGTAAAAGCTCGTGTTAAGTTGATGTTGTCCCTAATGCTATATTGTATTACCAGTAGGCACTGGGACCTAATTTGCATGTGGTCAGGACAGCTTATCTAGCCATCTAAGTGGGTGTGATTCCCTTTGTCAGCCTGTTGCTGATACTGTCAGTTCCCAGGCGAGCACGCGACCTCTCCAACTCTACACTAACTTTTTAAGCCCTGTTCCATTATTGCCTTGTTTAGTTACCATATTCTTCCTCCCCCCATCCCCTTAGCACCACCACCACTGTCCCTTAAGGGTTGACGTTGAACCTGCCTGAGGTGTTTGAGCAGCCAGCTCACTTGTGACCGAAGAGACTGCAGAAAACCCTCATAACATCCCAGGTTCTTTCCTTACCATCACAACTACAAGTGGGTGAGGTGGATGGTAGCTGCCTTCCAAGAGTACCCGAGGAGGGCCTTTCACCCAGAGCCCTAAGGCCTGTTTCCTTCCCTCCACCTGCCTGCCTTTGCCCCATGGCCGTACCCCTCAGCCACCCCTCCAGTGCCATTTCTTCATTGCTGTACTGCATCGAGAGTGGCACCTGATACCCATCGTACACAGACATCTACAGATTCCTTGCAGACTGTTCCATGGCAGAAATGTTCATTTTCCTTTCTGGTCTTTTCCAGCTGGCTAAGACCAAGAAAGCCAACAAGGCTTAGAACATTCCTTCTACTGGGACAGATTCTCGGGTATCTCACTGGCATTTATTTAAACCCACCAGCTAAACTAAAGCTAAGGGCTCATATATCAGACAAGACCAAAAGAAAGCAGATCTTAGGATTTGGCTAGGACGCCTGTCTGGCCAGGCTCTTCCTTGAACTAAATTATCAGGAGAGAGCTGGACCCAGGCGCTATCCAAACGTTCATGTAGTAGACCCTGCATAAAATATGTCCCGCAAGTTAACAGCGCTAACCCATAAAGACCAGCTGTCCATAAATACTCCGCAGCTCTATTTAGGTTGACAGATGAAATAAACATATTTTTTGTTTTCTACAAAATGCATTGCCTTGGCCACAGTCCAACTTGCAGGGAATGATACAAGCACATGGCCCCAGGACTCTTCTTGTTCACAAATCACTTGTAGCCCTTGGAGTTAAAGCATGTCATGTGTTGGAAAGCACAGAGGCAACAAGTGAAAAATGTAAAGACCAAAAATGAGCTATTAAATGTCTTCAGGTTTCTTCTCCTGACTGGTTTTAGTATTCAAATTGCATCACCAAAAAAAAGCAGAAGCAAAAGCTAAGATCTTGCTCTAAAGCTCGAAGCAGAGAAGCTCAGATGCCTGAGATCGTGGGTCACGTTCTATGTGAGCTGTGTGCGTTTTTATTTCTGTAATAACAATGGGCGCAAACCCCTGGATAAACCCGTTCTCTTTTCTCCCCCTCTCATCAGCCATCAGTAGCCAATCGGGCCATGCGAAGAGTTAGTTCAGTTCCATCTAGAGCACAGTCTCCTTCTTATGTCACCAGCACAGGCGTGTCTCCTTCAAGGGGGTCACTGAGAACTTCTCTGGGTAGTGGATTTGGCTCTCCGTCAGTGACCGACTCCCGACCTCTGAACCCCAGTGCTTACTCCTCCACCACGCTCCCTGCTCAGCGGGCCGCCTCTCCGTACTCACAGAGACCCGCCTCCCCAACAGCTGTGCGCCGGGTTGGGTCTGTCACCTCCCGACAGACCTCCAATCCTAACGGACCAGCCCCTCAATACCAGACCACCACCAGGGTGGGGTCCCCACTGACCCTGACGGATGCCCAGACTCGAGTAGCTTCCCCATCCCAAGGCCAAGTGGGATCATCGTCCCCCAAACGCTCGGGGATGACCGCCGTACCACAGCATCTGGGACCTTCATTGCAAAGGACTGTTCATGACATGGACCAATTCGGACAGCAGCAGTATGACATTTATGAGAGGATGGTTCCACCGCGGCCAGACAGCCTGACAGGTGAGGATGTGCGACAGCGCTGTTCACAGCCCAGGGTGAGCCCTCTGCTCACACAGACGTGAGGACCATTGGGGAAAGACTGATAGTTTTATCTGAAAAGTTATTATAAACCTAAGGTTAATTTATTTTTCAAGCTTTAGTTCTTTTATATGTGAAATTATATAATATATATGCAGAACTCTTTTGTAAGGCATCTAATTTTTCTCCTCAAAACATTATGGTATATAGAGTGATTTTGTGTGTGTGTGTGTGCGTGTGTTCACTCACTGAATTTTAAAAGAATTGGTTAGATTCCCTAAGCTCTTTGTTAATATTATATTCTAAAGAAGGGCTGGTTGAACATCTAGGCTTACCTGCATGCACCCTCATGATACAGTGATATGTTAAAATGTGGGATCAGAATATCTGTCTGAATTTTTTATGAGGAATGTTATAGTTGTATGCACTAGAATATGAACTTCATACCCTACTGTTCCGATTTGGGCACCCTGATGGGAAACGTACAAAGCCCTTATGAATTTCTTTCAAATGCCATTTGGATTAAATTAGAAAGACACCAGGTTCCTGGCATTATATCTGTCTCCTTTAGGGGGTTTTCTTAAAAGATGTTCTATATTCTGTAATGATTTTATCCTTTCTAGTAAGAGAAATTTTTCTTTGAAAAAAAATATATGTGTAGGACTGAGGATGTCGGGCGGTGGCAGAGTGCTTGCCTAGCCGCATCACTGCCCGGGGCTTGATCCTCTGCACTGGCCAGGGAGAGTTTTTAAAAACAAGATATATACAAAATGGTAGAATGCAGAGCCATGCAGGAAAAGTTGGGATAAAGAGCAGAAGTTTCTAGGTCCTCCCCTGCCCACACCAAGTCATGTGTGCCAGCTCAGTCTGCATGTGTGTGGCCTAGAGAAGCGTGTGCTGCACAGGGAGCAGTCCATCATGTGTGTCTTCTGTGCCTTCGTCTCGGTGTCTGCGAGGTGCACAGCACTCCTTTTATGTATGTGATATGGTTTATTTAATTCCTCCGTGGTAACCCACACTTGTCTGTCATTTTTAGCTGCCAGAGACACATGGTTTCATATAAACAGGTACAGTGTTACCTGTAGGATCTAGTTGTCAAAGCTGAATTCCTCTATCAAAGTATATGCGTACTTTTTCCCTGAGAGAGAGACTGTCACGTTGGCCTCCAGGAAAGCTTCATGCGTTTGTACTTTCTGACCTGTAATTAGAGTTTGCCAGGCTACTATACTGTCACCTCAGATGGACCAATCTGGTGGCTAAGACGCTACAACTGGCACCATTACTGCATTATGACTAATGTTAAGAGTTTATGTTTATGATCAATTTTATCATAAAAACTCAGGCTCGGGCCTTCTGTAACTTTTATAATGTATGAGAATTTTTTACACAAGATAAGTTACATCGTTTCTCCATTGTATTTCTTGCTACTTTGCTTTTGGGACTTTTTATTAAAATTTTTAATGTTTTTTGTGGATAAAATTAATGTAGTTTATCTTGTGGCCTCTAGAAAATGTTCAGCCTTTGTAAGCTTTTTTCTAATGTAGCAAATGTTATGAAACATTTCTGGTGAAGCTGAATTTGAGCTCAGAAATTTCTAGTTGTGAAATGACCCGTTTGATCATCCTGCCACCAGAGGGGTACGGTTGACTTAAGTGTTTTCTGAAGACTGCTGACAAGCTTGCAGCCGTGTCCTGTCGGAAGCAGTTAGGAAGCACCCCCTCCCCAAGACCCCAGCACTCCCAAAGCCCCAGCAGATAAGCGGCTCTAAGGACTTGTGCTCCTCTGTGTTTGTGTAAAAGAGCCATGAAAAATTCCCAGCTGAAGGAAAGTGGGGTGTGTGTGTAGAGGCCAGAGAACAGTGGTCGGTGCCTGTTCTCTCCTTACACCATGCACCTAGCAGGGCTTGAGTCCCACAACCTGCATTGCCTTTACCCACTGAGCCATCTCAACGGCCCACTCCGCTTGCTCTCAGTTGTGATTTGACTACCTGACCTAATGAGGTGGGAATGATCCTTTTTATGATGAATTACTGTGTTATCTTCGGTCATTTTCAAAGCAAATATATGCTTTCTTCTGCTTCTAATTGGAAGGTAATCTTAGTTAATATTCCTGATGAAGTAACAAGTTTTACTTACTAACATTGAAAAGTCACAAACCTGTGACCAGTGTAAAAAAATATATATATAAATATATATATATATGTATGTTTGAAACCCCCTTCTATCATGAGCCCCATCATTGCAATCTAAATCAAAATATTTTAAATCATCTAATGTTAAATAGTACTTGTGCATTTTCCTTTAGAAAGATGGTAAATGGGAGTGCCATCTGAGTTCCTGTTAGAACAAGTTTGGGTTTTATTTTGTCTTGCTTTTTAAGAAAGGAAAGCATAGTAACCACAAATAGTGAAACCGTATTTCACTTTTCAAAGCCGTTAACTTTCCAGTATTCTCCCATAAAAACCATGTATGAACTAATAGATCTATTACGCATCAGCCTTTACCTGTAAGCATATGATGTAAATAGTGTCTCAGGTGTTGGGAGGCAGTGGCGTGAGGCACAGTAGGCTGCCTGCTAGTGAGATGGAGCGTGTCTGCGGGCAGCAGAAGAGAGGCCCCACCGCCGTGAGTACAGCTCTGGCTCCCTTCATGCAGGACCCCACAGGAGACGTGGCAGCCTGTGTTGTTCTGTACAAACATAAAGTATACGTACACAAACCAAGCTCCTGATGTCACCATGTGTCACTGATGGGCAGTCCATCACTGACTAAAACGTCATTTATGCGGCCCCTGATGCTATGATCTTTAAATGGTAATCATGGCAGAAGGGGACATTCTCTATTTGGTCACCGTCATAAAGTAACCCATAGTTGGAGAGTGATTCTAGCAAATCAAACTTAATGAATTTTGATTAGGACATTAATTTTTCTCTTGCTAAGAAAGATTTAAAAAAAAAAAAAGAAGAACACACCGTGCCCAGAGAGCCTTTCACACCAGGCCTCCTCCATATAGAACAGAAGCTCTCAACCTGAGGGTCTTTGAGGGATCACATATCAGATATTTACAGTACAAATCACAACCAAGTTACAGCTATGAAGTAGTAACAAAGTAAGTTTCTGGTGCGGGATCAACACGCCGGAGGAACTGTGTTAAAGGTCACAGCGTTAGGAAGGTTGAGAACCACCTGCAGACCTAGCACTTGTTCTGTTGGTTGGCACTTGATTCCAATCTCACCGTGATTTTCTCCGTTTCTATGGTGCCGTGTTCCTTCCTCTAGGCTTGCGGAGTTCCTATGCCAGCCAGCACAGTCAGCTCGGGCAAGAGCTCCGTTCAGCTGTGTCTCCTGACTTGCACATCACTCCCATCTATGAAGGGCGGACCTACTACAGCCCCGTGTACCGCAGCCCAAACCACGGAACTGTGGAACTCCAAGGATCGCAGACCGCACTGTACCGCACAGGCTCAGGTGGGCCCCGTTCCGCTGCCTTCCGGGTTTCCCTGGCCCAATAGGAGGGGGTTTTGCTGAGGTCGGGTTCTCCATTAGAAGGAAAATCATGTTGTCCGTTTAGTCGTCAGATGAGGGGCTGTGACAGCAATCGATGAACAGTAAGCCAGAAGTCCATCAGCGCAGTTAGGGGTGATGTGTTTTTACCATGGTGTAATCTAATCAATGAAGGTAGTGATTGCACTGTTAATTAGGGATAGGTGTGGAAAGCTGTAAATATGACTCCCTGTGATAGATGCATAGCAGGTAGAGAAAGGCAACCGTTTGCTGACTTCCTTTGTTGTGACTTTTGTTGCCTGAGCCAGGTGTTGAAATGATCCAGAGAGTGGCGAGATGGCTGATCTAGCGGGCCGGGGGTGAAGTTGATTTGGCTCCACTCCCTTTTTCAGTGTGGGGTTTCCTCTGAATACTCACTCCTATCTATGTGGTGACAGAGCGATGCCCACTGTGAGAGATGTGTATAAAACAGGGCACTGAGCCTCACAGCCTTGCACCTCAGTTCTTACCGTTTCTTACACCCCAGGTTTTGCTAAACAGGAAACTATAGCCTTTATGGTATATATTCCCAGAAGGTGCCATAGGATTGCTTTGAAGAAGTCTCAAAGGCAGCAGTTTCTAGTATCCAAAAACCCCAAATCCTACAGAGACATAATTCACAGGTGCACCTGAGGGAGATGTCTCCGAGATCACTAGCAAAAAAAGATTCTTCTTCCCCAGAAATGTAACGTTTGGCCGACCAAAGAATTTTCCTTATGATAGATGTTAATGAAGAAATGGTCATTTGTTCTTGCGTTCTATAAGCAGGGATTCCTTTAAGCAGACTGAGAAAATATGAACAACCTTTCCAATTGCAGAAAGACTGTCAAGTGCTGCAATGGGAGAGACAGCAACTTTGATCATTGAGGGAGAAGTGTTCAGTGCAGCAGACAGTCGCAGTGCCCCTAACATCGAATAAGAGTTGCTGGGAGTAGCCGTGGAATTAAAATCGACCTTTTTTGTGACATAGATTTTTTTCTAGTATTACCAAGATCCATAGGTAAAGAAGTAAAGTAGGTTGTTTAAAAACTTGATAGCTTATTTATAAATTTCAGTAAAAACCTTGTTCTTAATCAGTAAATTAAAATTATGACACGATAACATTCATTTCTGAGATGAATTTCATGTACTTTTACTGGAGTTTTAAGTTCTTAAATCTTAATATAGCCAAGCCTATAAGCAGTCTCATAGTTTCACTGCTTCTTTTCTAGGTACTTCTTTTAGTAGCAGTAAGCTAGGTTTATGAAGTCTGAAAATAAATAGTTGATGTAATTGCCAAGTGTTTAATCGTTTTAAAAGTAAAAACCATCGTATGTTTGAAAAGTGCAGCCCTGTGGAGAACATGCTAATCTTTCAAAATGCCGACTTCGTAGTAGGTGTTGGAAATCTCCAAAGGACATCCAGCCAACGAAGCACCCTTACATACCAAAGAAACAATTACGCCCTGAACACAGCAGCTACCTACGCGGACCCCTACAGGCCAATACAGTACCGAGCCCAAGAGTGCACTTACAACAGGCTGCAGCATGCAGGGCCAGCCGATGATGGTGCCACAAGATCCCCGTCCATAGACAGCATCCAGAAGGACCCCAGGCAAGTACCGGAGGGCTCTCAGGCCACTTCATAGCTCACTAACTGCTCCCGCTATTCTGTCTTTTTAACCTATTGAATCCGGGAATATCAGAAACTCCTTATCTCTGTGTGGTCGTTGATGCTGACCTCATGTTTTAAAGCTGGGTCGCTTCTGTCCATACTTTGGTTATAGTTTAGAGAAGACTCGGGTCTATGGGATTCGGTGCAGCATTCATCGTATATGTCCTTTCCTCAGGCAGCTACCCGGGAGGGCCTGACAAAAGGCTGTCAGATCATCCCCCCCCCCCCCATTTGCCTGCCTGATTTAGAAGATTCATATATTCTAAATTAGAAAAAACTTATACATTTCCAGTTGTATTAGTCAGTGCTAGGTAGAGGTTTTTACAGGTCCTTTACAAAGCTCTGTGACATTTGGGAGACGATAGGATAGAAATTCTCATCTCACAAGCAAAACACATTTGACAGATAACAGCATGTATTGTGTTTGGCCACATACATGATACTTTCCAAGGTAAATATGAGCCCCTTGGCACTTGATTGAGTCTGAAACATTGGCTTCTTTAGTCATTTAGCCATTTAAAACATTCAGAAAATATGTTTCAAAACTAAAGAATTTTCATTTCTGAAGGAATGGAATCATTACGGAGTTTTAAGCAACTTTGGTATTATTTTAAGCCGGATATTATTAGCAAGATTTCATTCACTCTTCGCCCACAATTGTTTCGCTGGGAAGTTGTTATAATTATCTATTTGAATTTAACAACTACCAGCTTATTCTGATGACGATGAACTAAAATTAGTGAGGGTCTGGTCACTAAATAGAATAAGTAAAGGTGCTTTAGATGGATGAGAAGCCACTGATCTATTGAAGCCACTTCATGAGTTTGCTTTTATGCCTAAAATTCTTTTGGGCTTAGGTATACATTTTGTTCTATAGTTCTAGTTTGCCACTTTTCCAAAAAGAACTATAGAATTGTCAGAAATTTTCTTATATTATTTCGTTTTCTAAAATCTTCAGAATGATAAAATTCTCTGGTCCCTAACACATACAAAATTTCCCAAAGGTATTCTAAATTCAAGGAAATTTGATATCCTAATTGGACCTGCAAGATAATAGTAGCAGCCTATAAGAGCAGCGAAGTGTGGTTAGAGTTCCAAGTTGAAGATGCAGCCCTCGAGACTCCAGCTTTGACCTCTAATGTGAATTGATTCACTATGAACAAGAATTTCCTATGTGGTAATGCACTCTCACTATTCATGCTATGGTAATTTCATAGTCTAATGCATAAACTATGGCAGCGAGCTTTGATTATGTGCGACTTCACTGGTAGTGCCGTGCCGCTCATAGGATGAGCAGGCGGCCATCCTACAGCAGCAGGTACATTTACTGTAGCTGGCCCCGGAATCCAGATGAATGGAGAATGAGCATTCAATGAGAACCAGAGGCTGAGGACAACCGCTGTTCCTCGGTTGTAAAAATTCACCTCCAACTCTCCTGCTCTTACTACGCAATTAGCCTGATGAACTCTGTGAGGCTGCAAGTTACTGTCAAAAGGAAATCTGTAAGGATTTGGGTTTTTAGGTTTTGTTTTGTATGATTTTGGTGGGTTTTTTTTTTTTTTTTTTTTTTTTGGTCTTGACCTACATAGCAAGAGAAGAACAGAAGAACAGTCTTGTCCAGGATTACAGATACACACCACCAGGCCCAGCCATGACTTTAAAATATAAAGGATCTTAGCTTGGAAATGAAAGTTATTAGTTGTACAAATGTTTTTTTCCTACACAGACCAGCGTGAGAACATCTCTCGTGGAAGGTGGCAAAGGCACGCTTCTTCAGTGCAGGCCTCTGCTTGGCATCTGGCCCTTTCTCTACCCCCTGACCTTGATGTCACTGTCATATGCATTTGAACACCCATAATATACACTGCTTTAAAAGAAATGAAGAGAAATAAAAGCAAATATTTTAAAATAATCACCCTCAGCGCTAACAATCTTCCCGTAGACCCCGGCCTCTGTCAGTCTCTTTCATCAGCTGAAGAGTTTGGCTTGAGTTCTTTAGCCTCAGTTTACCTTCAGTGGTTTTGTCTCACTTTCAGGGTATTTTTGCTACATATAAAATTCAAGTTTTACAAGTGTGTTTTTTTTTTCTTTCAGTACTTTAAAAGGTGTTATTCATTGTCTTCAGACATCTGTTATTTTTTGGTGAGAAATAAGAAATGATTTGTATTTTTCTCATTATGTAATGTGCTTCCTCTCAGCTTCCTTTGTTGAGCTCTTCCGCTTTCAGCATTTCACTGTGATGAGCCGAAGCGTGGGTCTCTGCATTTGACGTGATTGGGGTTCACTGAAATTCTTTGAATGTAAATTGGTTTTGCCAAAATTAGAAAAAAAAAATCTGCTTTTATTTCTTTAAATTTTCTGCACTGATATCCCTCTTCTTCTGGGATTCTAGGTAGATGTATTAAAGTCACATGATCATGAGAAGTGGTACGGTCCGTCAGCCACATAACTTCTAAGGGGACTGCCATCAAACACAGTCTGCTTTTTACATGGTTTCATATCTGTTTGGCCTAGGCATTGATCGTTGTTTTAATTTTAATTTCAAATGCTTGAAATTACTTTTTTTTTTTTTTAAATCAACCCAGTTCTTTTTCTGTAGTTTCCATGTCTCTGGTAAGAGTCCCTATCCACTCACTCATTGTATTATTGTCTGTGTGTGTGTTTGGTGCTGTCTGGCTTTTGTGACAGGGTCTCGGCAGAGTCCTGTGCCCACTGGGGTTACAGGGCTCCACCACCACACCCAGCTTTTCCTTCCTTCCTTCCTTCCTTCCTTCCTTCCTTCCTCCCTCCCTCCCTCCCTCCCTCCCTCCCTTCCTGTCTATGAACACAACTGGAATTGTTTCTCCTTCTCTGAAAAATCCAGGATTAGGGCTGCCTCTGCCTCCGTTTCCACTGCTGCTCTTGTCCCATCATATGCGGTGGTTTTTTTGATTCTCTGCGGGCCGTTGTGAACAAGGGACCCTGGATTAGATGATCTCCTGCTGCAGATAACTAAGTTACCAGCGGGAGCTTTTGACACTGCCAGCCCCGATTTTGCCGTTTAAAAAGTCGATTTTAGATGTGTTTTAGCACTAGAATGTCAACCTTATTCTGTGACGTGGTCCTAGATGCTCAGACATGGCCTCTGTGGGCTTATAACTTAAATTCTGGGGGTGCTCATATTTGTACTCCCAACAAGTCTGGACTCCAGTATTACCCACTGTGTCTTCAACTCTGCTATACAATAGTCGCCGCATCGACCAGTCCTGCCTGAGTCCCCTCACTTGTACAGCCCTCAGCTCACTAGTACCCTGCCTGTACCTTCTAACTTCTTTAGAACCAACCAAATCCAGTCCCCCTCTGCCTCCAGTCCTAACCCAGTGTGGGAAATCTATCCTATACGCTCTTAGTTTCAGTCTTTTGCATTATGGTACAGAAAATGCCCCTAAAGAGAAAGCCAGGTAGATGTGGAGTCCTTGGGTAGCTGCCTCCTCTCAAAGATTTCATTCTTATGTTACCTATCCAGGGCCTGTAAACATTTCCCTCACACATTTACCTCGGTTTTGTAGTAGTTTTTGGAGCATCAAAATGCAGATCCATAGCTATGAAGAAAAGTCTAGCATAGGCTGTAATTAAGCAAATCCTTGCAGTGACGGCATCCAGCTAGCGTGGAAACTGGTAGCGGTTTTCCCAGGGTAAATTCTGCTGAGCTTAGGCCAAGGGTGATGTTGATGCCAACTATTGCTAGCTACTCTTCTGCGGGCTGGTCCTCCTAGCACCCAGGTATGTCAGGAAATCTTAACCGTCATTGTAGAGGAAAAAAATATGTTTGCAATAAATGAGTTATCAGAAAGGGTTAGACCACATTCCTGCCACTCTGCCAGCTACAACACAGCCTTACACAGTAGACTTTACATGGTTAATCGGCATTAGTTAACACAGTTTAAGAGACTTATTACAGAAAATGTCCCTCCTTGGGAAACCTCGTTTTTCATAGGTGAATGTTAATGACTATACACCACCAAGCTGAGCCATTAGAGCCATTCTCATAAGCAGGCAGAGAACAGTTTTATTCTTCTTACTTTACAGATGAGGGAACTGCACTCCAGATAATCAGCTGATTTCCAAAAGAGCAGTGATTGGAGACCCTAAGGGTTTGGTCAAAGCAAGATAACTCCAATTCTTTTGATTTTTTTTTCTGTATGTATGTGATGTGCATACCCACGTGCACACGTGTCTGTATGTATGTAGTGTGCAAACCCATGTGTATGCATGTCTATGAATGTGGTATGTGTACCCATGTGTATGCATGTCTGTATATGGTGTGTGTACCCATGTGTATGCATGTCTGTATGTGGTGTGTGTACCCATGTGTATGCATGTCTGTATATGGTGTGTGTACCCATGTGTATGCATGTCTCTATGTATGTAGTGTGTGAACCCATGTGTATGCATGTCTGTATGTATGTAATGTGTGTACCCATGTGTATGCATGTCTGTATATGGTGTGTGTACCCATGTGTATGCATGTCTGTATATGGTGTGTGTACCCATGTGTATGCATGTCTGTATATGGTGTGTGTACCCATGTGTATGCATGTCTGTATATGGTGTGTGTACCCATGTGTATGCATGTCTGTATGTATGTAGTGTGTGAACCCATGTGTATGCATGTCTGTATGTATGTAGTGTGTGAACCCATGTGTATGCATGTCTGTATGTATGTGGTGTGTACCTATGTATATGCATGTCTATGTATGGGATGTGTGTATCCATGTGTATGCATATCTGTACTATGTGGTATGTGTACTCACTTATATGCATGTCTGTATGTATGTGGCGTGCATACCCACATGTATGCGTACCCATGTGTATGCAAGGTATGTATGCTGTGGAAATCCCATCTCCACCTTTTGAGGCTAGAATGCAAGCAGACAGGCATAGCTACCCAGCACTGTGTGAGTTCTGGAGAATTTTCAGCTCTCCTGGCTGTCAGACAAAGGCTGAATCTGGAAAAGGCCATATTTGAAGCAGAGAGAAAGTCTAGGAGTCTTGAGATGGTTTAGGAAAGAGAAAAAGGATGGATAGCTGAGCCCACTGGCAGATCGGGTGGGTGATGAGGGAGAGACCTAAGTTACGGGCATCTATTTTGAGTGAGTGTGTAGCTGGACTTAACACCAGTCCTTTCTGATTCTAGCACATTCTTATACTGTTGTTGTCTCCCATGTAAATGTGGCCATGCTGCACTTCCCTGTAGGGAGGAACACACAGACTTGGTTTCACTAACCTCTACCAACTAACCCCAATTCCTTGTCTGTATCCCGGGCTATTTAGTAGTACTTGCCTTGGGAGCAATAAAGGCAAAACAATGGGGCTAGATGCAGGTAAACTGGGCAAATGCTATCTGGTGCCTTTGCTGTAAAGGGCCGCCACCGTGTGCTGGCACACGGGGCCCTGCGTTAGTGAGCAGTCATGGTGATTCCTATAACTTAACAGGAATGCACCAAAAGTTCATTTGCATGGGTGGTGTGTGCGCATGTGTGGGGGGGGGGTATATAATGGCCGTTTGAAGAGTACTGAAAAATTACTATCTGGAGGCTTCCCAATCCAAGTGATACTCTGGGATCATAAACTAGCAAGTAGGGAAGCTGAGCCAGGAGGACTTACCTTGAGTTTAAAGCCAGCCTGAGCTAGATATTAAGACCCTGTCTCAAAAAGGAAGAAAATGGTTTAAAATATCCCCACTGTTATAGAAAGTTTCTTCTAATAATTCCCAGTTAATTGCCAGCCTGCCCCTGCTCTGTGGACAGTTACTACTCAGGTCCCTGTTGGCACCAATTCGCTTTGCTTGTTCTTTTCAGTGGCATCTTGTATCATGTACGGGGGTAGCCGACACACACTGAATATGCCAGCGACCTCCTTTTCACTGGCAAGTATTATTCCATTACACAACTGCATCACAGTTTAGGCTCCTTTGGTGGACAGCTGGGATACCTCCAAATTGGCTAACGCAAATGATATGTATCAGCATCTGTGTACAAACAAACCAACTCACCAGTAGAAGTCTCAATTGGTTATTAATGTGAAAAGTAATTTTTATTAACTTATTTGTGAATTTATTGTTTTCTTGTTTATGAGAACTTTTTAAATTTATGTGTATCATGTTATACCTGCATGTATGTCTATGTAAGGGCATCAGATCCCCTGAAACTGGAGTTACAGGCAGTTGTGAGCTGCCATGTGGGTGCTGAGAATTGAACCCAGGTCTCCACAAGAGCAGCTGGTGCTCTTAACCACTGAGCCATCTCTCCAGCCCGAGTTCATTATTTTCACCGAAGTTTTTGGCACCCTTTAGTGCAAGTCTACATAGCTCTTGTTCTGTGAACCATTTTCTACCAAAAAAAAAAAAAAGCTGCCTTCCTTATAAAATAGACATGTTACAAAGATTCTAAACAATAGGCCATCCGGTGATATCAGAAAATTCTGACAGTGAGATGCTACCTGAAAACAAAATATAAAAGAATCTGTAGTAAGTGTAAGTGTATGGTCATTGTACTATTATAGAACAATAACAAAAACAAACCTGTATTTCGTTGTGGAGTTACGCGGGTATTGCTCTGCTGATCACTGTGTGAGCAGCAACCTGGCCTCATTTGGACACATCATGTGGCACTGGGGGGAAGAGACAGGTCGCACCTGGGATAGAGTACGACACAGAGACACAGAACTTCTGTTGCTGACTCTTGACATACTAAGGACTATGTAACAATAGTGCAGTTTCTGGAAAATATATAAGCCAAAGGGTGTCCGGAATGCTTTCCCGTAGACAGACCATTCCTGACAAGTTCCTTTTTTCTTTTTTGAACTTCTCTGTGTTTCTGTCTCACAATCAAGAGCAGCTATGCATATTTAAGTTTCTCAACAATCACTGTGATTTCTCCACCTTATCTGTGATTAGCAGCTGGTAACAGCTCTGTCCTTTCCCATCAGGCATCAGGCCTTCCTTTCCATGGGCGTGACATCTCACTTAGCTAGATTGCATTTGTTTACCTGTGTGTTCCATCTGCTGCGTTCTTAGATGGGGAGAAAGGCATAAAATTAAAATCCGGAGGAGAAACACTGGGATGGAAACGCTGTCCATACTGAGAATTCCCTTTGTTCCCTGACTCTCTGTGTCTGTGTGCCATGATTTTTTGGGGGGATCTTAAGCATTTGGGTCTCTGTATACATGATCGGGAGAAATCATTTCCAAATAAGTACATTAGGATTTTTATAACTTCTGATTTCTGCCTCTGCCTGACTTTTCCCTTCTATCAGAAATGTATGGTTCCTCTTGGAGCTTCCTTTCTGAAGCCGTATCTCTTCCATGTAGGGAGTTTGCCTGGCGTGACCCTGAGCTGCCAGAGGTCATTCACATGCTGCAACACCAGTTCCCATCTGTGCAGGCCAATGCCGCGGCCTACCTGCAGCACCTGTGCTTCGGTGACAACAAAGTGAAGATGGAGGTACTGGACCCAGAGCCCGCCCAGATGTGGGCACACTGTGACTTCTGCTTAGCAGCTGCTTACTTTCTATTTAAAAATCACTGGGGACTTGGGGGCCTGGAAAGATGACTCAGCAGGTAAGAGCACTGGCTGCTCATCCACAGGACCCAGGTTTGTTTCTAAACACCCACATGGCAGCTCGCAGCCATCTGTAATACCAGTTAGTGAGGACCCAATGCCCTCTTCTGGCTTTGATGGGTACTGCACACACATGATGCACATACCAGCATGCAGGCAAAATACCCATACATGTAAAGTAATAACAACGTTTTTAAAAAGTAAAACTAATTCCAAAATGACCAGGGCATGAGGGTGTTGGTGGTGACACAGGATGTGCTAGCAAGGCCCTAAGTTCAATCCTTAGCATCATGAAAACTGCTAAAAAAGAACATTTCTTTCTTAAGTGGTACCCAATACTCTTTCACTTCTTGACTATGCATTTCACTGCCTCTCAGGAAAACCTGGGATGAGTATCCTGCCTAGGGTGCTATCAGCCTTGTCCAAGTTCATCCATTCGGTGAGCGTAGTTATAAAACATGAAGCAAAAAATCACTGTCATCTGAGCTCCAGAAATATATTCAAAAAATATATTGAGAAAAATCACTGCATTCACTGAACTAGAGAGATAATATATCTCACGAGGTTCTGGTCAATACAGGTATTTTGGTGTTTATGGAAACATTGTATTGCTGGTTATTGGTGTTTTGTAGCATGTAGATTTTTTTTAAGATTTGGGGCCTTATCTTCCTGCAGTGACATTTATTTTCTGCTCAATATGTAAAACAACACAACAGTTACAGATCTAAAGGTGGACATGAATAAAGCCTAGCAGCATGCAAGTCAAATACTAAAGGACTCCCAAGTGGGAAAGAATCTAAGGAGAGCAGCCTGGAGAACCAGGTCTAGAAATCCCTTCCCGTGCTGCCTCTGAGTGTCTGCTGCATTTGTGTGTGTTGTGTGCAGACAATGCCAGCCCCCCAGATCTCCCTTCTCGTTAAGCCCTGTCCACTGGAAAGGAGTGCCATCTTAGAGAGTAGTCTTCGAGTTTGCAGCCGGTGTTTCCCATGGCCTCAGCATAACAGACTTTTGCTGTTGTCCGTTTATTGTGTTCCCTCTCAGTCCTGGTACCTGATTTTTTTTTTTCATTCCAGGTGTACAAGCTAGGGGGAATCAAGCATCTGGTCGACCTGTTGGACCACAGAGTTTTGGAAGTTCAAAAGAACGCTTGTGGTGCCCTCCGAAACCTTGTGTTTGGCAAGTCTACAGATGAAAATAAAATAGCAATGAAGAATGTGGGTGGGATCCCTGCCTTGCTGCGGCTGTTGAGAAAATCTATTGATGCAGAAGTAAGGGAGCTTGTTACAGGTGGGTAGAGAATGTGACCTTGTCTAGAGGGAATGCTGGAAACATTCCAGACAGTGCCCTTGCCTAGTGGCACTGAGAAGCCAATGGGAACAGTGTTGTGATAGATGATGCCCTGGGCAGCAGGGTGAGGCTAGCTGCTGCTCACAGCTGTGAATGAGGGAGGCCTCGCACCCAGAAGACTTGGCAGTGTTCTCTCGGTAGCAGTAATGTGCGTATCAGTACGTAGACATTCGCGCCTGGTTCCCTTGTTTAGCTAACTGGATGTTTCATGGCATGGACCTGACATCCCTAATGTGTGGCTTCTTTTCTGTTCTTCTCTTAGAATTTCTCATAGAAGAAATAAGGCCTTGCTGGACTTTCATTGCTAAGCTTTTCCTTGTATTAAATTGTTATATTGTCTTTCCTGAGCAGACCTCAAATTTATAAAACTTAGGGCTAACCAGGAAGAGAAGTACATGAAAGTTCAGGGATCTCCTTTTTCTGTTTTTTATTATTTAAAAGTAAGTCAAGTTGATTTGCAGTAGAGACAGTCTGCCCTTCAGAAGGAACCATGCCTTTTGCCTGGGGCACATTGACCCAAGTGCACACTTGGATACCTGCCCCCTTTCATCACTCCTGTGAACATTGGACTTTTCTGTTTGTTTAAAAGGCCCTGGCCTTGAGAGAGGAATGTGAGTGTGTGTTTCAGTCAGCTGTATCCTCATGGAACCTTCCAATATAAAACTATAAACGCCTTCTGATATTTCTCCTAGAACCCTCTGCCAGAAACTTTTTTGACTTTTAAGAAACATTTTTTTACAGCCATATGTAGGTGGTAGAGGAAATCAAGATTCACTTTATAGCCATATACCTTAGCCAGTAATAATTGTAATGGAATGGTTGCTTTCAAAATGGATCGTTCAAAATATTGGAAAGGGAATGATCGATATGAAAACATATCATTCAGCTCTCATATGGCGAGGACCTGGAAACTTATTTCCCGTTCCCAAAGTCCATTTCTCTCAGCTTGATTTCTGTGCAAACACTGTCTGGTTAATATGAAACTACCAACTCCTACTATGAATCCAGAAGATTTGCTTGCTTGTGCACGTGTGTACGTGTGTGCGCGCGCACGCACGTGTGTACGTGTGTGCGCGCGCACATGCACACATGAGTCGGGGGGAGCGAGGGGTTGATATGTGTACAATATGTGTACAAGGCCAAGACCTAGAGAGAAAGTAAAGTTAGTTGTTCATTTCTTGGTCATAACATTTGGTAGTACCAGACTTACCTGATGTCATACAGAAGAAATGAAGGGGAGTGAACTGTGTGTGGTGTGTCTTCTAGCAGGAAGCCTCAGGAGATCCTTAAATCGTTCTTTCATTAACACTTCTCCAAGTCAAATATTTACCAGTTCTTTAAAGTGCAGAGTCACGGGGGAGGGGGGTGTTGAAAGGGGTCTCAGATTCCTCTTGCCTGATTGGTCACCCAAGCAAGACATCTCTGTACCTTTTCTACACTCAACCCCACTGTATGTTTGCATTGGCCAGTACAGTAAACTTATATAACTTCCGGACACAAGCTTGAGCATCAAGCTTGCCCCCAAAGCAACAGCACATTGAGAAGGCAAGGGACACAAACCTGGGAGCTCGTAAGAATAGCCCTAACGACCAGTTCTGCCCTGCACCCAGCCTCCTGGACGCCTGATCAGGAGTCTTTTGTCTGAACTACCCTGACTCCGAAAAACACAGCCCCAGTGTTCTCAAACCCTCCCTGAAGACAGCATTAGCTGTCTGATTTCCAGGATCCAGCCAGTGCCATCCACAAAGGCAGTGGCTCTCCAGGCTTCATGTGTGGCTTGTGCAGGTGTGGACTCGGAGTTCATCCGTGAGAATTAAATCAGCTTAGAATCATAAAATGTTGAAGACCAATAAACTGTTGAATTCAAACTGCTAATAGTTTGAAGAAATTATTCACTTGAAAATAGGTCTTCTGTTATTCACAATATTCAGGAACTCAACCTAGTTATTAAGTCTAAAGTGTTGCCCCTCCCCCCATCCTCTTTGTTTCATTTTGGCAATTTTTTACTATCCAAATGAAGAAATTTTAACTGTTCTGAAGAAGATGTCTTGCATTTGCTTTAAGTGTAGTAACTGCCCAGGGCATGTATTTTTTTTTTTTTTGCCACATTTGCATTTTAAGGGAAAACAACCCAAACCTTTTTGCCAAGATTATTTTCCCAAGACAGTGTGACTGTCTTGGCTAATGAAAATGGTTCTCTAACATGTACCATGACTCTTGTGTTTTCTTCACCGTGTTGAACATTTTCTATCATGGAATATACTGTGCTTTATAGGTACTTCCTGCTGTGTGCAGGGTGTGTTGAGTGGACTCCTTTCCCTGTTGCTGTGCTTCGGCACAAAAACCATGCAGAATCCACATCAGTTTCTTCTGGGCCACAACTGTAACACGATCAGTCCTTCTGTTCAGGGTTACTGAATTGTATTTCTGAGCTAGGAAATACGCGTTTATTCTGGTTGGGCATTCTGAAAGCATCCTGTCTTACACTGTAGAAGTTGAAGAATCTGGAGGCCTGCTTTGTAATGAACTAGATGTCCCAGTGCTGGCGCATTGTTATTCCTCCCTACTAAGTACCAAAAGGTAGCGATTGTCCTTCAGTGTTATAGACTGAATTCATATAGCTTCTCCGTGCCCTCTCTCTAATTTTGCAAGTGATTATTCACTCATAGGCCTAGTTGCACATGGATGGTTTTGAAAGTTGAAATCCGAGCTATGCATTGCAGACTCCGTGCAGAACGTGATCCACATCGTCCTCCCTTATCACTGGATCCTTATTTATTAAGTCTAAAGTCGCCCCTCCCCCTTCCTTCATCCTCCTCCTTTCAGTTTGGCAATTTTTACAGTGCGAGTGAAGACATTTTAACTATTCTGAAAAAGATGTCTTGCATTTGTTTTAAATGTAGTAACTGATAAGTTAATTTTTTTAAAGAATATTTTGTATTAAGGAAAACCAGGTGAACAAAGATTTAGCAAACAGTAGGTTCTGGCAAGAGGTGGTCCTTCATAGTATAAAGAACCACATTATTGCAGGATGAAGAGTTCTATTCTTGTTTCCCTGACCTCACTAATATGCCTTTCATACAGCCATTATATGATCTAGACAGGAGGCAGTCCATTACTTTCTGCCTTGCTTTTCTGGACCACTTGTGCTATTAGGAGCTGTGTGTTATTTTCAGAAATCTAGCAACAGCCCTTCCCACTTCCCAGCCCAAATTAGTAAGAATCCTTACCACCTGGTCTACTTAAAATAATAATAACAAAATCATTCATCACCAGTCTCTGGCCGCCCTCCCTCTGTCTCTGTCTCATTTCAAGCCATAAAAAATTGTAATGAGAAACTTTAAAAAAGGGGGGGGGGAGTTTACTTGGCAATAGTTCCCAAAATAGTTCATTGTAGATGGGCCAGCTCATAGTTCATGAAGAACTTAGAATAGGAAAATGCCCTGGAGAGATCTCTGTTCCACAGAGGCGCACCTACCCACCCTGCATCACAGATGAGAAACTCGGGCACAGGGAGTTCGAGTTCCTAGCACAGGCTAAAGTTCTCTCTCCCCCAGTGCAGGCCACTGAGAAATGCTCAACAGAAGCAACTCTGGGCATGCAGATGCCTGTTTTCCAAGTTCTTTTCTTCTTTCTGGGTATCAACAAAAGAAGCTCTCACTATCCTAATTACTTGACTTTCACGGAGCGTTATAGGGAGCTCTACGTGAACCCCACCAATGCAGTCATGTCAAGCTGGTGACCCAACATCATCCTCAGGTTTCAGCTTGCTGCAGTGTCACTTTAGTGTTCTGTCAAGAGTGACATTCTGAGTCCGATGCTCCCTTGTGCACGGTCCTCATATGTGAATGTAGACTCCTGAGTGCTGGGCAAAATGAGGCAGTCAAGTGGAAAACTAAACTCACTTGGAGAACTTGGTTGGCCAACATTGATCTGAGTAGAATTGCCCAGCAAAAGACAGGCCTGTGATGGTGCGCTCCCTCAATAGCCTAGACAGCTTATAAATACGAAGAAGGTAGGCCACACCTGAGGAGACTCCATATCACACCCTCAGTCTTCCAAAGGCTCTGGCTTGGTCTGATGCCCTCCCTGTAGCTGGCAGCTTCAGTCACTTGTCTCAAAGCTCCTGGTAGCCCCAGACTGCTAGATGGAGGAATTAGTGCATGTAGAGATGAGACCACGTCCCTGCTCACACAGATCAGGTGTAGAATATAGGCCTGAAGTGGCTCTAAGGATAAATCTCCTTGCTTGTGAAAATGACCAAGTTCTGTGTCAGAATCTGAAGCTGTCGCCAGCAGAACAAGGGTGGGAGGTGGGGGCCTCTGCACGCTCTGCCAGCTCTGCCTCTCAGAACCTCCCTCGTTTCCCTTATGCAGCCTGTTCCCTTGTACCAGCTTCCAACAGAAGGAGCCGGCTTTATGTCCCTCGTGGGCAATTCTCAGAATTCCTGGATTGTAAGCTTATTTCCTGAAGAAATGCCATTCCCGGGAACACTGAGCTACATAACCATGTGGTATCATTAATCCTTTCAAAACACCCACAAAGTGGAAAAATTACCTCAGTGGAGAACGTGCTGAGACACAAGTGCGATCCTGTGAGGGGATCCCTAGGTGTTGGTAGACCAGCCCTTACGATCAGAAAATCATAGAAGCACATCACATAGCAGCACTTGGGTTTTCTAGACAGCGAAGAGCTAGCCTGCTCATGACCGTGGGAAACAAGTCCCTTCAGATTGAGCACAGAGGCGGGGCCCTCCCTGGGCAGCTGCTGCAACTAGTCCTGTGTTCCATCCTCCACAGCTGTCTTCTGGGAAGCTTTCTTCCCTCAGACTCAAGAACCCTTGCACCATGAAAACCACACCCCAAGAAGCCCTCTCCCAAACCTGACAGACTATGCATCTAAATGTAAGGGAGATTCCAGGGAGCTCTGAGGTAAGCCAGGCAGAGCCATGACAAAGCCAGTGAAGCCAAAAGAAAGGCACCCACCCAGAAGGCCTATCAGGAGAAAGACGTCATGGTCCATGTCTTTAGGCCAAGAGCAGCCCTGTGCAGCCTGCTCCAGGGCCACTGGGCCCTCCCCATAGGTGTCGCACCTTCAGAACCCTAGAAATGACTGTATGCCACCATGATCTTTTTTCCTCAGAATTTTTCCGCAGAAAGGCATTTTTCTATAATTGAGGACAGTACTTTTGTCCCTCTCATAATAATTGTTTTCCCATTATTCCAGTTTCATTTCATTTTTATAATTCGCTGATGGCACAGTGGTCCTGGTAGAAAGCTTGAGCGATTAGTCTGAAGCTGTAAGTGGCAGACATTTCAATAGCAGTATGCTCTCCTCACGACCCCTTTGACCTCCTTATTCTGTCAACAGCACTGTATTTTTACACATACGCAAGCTGCGGCTCATCTTTGGTACCTCCAACAGTTTACAGCAAGCCCCCAGTTCTCACGGGTGGTTCTTGGTGGTCTTTATCTCATTCCCTTCCTCAGTCTTTGGGTCCTCACTCTCTTACCTAGAAGCTACTGTCACATGACATGGGGTCTGCGCACCTGGCACTGGAGTAACCCCAGGGTCAACAATTCAGACCTCCCACCTGTCAGTCCCAGTCTGCTCAGCCCACCTTCTGGGCTATTCCTGGCCTCAAACCTCCGACTCGTGCTCGTGATTGTTGCGGTCTCTCAAGGGCTCCCCCCTTTTTTTTCTGACTCCTACCTTTCATATTGCAGCTCAGTGCTGTGACCTCCAGTCCTGCCAGACAGGGGCTCCCATAACTTAAAACCATCCAGGGTTAAGACAACTCGGTATTGTATGAGATTGGGATCTGGAGCCAGGTGGACAGCTTTCGTCATGGCCCCAGGGCTCCAGGCATATCACCTTCATGGAATACTCGCTTCCCTGGTGACAAATGGTGCCAGTGCTTTGTGGGTTTGTGAGAAGACACGTGGAGTGTGTGGTTGATGACATGTCCAGGCTGTGCTCATTGCTCTTCCAACACTGTCATAGGTCTCCTGAGAGTTTACAGCTCAACCAGGGACCAGCCAGCACCCAACAGATGTGTAATCAGAGCTTCATGCACTTCTAGAGTGTTACAGTGACCATCTTAAAGACAAAACCAGACAGTGGAGTTAATTTTAATAATGTATTTCATTTGATCCAGTAGTCAGAATATATCAATTTTGATTTAATGAGTATGAAAGTCAATATCAATTCTGAGCTATTTTGCATTGATTCTATACCAAGTCTTTATCATCTTCTGGTGTTTTATATAAGTCATTCTGGACTAACCACAATTCAAGTGCTTACTTAGCCTCTTGTATCTACCCTACTAGACAGCACAGGTCTATAGAAGCTGAATATCCCGTCCTTGGAATTTCTAGGGGTCAGAAGGGCTTCAAATTAAAGAATTTCCTAGAATTTTAAAATATGTACATGAACTTTACCTTAGCATCCTAAAGCTGAAATCAGATTTTAAAGCATTTTAGATTTTGGATTTTTATATTAGTTACTCAGTCTGTATGGTGGTTGAATGGATGAAGATGGTTAAATGTAAAAGGTGGAAGGGATTTATGATTGTAGATTTAAGACTGCAGGCAGTGGCAGGTGAGCAGATTATGGCTGAGTGTGCTCCCGGGAGAATCTTGTTACTCCTTTTTTTCCCAACCAAAAGCCACAGAGGTTCATTAAGAGCCCCATTGGAGTAAATGGGGAGAGACCTTAAGGAGCGCAGTCACAGGGAAGAGGAGGTGAGGCTTTCCCAGGTCTGAGTACGTCAGCCAGTAGAGAGTGCACTCTGGGAGCAGGCTGTGGTCTTTGATTAGAGACCCCTTCCTTCCCAGTTACCATCAACATGTGAGCATACACTGTAGTTGGTATTTTCTCACTCTTACTCAAGAGTCTTACTCTTATGAATGCCCTGCCTTAACTTGGCTTGTTTCTTTTCAGCTTAACTATCCTGTCTACCTTTTGCCTCTGGGTTTTCACCTTTCTCTGTTTCTGTATGCTCTTTCTTTTCGTCTTATTCTGTGTCTGACCCCTTCTTTTCTTGCTTTTTCCTCTCTCTTCCCAGATTTCTCCTTTTGTTTATTCTCTCTGCCTGCTAGTTTTACCTATCCTTTCTTCTGCCTAGCTAATGGCTGTTCAGGTCTTCATTAGACCAATCAGATGTTTTAGACAAACATAGTAACACAGTTTCACAAAGTTAAACAAATGCAACATAAAAGAATACAACACATCTTTGCATCATTGAATCAGTGTTCCACATCATAAACAAATGTAATACGTCTTAAAATATTCTACAACTGTACACAATGCAGCACACCCTGCACACAGGCGGAAGCCCCTGGACTACTTACTGTATTTGTACTGTTTCCGCCAGCAGAATGGGTGTACATGCAGCATCATGTTCCCATAAGCTCATGGATGCCACTTGTCGAAATGAGGGCATGATGTATACTTGGCATTGTTGCTGCCCCAGGCAGCAGGAGCAAAGTCACTGTCATCATTAGGGTTTCTATTGCTGTGAAGAGACACCATGACCATGGCAGTTCTTAGGAAAAAAAACATTTAACTGGGGCTGACTTACAGTTCAAGGATTTAGTCCATTATTGTCATGGTGGGAAGCATGGTAGCACGCAGGCAGACTTGGTGCTAGAGAGGTAGCTGAAAGTTCTACATCCAGATTGGCACACAGCAGGAAAGGAGAGAGACATTGGACCTGGCTTGAGCATTTGAAACCTTAAAGCCCACCTGCAATTACACACTTGCTCCAACCAGGCCACACTTCCTATTCGTGGTAACCAAGCATTCAAATCTATGAGCCTATGGTGGCCATTCCTATTCAACCACCATAGGCACATTGGCTGACTTGGCAAGATATTGTCTCTGCCCCAAGATAGAAAGGTCAGTCATCTTCACCCTCATCTGGGAGGCTGGGGTAGTTCACTTTACCTTGTGGGCTTCTTGAGAAAGGCGCTGAAGCAAAGGATGCCAAGAACTGTCAGGGCTGGGACTGTGGCTCAGAGGTAGAACACTCACCTAGCATGTATGACCCTGTAAGTTCAATTTCCAGCACTGTAGAAACAAACAAAACAGACAGAGGCAGAGATTTAACAGACTTGGGAGAAGGAACAAGATCCAGCAAGTGGTCCGTAAAGAGCCCTGGCATTCTTAGGCCTTTTCCTTTGGCAGTGTCTGCAGGTGCTTGATTTTTGATAATTTGGAAGGAGCATAAGCTGAATGCAGTATAGACATAAATGGCTTAAAATGATCCCTTCCGTCAGAGAATCGAGTTTGTGGCTGTTGTATATAGGCTGCCTGTGAAAGCGCTCTTTCAAATGTTATTTGGCTTTTAATGTTCTTTGAAAATTGCACTTTCAAGTAGTTGTTGTTATTTTAATTAATCAGCAAAATCAGCTTCTAATGTGAATAATAAAACTATCAGTTGGGCATTAGTTATACAGCCAGCTTTAAACACAAGCGCCTTCAAAGTTCTGCAGCGTGGGATTGATGTGAAATGGTGTTTTAATTACTTCACTCGCTCTTTGTGAGGAAAACAAACTTTCATCTCCCACGGCACCATTTCATTTTGCTTATTGGTTACTCGTGATTATCTCTACTTTTTCTGTGGAAATTCCTAATACTTTCTAGATTCATTTGTGTGAATATATTCTCAGCCCTCAGAATGAAGCTAATTGCCTTCAAATATATAAAACTTCCAGCTTCCTAAACCAAGCTACAGCTTACTTTTCACTTTTTCACTTTTTCTTTGGGAACAAGGAGGTGATGGAATGTGCCACTCTGTAATTTTGGAGGGAATTTTGTCCTGGGACGTCAGAGCTGGAGGCCCGCTCCCATGCTGATAAGAGAGTGCCGGGTTCACAGCTCTCTGTCTCTCACCAGTCTCTCTGCCTCCGGGAGCTGCTGTGTTTTCTGCTCTTCACTTAGAGCCCTTGGAAGACTCTCCCAGTTGTCCTGGATCCCTAGAGAAACTGCAGAGAACATGGTTTTATTACTACTCTATCAAAGCGGAGTGTACCCCGGGATTATTAGCCAATTTGAAAAATGGTGCTTTTTACTTTGAGTAGCAGAACCAAATTCATAAAGGCCCTATCTGAGGCGTTGTGTCTCGTTGAATAGTATTGTCAAGTTTTGTTGACCAGAACTAGTTGTTTTGAATGGTACTTTGCCTTAAGATATACTTCAACCTTGGAAGTGGTTAGTTTGGTCCAGCAAGTGGGCTCAGTGTGAGTTGTAAAGGACAGAGTTAGAGGGTGATATAAGGCATGATGTGTAGCATGGGACAAAAAGCTGCCGCCGTGTGGGTCATTTCAGTACTTCATTCTTGGCAAAACCAGAATCTCCTTTTTTCAAGCTATGAATAAATGGAACCAATTTTTTTGGTTACAGAAATGAAAGCCTGAATGAATTTCACTGGTAGATCGATTTTATAACCAGTAAGTCACCCCAGTTGATCAAAAGATAACATGATCAGCCAGGCAGTGATGGCGCCTGCCTTTAGGGCACTCAGGAGGCAGAGGCAGGCGGATCTCTGTGAGTTCGAGGCCAGCCTGGTCTACACAGAGCTAGTTCCAGGACAGCTAAGGGCTGCTACACAGAGAAACCCTATCTGGGGGAGGAGAAAAAAAAGGCTCATCTCCCAGAGGGTGCATGTCTTTAAACAACTTGACCTTCGCTATTTTGGCAGTCCTGTTCCTTTCTGCCGCACAGTCTAAGGGAAGGGAATTCCGGTGCTGAAGTAATAAGGGCGGCGGGGCCGCTCCCCCAGCACCCCAGCCGCCCACTCAGCTAGCTTATGCCCCGAAATAACAACACACAAACTGTATTCATTTAATCACTGCTTGGCCCTTCTGCCCTAGCCCTTACTGGCTAATTCTGATATCCCGATCAACCCATCTCTAATAATCGGTGAGCACCGGTCTTACCGGGAAAGGTTCAGCATGTCTAACCTGGCGGCTTGCTTCATGGCGTGTGTCTGCCCAGGAGCCGGGAGCATGGTGTCTCTCTCAGGCGTCTGCTCCCAGGAGGAGAGCAGAGCTGTGGAGTCTGAGCTCACTTCCTCTTCCTCCTGGCATTTTGTTCTGTTTACTCCTCCCACCTATCCTCTAACCAATAAAATGGGCCAGGGCAGTTCCTTTATTAGCCAATGACCTTCCTCCATCACGGTGCAGTGGTACAACTCTTCTGACACGGGGTGGTGGCACAGGGTGGTGTCCATGGGACAAACAGCTTCTGTCCACCAGCAGATGCTGCCGAAGGTCTGGCCGCTGTCCTAGCCCTGTCTCTGCAGTGATGGACCTTAAAGGCGCTCTTGATGTTGTTCCAGGAAATGTCACAACCCATCCTCTAAGCCTGATAGGCAAAAAATAAAAGGGGAATTTATACACAAATGCAAGACCTACGATGAATCCATCAGCAAGTGTGTGCAGGTTCCGAATAGCCTGCACATGTGTAACCAAACATGAAAGGGAACTCTTAGTTAGGAAAGGGAACTCGTAGTTAGGTAGCTGCCCACACGTGCCTCATTACATAAGTGTTCATCTTTCAGAAAAGCCACATTTAGAGTTGCACGTCTATAAAGTGGTCAGGTGGAAAAGTTAATTTGTTGGGGGCATCTTAGCTCTAAGCACATGGAGAATTAAGCCACCATAAACCAGGTGATGATGGTTTGTTCTTATTCATTTGAAGACAGTTCTCTGATGTCGGTCCCAAGCTGATGGCTGACGAACTGTCGAGTGACAAGTCCGTATCCTTGGGGAGAAGAAGGAAAATTCTAGTTCAATACAATAAAAAAAAAAAAATCAGGAGACTCTTCAAATATAGAAAATACCCTCTTGCCAGAAGTAAAGCTTAGGAGTAGCTAGGAATGAAGGCAGAAGGAACAAAAACAAGGGAATTTGGAACCAGCATGAGGTAATTTCTCATCCCGAACCCCCCTTCTTTCGGCTGTGATTTCACCTGACAGTTACGGAGCAGCTGTTTAGTTTCATGCAGAAATAAAGAGATAGCCTCCTGTCTGTAAGGCGCATCCACAGGGCCAACCAGCAGCAAAGCAATACCGACGAAACAATAATACAAGAGCAAAAATTCAAATAAACATCGTAGTATATCAAATATTTACATAGAGTTTACATTACCTTGGGCGTGTGGCTGAGAGATGCAGCATTTACGTGACAGTGAGCGTAGATTCTATACAGCACTACAAATGCCACTTTATGGCAAGGAACCTGGGCTTCTGTCCACCTTTGGTAACTACAGAGGGGACCTAGAATCACCACCTCCACCGCATGGACAGTGAGGGGCACACTGTCTTCTGATTTTATACCTACAGCCTCTGATATGATGGGTGTTGCTTTGTATAAACCTTGCCCTGTGGTTAACGTGACGGGACTGCATTTATTCTGGGAAGACGGGAGCAGCTTATTGGGAAACGAACCTGTCCCAGGAGTTGTATTTTGTGAAGTAAGGAACCTGAAAGGCTTTGACAGAAAGCAAATTGCAGCAGTCATGTTAGGAATCACGTGCTCTAGAGTTGTCAGCGGGGGTGGTTTCTGGGTAATGCCATTTTCCCCATCAATGGCCAGGGAGCTGTGTGCTGCTTGCCACCGTAGCTGGCTCCTGGGTAGTCGCCACCAGCAGCAGTGTGATCGCTGCATTAGCAGGGACTGTTGAAGCCTTGCCCCCACCCTGCTCTGCCTCAAGCCGCTCTTCGTCTCCCTCCTTTTCTCTTGTTCTTTGGTCAACACAGACCAACCAAGAATTCGCTTCCAGGTCTTCTCTATCATTGTCTTCCAGTGTTTCTCCCTAAGAGAATGTTCAGCTACTGTCTTTTACATGGGAAAAAGAGATTGACAGTCAAGGCCACTGTGGAGCAAAGATAAGTATGGCCATGTTTGGAGTCAGTTCTTTCCCAAATAAACAATCTGGCCAAACTCCGAGGACCCAACCACTACCCCAAAACGTTCCATAGAGAAGTAACCCTGACAGTGGAGGTGAAGTCTATTCCTGAGCACCCGTGAACATCCGTGCAGACTTCTCAGTGGGACTTTAGTCTCTACGCCTTCATACAGTTATGTAAACAAAGGTCACATAAAGTGAGAAGAATCAGCTTTCAGAAACAAAACAAGGTCTTCTATATTCTTAGCTGTCAAAATCTCCCTTTTATACCAAAAAACCCTCTTTAAAGGAGAACTAGCCTGGGTCCAACTAAATGGGTTCCACGCAAGATAAAGTCTTGAGAGGCTGTGCTCAGAATGAGATGGGAAAGACCAAGGGTAGAAGTCCTTGGGGAAGGGGACTGAGAAACCAAATTAATGAGGTCTAGAAATCAAAGCCAAGTGCAAGAGGAGAGGAGAGGAACAGGCACCGTGGCAGAGCCCAGTACACACAGCATGAGTCTCCATTACTGACCGCATCTCTACAGCACAGGGGTGGTGGCGAAGGCAGCCCTTGGGTCTCTCATCCCCTGTCCTTGGCTTTCTCCCCTCCTCCCACAGAGACAAACCTACTCTCTGCTTTCTATCCTCCCCCTGTACTTTATATCCAGAGAAGGCTGCTCAGTCTGGCTCCTTGGGTCACAGCATTTGAAGCAGCAGCCATCAGTCTTGTCTGGCCCAGTTCTGGCTTGACCCGTTCTGTTCAGAGACCCATAGACAGAGGCAGACATTGTCAGCCCTTCCCTCCACGGGCCTACAAGTGCCCAGTGCTGATCTTTGGGTGAAGCCATTGGAGAAGCTTGTCACAAGCTCTTCAGGAGTGTGGGGCCCTCAGAGACTTTTGGGCAGAAAAGCCACCTCTCTACCTCCTTCCTCCTCACTTAAGAAAGCGCATTGATGTGCAGATGCTATCAGAGTAGATGACAGACTGCTCAGATTCCTTCCCGTTTCTGTATGAATCAGGAGTTACAGCACTAAGTTAACGCTCTTCAGTTATTGCTTTCTCCTATGTCAGAAGAGGAATGGCAGTAACTTAGACTTCTCAAATGCACGGCAATAAAGCCCCATAAAGAGAAGGAGAACGAAGTAAATCCAGTGGCCGTCTACGCTGCTGGCTGCTGTACGGTGCTCTACTACACTGTACTCCAGGGACTCTGTTGAAGCTGGCCTTCTTGCCGATGAAATGAAAATTTTTAAAAAGTACTGGGAAGGAGGCTTCATGAAGAGAACCATGCCAATCTTTTGAAAGAAAGAAATTTTGTCTAAGTCATAAATTCTAGAGGCTTGTCATATTAGCCATTGAGTCTAAGGGACAATGCAAGAAAAGCAAGCTTTCTGAAAACCAGGACCATGTTGTGTTTAGGACCCCTATACTTGGGTTATGCCCTTGCCCTGCCCCACCCCTGGGAATTGCTACTTTGCCTTGCAAAGCCCACGGTTGTCTCCCCAATAGATGATTGGGGCTCTAAACCTTGAAAGTGAGCCTTGAGGCTGATATACATCATTGAAGCCGGTATGTGTGTGTGCCGCACTTACCACAGGTCCAGCCCAGGCCAGTTGGAGAGGTTCGTATCGGTTAGGGCTTGCGTGATCACTTCTGTTCTGAAACTCAGAATCTCGGGCGAGTCTCACTTGCAGTTTCTCCCTGTAGGAGTTCTTTGGAATTTATCGTCATGCGATGCTGTAAAGATGACAATCATTCGAGATGCTCTCTCAACCTTAACGAACACTGTGATCGTTCCACACTCTGGGTGGAATAACTCTTCCTTTGATGATGATCATAAAATCAAGTTTCAGACCTCGCTGGTTCTACGGAACACGACAGGTTGCCTGAGGTAAGTACTTTCTTCCCAATTAATTACGTGGTTAACGAATGTGTAGCTTGCGTCAGTTGACTGTAGAAGGCGCTATCTGGCTAACATTCCCCAAGGTGATGGTTCTTCTTCATAGCAAAGTGTGGACTTTGTCACTACATGAGGAAACATTGTGAGCACAGGCTGGTGGCCCCAAGGCAACAGTCTCGCGTATGACTCTTCCGTGAATTATTTAGAAAGGCCCATTTAGCCTGACAGCACAGTGGCAATTCTAGCATTTTCTACTGTAGTAGCCTCTTCTCTGACTATCACAGACTTATTGCGGACCTGCAGCCTGGTTTTTGTTTCAGTTCAATAATGGTCACTGAAGTTCTGGTTTGTTTTGTTACTTTTAAAAGTAACTTCACTTCTTTAAAGAGAAGTGAAGAGAGGGGGCTGGAGAGATGGCTCAGCAGTTAAGAGCATCGCGTGCTCTTCCAAAGGATCCGAGTTCAATTCCCAGCAACCACATGGTGGCTCACAACCATCTGTAATGAGGTCTGGTGTCCTCTTCTAGCAGGCATATATGCAAACAGAATATTGTATCCATAATAAATAAATAAATATTTTTAAAAAAAAGAGAGAAGTGAAGAGTTGTGTGACTTAAACAACTATCACTTTTTAGTTTATAAATAAGTTGGCCCAATGCTGTCCCATTAATCCTTACCTATAACATAAAAATCTGTGTTTCTTTTTCCGTTTGTGGATCAGTTCCTTGTTTGCTTACCCGCTCACGTTTGATGCTGGTCCCCAGCCTTGTGTTACTTAGGCACATGAAACAGAAGCCTTGGTAGAATGGCAAGGGGACCTGCAGAGCCCAGCTTCCCAGTTTCACTGTGAGCTGTAGTGTTCAGCTGCAGAAGAGAGAGGATGGTACTGTTGTGCACAGGGCCCTGAGTGCAAGTCCCAGCCCTGAAAAGATAAAATAAGACATCTGAACACCTCTGGGGCAGTTTGAGCCATAGGGAGAAGGGCCTGTGCTTCTGTTTCCAAGCCTTCTGCACTGTGACAGGAGGAACTCGTGTGATTGTTCCTGGGTGGGTCATGTAGCCTGTGGTCAGCCGGAAACAGCATCCCTAGATTCAGGGAAGTGTGGCACCGCCACCCCCACAGCCTCTCCAGCTAGCCCATTAGGCAGTGAGTACCCAGATCAGGGTACCACCTTGACTTGTATCTGGCCTGCTGTAGTCCTCGGTAAATGCCACTTGTGTAAACCAGTATACCTGACATCAGTATTAATGATCTTAGAACCCTTGTAAATGGAACAGAAAAAGAGACTTATAATCTGCTATCCATTTTTGAGTGAAGGCAAAGAAAACAAAAACAAGACCTCAAATAAATGAGACCCAAAATAATTTTGAGGCTTTTTGTTTGTTTGGGTTCAATTCCAAAAGGAATTGAAGGGATTAAAAGTTGGGACTGTTTGAGTTTGTTTGTTGGTGGTTTAAGGTTTTATCTCATGTGGCTCATTAACATAATCAGATGTGAATATATAACTAATAGCTAACGTAAAAGGAAAAACAGACCCCAAACTATTATGGCCGCTATCCTGCCTTCTATGCGGTAGCCACTTTTCCATTTGCTTTAATGTACAGTTCATTTCTTCCTCATCACAACCCTGAGACAGCTGTTTCTATTTCTTCCACTTCCTGTGATGAGGCTGATGAAGCTAGCCACTAAATAATGACTTCAGCAAATATTGGGGTTTTGTTCTCCGTCTGTGGGTATGACATTCTGGCCAATGTCGAAATGCTTCGGATGTCCAAGTTCAGGCTCCGAAGTATCTCTAGTCACTGTGCAGGGGCTGCTCTCTGGCCGCCATTTTCGGGTAGGGTTCTTCAGGTTAGGCTTGAGTGAGTCGTTGATCTCAGCAGTTCCCACGTGTCTCCACGCATGCAGGAACCTCAGCTCTGCCGGGGAAGAGGCACGCAAGCACATGCGGTCCTGTGAAGGGCTGGTGGACTCGCTGTTGTATGTGATCCACACGTGTGTCAACACCTCGGATTACGACAGCAAGGTCAGTTCTGAGCCGCCTACATGCACAAGTGGTGGGTGATGGTTGAATTCAGTTGCTTGCAGTCAATCCAGCCTCTGAAATACTAGAGCATGGAGCTGCTCTCCGGATCACAGGACGAGTGGCCACTTAGCAGGCCTGGAACCATGGAAACATGGTGACTGTGGTAAAGGACCTCCCACGGGTCCAGGATTTCTCTGGTTTCCAGGTGACAGCCCTGCACTCTCTTCCATGCCACATTTCCTGTTCCTAGACACAGATACAACTCAGCCCCACCCCAGATCTTCTGTGTCCTCCTGTTTCCTCTGTGACACCCTAGTAAGTTCTGCCCCAGGGCCTGTGGAAGACAGGCAGACAAAGCTAGAATGGCAGGAGTTCTGAGGTGTGCTTGCTTGGGTCTGAGAGACAAGAGGAGAATGAGCCATCACCTCAGGGAGAATGGGTGTGGGTGGGGCAGGGTAACACCCAAGTTTTTATTTGAGCCTCTTTGAACCAGAAGACCTGCAAGTGAAATTGAGAGAAACAGCAAGTTGGGAAGGAGAACTTCCCAGGCGGGCCAACTTTATTTAACCTTGACTTTAGACACCTGAGTGGCCACTTATTAATACCTAAAGTACAAAAACCCAGATGCAGATGGCAAAATGTCCACAGAAAGAAATTAGTACATTCCTCAGAGATGGGAGATAAGAAGCTGAGGGGGTAGCAGAAATCAGGCCTGGTGACAGGACCGGTTCCCAGACAGGAAAGGGGGGGGGCACTGCTGTCCCACTGAGGATCTGCTCAGGGCCGGGGTGTGGCCGCAGCATCTGGAGGGCCGTGTGGCACTGAACAGGCAGGATGCGTCTAAGTCAGCACAGCCCGAGCTTCGGTTTACAGCTGCACCCGGCCCACAAAAGTGCTTGCCCGTCTTTCCTTAGATTGTGTCACGTCCACGTACAAACAGCAGGACTTCCCTTTATTCTGTGCTTATTCCCCGTTGGTGTGTGGAGTTCCAGAGTGTCTGGGGTGATGTTTTTAATTACACACTGTGTTGGCTTTCAGACAGTGGAGAACTGTGTGTGTACCCTGAGGAACCTGTCATATCGGCTGGAGCTGGAAGTCCCGCAGGCCCGGCTGCTTGGACTGAACGAACTGGATGACTTACTAGGAAAAGAGTCTCCCAGCAAAGACTCGGAACCAAGCTGCTGGGGGAAGAAGAAAAAGAAGAAAAAGAGAACTCCACAGGAGGATCAAGTTAGCATTTTATTTCTGTACAGTTTTATCTATTGGAGAATGAGGAGTACATCATTGGCAGCAAAGATTGTTGCTGCCTAACTGAGTCCAGCAAGATGAATATTGTCCACAGTCAGATGTTGTTCGCTCCCTTTTCACTTAGTGTGTGCCGCTTGTCTTTCAGTGGGATGGAGTCGGGCCTATCCCTGGACTGTCCAAGTCCCCCAAAGGGGTGGAGATGCTGTGGCACCCGTCGGTGGTAAAACCCTACCTGACTCTGTTGGCAGAAAGTTCCAACCCGGCCACCTTGGAAGGCTCTGCCGGATCTCTCCAGAACCTCTCTGCTGGCAACTGGAAGGTGGGATGTTTTCTCCTTGTCCACATTTCTTTCTGTCCCTGTGGTCAGACTGGCCATGGTGGTGGAAGGGACACACTTGATTATAGGGTGTGTCCATAAAAGGGGGTTAAGAGGTGTAGGGAGGAGACGAGGAGTCCCTCCAGGCATCCTAAGAGGAATATGATAGAGCCCCTTCCCTGAGAATCTGACACCCATGAGCAACAGAGTAGTGTCCCCAGGATCCATGCTGTGTGGCCTGGCGGGGAGCGGGGGGGGGGGGGGGGGGGGAAGCAGGGGAGAGTGGAGTTGAAGGCTTCCTGCAGGGTGAGCAGACAGCCCACAGGGTCTGAGGATGGGGTGGGGAGGAGGTAACCGAGAGATTAGAAGGATAGCAGGAGAAAGGTCTTCTTTGAGGGAAGGACATTGTGGGTTCAGATTGCAAGCTGCTCTAAGGCAAAGCAGACAGGACAAGGAGTGGTGGCCTCGGAGCTGGCTGTCACATCCAGACCTGGAAGCTGAGCTTCAGGGGAGGGAGCACTGAACTTTTAAGCAGACAAAGTGACAAAAACAAGATGAACCAGACACTGTTGGATCACTTTTGTGGCTTTACGGGGGGCGGGGGGACAGGGAAGAGTAGAGCTGGGGTTCCTTGTGAACGTGGAAACGGTTTCCTGTTGTTACCACCATGTCTGAGAACTTTTGATATCACCTCTCGTCTTCCCAGGCTGTCCTTGTGTGTGTGGTGACAGGGTGATTATAATGCTTGTTCTGACTCCTTGTTCCACCCCACCTAAAATGAGGCTTTTTGGGACCCTGTTCTCCATGACCGAACTCTGTTAGTAGATACGGGACTGGATATGTTGCTCTTTCGTGTGGTCTGATGTTAGCGATGCCTGTGTGGTTGTTTGTTTGCTAAGGTGCTAATAGCTTAGTGCTAGGGGCTGACTGAATTCTCAGAACCCCGGTTCCCAAGAGCTGAGGTGGAGGAGCCCGCACCTCAGCATCTTTGTCTGTGGGAGGAGGTGAATATCAGGTGGTGGGGAGCTCTGATCAAAAGGACAAAGCACAAAGACTAAGGGCGGCTCCTGGCGAAGAGGTTTTTGCTGCATAGCCAAAGAATCACTTCATGACTAAAATTATAATTAAAACACATGTGATTGAGTTTTGTAGAGTTTAATTTCTGGGATTATTGCGTAAGTAAAAGTCACATGACAAGCCAATTTAAGATACAAACTTTGTATTTAAGTGGTTTTTAATATCAAAAGTAGTCACTCAAAATCTCAGACCTTTGGCTAGAGAGACGTCCGCGCAGTTAAGAAGGCTTGTTGAGGACAGGAGCCTGATTCCTGGCACCGTATCAGGCGGCTCACAGCTAGTTGCCTGCAACTCCAGCTGCAGGGAGGCTGCTGCCCTCTTCCAGCCTCTTTGGGCGCTCACATTCACATGCACATAATTAAAATTTAAGAACTCTATATTTCTTATATATGTCATATATATGACCCACAAGGTAGCCATGGCTACATATACAATCGAGGGACCACTCTCTGGGCTGGACTGGGCTGGGCAGTCTCCAGTGGAAACGGGAGGCTCTGGTGCCTGCAGTCTCAGGATGCTGATCACACTGCCCCAGTGCTGTCTGCAGTTCAAACCTCGAACCGTATTCTCCTCCCTGTAGATTTCATTTGACTTGGAAAAATAAAGCTATCATTTAAACAATGACTGCTAATTGAATCTTTGAAAGGCATCTTTTCCTGCTACACATATTATTAAGATAATCTGCTCTGTTAGAATTCAAGAAACTGGGCGGTCAATCATGTATTTTAACCTTGACAGTAATCGCAGAGAGCCAATGGATCTGTCTTCATGCTCTGTCTGCAGTAGGAAAATATTAGCTATTACTTGAGCAACTTCTTGGGATTGTCCTGGCCTATTTTGTAACGTTACTTTGCCGTTGTTTCTTTAGTAGCTTAGTACTGCTTTCCAGTTCACAGGGTGCACAGAGGTAGCTGTTAATGTTGAGGGAGAATGCCTTTGCACCCAAACCTGCCTTGGCTGTGGGTATGAATTACAGTGCCTGGTGTCTGTGGAGAATTCCCTTTCTTCCGAGTACAGGAATTTTTCTAGCAGTCTTTTCGACTGGTTACCAAACTCCCAATATTGTTGCAGCGTGTACTAAAAAAAGTCATGTCAGTGGAGCCAGGCTCCCTGCTAACGGATGCTGAGGGGCTGGCTCTGCCAACCTACTTCTAGCCTCTGGGCCTGGCGTGGGGCCAGCTCAAAGAAAATGGGCTCCTTCCTTAATCGTGTTTCTATATCTGAGTGTGAAAATAATCCTGCGTTCTCTGTCTTGCACAGAAATCTGACAGATGGTGGTTTGAGATCTTTAGGCTTTGAGGGCTTTCTTTAAATCAGCCATCCCAGCCCGTCTCTCACCCAAATGGTGGCACTGTTTTAATCTCTAGTGGAGAGAAAACATATATTCATTTATATTCATTTATCTTTGCAGATTAAAGTAGCGCGTGAGACTGGATCGCCACGTGTTAGTCACTAATGCCTTTTTCTGCCCACCAGTTTGCAGCATACATCCGGGCAGCTGTCCGGAAAGAGAAAGGGCTCCCCATCCTTGTCGAGCTTCTGAGGATGGATAATGACAGAGTTGTGTCTTCTGTGGCCACCGCCTTGAGGAACATGGCACTGGATGTTCGAAACAAGGAACTCATAGGTACGTGACTGGTGACAGGGGACACCGCAAAGGAAGGAACGGGGGGGGGGGGGGGGGGGGGTAGTTACAGAACTCCGCCTGAGTCTGCTGCTCCGTCCCTGGCGTGTCTGCTCTTCCGCTACTCCTTTTCAACAAGAGGCAGGCTCAGTCATTAAACATTGATCTGAGAAGGTAAATTTTTAGAACAGTCGGATCTCCAGCGATTCCAGGTGACATAACCGCACTGCTTGATAAATTTGGTGTCATTATTTCCTAAGAGAAGTTATATCCTGGGCAGCAAGAACAAGAAAAATTTTAATTTCCTTTCCCAGTATTTGTGCTGATATCTGCGGATTCCCCAACACTGTCATCTTCTAATAAGAAGCTGTGTGAATACTGTGTAGCTTTCCCTCCCCAGTCTGAATGCTCACCCAGAGACAAGCCACTGTCATGCCATCCCACGGCAGGGTCAGGATGGAAGGGACAGAAGGACTAGGCCACCAGGACACAATATTTTAGGAGGCTTTTGCTCTTGGGTCTGAGAGCACATCAGCACATCTAGAGAGAGCACAGCAGCACATCTAGAGAGAGAGCACATCTAGAGAGAGAGCACAGCCGCACATCTAGAGAGAGAGAGCACAGCCGCACATCTAGAGAGAACACAGCCGCACATCTAGAGAGAGAGAGCACAGCCGCACATCTAGAGAGAGAGCACAGCCGCACATCTAGAGAGAGCACAGCCGCACATCTAGAGAGAGAGAGAGCACAGCTGCACATCTAGAGAGAGAGAGAGCACTGCAGCACATCTAGAGAGAGAGAGAGCACAGCTGCACATCTAGAGAGAGAGAGAGCACTGCAGCACATCTAGAGAGAGAGAGAGCACAGCCGCACATCTAGAGAGAGAGAGAGAGCACAGCCGCACATCTAGAGAGAGAGAGCACAGCCGCACATCTAGAGAGAGAGAGCACAGCCGCACATCTAGAGAGAACACAGCCGCACATCTAGAGAGAGCACAGCCGCACATCTAGAGAGAGCACAGCAGCACATCTAGAGAGAGAGCACATCTAGAGAGAGAGCACAGCCGCACATCTAGAGAGAGAGCACAGCCGCACATCTAGAGAGAACACAGCCGCACATCTAGAGAGAGAGAGAGCACAGCCGCACATCTAGAGAGAGAGAGCACATCTAGAGAGAGAGCACAGCCGCACATCTAGAGAGAGAGCACAGCCGCACATCTAGAGAGAGAGCACAGCCGCACATCTAGAGAGAGAGAGAGCACTGCAGCACATCTAGAGAGAGAGAGCACTGCCGCACATCTAGAGAGAGAGAGCACTGCCGCACATCTAGAGAGAGAGAGCACTGCCGCACATCTAGAGAGAGAGAGAGCACAGCCGCACATCTAGAGAGAGAGCACAGCTGCACATCTAGAGAGAGAGAGCACTGCAGCACATCTAGAGAGAGAGAGAGCACAGCTGCACATCTAGAGAGAGAGAGAGCACTGCAGCACATCTAGAGAGAGAGAGAGCACAGCTGCACATCTAGAGAGAGAGAGAGCACTGCAGCACATCTAGAGAGAGAGAGAGCACTGCAGCACATCTAGAGAGAGAGAGAGCACAGCTGCACATCTAGAGAGAGAGAGAGCACTGCCGCACATCTAGAGAGAGAGAG
Source organism: Microtus oregoni (assembly GCF_018167655.1). Lineage (NCBI taxonomy): Eukaryota > Metazoa > Chordata > Mammalia > Rodentia > Cricetidae > Microtus > Microtus oregoni. The sequence continues at coordinate 14,135,943 of NW_024543096.1, forward strand.
AGCACAGCCGCACATCTAGAGAGAGAGAGAGCACTGCCGCACATCTAGAGAGAGAGAGAGCACAGCTGCACATCTAGAGAGAGAGAGAGCACTGCAGCACATCTAGAGAGAGAGAGAGCACTGCCGCACATCTAGAGAGAGAGCACATCTAGAGAGAGCACAGCCGCACATCTAGAGAGAGAGCACAGCTGCACATCTAGAGAGAGCACAGCCGCACATCTAGAGAGAGAGAGAGCACAGCTGCACATCTAGAGAGAGAGAGAGCACAGCTGCACATCTAGAGAGAGAGAGCACTGCCGCACATCTAGAGAGAGAGCACATCTAGAGAGAGCACAGCCGCACATCTAGAGAGAGAGCACAGCTGCACATCTAGAGAGAGCACAGCCGCACATCTAGAGAGAGAGCACAGCTGCACATCTAGAGAGAGAGAGCACAGCCGCACATCTAGAGAGAGAGAGCACAGCTGCACATCTAGAGAGAGAGCACATCTAGAGAGAGCACAGCTGCACATCTAGAGAGAGAGCATATCTAGAGAGAGAGCACAGCCGCACATCTAGAGAGAGAGCACAGCCGCACATCTAGAGAGAGAGCATATCTAGAGAGAGAGCACAGCCGCACATCTAGAGAGAGAGCACAGCTGCACATCTAGAGAGAGAGAGAGCACTGCCGCACATCTAGAGAGAGAGCACAGCTGCACATCTAGAGAGAGAGAGAGCACTGCAGCACATCTAGAGAGAGAGCACAGCTGCACATCTAGAGAGAGAGAGAGAGAGCACTGCAGCACATCTAGAGAGAGAGCATATCTAGAGAGCACAGCCGCACATCTAGAGAGAGAGAGAGCACATCTAGAGAGAGAGAGCACTGCCGCACATCTAGAGAGAGAGCACAGCCGCACATCTAGAGAGAGAGCACATCTAGAGAGAGCACAGCCGCACATCTAGAGAGAGAGAGCACAGCAGCACATCTAGAGAGCCAAGAATGAGATTCCATCAGCTTTGCACACCAGGCAGCTTGCTGGTCTCTAAGCACTGCCCTATCCCAAACAGTTTGAGGGGTGACAGAAAAGGGAGCTCCATGGGCCGGAACCTCCCTTCTGAACCTTCATCTCATTGACCTCATAGCCCAGAATGTCCTGTGAACCCTGCCACTTGCTACTCAGTTCCTGCTTCTGGGGGGTACTAGGAGTTACCTCTGTCTGTTGGTGTCTGGAAGGAAATTGGTGATGTCTGGAGTGTCACTGTTAGAGGAAGTAAGGACAGTACCCTCCATCCACTCAAACATGGGGAGGATGGACTTTTTTTTTTATGAATTTTTGTGAACTTAGACCCAATTTATTTTAAAATACACATGCTATGATAGAGGGAGGCAGGGTTGGAGAAACAGAGAGAATGAGAATATTTAGCTTTAATTATATCTGTGATTACCAGGCAGTGGTGGTGTAGGCCTTTATTTAATCCCAGCATTTTGAGGCAGAGGCAGGCAGATCTCCAAATTCAAGGCCAGCCTGGGTCTCCCGATCAAGTCCTAGGACAGCCAGGACAACACAGAGAAACCCCGTCTTGAAAAAAAACAAACAAAAAAAAAAAAGATACTAGCTGTGATCATGGCCTGGTGGAGCAAGCCAGTAATCACAACTACTTGGGCAGCTGAAGCATAAAGATGATGAGTTTAAAGCCAGCATGGCCTACAGAGTAGGGCCAGGTCAATCTGCAGTGGTGAGACCCATCTCAACGTAACAAGAGGGCTGCAGTACAGCTTCCTGGTAGACTACTGCACAGCATGTCCTACCAAAAAAAAGCGCAACCAAAAACTGAATGGAACACAGTGACTTGCAGGTGAAGCCCTTCTCGCCTGGCCTGGCCAAAATGCCGTTTTAAATTATTAATGTCCAGGCGAATGTTTCCTCTCTTTGAGGCAGATCAGCCCTGCAGGGAGGAAGTCTCACTGAGCCTCTCGATGGTCCAGCCCTGCCCAATTCCCACGCTTCCAGTTACATCTATACTCTCAGAGTACATCTCTTCTCATAAGAAATTCAGTGTTTCCACTGCTAAGACACGTGGCTAGTCACATGTCATCACACATCGGCCATTTGTGAGCATCCAGAAGTCACCATCACCATCCTCCAGACCTGCGTTTGTCTTCTGGTCTGCCAGAGTCACGGCTGTCTCCCCACTCATAACCACTTCTGCTGTTCCGAGCGTTGCCTGTGATGTGCAGGACATGACAGACATGCAGTCAGGACCCGCCTGCTGCCTCCACACTGCAGAGAATCAGCCCCTTGATGAAAGCCTGTTTTCATGGCGGGGACCTAAGAAAATATTTACTTTTGCCTTAGTTAATTACTTTCGTTTGTAGTGCATTTATCCCACTTTGTCAGTTAGTAATTGAAATTGAAAAAGCCGGAGATAATCTGTTTGGGTGTTTATAAATTGCTTCCCTGGCTGAGACACACTCCCTCAGCCCCATCTTGTCACATGCTTCATTATTATTGCTTGGTACCTGGAGGAGATAATGCGTCTTTTAAAGACACTGGTCTATGGTTAACTGCTGGTGCCAGGTCAGCCGACGTAACCTCGGCTTTGTTAAAAAGTGGGTGGCTGCTCCCAGCTAACTTGCTAGACTCACCCAGAAAGATTTAATGCAAAGTATTTTTGGCAACCTTAGTTGGCCCAGATTCAAAGTTTTTTTCTAAAAGCATTGAGCAGAAATTGAAGTATTTTGATACACTGGAACCAAGAATAAAATGTCCTAATATTTCATTACAGCCATTACTGTAGAATGTGGCCCGACATCCAGTGGACTCCTGAGCACTGATTTATGTTCTTCCCAGCAAGTGACAGTAATGTTTCCTAAAGCGGTCATTTGCTCAAGTGACGTGACAGTAAACGCCCCCTCAGAGTCACGTCACGTCACGTCTGTGCGTCTCTTCTTCACTGTGGGCTTCCAACTCTTTTCCCTGTTCACGTCTCTTTTGAAGTTTGTTTCTTAAAACCTTCACATTATCGGGATTTTCAGCCACAGTAACAGAAAGGTGGCGCCTGTGAAAAGTTGACCCTGGTCTTGTGCACCCGGCAGGGAAATACGCCATGCGAGACCTGGTCAACCGGCTTCCCGGCGGCAACGGCCCCAGCATACTGTCCGATGAGACCGTGGCAGCGATCTGCTGTGCTCTCCACGAGGTCACCAGCAAAAACATGGAGAACGCCAAAGCGCTGGCGGACTCGGGAGGGATAGAGAAGCTCGTGAACATAACCAAAGGCAGAGGAGACAGGCAAGTGTGTGGTGCCTCTGTGGTACCTCAGTCCTTGGACTGTCTTGGGGTGAGGGCCTTTGTGGGGCATGCGTGTCTAACATGAGGATTTCTTTCTGTGTTTCTCACGTGCTGGCTAGCTCAGCAGCCTGTCTCGGTGGGAGGGAGTTCCCTTTATTGTGGTGTACCTCACTCCCTCTCTGACTTAGTCCGCTCACATTGCTGTAACAGAGTGCTGTGGCTAGGCAGCTTATGACCAATAGAAGTTTATTTCCCATAATTCTGGCACCTGTGAAATCAAGGATCAAGGCACCAATATTTAATGTCTGGTGCAAGCCCCTTTCTAGTTTACAGAGAGTGACCTATTTATTCTCACATGCAAGGCCTTCTTCCTAGTGGTCCTTCCCAAGGCTGCTTCTCCAACCCCGTTACATTGAGAGCTAGAACTCGTACATTGGAACTTCGGGGAGTTGCAGACCCCGGGCGGTGGCCATCTCTAAAGCCAGTCCACCATGGTGCTGACACTTATGTTAACTCCCAGGAGAAGGGGACAGTCGGGCACTGTTCCGTTTTCACCTTGTGCTCTGCCAAGCCTGAGTCCCATTCTGCAAGAATGTCTTTTTAAATCCTCGCTTTGGAGATCGATGCTGCTGCCGAGTGCCTAGGAAGCATGAAAACCGCCACTCTGCATGAGTGTGCTCTGGGCTCGGTCACATCTCTCCCTCTGCTTTTGGATGACAGTAACAGATGAAGCCGCACAAGTGGGCAGAACGAATCAGTAGCAAAATAGAGGCTTCTTGTCACAGGCTGTAGCTGTGACTAAATCTGTCTTAGTGTCAGATCAGCTAATGGAAGTGGGAATTCCAGTACCTTCTCCAAACAGTAGTTCAGCAACCTCTGCACCCCTTCCTCTCCACCCCGTTGCCCTCCACGTTCTCTCTCTGGCACTGACTCCTCTCGTGTGTTATTTGAGTCTTCCTCTTGCATCCTCACTCCCGCAGAGGCTGGGACTTTGTCCTTTTATCTACTGTTGTATCCTTAACAACAAGAACAAAGCTTGGCCCTGGTAAACACACGGTGCGGTGCGTGGGGACGCTTTGTTAATTAGCTAGATGGAAGGCAGTACTGGGGTTTACATTACAGCTGATACCGCTGAAGGAATTCTTCTTAAAATAGAGGAAACCATAGCTTCCCTGCTAGAAGCCACATCCCTCCGCATAAACAGTATTGCCTTTCAGCCTTCTTATTTCTCGCACTTTTTGCATTTCATTACTAACAAATGCATAGGATCTGTTTGTTTTGATTATTGTTTTCTTTTCAAATAAAGCCCTACTCTGTAGCCCAGGCTGACCTTAAACTCTCTATGTAGTCTAGGCTGGCCTCAAATTCATAGCAATCCTCCTCTTAGTCTTCTGAGTTCAAGGATTGCAAAAGTAAGCCACCACACTCTGCCTTTCCTTTTAAGAAAATGAAGCATTTCAGGCAGTTAAGATCCCATTCCACTGGCTCCCTCTGCCGTCTCTACACACACACACACACACGGTCATATGATCACCTTACGTATTCTTAAAAGTTTGCCTTGTAGAAATGCTGAGCCAGTGACAAGGCATGCATGAAATGCATTTGTGCATGTGTGCAATATACACATAAATATGTGTGTAAATCTAATCTCTTATTCCAAGCCAAAGATTCAGAACATCTTGGACCAGGCAAAGCTGGAAAGATGGCCTGGGTTAAGAACACTCACTGCTCTTGCAGAGGTCCTGGGTTTGGTGTCCAGCACCCTCTTCTGTGCTCTGAGGACACCAGGCGTGTACATGGTACACATGCATACATACAAGGTACTCATACACATTAATAAAAATAAGTACTTTTTTTAAAAAAAAGGAAAAGGGAGAAGAAAGTCTTGAACCAGATCAAGTTGTGGTTGGTTTCCCTGCATCTCTCTTCCCTTGCGGTTCTTCCCCCATGTTTATTGCCTTCTTGCATATCCAGGCGCTGTTCTCAGTGCCAGGCTCACAGCAGTGAGCAGATCACAAGCAGCATTCCAGGGCCAAGGCAGATGAGGTGCCCCATGAATAACAGCAGCAGAGCTCAGTAATGCTGCCTACAGGGACAAACGACAGAGTCAGGGAAGGTGACAGCATGTCAGGAAACGGTGACCTGGGAAGGCCTCGTGGAAACAGTAGGGAGCAGACCTGGAGAAGGAGGGTCTGGCAGTGCAGCTCTCTGGGGCAGAAGCATGGAAGCAGAGGGTTTGGCAAGAGAACAGTGCTGGGGCTGGGGAAGAGCAGCGGAACCCAGTGTGACTGAGACGGAGCTGGTATGACAGAGGAGGAAAGGGGAGAGTCAACGAGCAACAGGACCTTGTAGGTCAGCCGTCTCCACCTCTGAGTGAAACCAAAGCTGTTGGAGAGCAGCAAGCAGAGGCAGGATATGGTCTGTTCCCCTTGTAGAAAGATCAGCATGACCTCATTCACACACACACACACACACACACACACACACACACAGAGAGAGAGAGAGAGAAAGAGAGAGAGAGAGTAAAGACGAGGGAGCAGCAGCTACAGTGCTGAAGACAGCAGCAGCATTTCTGATGGGGTTGAAAGACAGCTCCATAGGATTTACTGGTGGATACGTGAATGGGAAAAGAGGGGAGTATTGTGAATGACTCCCAAGGTTTTATCCACAGAGGTCATAGCAAGGCAGGGAAGTCTGCCAGAGACCAGCACGAATTTGCTCTGGACTTCAGGTGCTTGGGGATAACTACTAGACATCCTGTGTGGGCGTGGTCAGCGGGAGAGATGCAGGCTGGGGGCCGGACCTGCGCTCCAGCTGGAAGAGTACACTTGGGAGTCTGCAGTATCTAAATGACTTGTTTAGAAGTAAAGATTGACGGTGCCAGGGAAAGGAGTAACCAGAACATAAGTCTCCAGAAGCAAGCATGTGGTCACTCGCAGCCAAGTGGAAGATTATGGAAAGTAGGCAAGAGTCAGAGGCCCCTTCTTACTCAGGATGAGGTTGAGGCCTGACCATTGGATACAACAATAATGTGGAAGCCACAAGTTTAAGAGGAGATGGGAGGGGAGAAATTGGAGGTGTGGGTAACAGCTTTCAGGGGATCCCCCTGTGCTGCAAAGGTGAGAAGGCACCATTGCCTTTCTCGGGATTCCGCTTCCTGCACATATCCATCCTGCCCCTTCGGCTGCTGTTTTGCCGCCTGAGACTCTCAGGGAGTAGCCATGTTCATTAAATCTCCATCTCTCCCTAGATCCTCTCTGAAAGTGGTGAAGGCGGCAGCCCAGGTCTTAAATACATTGTGGCAGTATCGGGACCTCCGGAGCATTTACAAAAAGGTAAACATCTAAGGGGAGTTGTGCCTCGATCAGCATTCCTCACAGCGCACGTGCTCCATCACTTACTGCGATGAAGTGCTGTATTCCTTCTGAGACGTTGCTTTCTCCCTTTTAACTCCAGGATGGGTGGAATCAGAACCATTTTATTACACCTGTGTCCACGCTAGAGCGAGACCGATTCAAATCACACCCTTCTCTGTCCACCACCAACCAACAGATGTCGCCCATCATTCAGTCAGGTCAGTGGGCATTTGTGTGGCAGAACATTGTTGGGGGCGGGAGCTGAGCGGGAGCTGGTGCAGCCTGTCCCCTTCAGCACTGCCCATCAACCTAAGAGCCTGCTTTGACAGTTGCACTGCTGAGAGCCCCGCTTTCTTCCATTTAAAAGATAATACAGCTTACATCCGCTGCAGTGCATTTAAAAAAAAAAAAAAAAAAAAAAAAAAAAAAAAAAAAAAAAAAAAAAAAAAAAAAACAGGGCCTGTCTCCACACCTGGATGCCTGGATGCTGCTTCACAAAACAGATGTCACTGGTTTGGGGCAGGGGCAGGACCCTGGTATCTGCATTTGACCATCTGGACCCATAACCTGATGTAGCACCCTGGGAGGTGGAGGGTAATTTAAGAGCACTGGCTGACCAGGAATGTCATTGTGATCTGCCAACTCTGCATAATTTGAAGTCTCCTTGTTGTTGTTGCTGCTGCTGCTGTTACTGTGCACGGAGTTTTTGAGGTTTTTTTTTTTCTCAGTTTTCTTGGTGAAACTTCTCAGGAACAAGCTCCTTGAACCTAGGCCTTTTTAGCTTTGCTGTGGCACTTCCCAGTCCCCTCCTTTGCAGACTCACGTACCACCACCACCCCTCCTCACACTGTGGCTTTCTAGAAAGTTCCTGGACTTTAAGCTGAGGTCTTAGCAACTGTGCCTCCCACCCGTTCGCTTAGTGGAAAGAATGTTTTGAGTTTCACACTAAGTTACATGTAAAGAAACCTTGTGATTGCAAAGTCAAACCAGGCCCCATGAATTTAATTCTTGCCTGGACGAAACAGGAAAAGAGATGCTTCTTACTTTGATTCGGCTTTAAACCACACATCCCCACACATACTGTCTGTTGTCGTCCACTGTGCCGCCTCTGACAGTTCTATTGCTCATGGGAACGAATGTGGACAAAAAGACTGATATCTCGCCAGGGGCTCCAGCCACATGATTGAATGGCTACGGTTGTGCTGGGAGTTTCTGGTTTAGTTTGGTGTTTGGGTTTTTTGTTTTAAACGTTATCTACACCTACTCTGTGTGGTGGATATGTCTTGCTTTAAAATTATGAGCTGTTTTATTCAACAAGAACTTTGCTTGTTTTGGATACCCCTGATAGAGAAGCCTTTATACTGTTCTTTTATTAAAAATATTCAGTGTGTCCGAGGACTTGGGAATAGGAATTGTCAGGGAAGCTAGTAGGGGTGGCTATCAGACAAGGGGCTTACGAGCAGGCAGAGTCATCTCAAACAGATTAACACACAACTACTTTGCAATGGATTTGCTATATGAACCTTTCAAACATACAAGCAGACGTGTTGGTGGCCCCACCCCAGTCCCTAGGTGGGACTGTCTCTCAGCTGTCTAAGGGCTGATCCTCCTCCGGCCCTGGTGAGGGATCCGCTTATGAGCACATCCCCTGCTTTGGTAGTGTCACCCCAAAGGGGAGCTGGTCTCTCCTGCCCTGCCTTCTTCCCAAAAGTGACATAGCACAGAAACATGGCTACATGTGCTCACCCTGTCAACGCAGGCAGCTCAGTGTCAGTGAGGTGACAGCACACAAACGGCCTGTCCTGCAGGGCCCTCGGCAGGCTTGGCTCCACCAAGTCACTGGGGCCAAGACTGAAGGACCATTACTTTCCAGTGAACCAGATAAAGATGTGGCCACTTATTCGTAATTAGTTCTCTTACAAACCACACCATTATTGAGGGGAAGAGGGGGAACTCATGTGATCTGTTGACCTGTTTCTTTCTTCCTGGCTCTCCCCCCCCCCCCCAAAAAAAAGAAAACATCCCAAAGGGGACCCTTTTGGTAAATGGCTAGTCATTATCAGATATGTGGCCTAGGGGTCACATGATCTCCTGACATTAGACTACCATAAAGAGAACTATAAATGTTGTGCACTAGGCTCTTTTAGACACATACAGATATTGTTTAAATGATCAAAAATCACAGCATGCCATATAAAATACATATATGATACCAAATATCTATACAGAAGTGCTGAGAGGGGTTTGTAAGCAGCTGAGCTGTGATTGGCTCTTACGTTACTACACTCAGTCCCAAGGTTGGGTCAAGTCCTTGAGTCACCTCTGCCTGCCACCCTCTTGCTACAGCTGGGGGGGTGGGTCCAGATGTCACCCTCAGGGGTATGGGGACATAGGGTATGTTCGTGGTCCTGGGGTCTGGTGGTCTGGCTGCTCTCCACCCTCTAAGAGCTGATTTGACTGTAGCATTGCTAATAAGCACTTTGTTTTCTGGAACTGACAATCTGACTTCTCTCTCTCTTTTCCCCCTCTCCTTCCTTTGCCTCTCCTTTCAGTTGGCAGCACCTCCTCCTCACCAGCACTGTTAGGGATCAGAGAGCCTCGCTCTGAATACGATAGGACCCAGCCACCTATGCAGTATTACAATAGCCAAGGGGATGCCACTCATAAAGGCCTATACCCTGGTAAGATGCTAGTTGGGTGTGTGATGCAATACCTGGAGAGACCGCATTTCTGGGCGCTCAGCCCGTGTCCTGGGAACTAACTAGCCCGTGCACATATGACACGGTCCCCCAGCAGCAAACCATGTCCCGGTCTGTCCCTTCCCTGCTTATTTTAAACTAGTCAAACTGATAGGGATATGACGGCCACCGATAAGAGAGGGCTGAATCCAGTGGTCACTCTGGCTGCCCCAGGTGCCATTCCCGTGCTCCTGTCCCCTCCTGCTCCAGCACGAGTCCCTTATGTACGCATCAGAATCACGGGCCCAGTGTAGCTCGTGAGGCCCCGCGTAGACCCTCCAGACTGGCCAGTTTCTAAACTCACACTGATTAACAGCGGTTGAGCCCGTTTACATCTCCATGGAATGGAGTTTGAGTGAATTACAGACTAACTTATGATTTTCCTCAAGTGTGGTTATTTTTTCTCAAGTATGGTTATTTTTTAAGAATGAAATAATAATATAGTATTAATAGTTTTATGTCCAGTTCAGAAAAAGGTATATAAAAATATTTTAAAGTTGCCAACCCAAAGGTAATTGGTCCATTCTCAAAAATTTAGCAATTTAAAACTACTCCAGAACAAGTCATGAGCTATTGCAAAACAAAAAGTACTTTTTCCTCAAAATAAAAAACAAAAAAAGAGGAAGGGAAAAATACCTATTTATTAAAAAGAAAGAAATGAAAGCTGGATGGCAGCTTAACTACTGCTGGGGGAGGAGTCTGAGTTTGCTGTTGTCTTTGAAATTGTGATTCCACAGAACTATTTACTAATCAAGTATAGTTACCATGGCAATTAATAGCTCAGAAAATTGCAGATGCTACATCTCAAATACCAGGCTCTGCGTGGAAGGGAGCACACATAGGAGCTGAAGCGCAGGCAGCGCGGGTCTGCAGCAGCCTGCTTCATCGCAAAGTCTGCCTCCTGAGCGTGCTCCCTTTATCCTTGCTTGCTTCAATAAACTTAATTTGCTTGGGATATGCTTTATTTTCCCTATTAAAAAATTAAAACCTTTGCTAGGTTTAGCAGAAGTAGAAAGGCAGCTAGTGATGTCATCAGGAGTCAGCGCTGGGCTCTTGGAGACACCTGCCGAATCCCCTAGTGCTTCTCCGTTTACTACATACTTAATCATGGCAGACCCGGGACTGTGCCTCTCTGTAGCTCCCTGCTTTGAACACACCTGCGCCTGCCCTTTCCAGAAGCCAGGGTCTGACTCGCAGCTGCTCTGAAGGCACGAGGTGCATTCTGATGTTGCATTCTCTGATTCACACTGTGGCTCAAGGCCCTGGCAGAGTGATGTTGTTCAGCACAGGGAGCCACGCTACTGCTCCAAGCCTATCACAGAAGCCCCCAAGACTGAGCAGGGCTTGAAACGGCCCCTCTCTGGATGGGCCCTGCATTCTCATGCTTCTTGCTTCCACACAAACACACATGGCCTGTTCTTGCTGCTAGCCTCCCAGGCTCGGGATATGCTGTCCATATCCAGGGAGCCTGGGCTGCTGCCCTTCTGCCTAGGCTGGCACTTGGGAAGGCAGGAGCTATACAGCCTGGTGGACTGGTATACTAAGTGATAGTTTTAATTTAATAAACTCTTTTCTCACAGGCTCCAGCAAACCTTCACCAATTTACATCAGTTCCTATTCGTCACCAGCAAGAGAACAAAATCGACGGCTACAGGTGAATCCGCGATGTCATTTGTACAGAAGGCTGCCTAGCAGTCACCCCGTAAGGGGGCCACCTGAGGAACTTCGCTCCTCTGAGCAGGGTTTAGATAACTTGTTTCCATCAGAGCTTCTGAGACTGCAGGCCTCTGATGGGGAACCTCCCATGCCTACTCTTGGTCCAGCAGTTTCCCTCTCTTTACCCCTCCCCCCCCCATTGACCTATAAAGCCTCTTCCATCCTTGGAGGAGGCAAAGTTGGTGAGCAACACCTCACCCTCCGAGCAGTGGTTTAAAAATTGAGTCTGCAGCCCATTCCTGAGAGGGTTGTGTTTAGAGCCCCCAGACTCTGCTTCCGGGGTGGGGCCTTCTCTAGCCACCCGCAAGGACTGTACCTGCCACACGCACTCCTTTCAACCACAAAACCAGGGTTTCCCAGCCAGACCTGCATCGTGTCCTTCCAAATAAGGCCTCTAGCTAAGACCTCTATCTATAGGAAAAATATGAGTAGCTTATGCTCTAGTTTTTGGTGAGTTTGTTGTGTCTTGCTGCTGTTTCGGCTGAGCTCAAATCTTTGAGCTAAATCAACCCTCCCTTTCCAGTCTCATGAGCAGTCAGGGTGACAGGCATGCGAGACCACACCCAGCCTCTGCTGTTTCTTTTAGAGAAATCTAGTTCTGCCTTCAAAAGAGGAGATACTTAGCTAAGTATATTTTAACTCTGAAATACCATGAGGTTATAAGACAGATACCAATACCTATATGGTAAATTCTTAAATTGTACTAAATTGGGGGGATTTGGGCAATATGAAGACAGACAGATGTAAGAGCTATGACAATTTGCGGGCATGGTGAGCACAGAAGGAAACGGGGACCAGGTGCCCTATCCACACGTGCTCTTCAGAGGACCTCAGTGGCACGGCTTGCAGGAGCCTTGCCTCCAGAATCGTATTTGCCACCACATCTCTGCAAATTGTATCTTCCTGCCTTGTGATTGCTCAGCCTCTAATGAGTTCATCAAACTACCTTATGTCTTTTAAAACTGAGTGGTGGGTTCAAATCTTAATCAATGGAGTAAATGTTTCAAAATACAATCCTATAACTACAGTTATCTGAGTATCTCAAACCAAATCCTACCCCTCAAGTGTGCCCATGATATGCTTAACTTTTCTGTGCAAAAGCTGCCGCCTCTTTGGGTCTGCATCTGACAGGCTCCTCCACATCCCATGCCTCCTCCCACTGAGGGCCTAACCTCTTCTGGGGCCTCAGACCGGACTTGAGCAAACAAAGCCAGCTTGTGTATAAACATGATTTAAAAATCCTCCCTCCTGTGAGCAAACACGGTGCGCACCTGAAACAGCATCTCCCCTTAACCCACAAAGTACTTGAAAATGCGAAGCGGGAAGCCCTCGTCAGTGTTTTTTTTGTTTTGTTTTGTTTTGTTTTGTTTTTTTTTGTTTTTGTTTTTTCAAGACAGGGTTTCTCTGTGGCTTTGGAGCCTGTCCTGGAACTAGCTCTGTAGACCAGGCTGGTCTCGAACTCACAGAGATCCACCTGTCTCTGCCTCCCAAGTGCTGGGATCTCGTCAGTGTTCTTTAAGCGTGTGTTTTTCTTACTTGCCTTTCCATTCTGCCACAGCACCAGCAGCTGTACTATCAAGATGACGCCACCAGGAAGCCCTTGGATGCATACAGATTGTACCTGCAGTCTCCGCGTAGCTATGAAGACCCTTATTTTGATGACCGAGTTCACTTTCCAGCTTCTACTGATTACTCAACACAGTATGGACTGAAATCAACCACAAATTACGTAGACTTTTATTCCACTAAACGACCTTCTTACAGAGCCGAACAGTACCCAGGGTCCCCCGACTCCTGGGTGTAGCATTGAAGACGCCCGTCGGGGAACTCTTTCTTTGTAACTTTGCTTGGACTGAGGTGAAGAGTCTGCCTTGCTGATCTGGTGATGAAATGCGGAAGTGGAATGGAAGGAAAGAGTGAGGAGTGTTGATTTTCTTTTTTGAGGAATTTTCAGGGAAGTGAGGAAACCCTTGGGAGGGGACTTTCTAAGCTCTGTGTAGGTGTTAGGTCTAATTCCTGGTAGATCCTCGTGGTGACGGTGTGGGTGATGTGGTGAGCGGTTTGAGACACGGGTGAAGTAAGATGGGGTATGTGTAGGTCAAATCAAATTACAGATGATTTTTTTAATGTGAATAAAGTTATGTTCAGATAGTTTGTACAGAAAAAAATAATAAAATGGATGCCCTTCATGTTTTATTGCTATAACTAAATGTCAAGATTGTATGCTATTATGTCTTGTAAAAATTTCTTCTGTTGGTGTAAATATGGAAATGCCACATTGGTTAAGTGCCATCATTTGTAACGCAGTGTGTCGTTTGAAAAGAGAGTTGAAGAACTGACAGCCTAAAACACAAACGGGAAACCCAAGGAACTATTAGCGGTTGACAGCCAACTCTGCCATCCTGTTTTCAGTGGGTAGTGAGCCCTGGAAGCCTCTAGTTGACAGCAGCGCCATGCTCATCCCGCCTCTTTCACAGACAGGTCACTGCCATTTTCTATGCACATGGAAGAATAATAAATGTGGAAACTTCATCCTGGAAGGTGTGCTATGGTCCCCTTTTTCTGGGTGTGATAGGGAAAACGCAGATTGAGCAAATCCTTTGCGAGATGGGCTGGCCACACTGGGCATTGAGGATGTGGCTACTCCCTTACTTGCCTGAGTATATGTACTTCTCAGAGTTTTTTGTTTTGTTTTCATTTGATAGCCTCTAGTTTTGGCAGGTTTTGCTTTCTTTCAGCCTACTAGATGTATTTAGCATCTCTTTCCACCTAAGGGAAATTGCATCTGACATCCTGGCCATACTGCCGAGGCGAGGACCACTTCCACCCACAGCATGACTTTTTGGAACTAAGTCATCACCTACGGACAAGTGGGCATTTGCTTGCTTGGCATCAGTGTGTTAGAAGCTGGCACTGATCCTAAATATTGTGCTGAGTACTTGCTGGATTACATATGGCCTTGGGGAGTCCCCACAGACACAGTAGGCATGTCCCAGTGCTACCATGCAGCGTTGTGACAATAGAAAAAGACCCAAGAAACAGTGCTTTCCTGGATGAAAAAACAGCCTGGGGTTAGGATTCAAAGTAAAACAGAAAATAGGCAAGAAAATAGGTGACGTCTACAAACGGCAAGCCTTTCTGAGCTTTCGGCTTTCCAGAGGACACCTAAGATACCTGACCGGGTCATGCTCTCTGTCACGTGTGCCCTGTTTGGACAGAGGAAGCAGCCTTCCATATGACAGAGGTCACTGGATGCTCCTGACGGACTGACACAGACCACTGGACTTCACATCTATTTGATCTCACATTCCAGAACCTGGTTCCTTGATCCCTAGGTTTAAGTGAACGCTGATTGCTAAGAGTCAGGAAACCTGGAGCCTCCACAGCTCCAGGAACCATTTCTCATAGTGACTTTTTGGCACTTAGTGCCTTACTGCAGCTAATGCAAATCATAGTTGGGAACTCATTTGGGCCTCCCTCCAGTGCCACCCAGTGTAGCCAAGAAAGGGGCCATGGTGAGGACTGGGCAAAAGGTCTGAGGCCTTTGAACAAGTCATTGTGACTGGAGAAAAGAAATTGCAGGCAGAGACTCGCATCATGGATCATAAAGATAGGCTCGCCCCACCCAGTGGCGAAAAGAAATATGACCTGCTAGAACTGTTGAGTTGTTGCAATCCTGATAGGACCAAATAGCACCACCCCACAGCAAGCGGTGTGTGGTTCTGAAGAGCCTGGGTCAGCTGAGAATAAGCTCCAAACAGAGCCAAGGTCAGAAAGCTCAGCCAAGGCTTATGCACCTGACTCCACCTTCCAGGCATCTGAGCAGCTTCTAGGTGAGGTTCTAGCTGATGGTGACCAACAGGACACACATGATATGGACCAAGCCTCAGTCCTTCCTGCTAGTGTGCGGTGCAGACATGTGCAGACCACTTGTTTCCTGGATACCATCCAGTTCTACAGTCAAAGCATTTAGACTTTGGTGGCAGGATATGGAGTTTGCGTAGGAGAGTGGAGTATTGTCACAGAACACTGTCTTAACCTTGAAAAGCCATGAGACTTTTCTTTCTGTTGGAGCGTGTGTGTGTGTGTGTGTGTATGTGTGTGTCCTGCGTGCATGCATGTGTGCCAAATATGTGCCTAATACCCACAGCGGTGAGGCAAAGGCATTAAATACCTTGGAACTAGTTACGGGTGCCTGGAAGACAGTATGTGGATGCTGGGACAGAATCCAGGTCCTTTGCAAGAACAAGTACGTTTTACTGCTGAGCCCTCTCTTTAGCTCCCTAGAGCAAAGAGCCTATGTCTGTTTAAGATACATCCTTTGAAGACCATGATTTCCTAAGTATTATAAGTCATGACCACATAGCACCTCCATCATTAACCCCTGGTCAGCATTTGTCCACTTGATTGCTGATTCTTACGCTGAAATACTAAGTTTTTGAGTTCTAAGTGCTGATGGTTACAGAAGCTTGATCAGTTCACCCTCACAGTCAATGTGTACTCCACCTTCTAAGCTCTGAAACAAACAAGTAAATTACTACAGGTCACAGCCAGTGAGTGATCAAGGCAGAGGTAGCCCTCTGGCCTAAACTAAATGCTGGTGGCAAATTCAGGCATTTGAATTTCAACTACATACTATCTATTAGACATTGTTCATCACTACCTTAAATTTATCAAAGGAAACTTACTATCTGATGTGGGGTTCTCTTCTATATGCTATAAATATGTTTTATTACCATTGTTTATTAAAGAAGCTATTTCGGCCAGTGGCTTAGTAGATAAAGCCAGGCAGGAAATCCAAACAGAGAGAGAGTAGGCAGAGTCAGGGAGATGCCATGTAACTGCAAAAGGAAGACCCGGAACCTTCCCAGTAAGCCACAGCCTCATGACAATACACAGATTAATAGAAATGGGTTCATTTAAGACAGAAGAGCCAGGAATATGCCTAAGCTATTGACCAAGCAGTGTTATAATTAATAGTTTCTGTGTGGTTTTTTGGGTCTGGGCAGCTGGGAAACGAATGAGCAGTCTCAAGTCTACAATTATCTGTAAGTTAAAAGTAATCATAAATTGAGAATGTTAGGCATGCAAGATAGTTGAGCACATAAAGTGCTTCCTGGGCAAGTTGACAGCCTGAGTTCAGTCCCACGTGGAAGTAGAAGAGCGGGATTTCTGACTGCCACGTGCATGCCAGGGCACACATGGTTACACACATACACAAAAATAGACATTTAAATATTTTAAATTAACAGCTATCAAAATTAAAATTCTTTTTTCTATTTTATATTTTTAGCTTCTTTGTCAAAAATCAGGTGTTTGTAGGTGTGTGAATTGATATCTGGGTCTTTGATTTGATTCCATTGGTCCTACTGTCTGTTTTTATGCCAATGCCAGGCTGTTTTCATTATGATAGAAGAATATGAAGTCATTACCTATAGTAGAGTTTGAAGTCAGGGATTGTGATGCCTCCAGAAGTTCTTTTATTGTTCTTTTATTTCGGTTATCCTGAATTTTTTTGCTTTTCCATATGAAGTTGAGTACCGTTCTTTCAAGGTCTGTGAAGAATTTTTCCGGGATTTTGTTGGGCATTGAATCTGTAGATTGCCATTTTTCCTATGTTAATTTTGTCTACCTAAGAGCATGGAAGATATTTCCATTTTCTGGTGTCTTCTTCAATTTCTTTCTTCAAAGTTTTAAAGTTCTTGTCATACAAGTCTACCACTGTTTGGTTAGAGTTACTCCGAGATATTTTATGTTATTTGTGTCTATTGTTTATCATCTGTATAAAGGAGTGGTACTGATTTTTTAAGTTAGTCTTGTATCCTGCTATACTATGAAGGTGTTTATGAGATAGATGTAGGAGTTCCCTAGAAGAATTTTTTACAGTCACATATATAAACTATCACATCATCAGCAAATAGTGAGACTTTGACTTCTTTTCCAAAGAAGTATTCCCTTGATCTTTTGTTGCCCTATTGTTCTAGCTAGAACGCATCTTCAACAAATGATGTGGCATAACTGGCTATCAATATGTAGGAGAATGCAATAGATCCATATCTGTTGCCATGCACAAAACTCAAGAGCAAATGGATCAAAGACTTCACATAAAACCAACCACACTGGACCCCAGTAGCACAGACACTGAAACAATTAATAAATGGGACCTCCTGAAACTGAGAAGCTTCTATAAAGCAAAGGACATTGTCAACAAGACAAAATGGCTATCTACAGATTGAGAAAAGATCCTCACCAACCCCACATCAGACAAACGATTGATCTCCAAAATATACAAAGAAGTCAAACTTGCCATCAAAAAAATAATTCAATAAAAAAAAATGGGGTACAGACCTAAACAGAACTCTCAACAGACAAATCTCAAAGGGCTGAAAGACACTTAAGGAAATGCTCAGCATCCTTAGCTATCAGGAAAATGCAAATCAAAACAACTCTGAGATTCCATCTTACACCTGTAAGAATGGCCAAGATCAAAAACACTGATGACAACTTATGCTGGAGAGGATGTGGGGTAAAGGGAACACTCCTGCATTGCTGGTGGGAATGCAAACTGGTACAACTACTTTGGAAATCAGTATAGCGATTTCTCAGAAAATTAGGAAGCAATCTACCAGTAATACTGCTGTTGGTGATCCCCAAAATGCTCAGTCATGCCACAAGGACATGTGTGCAACTATGTTCATAGCAGCATTATTTATCATAGCCAGAACCTGGAAACAACCTAACCGCTTGACCGAAGAATGGATAAAGAAAATGTCATACATTTACACAATGGAGTACTACAGTGATAAAAAATAATGACATTTTGAAATTTGCAGGCAAATGGATAGATCTAGAAAAAACCATATTGAGTGAGGTAGCTCAGACCCAGAAAGACAAATATATTATGTACTCACTCATTAAGTGACTTTTAGACATAAAGCAAATAAAAACCAACCTGCAATCCACAATCCCAGAGAACCTAGACAACAAAGAGGATCCTAAGAGAGACATACATGGATCTACACAGGAAGTAGAAAAAGACAAGTTCTGAGTAAATTGGGAGTGTGGGGGTCACAGGGGAGGGGAAAGAAGGGAAGGAAGAAGAGAAATGTGTAGCCTAATAAAACAATTTTTTAAAATTTAAAAAAAAATAAAAATGTACCCAACTCTATCTTGTCCACCATGACGTCACATGAGCCTCTCTGTGAGAGGTTTCAATCCTGATCACTCCACTATGAATGCTGGCTCCTGCTAGACTGGGAACTCACTCTGTGAGCTGTATCTGTTAACAAAGGCCCCATTAAAACAACATCTGTCGCCATGTGACTCCAGCATCATGAGGCCTCGGTAACACCCTTAAATCAACACTCTTGCCAAGCCTTCAGATTGGGGCTTTGTTTCCATGATCAAGCTGGATCACAGAGAAAAAAACATTTGAAAACTTGGCCATCACTACTCATTTATTCAATGATTCTGAGTAGCACTGTTTATAGTAACATTATTCCTAATAGCCAAAAACTGGAGGTAACACAACTATACACCAGCAGAATGGATAAACAAAAATGTTATCCAAGAATAGGAAAAACTGTGACATATATTTGTATCATAAAATATTAGTCAACAATAAACAATGAGCCACAAATATTACCTGGACAAATACCAAAAAACCATGTTGTTCAAGAGAGGAGACTGGCAGAGGATACATGCTGAAGGATTCCCATGTAGAACAGGGAAAAACTCCCTGAAGGTAACAGGGACCACAGAGGTAGGTATGGGCAAAAGCTATTTGGGATGGGTGGAAATGTCCTCTGTCTTGATGGGGATGGCAATTGCACAAGTGCATTCATGCAGCAAGACTTCAAACTAGACACATCAGATCTGCATTTCACTGTGTCAAATTATATCAATAATTACCTCCAAAAACCTTCACAGGAAAAGAGAGAGGAGTTGGGAAAAGGATCTGCAGAAGTGGAAGGGACAGGAGAGAAGAGTTGGGTGAATATGATCAAAAGTGTGTACATGTATAAAATATAGTGAAACTTGTTATGTATAATTAGTATATGCTAATAAAGCTACCTCAGAGGTACTCACTCATATTTGGTTTCTAGCCATAAATAAAGGACATTGAGCTTATAATTCATGTTCCTAGAGAAGCTAAATAAGAAGGTGAACCCAAAGACAAACACATAGGCATCCTCCTGAATATTAACCTTCATCAGGCGATGAAAGGAGACAAAGACAGAGACCCACATTGGAGCACCGGACAGAAATCTCAAGGTCCAAATCAGGAGCAGAAGGAGAGAGAGCACGAGCAAGGAACTCAGGACCGCGAGGGGTACACCCACACACTGAGACAATGGGAATGTTCTATCGGGAACTCACCAAGGCCAGCTGGCCTGGGTCTGAAAAAGCATGGGACAAATCCAGACTAGCTGAACACAGCGGACAATGAGGACTACTGAGAACTCAAGAACAATGGCAGTGGGTTATTGATCCTACTGCACGTACTGGCTTTGTGGGAGCCTAGGCAGTTTGGATGCTCACCTTACTAGACCTGGATAGAGGTGGGCGGTCCTTGGACTTCCCACAGGTCAGGGAACCCTGATTGCTCTTTGAGCAGATGAGGGAGGGGGATTTGATCGGGGGGAGGGGGAGGGAAATGGGAGGCGGTGGCGGGGAGGAGACAGAAATCCTTAATAAATAAATAAATTTTAAAAAAAATAAAGCTACCTCAATACATGAACAATAGTCCATAAAGAAATAGCATAGTCGGAGACATAGTTTAATGACCTAGCACTAAAGTTATAATTATTTTGTCTCTTCTGAGTTAAGAGAAATGCAATTGATCACATGTCTTTGTGGCACAGTTGAGCAGCCTACAAATCACAATCCCAGAGAACCGAGACAACAAGGAGGACCCTAAGAGAGACATTCATGGATCTATTCTACATGGGAAGTAGAAAAAGACAAGATCTCCTGAGTAAATTGGGAGCAGCATGGGTACCTTGGGAGAGGGGAGGGGAGGGGAGGGGAGGGGCAAGGAAGAGAGCAGAAAAAAAATGTAGAGCTCAATAAAAAATATTTTTAAAAAAACTGCTTCAAAAAAATGCAATTGATTACAAACCTTTACAAAATTGCCACTTAGTTTCTCATGCGGAAGGTCCTAGAAAAAAAAAATCCCTTTGTAGTTATATACACTAGCCTGTTTTGTTTGTTTGTTTTGTTTTGTTTTAAGCCACTTTCTAAGGTACGCTTAAAAAGAATTCTGAGAAATGTGAACGTGTAAAGCGCCGTGTGCGCAGCTTTCGGACGAGCTGCGGTTGTGCAGATTTATGTGTGTTGACAAGAAAATAATTTAAGACGGCTCAGACTTACTTGTGCTTAAAGCATTGCCAAGAGAGAGAAGCATGTAGCCCTTTTACCTAATCATCCAAAGAGGTGGATAAACAAACACCCTGGCTGCCTCAGAGTTCCCCCAACTACAGGGAAGGAGTGTGGAAGCAGAGCCCTTTCAGCCAAGTTCCAGAGAGGTATCAAACAGATCAGTGATCTCATGGGCCCTCAGGGCAGACTTGGAAACCAAGCCAGAGCCTCCCTTCAGGTCAAGGAGACCCTTGCTGGGGAGGAAGCAAACTAACTGCTAATGGGTGTGCCAACCTGGAAGGGAATTGAGAGAAAGTGGAGGATGGAGGAGCTTGGGGGTTTCCGAGCAGCTCCAACAGACAGAGCTTTTGAGTGGTTCTTTGCTAATCCATGCCCAGAGCTGAACTGGACCTCAGCCCGGAGAACACAGCTCAGCAGAGTCTGGTCCACTTCATCTCCCTCTAGCTCTTGGTTTTACCTCCATCTTGGTTTACCCAGTGACCACAGTATACTGTTCATTCCCGCGATAGCTTGATCTGATTGGCTGTCACTGTGAATGCCCCCCCTTCAGGACCCTCCTCAAAGGCTGCAGACACAGAAAGGACATTTTTAGCAAGCAAATGATGACTTGAATTGTGTCTGCTTTGGTGTCTTTCCCTTGTTTTTCTGTCAGCAGCTTCTCCAGAAGCAGCTGGCGCGTCCCCTAAGTGACTGTTATTGCCGCTGCCTAATTCTAACTTGAAATCACTGGAAGACATTCTCTACTGTCATAATCATTTGCATGAGCCATAACTAGCTTTTTCATTATTAAACTCCCACCCAACCCATCTAACAGTTGGGGGAATTCTGATAAAGACTTAATGACATGATGTGCTACTTTGCCCTCTGTTCAGAGAGGGAAAGCCCATTCCAGGACTGACCAAGACACCCGCTCAGAAAAGAAAATTAATCACAGCTTACGCAGGGTCAAAGGGATAATTCTGAAACCAGACGGGAAATAGCCAATTGTCCCTTCGCAAATCTCTTGTAACTCTTTACTCCCCAGAAGGCAACACCCCCGAAATGTGCCTTTGCTTGCTGGCAGTGAAACGGAAATGTGTTTGGCTCCCAGTGCCTTGCTAGGCTGCCGCATCCACTCAGCGCTAATCTAATAAGAAAGACTTCAGGGAGGCAGCATGTTCTCTAGGGTCTCTTTTTAGGAGTCTTCGGAGGCTGGGGCTGTCCCAGTCCAATCCCAGTGAGCTGTCAATCCCTTTCCAGGATTGAGAAAGATGGTGCTCAGGTGTGCCCAGGTTTCTGCGGGCTAAGGGGGAGCATTGGATCCTGATGGGCCTAAAGTCTGAGATAATGGGAAAAGATCCAGCCAATGTGAGGGCGGGGGGATCTCACGGGGCTCTGCCCCTAGACGGAGAGCTACAGGCTCTTCATTAAAGACTGTTGAGAGAGGGAGAATGAGTATTCCTCGGGGATGAGCCTGCACTTGTCGAATATGAATTAGCCAGCCACAGAGACATATACATACAAGCAGCACTACCCCAACATGGCAACTTAGTCACATACTTATTTGCTTATATGAATAATCATTAATAATTAAAGATAGAAGACCAGGAATTTGGGGGTGAGAAACCTAGGAGGAAATGGAAGCAGGGAGGAATGTGATGTGAAAAGAGAAAGAGGTAAGACACTTTGCATTTAGAGAACAGGGCAGAAGCCTAAGTGTATCGCAGGAATTAGCTTGAAAGAAAACCCTGCAGCATCCTGCAGCACAGAACTACCTGGATACAGTTTCCCTGGGGTTATTTTCCCCCTGTTCAGTCATCAACTCTCTGTGGAGCCACTGGAGCTGGGGGGCTCACTCAGCAGCAGACTTGGGCGGCGTGCGAGCCATGTTGATCTCACAGGCTCACAGAATACAAGAGCTATGGGTAAAAGAGACTTGCCAGATTTCAAAGGAAGGACCTGGAGGCTGAGCAATGTGTCCCAGGCTCAGAGCTGCCGCCTGCCCCCAAAAGCAGTTGTGTTGGGAGTCCTCCGGAAGTCAGAGATACCAGAAATGTGGACCATCTGACCAAGGAAGCCTCGGCCAGGAAAAGGGGCCCAAGAAACAGGCCATAAAGGCTTCAGCTAGGAGGGCTGTGTGGACAGGCTGTGAGAATCATTTGGTGCTCACATCATGGCTTTCTGTGCCCCAGACACTAGACAGTTTCAGGATCTAATGTTTGACCTGCTGGGTTTGGGTCCTGCATTGGTCTACTCTTTCCTTCTATTGCCCTAGTCCTTCTGCTTGGAAATCGAGATCCACCCTGAGCCTTTGTATATTGAGTGTGGTACTAGTACGTCTTGCAGGTCCTTGCAGCTTGTTAGCCTTGAGTCTCAGGAGAGAATTCATTCTTGGGCTTTTCAAGAATACTGAAACAGGGGGCTGGAGAGATGGCTCAGAGGTTAAGAGCATTGCCTGCTCTTCCAAAGGTCCTGAGTTCAATTCCCAGCAACCACATGGTGGCTCACAACCATCTGTAATGGGGTCTGGTGCCCTCTTCTGGCCTGCAGGCATACACACAGACAGAATATTGTATACATAATAAATAAATAAATAAATATTTAAAAAAATACTGAAACAGTTAAGACTTTGGGGACTTTCAGAGGTGGAATAAATGCATGTTACTTTGTAAGACAGGCATGCATTTTTGGAGGTCAGAGATAGAATTCTCTGTTTTAACCCTTCAACACTCCCCAAAGTCCTATAAGGAAGAGGGGCTGATCACCAGGCTGTGGTCCCATGGAGTGGTAAAAGTTTTGTAGAGGGCCTGGGGACGTTGAGAGCCCAGAGCCCCTGTCTCTCTGCTCCTCATTCACTATGAGGTCAACAGTTAGCAATACCACACCCTCACCCAAGATGCTCTGTGCTGCCACCTGCCCAAAAGAAACTACACAACAAAGCCAAATGACCATGGACAGAAAAATTTTTGAAATTATAAACCAAAATAAATCTTTTCCAAGAAAGGAATGTTTATTTTGTATTTGTGTGTATCTCTGTGTGTGCATGTGCCAGAAGAGGCCACAAGAGGGCATTAGAGATACCCTGCAGCTAAAGTCATGGGCAGTTTTAAGCTGACATACTTGAGTGCTAAGACCCAAACATGAGTCCTCTGGAGCGGCCCTCTTTCTTCCTTTCAACTTGATTCATCACAGGTCTGCCACAGTAGTAGAAAGATCACACAACCGACGAACTATGTTCGACTGGTAAGAACAAAGTCCCAGCAATCGTGATTGGTTCTAAGACAAGTTGTAAAGTGTTTTGTTTGTATCTCTTCTTCACTGTATTCAGAGGTGACCAAAGCCAGGCCTTCTAAAGTTAATATGGTGGTCCCAACAAGTTATGCATAGACCAGAGTTCTGCCTGCTATCCCAGCATACCCTCACCCTCATTGACTTCCCGTCTGGCTTCTGGAACTCCAACACACACACATTCTGCTTCAAGTAGAAAATATTGAGAAAGAAAAGTTTGCTAGGCGAGTCAGTAACTTCCCTGGAGTCCCTACCCATGTATCTCTCTGGACACCTCACCTACAAGGGAAACAGGAAAGTTTTTTGCCTGGGCTCCTTGCCAGTTCTGCTCAAGTAAGGGTTCTGTTAGTGAGAGAAATAGAGATGGATGGAAGACGTATTCTTAGTCTCTGCCCAAGATTACTGATGGTGCAATGAGGTGGCTTCTATACTGTCATTATTCTATTCCTACGAATGGGATGTCAACAGCCTATGCTGTATTAATTCCCTAGGTGAGCAGAAGGCCTTGTACCCATCTCTCCTAGTCATGAAAGACAACAAACTGGATTGTAAAAATCTCAAGTTTAGGCAAGACCCTCAGCCAATTCATAGCTTAAAGGTTAATGGGGGGAAATGAGTGACCATCAGAGATCCATACTTGGAACCTCACTTCATGGTGGCATACAGCCTCTGACCATGGGGAATCTTACAAGTGTTAAGGTCCTGGATCCTCATCTATTGCATCATGCAGAATCTCCAATATCCTGTGCCCAGAAAAGGTCATGCTAGCAAGGGTTCTACAGCTTAAAACAAACAAAATGATGGTGGAGCCGGGCGTGGTGGCACACCCAGCACTTAGGAGGCAAAGACAGGTGGATTTCTGTGCGTTTGAGGCCAGCTTGATCTACATGTAGAGTTCCATGTACAACCAGGGCTACATAGATCTTGTCTCAAAATAAAACATACTGGTGTATCATGTGTGGCCAGTGCCTAACCTCACGAGTAACTCCCTAAGGACTTTGGCTGTGTGCTCCTGTGTCCTCAGCCACCCAGGAAAGCCACTTCAACTCTGCTTCTGACACATCCTCCTACAATAGTCTAGACATTGTGGAGAGCTGGGGTTTGCTCCGAGACTGTGCAAACCTTGATCTACTGCCAAGTCTGGGGTGAGCTGTCAAAGACAGACCCAGAGAACACAGGGGAACTTGAACTAAACTTTGGCTCTATTTAAAGCAAAGGCATGAGGAAATCTGTGACCCTGGCAGG
Source organism: Microtus oregoni (assembly GCF_018167655.1). Taxonomy (NCBI): domain Eukaryota; kingdom Metazoa; phylum Chordata; class Mammalia; order Rodentia; family Cricetidae; genus Microtus; species Microtus oregoni. The sequence goes on from NW_024543096.1 coordinate 14,160,917, forward strand.
GTCTGCACTAAGGAGGAACCTGGGGAACTGGGTTCAAGGAGAGGACAGAGTGAGAGGCAGGGAGGAGCTACGCTGGGCTCCTGCTATTACTTGAGGGTGAAGATGAAAGAAAAGGCAGACATCCAATCTTTCCTAGTAAAAATAGTAACACCCACTCGCTGGGCATTTCTTAGGCTCTTGGGTGTCAAGAACTGCATCACAGGCTGAAACCACATTACCCCACTCACAGAAATCCCAGCATGCTTACAGAGAAGAGAAAGTTAACCTCAGAAGTGTAATCGGTGGTTCAGGGTCACACTACCTGAGCTCTGAAGCCTGGACGTGCTGCCTGGTTAGCTTTTCCCTGGGAAAGCCAAAGAGAGTCACCAAGTTAATGCCAACCTAAACCTTTGGCCACCCTTCCTATCAGACAGGTGTCTCCTATAGCTTCCCAACCCAATGAGGCTTCAAGAATGCAAACCGGTTTGAATATTGCCTTAATAAAGCTAACTAGGAAAACACTGTTGTCTCAGGTCAACAGTTAAGTAAAAAAGAAAATCAGCAAGCGACCTGGGTGAGCCAGAACTGCAGCAGCATAAGACTTCTAAAAGAGAGATCTTCCTCTGCCCTGTCCAATTTCACTGTCCCCTGTTCAGCCTTCAGAAGCAGCTCACTGGGACAGCTGACCCAGGCAGGAGGCTAGAGAGATCAGCTCAGGAATGGGGCTATCAGCCTCACCTGGGAGAAGAGTGGCGACCCTGCCAAGCTGTTATGGGAAAAGATCATCCCTAGCAACAGATCCGTCACCAAATGGGAATTTCAGACATTCTGGAAAACGCAGAAACTTTCTCTTATCTTCCTCATAGACATTTTTTACTCCTCGCCGCTTTTCCAAGGCAATGGGGGAGTACTAACTAGACAGGCGTCTGGTTGTGTAAACAATGTCTTCAACAACAGCCTCAGGAGGGAGGGTTTCTTTCATCTCGTGGTTTCACCTGGCCCAGCCCATGGTCCTTAGCCCCTATACACTTGGGAAAAACGCTGTGGGAGTGAGACGCACGTGGCAGAGGAAGTCTTTCACCTCATTGTGGCCAGAAAGCAGTGGGTGTTAGCATTCAGGAATCTGCACCGGCCGGACCTTGGGGTCCTGACAGGTTACGTCCTCAGCTGTAGCCACTAAGAGCACCACCTGCGCACATTCGCTATATTTCCTTTTAAAGGGGCCCTGCCCACCTCCCATATGTCCCTCTTTGTGTGTGTGTTCTCTCTTGCTATTTCTGTCCCCAGAGGCCATTCTCCCCTTTCCCCTCCCCCCTTTTCCCATTTGCTTTCCCCCAATATTACAAAATTAGTTCACAGTCTTGAATACTTACAGAGGGTGAAGGTGAGACAGGGGACCAGGGACAGGTATAACAGTTAAAGCCACACTCTCAGGAATATACTTCCTCTAGGTTGGCCACACCCCCACCCCCGCAAAAAAAAAAAAAAAAAAAAACCACAGCAACAATGGAGCATCCCTCAGCATGAAACTGTGAGGACTTTCCAGTATAGAAAAGGCGAGCTGACAAGGTAAGGAAAGTCCGAGGGCTCAGTCAGCCCGGTGAAGCTCAGAGCACTTGACACCCATCTCTCAAAGGGGGTTCTTCAAGTCCTTCAGCACTTCCAGAAGACTGGGCATTTTGGTTGTGTGAGCTCAGCTCACCCTGGTTTCTGCAGAAGCCTGTTTTTGGCTCTGATTTAAGCTATCAGCCACAAGCCACCTCACAACAGAGAAAGCCATCGTATCTTTCAACACGTGACCCCTCCTCCGCATCCCCCCCCCCCCCCCGCTTATGATGAGAATAGAGCTGTACCCAACTCTTCAGAAAGCTCAGCACACTCAAACCTGTGGCCCGCCTCTTTAGTGTACACAGACCAAACTGGATGTCTAGAGGGAAAGCAGGCTTTTCCTCCCCTGGAGTGGGAAAGAAGGGGGAGATTCGTCTCCAGTGCCTTGGAGCTAGCACACACTAAGGAAAAAGGCCACCTTGCTAACCTAGGTCAAAGAATTGAAGGATTTAAAGCCTGTGGGTGTGTCCATCCTGACCAACAAGAGAGTCGCAGTCCTCAAAAACCCAAGTGAGAAAGAGTCACTTCAACCCTGTCTCCTACAACACTCTAGACCCAAGAGACACACAGGTCAAAGCTTCCAGAGAGCTCACCCTGGAGCCTGAGACTGCAAGTGAATTTCCCACTTTTATCTCCCCAACCCCAAATGGACTCTGAGACAATCAAGCCCACAGCACGAGTCTGAGCTGACCCCATCATCTAGGTTATTATTATTATAAGTAGGTTATTAGTGCCAAGATGAAACACCATGACCAAAAGCAACTTGGAAAGAGAAGGGTTTGACTTACATGCCCTGAATCCCAGGCCACTAAGAAAAGCCAAGGCAGGAAGTCAAACTGGGCAGGAATCTGGAGGCAGAAGCTGATGCAGAGGCCATGGAGGGGTCTGCTTACTGGCTTGCTCTCATGACTTACTTGGCTTGCTTTTTTATAGAACCCAGAACACCCTTCCAGGGATGAAGCCACCCACAATAGGCTGGGTCCTCCCATCACTGACTAATTAAGAAAATACCCTACAGGTTTGCTGATCTTACAGCGGCTTTTTAATTTTTTTGATTTTCGAGACAGGGTTTCTCTGTAGTTTTTGGAGCCTGTCCTAGAACTAGCTCTTGAAGATCAGGCTGGCCTCAAACTCACAGAGATCTGCCTGCCTCTGCCTCCCGAGTGCTGGGATTAAAGGCGTTTGCCACCACCACCCTGCTGGCAACCTTTTCTTAATTGAGAGTCCTTCCCCCAGAAGATTCTAGCTTGGGTCAATTTGACATAAAACTACCCAGCACAACTGCGCCCTCCTCAACTGGACACACAAATACACCGCTGTTAAGCTGTAACCTATCCTTTCTTGTTCATCCCAAAAATCACACCTTCTTATCAACATCACAGGGTCAAACAGTTCAACTCTTTAAACATCCCACACACTTTAAAAATTCAGACTCTTAAAAGTTCAAAGTTTCTTTAAAATACTTAAAATCTCTTTAAAAGCTCTATGTCTCTCATCTGTGGGCTCCTGTGAAACCAGAATAGGTTCAACGTTTTCTTATTCCCAGACAGAAGAACCAGGGCCCAGTCCCAATGGAATCACAGGGCACAGAACTGCAATGGTGCAAAGACCAATTTCACTCACGTTTATGGGCTCCTCCAAAGGTCCTAGGTTGATTCTTTGGCTCCACCCTCTGCAACCCACACAGACTACCTTCTAGGCTCAGGCTGGGTCTACTCCTCTGCTGCTGTGTCCCTGGTGGTCGCCCCCTTGGTACAGGCATCTCCAAAATCTGGGGTCTTCTGCAGCAACTGGGTTACGCTTCACGAACAACCTCTCCTGGGAACTCTTCAGGGACTTCATCCCTGCCACACAGCGCCAAAACCCAACTGCTCTCTGGCCCTCATGCCTTCAAAACAGTAACACCTGGCTGACTTATAACACTAAGTTCAGCTGCCAGCATGAGGTATAACCTTGGCAGCTGCTGGCACACAGCCTCTGTGGGCCGACCCTGAAGAAACCCTTACCAGGTGTCACCTCATGGATGCTGGTCTCTCCTTAATTGTTGCTAATTTCTCAGCTCCAGCTGGCCAGCATCCATTGTCCCAGGAAGGACCACTTTTCCATCAGTGGTTCTGGTATCTTGTCAATTATAGCTGATTCTCCAGCCCCAGCTGACCAGAACCACGGATTCTTAGTTAGAAATACCCAGTGGCCCCTCTAGAGTCTTTGCTTCCCTCTGAAGTTTCACAAGCAAGGCCGCCATCATCTCTACCGCCCTCAGCACTACCCTCTAACTGCCAAGTTCTCACAGCAGCTGGCTAAGCTTTGAACACTTGTCCAGTCTGTCTTAGTTAGGGTTTCTGTTGCTGTGAAGAGACACCATGACCACGACAACTCTTATAAAGGAAAACATTTAACTTGGGTGGCTTACAGTTTCAGAGGTTTAGTTTATCATTGTGGTAGAACATGGAACAGCCAGCCCTATTGGCCCCTTGCTGTGATGGTTTAAAGGAGAATGACTTCCATAGGTTCATATATCTTAATACTTTGTCCATAGTTGGTTGAACTATTTAGAAAGGATTAGAAGGAGGTGTGGCCTTGTTGGAGGAGGTGATTCACTGGGGGTGGGCTTTAGGGTTTCAAAAGCCTATGATATTCCCAGTTAGCGAGCTCTCTCTCTCTCTCTCTCTCTCTCTCTCTCTCTCTCTCTCTCTCTGTGTGTGTGTGTGTGTGTGTGTGTGTGTGTGTGTGTGTGTGCGCGCGCACCTCATGCTTTTGGATCATATATAAGCTCTCAGCTACTGCTCCAGCATCATGTCTGTCTGCCTGATACCATGTTCTCTGACACCATGATGGTCATGGATGCTCTAACCCTCTAGAGCCATGAACTCCAAACTAAACGCTTTCTTCTATCAATTGCTTTGGTCACATTTTGTCGCAACATTAGAAAAGTAACTACCAAGACTTCTCTATATAGTTCTGGATCCTAATCGGTAGCCAGTGCCTCAGGAGGCCAGCTCATTCTTCTGCCGAGCTCAGCATTTTCCCGAAGGGAGCTCCTTACACCCTTGAGTCTAGCCAACACCCCCAAGAGAAGGTAATGAGTAAATAAGTCCAGAAAGTGCCATGTGGTGTGTTTCCTACAGAGATTCACAATGCCTTAAAGTTCACACTAAAGGCTTTAGGAAGACATCCAGGAAATAACAGATCCAGAAATACAGTATTTCTGAAATATGAACACATAAAAGTGATTTCCCCCGACTCATAAGTGAGAGCTCGCTTTTTCGCTTATGAGTGTGTGCATTTAATTAAAATATACCTTCTTAGACTAGATTTGAAATTTTAAATAGTCTCACTAGAAATCTGGACGCATTTATTTATTCTGTAGCAGTCAAGTGTGGATTCCTAACGTAGCCCAGGGACACTAACGACATGAGTGTGCCATACACGAGGTAGCTCCCGTGGTACCCCAGAGAACGTTTGCAGATGAGTGCGTTCTGTATTTATATTTGTGATATTAGACATAAAGACTCTGGGACTGGCAGCTTGGCTCACTAGGAGACTGGCTGCCTAGCATACGCAAGGCACCGGGTTCGAGTCTCAACAAAGTAAGTATGAGAGAAAGAAAGACAAGTTAAAACTCTAAAACTTAAAAAATTCATCTACAAAGCTAAACCCAGAACATAAATCACCATTGGAAATTACCCATTTTACAAAAAAAAAAAACAAGTGTGATTTGAAATTTAGTAAGGTTTTATTTGCTTTCATTGTACATATCTCATTCATGTCTGACTAGGTTCTCTCTCCAATTTCCGCTCTCTACTGTGGCATTGCAGGTCATGGAGATGCCACACAACACCAGGATGTGCTCACGAGAGAATGAAGTCCAAAAGAAAAATGGCAAGACGGTAATAGTTTTGACTTTGGGAACTCTCTGAAAGGGTCTCTGCGCCTCGGGGATCTCTGCTACCCTTCAAGAACTGGTGCTTTGGATAACTGGTCCACTTCCTTCCTTCTTTGTACATACATGAGAGAAGTGGAGGCAACGATGTCCCCCCCATTCCTGAGACTAATAAACTCCCCCAAGATGGGGCTGCCCCTCTTGTGAGCTCAACCTACCCATCAGCCCCCAGCTAGCACTCCTTCTGTGCCCCTCCCAGTCATCGTCCACTGTGGTTCCTGGGATCCAGCAGAGCAGAGGTTAGCTGGTACATTCTGGCCTCGGAGGATTTTTAAAGATTTTTGATCTATAGAATTTCATTAAAGCCATAGGGCCCCAAGATAGTCATTGTCCAAACACAGATATTGCTTTCATTTGTAAGCCGCCTAATTCCTGCAAAAATGGATTTAAGCTTTATCTATAATCCATGCTCTGTTCTCCTGCAGGGTTCCCAAGGCTCCATGATCTGAGAGAGTCAAGAAGATTCATCTTTTGTTCCTCTTCACACATAGGAGAAGATGAAGCAGTCTTTCATCTTTGCCCCATGGAGATTTGAAACCTAGACACAAAGGGGAATCTGAACCCAGGGAAAGAAACACAACAGACCTGAGCGTAAAAGCCATATTCTACCAGCTCCCCCATGCAGAGACCCTTGCCCTGGGCCAGCTCCCAGAGACCCACTGAGGAGAGCAGAGCATAGGTGGAGAGACCTAAGGTGAAACACAGACAGGGCAAGAAAATATCTTCCCTTGGGCCAAAATAAGAGAAAAAGAACCCCAAAGGACCCTGCTTCATACCATAGTTCAAGCCAGATCTCCGGTCCCTCTGCAAGACCCTGTGTTTGTGAGGCTGAAGTGTGTGGAGTTGCTTTTAGTGTGATGAAGCTAAAGGATGGAACAAAGAAGGCTGGAGAGATAATTACCATATCTTGTGGAACAGGGAGGATCACTCTCCCATGGAGAAGACATGGTTTGATTTTTGGAATTAAGTGGATAGAAGAGAGAACTTGACTCAGGCAGTGTCTAACAGGGTGGCCTGGGCACAGGATATGGCCCACCTGAGTCTCACTTTCATCCCCTATAAAATGAGTGACTGGAGAATCTGCAAAGCTAGTGCATTCCCTGAGTGAACCTGAACTTAAAATTTTGTATTCTTCAAAATATAGTATCAAGAGAACAGAGGACCGGTCACAGACTTGGTGAAATATCTTTCAAGAATGCAGTTGATTAAGAAGAGTTATCCAAAAAGAATTCTTAAAACTCGACAATAATTTAAATGCTTTTAAAATGGGCAAAATCTCCATATACCTCACCAGAAAAAAAAATACAGAGATAGTAGGTAAGTGTATGAAAAGAAGATATTATATGCTTGGAAATTTCAAATTAAAACAGAGAGATACAACCACATAGTGGTTAGAGTGGCCAAGACCACACTGATGACATCAAACATTGATGAGGGTGTAGAGGAACACCTGTTCTCTGCTGGTGTCGATGCAGAATGCAGGTTTCCAGGTTAGTTTAGGGACTGCTGAGGTGACTCGGGGCAAGGACACTTGCCACCGAGCTTGACAGCCTGAGTTGCATCCCTGGCACCATGTGGTAGAAGGCGAGAAGCAACTTCCACAAGCAGTCTGCTGACCCCTGCATATGTTCCACAGCTTGCCTCTCCCTGGAATCCAGCAAAGTTTCAAGACCTAAATCAACATACAAAATCAGTAGCATTTCTGTGTCAATAAACTATCAGAAACACAAACCAAGAAAGCAATCTCCCTTACCACAGCTGCAAAGAAAAAAACTTAGGACTAAATTTAACAGATATGGTAAAAGCTCTCTATCATGAAAATTATAAAACATTTATGAAAGAAGTTGAACATAAAACAGAAGAAAGATGACCTGTGTTCATGGATGTTTTTGTCAAGATTGTCCAGATGACCACACTATCCAAAGAGATGTACATATTCAATGCAATTCATACCAAAATACCAATGGAATTCTTCACAGAATTAGAGAAAAACAACTCTAAAATTTATTTGGGACCACTCATACACAAATAAATAGAAAATAAATAAATCTTGAATAAAAAAGATCAGTGCAAGAAGCATTATAGTAGCTGACTTCAGAACATACTACAAATTGTAACAAGACTGCCTAATAGTAACATAAAAATAGATTCAACCAATTAAATGGAATAAAACATCTACAAGTAAATCCACATATCCATGGCCAACAAGGGCACTAAGAACATTCATTGACAAAAGACAATCTTTCCAACAGATAAATACCGCTGGAAAAGCTAGCTATCTGTAGGAAGAGGAATAAAACTGAACTCTAGAGAGTTACAAAAATTCAACTCAAAATTGAACTTAAAGACTTACATTTAAGAACTATTACAGAGTAATAGAAAGGGTGTGCACCACTGTCTCATTCCTGATTTAGGGGACATAATTCAGTTTCACTATTTTAAATAAAGTTGATTGCAATTGTATCTTTTAAAAAAAGAACTATTAAGTTAGTAGGAGAAAAACATAGGGATGCTTTGAGACACTAGAATGGTCGAGGATTCTTTGAACAAGACTTCCAAAGCACAAGAAATGAAAACATGAACACATCACACTAAAATGCTTTTGTATAATAAAAGAAGCAATTATCAGAGTAGGTGACAGTCTACCGATGGAAGAAAATATTTGTGATGCATATTTCTGGACCATATAAGGAACTCCAAAATCTCATAGCATAAAAATAAATAATCCAGCTTTTTGAATGGCCAGTAAATCTAGGCAGACATTCTGTAAGAGAAGATGTACCACATTTGCTACATTTATGGAACCATTGGGGAAATACTGATCAAAACCACTATGGGCTATTGCCCCAGTGAGGATGCTTATGTACAAAGATGATAAGCACTGGAAGGTGTGGAGAAAGGGGAACTCTTGCATGTTGTTGGAGCAAGTGTAAATTAATGCAATTGTTATAGAAAAAAATATGAAAGCTCCTCGGGAAACTAAAAATTGAACTACTGTATGATTTAACAATCTGTGTATCTGAAGGGAATGAAATTGGTATGTTATAGACACTTATAGTCCAATGTTCATTGCAGTGCTAGTCACAATAGCCAAGAAGCAGAAACAAGTGTCCATCAACTGATGGGTAGATAAGGAATGGTGATTGTACAATGGAATGGTATCCAGCCATTAAAAGAATGAAGCCCCATCATTCACTAGAACATAGAGGGAACTCCAGATCATTACATTAAGTGAAATACGTAAGGCATGGAAAGACAAGAACCATACGATCTCACTCAGGTGGAATCTAAAAAGAGAAAAAAATGGTTCCATCTCATAGAAGTTGAAGGTACCATGGTGGCTATTAAAGACTGGTGGTATAGGGAGTGGATGGGCGGGAAGAGGTTTACTAGTGAGTCCCACATTACAGGTAGATGGGAATAAGAAGTTCCCGTGTGCGCTGGAAGTCGGTGAGTATGGATAGCAACCATGCGCTTTGCATTAAAGCACACTAGAGTGACGGTTGCTTAAGGAGCTACAATCATGTGGCTGGAGTAATACATACAGTGCAAGTTTTCCTAACCAAACCTTGCTTTCTAGACATTCTGGGCTTTCTCGCTCTTCCCTGCCCCCCATTCTGCCCCAGGTCTCTTTAAAAAGCCTGGCCTTCTCTCTTCTTGTACATTCCTCCTCTGGGCAGCTGCCTGGATTTATAGTTGCGTGGTCTGTGGGTTATTCTTTAAACTCTAATAAAATTTTTCAAAATAAAAAAAAAAAACCACTAGAAGGATCTTGAAAACTCTCACCATAAAGGAATGATAAATGTTTGAGAGATAAACATGTTTAACCTAATTTAAACATTATTTATACATACATCAAAATAGCACATGGTACCCCATTAACATGCATATGATTTTTATGTTGTGTGTATTAATTTAAAATACAATTTTGAAGTGATATTATGAACAATGAATGAATAACTAGTGATTATATATGATGTAGATGGAAGAGTTTTCAAACTCTATTGCTTTCAGTAATCAATTAAATAGCAATAATTTCTAAATATATGACCTCATTTACAATTTGATGAATTTATATAGAAACTAAGGTCTGGATAAGTAATTTTTTCTTAGATAACACTAGTTGATATTTATATAAGGAATATGACTTCATTCAAAAAAAGCTCATTAACTAAATAAATTCTAGATAAAACTGAGATGACACCAGGGAGTTAGCCATCTGGATCAAAGGGCAAGGGCAAACGTAAGTTCAGGAAAACTCACCTCTAATTCAAGATTTAAAGTATTCTCTAAGAGATGACTCCCATGATCAAGTTACCTAAGACACAGGAAATTAGCTGCTGAGAGTAGAGTCAGCAAGACTGCCTGGGGAAACAACACACAAACATCGTCCAATGTCACTGTCAAGTAAAGTTCCAAAGAAATATTTAACATGTTACAGAGTAAGCCCCTTGAAAAATGAGCAGGCATGCTTGTAAAATATCCAAATAGATTTCTTAGATATAAAGGTTAATGTTGTTGTGGTATCTAAGCCAACTGAAGGAAAAGTTACTCAAGTGAGTAGATTTCCTGAAGAAACTATCCAGGATGCTGCCCAGAGAAAGCAGGAAGATGGAAGATACACATGGGATTTCTGAGTGAGTAGGCAGAGACCCAAAGTAAGACAAGTGAGGTATCTATCTCTCCTCTCATGAAATGTGGACGGACAATCAAGTCACAAGTTCTGCTCATGAGAGACGCTCACTGCACCAGTGCCTTCCAAACCTGTGCTTGCACTAGGCTAATGGTCCCTGCAGAGTAAAGTTCACCCCTCCCCAGCCCAACCCCAGTAGGTACCACAACCAAAGGTCTCTGGCTTCGGCAACCTGCTTGCTATACTCTCCTGATTGCCCACTCTTCCTCTGAAACAGCCCTGCAGTCCTTCTGGAGACAGCTACAGAATGTGTCCAGGACAGGGGAGGGATCAATCTGCAGAAGAAGGGCCAACCAACAAACTGTCACGTCAATGATTACTGTATCCGCCAGCCTGCCAGCAACCCAGAAGACAAACACGTAATTGTTTTTCTGTTTTCGGTTCTTCATGTTGTCTCCATGGTCACAGCTTGCCTGTCTCCTGCAGCGACTCTCTCTCTCTCTCTCTCTGCCAGGGAGCTGTTTTGCCTCCCTAGGGGACATCTGACAAAGCTAGACAGAGTCTTAGGGTGACACCTGGGGTGACAGGGCACTGGCGTCTAGAGAGAAGAGGCCAGGGGTATTGCTGAGCATCCTACCTGCCAGGCCAGCAGGAACAAAAAATTAGCCGGCCTCAAATAGCAATGGGGACCTGGCCAAGGGGACCATCTTCCCTGTAAAGCTTCTGTGGACCTGAAAGTCCGGTCAGAAAGTTTTTCAGCGTGCCCAGCCCTAGGGTTGTCATAACTGTCTGGTAACTTGAGGCAGGAATCTATTTCTCATAGCCACAGAGCCCAGCAGTGCCACTGGGCCACTGTCCTGCTCAGGATGTAGGAGAGGTCCCTTTCCTGCCTCTCACAGCTTTTAGTGCCTCTAGCCTTTCCTTGGCTTATGACACTAAAAATCAGTATCTGCCTCTGTCCTTTTCACAGTGTGCAGGACGGACCCCAGGACCTGCCACAGGTTAGGCAAGTGCCCCTACCCCTACCCTGCTGATTTCACACAGCCTTCTGTGTTCTCACCTGGTCCTGTGAAAATCCATCTCCAGATTTCGAACAATTACAAATCAGGGATAATTTAATTTCTCTCACTAATTTCATTGGTAAAAACTTTATATACAGAAAGAGGGAAGGGAGGGGAAGGGAAAGAAAGGAAAGTGGAAAAGACAAGAAAAGAAAAAGAAAGAAAAGGAAAGGAAAAGGTCTCCTCTGAAGTTGAGTGTGAACTTTCGGCCCACCACACCCTAGGAAGGAATGGTCTTTTGGCTGGGAGTGGTGGCTGTAGATGTTTTGGAATACCAAACATAGCGTCCATCTACTCTTAACTCTGAAATACCCAAGCAGCTCTTCAGAGAAGCAAAAGCAACAAAGGTAAAGCTGTCCCTTCCAGCTCTCTGTTGCAGAGTTTAGATTCCGGAAGCTTCCCCTCCCATGGTCCTCCTATACAGAACCTTTCTCCTCATACAGAGCAAAGACAAACCAAGCTAAGAGGAACACCAGGGTCTGCCGGGAGTCCCTGGTGCCTGAGGCAGGATTTTTGGTGGTGGTGTTTTGTTTTCCTCATGGTTTTTGCTTGATGGCTGTTGTTCTGAGATGTGCTCTTGTTATATAGCCCAGGCTAGCCTCAAACTTGCCATCCTCCTGCCTCCCTGATGACTTCAGTGGTAGTTTTCATTGCAAGCATGGCTCATAGACATCTCCCATTGAAAAGTAGACCCAATATTTCCTTCCCTTGGACCTCGGTGAGTTGGGATGACGGCTGTCAGAAGAATAAAAGAAATAGTCTTCTGTACTGCTCACAGGAACATGGTACGAGGAGCCCAACCATCTTGAGGTCATCATAATAGAGAGAGACCAAGGGAAGGACCACTGACAGAGTGGAGTGGGGGAAATGACCACAAACCTCTCACCCTTCGTTCAAGCCATGTCAGCCCAAAGACCAAGATGTGTCCGTGGAGAAACCTTCAGTATATTTCACCTTTGACCCTCAAGCCTTCAAGCTGGTGGCCAAACACCACAGAGCAGGGACCAGGCATACCTACTGTAACTACTCTCATTCTTGATTGGTGGGCATCATAGGATGGTTTTGCAGCACAGCGTGGGGAGGGGGCGGGGCGTCAGAGAGCAGTAGAGAACTGAACCTGTGAAGGAGAAAGGAAGCTACACTTGGTAGCTCCTTCTTCCTCTTTCCCTCGTCTCTCTTGGATCTCCATGTTAGAAAACAGCCCCAGAGAAAGCAAAGACACCAGATGCTAGCAGCATTAATTAATCCTCTTCCATGCCCTGGGTTTCTTGATTCTTGTCAATTTATACATTGTTGCCCAAGGAGGTGGCTGTTATTCTCCCTCATTTACAGAACAGGAAACCTTGACTTATAAGGTTTGACAGCACCCGCCAGGGAGTCAGCCGGGTATGCAGCTCAGCCCTCATCCCCAGCCTCCGTCTGTGTTGTTCCTGAGCACAGTGTATCCAGAGTTACCACCTAGATAGTCTTTGTCTAAATTAAATTTTCTCCAAGTCTGTGTTCTTAAGGAAACGAAATGAAAGTACTTTCCAAGAGCCACGGCAACTCTGGAGGATTAAGCATGTCAAAACATCCCTAGGCATGTTTTCCCCAAGAAGGCACAGGCTGCTCATTTGCTTCCCTTTCGCGATTGTTTTGTTTTGAGGCTCACAGCAAATATCTTCCTTGACAGTGAAAGAGTTTGCAAGGGACAGGGGCCTGTCTCCAAGTCTGTCCCCCCTGGAAAGCAGGCTGGCAGCAGGTTTCCTGGGCAAAGTAAGAGAAGCCTAGTGGCTGCTGGCTTGAGCAATCCGCCCACCCCCCTCCAAGAGACCCCCCCCCCCATGAGGTTTTCTGTTCAGATCTCCTGTCCAGAAGAAAAGTCAAGTAGCTTGTTTGTCATGTGGCCTGTGAAACAGAAAGCTGAAGAAACAGCAGGTCAACAGCCATCACAAACAGCGCTTTGGACCTCCGATGGCTTTGCCACTTGACAAGCCCTAACTCGGCTACCCCATCCTAACTAATGAAAAGTCAAAGACACAGAAGGAACAGCCCTTCTCATATCTGCCCCAGAAATGAGAGGACCAATGAGCAGTTTCTCATCCTGAAGGGGTGCGAAGCAGATCCGGGTATCACAGTTGACAGTAGAACTCGAGAGAAGTTGAACGGGGAGCCTCTCTACAGGAAAAATGTTAGCTGTGGTCTCAGATCCTTGCAGCCCAAAGGTAGACAAAGCTGAAATTACAAACTCCAGGGGGCCCTAGACTCCTAGACCTCCTTGCTTTGGGGGGCTTGTCTCTAGGAGTTTAGACAGGATCTTAAAATGAAGGTCCGACAAAATTCCCTCATGTTCCCTGCACGGAGCTGTTTCTGAAACACCCAGGAGCGTGCCTTTAGCAAGACACACCTTCAAGAAAACAGACTTTCCTAGAGGCTAGCCTGGTGGGAGAAAGGGAAATAGGCTGTTCCAGCTCCAGGGGGAGAAAGGAGATGTCTAATGCAGGTGGCCTTTCCTCATGTTCTGTCCCACGGAAGAGTGCGGGGAAGCAGGTTACTGAGAAGTCCTCAGGAAGGTCACGCCAGAGCCACTGGCTCAGCCGAAGGTCAAGACTAACTTTAAAATTTGGACTGCCTCACGCCTCACCCTCTTCTTCCTCAGCACATCCAGATACTGGCTGACTGGAAGAGGGTTTGGCAGTTTCTTACAAAACGTAAATATCCTTCCCCAGAATCCAGCGATCACACACCCAGAAACTTATCCAAATGAGTTGAAAACTTGCAGGGATTTTGAGAGCAAAGGTATTCTGCACACTGCTGCAGTCGTATCTGTGGGACAGGACACAGTGGTAGTAACCCATGGAATAGCAGGAAGCAGCCCTGATATGAGCCATGGGCTTTAGTTGAGTTGATAGATACACATTGTTGGCATTCATCAGTGGACAGTAATGAAGGATGTCCTAACAGTGGCAGCAGAGGAGGAGGGCACACCAATGCTTTGTACATCTGTTCAATGCCCTAGAAAACTAAGACTGCTCCGAAAATATGAAGCTTATTAATTTACTCTTTGAAAATCTGCAGTTCTCACTCATTAAATTAATGGCACATTTATAAACATTAAAAGTCTTCTGGAACACCTTTCATATTTCATTAAATTAGTGTGTCTTAATTTTCTCAGTCAATCAGGTACAGTTGGCTTTCAAAAACGATTCAAAGGACAGGGATATGTGTCAGTGGTAGAGCAATTACCAAACGTGAGAGCCCCTAAGTTCAGTTCTGAACACTGAAAATAAAAATAGAGCTTGGTATGCAATGCATGCCTCTATCCCAGCTCTTGGAAGGCTGAAGCAGAAGGATTTCTGTGAACGTGAGGCTTACTTGGATTATATAGTGAGTTCAAGGCTACCCTGGCGTACATAGCAAGACCCCATCTCAAAAAAGCAACACACACACACACACACACACACACACATATACACAAACACACTGCCCTTTATTTGCCTCTTCTGAAGGAAATCTGGTTTCTGAGACACCCAAATTTTCACTGTTTCCTGAGATCTCCTAACCAAAAAGCTCCCTGGGTCATTTAGAGAGACACACTTCTTATCCATGGCAGGATAGAACTTAGTCATTGCATTAAATTTCTGTTTCAACTTGATGCTGCAGAGGTTCCTGAAGACACACTGTCCAAGCAATGCCAGAGTCTGGAATCTGCCTGAATATGTACCTCCCAGACTAATGACCATTGATATTTGTGTTGGAACTGTCCCCTGCGATTCCCAGTATCTTGGAGGATGTGGTTATCTCCTCTTGACCAGTGTCAACAGCATGACTGCAAACTATTAATAGTAACTAAGGAACTGAGACTCACACCCAGGTTTTCAACTTCAAGACCATTGCTCTATGCTCTGCCCCTTCTACTGAGCCATCTAGGAGGCCCAGCGTCTCACTGCTGGTTGCCTTGGCGACAATCACTAGCCCCAAGTGAGTGCCAATCATGGCAAACAGATGGAGAATTTTAATTTAATCTGCTCTTTGAATAACCACGTGGGATAATTTTTAGTTTTGTTTTATTTTCAATAGATACATATGGTTGTACATATTTATGGGGTGGCGTTTTTCATACATGTAGAAATGATATAACGGCCAACTCAGAATAGATTTCTTTTATAGATTTTTTTATATTGAAATAATTGTTGACCTAAATGTAGCTACAGAAAATGATACAGAAACCTCATGTATCCTTTACCCAGCTTCCCCAATGACAAAATACAATGAAACTGTACTACAGTCTCTTCACCAGGACATTGATACAATTTGTATCTTGAACAGGGGGTGCCCTCAACCTGCTCTTTGAAGCTGTCCATTCTGTATCAACCTCACACCCTTTAATTCTAAGCATCCATTAGCATATCATTTATTTCTATAATCGTATCATTTCTTATAAATGGGTTCCTGAGTATACAGCTTCTGGGGCTTGCTTTTCCCCACTCATCCTAATTGTCTGGAGATAATCTAGGTTGCTATTTTTATCAATCATTCTTTTTGTTGCTGAATGATATAGACATACCACATTTTAATTATCTGTGCATTGTGCATCGAGACCATAATTTGGAAGGTGAGCTATGAATGTATGTGTCACCGTTGTTGGGATGGATGTAAACTGTCATCCCCTTGGGTTAAACACAGGTGTAATTGCTGGCTTGGATGGTAGTTATATGTTAACATATCTTTACCGTAATTCATTTTTATTTCTATGTGTGTCTGTGTGAAGGAGTTGGAACCACTGAAACTTGAATTACAGACAGTTGTGAGCTGTCACGGGTGTCCTAGGAATTAAACCTGGGTCCTCTGGAAGAGCTGCCAATGCTCCCAACCTCTGAGTCATCTCTCCAGCTCTGTGTTTGCATATCTTTAAGCTGCGAAACTACTTTGGTACCATGCTGTAAGGAGACATACATCAGCAGTCCAGGAGACACCTCACGTCTCTACAGCATCTCCAGTGTCTTTTTCTGTTAGCTGGTGTGTGTCTCCTTACAGCACGGTACCAAAGTAATGCCTACTTCAGAAAATGAGTTGCTCAGACGTCTCCTCCCCTTTGCTTTCTAGCAGAGACAGTGTATAGAATTGGTGTTAGTAAGTCCTTAAATATTTGATAGACTTTTCCAGCAAAACCGTCTGGGCCTGGAGATGTCTTTTGTGGGGGGCTCGGACTATAAATTCAAAGCCCTCAACATGACGTAGCTATTTAGACTATAAACACTCTAATAAGTGGATGGTGGTAAATTGGATTTTTTTAAAGAAGTGGTTTGTTTTGCCTATGCTCTCAAACACATAGAGTTGGCCATGCAACCCTTTATTAACTTTCTGACACTTTTGGGGTCCAAGTAATTGCCTTTTTCAAAATTACTGAGATTGTGTTTTTCCTTGTTTTTATTTTCAAAGATATATTTTTAACTTTATGTGTATGAGTGTTTACCTTGTGTATGTATGTGTACTGTGTTCATGCTGAGGCCCGTGGAAGGCAGAAGAGGACACTCCATCCCATGGAACTGGTGTTGGTGAGCCCCTGTGTGGGTGCTGAGACCCAAACAAGATGGCTGTGGAAGAACAGTCAGTGCTATTAACCACTGCATCATCTCAACTGCTGTTTTAAACTTTGCTTTTAAAATGTCAATTTTATTTTCTTAAAAAAAAGTTATTTGTTTCAACAATTTTTCTGGATCATTTTTTTATGTGTTTCAATTTCATGAGTTTCAGATATTACTTGACTCTTTCTTTCTGTTTTCCTTGGGTCTCTGTTGGTTTGTTTGTCTTCCTTATCTAGTTTCTTGAGGTGTCTCCACAACAGCTGAGACCATTAATTGAAGACTTATTTATTTTTAAAATAAATGATTGTGGAAGGACACGTCCTATGGCACACACATGAAGTCTGTTCTTTCCTTCAGCCTTTCTATGGGTTCAAGGGACTGAACTGGAGTTGCTAGGCTCGTTAGGTGCAGTGACCCACTGAGCCATCTCACCAGCTCACTTCTGTTTCTGATCTGTGTGTTTAGTGTTCTAACCCCCCTGTCAGCACTGCTTTTTATCTGTTTACCCCTCCATCCACTGATGAACACATGGGGACTGAAGATAGGTTGCACCTATCTTTTTGTATCCAGAATAAAGCTTCTAGGACCATAGGGGCACAAGGATCTCTTCAAGTTCCTGCTCTTGTTTCTTTGTGTGTATCCCCAGAGGTAAACTGCCTGTTTGTGGTAACTGGATGCTAATCTGCAGGCCTCCTACATTACTGTTACCATTTGCATCAACACCATCAGTGTGCAGAGTTCCAACTTTTTATCTGCATCTTTGCCAAAACTATTTCCTGGTGTGTGTTTTAACAATTTCCAATTTTCATCATTTTTATTTAATAAATAAAGGCAAAATTTATTTAAATTGCCTTTATCCTGATATTTAAAGAAGTTTTAAAGGCAGGATATAGTTGATATCTTTTATTCACCGACTGCAATGATTTGAGTATGAAATGCCCCTCTAGGGACAGATATTTGGACGTTTAGTTTCAACTGGTAGAGCTATTTGGCAAGGTTTAGGGGATACGGCCTTGCTGGAGGAAGTAAATCACTGGGTGGGGCTTGAGACTATATATTCTCGTCCTGCTTCTAGATTGTTCTCTCTGTTTGCTGCATGCTTTTTAACTATGTGCACTTTTGGGCTTTCTGCTCCTGCCACCATGGCTGCCTTGGTGGACTCTAGACCTCTGGAACCGTATGCCAAGATAAACCGTCTTTTGTCATGTGTTTCACCATAGAAGCAGAAAGGTTACTCATGCACTCACCCAACCTCTGTCCTTTAAATCGATATTTTATATCATTTACGGGTACTACTGTGCTAGAATTCAGTCTGCCATTTTATTTCTTCTTTTCTTTTTGCTCTCATCATTTCAATGTTTTTATTTAAAAGTTCCTTCACTTTATTTATTCATTCATTTGTGGATGTGGGTGTGGGTGTGCCCATTCCATCACGCATGTGTGGGGATCAGAGGACAATTTGCAGGGATGGATTCTCTCCTTCTGTGTGGGCTTCAGGGACAAACATGGATCATCAGGCCTGGTGGCAAGTGCCTCTACCTGCTGAGCCATCTCATTGGCCCTCAGTTTTCCCCCACCTCCTAGTAGATTCTTTGAACATGTTGTAGAATTCCACTGGGATTTTTATGTCACTTTCAGTAAATCTATCTCTTGGTATAGCATTTTAACAGTTATTGTGGGCATTGCATTACATATACACGATTTATTGTGGCTATTGGTGTCATTTTAACAGTGTGCATAAAGTTTAGAACTATCGTACCCCTTAACGTTTCTTAACAACTACCTCTTATAAGATATTATTGCCTCAGCTGCTCCTTCCATATACATTTAGAATCATATTAAACAGTTGTGGTTTATACTTCAAACACCGTAGTTTAGAAAACTGTAAAGGAAGACAAAGCCTGTTGTAATTATCTACCTTTTCTCAACCATATTCTTTCATCCTTAATATCCCAGAATTTCTTTTTTTAAAAGATGAGATCCTATCTGTGTGCAAAGATTTCTCTAGCCATGTTTTTGGACGGCGTCTGCCTTCAATCAACTGTCAATTCCCCTTTCTCCCAGAGTATCTTTAATTTTCCCTTTATTCTTCTCATTAGCACTGGAAGAGAACAAAAGTCCTGACTGTCCACCAGGCAAAGGGTCAGAGGACACATTATCCCTCTTGGGTTGGGTCAGAGTCCAGACTTCCTGTGCAATTTCCAGTCACACTGTGGAGCGAAGGCATCCCCTTTGCCAGACATCAAGAGCAAACACTCTCCCTCCCCGTGTGGCCCTCTCTGGCTCTACTCTGTGGAGACACTCGGTTCCTTTCAGGAATTGTGAGATCACAGGTCTGGACTCTTGGACTGACCTTTGCTGACAAGGGTACAAAAGCCCTGGTCTGTGAGGATTCCCTTTCTCAGGCCTGTGGTTGCAGTGAGGGAGCCTCTGCGGAGACAATTTGGCTTGTGCTCTCCACTGTGTCCGTCAGTCTAGAACACGTGAGGCACAGGCACAAGCCAGAGAGCCCACCCCGCTGTCACTCCTCAAGTCTGGCCCTTATTCAGTCTCTCTTCTCTCTACTGTCCAAACTCTCTTACATATACATTCGATAACTGTGTGGCTTTTCCTAAGGAGATGTGGAAAGAAAGATGTCTATTCATCCCAAATGGGGATCAGTGGGCCAAGGAAAGTATGCCACCCGGATCTATTTGGTAAACCAGTAAGATTATCGGGGTTAAATGATAAAGTACGGGAGAGGTGTCACTTATAGGAGACAAACTCCTGGGCAGCTCCTTCACTGAAAAACCCATCCTATCACGTTTCGGGACGCCTAACCATGGCATCTCTGGAACTTCCAGTTCAGCTTGCAGGCAGCTCCTCTGAAGAGTCTCCTCTCCCCACCGATTGCTTGCACAACCGCACCGTAGGGTCTCATGAATCTTGTAACTTTCTGAGCTTCCTGAGCATCCTAAGTTCAGTGCTTCCCTGAACATCTTCCTCCTTCTAGGAGGGGATGTTTCAATTCAGAGAAAGTAGCTACATAACAGAACAAATGTCCATGGGTTTAAATTGCATTTAGGGGGATAAACAGGAGAAAACATAATTTATTTCCTCTTCCCTGAAGTAGAAATCCAAGACAATGGTTTTCAACTGAGAAATTCTTTTTTTTTTTTTCTTTCGAGACAGGGTATAATGAGGCTGATAAAAAAAATAGTATAATCTTGTTAAGTCAAAATCAATAAAGACTATAGATATTTTGTATAGCCAGAAGCACAAAAATAAACATCAGCATTTTCCACTGTTCTGAAATATCTCAGTAGTTACGCCATTAAAAGATATCCCTCTGTGACCAAAAATATTTCAGAAAAGCTACATTTGAAAGAAAAAAAAAGATAGGATCTCACTGTGTAGCCCTGGCTAGCCTGAAACTCACTATGCAGGCCTGGAACTCATAAAGATTCGCCTGCTTCTGCCTCCCTAGTTCTAGGATTAAAGGTATGCACCACCACACCTTTCTAAAATTTATTCATTTATCTTTATTTTTAAATAATGTGTATATATGTGTCTGTGTGCACGCATAAGTGTAGGTACCCACAAAACCCAGAAGGCATTGGATCCCCTGGAGCTGCAGTTACAGTCAGTTCTGAACCATCTGATACGGGTGCTGGGACCCAAACTCAGGTGTCTGCAAGAGCCGCAGAGGCTCAGAGAAGAGTCATCTCTCCAGTGCCCAGAAAGGCTGACTTCAATCCTCACCCTGACATACTTCATGAAATCCTCATAGCAGATGCTTCGAGTCAAGAATGTGCCCAGCTTCTTCATCCAGTGTTTCCCAAATTAAACCAAACAGAAGCTTCTTCTCCAGGCCTTCTAATGATGACCTATCATGGTAGCCACTCTAGAAATATGATATTCCGTAATTCAGAGAGCTAGTTCAGGACTCAGCCTCTGTAAGGGAGGGGACTGGTATCTCGCTGCATCTTGGGAAGTGGTGGGTGGGGGGCATTTTGTCTTGATGGCTGAGAGAAACAGAATTCTTTGCATTCTAGTAATTTCTGAACCTTTATTTTAAACACACACACACACACACACACACACACACACACACACACTAATCTATATATGACCCTACAAGATAAAAGGGGAAAGTAATACTGTCTCCATTTTGCAAGTGACATGGTCCAACAAGAGTAGCATTCTTAGCAGAACCGGACTGTCCCAACAGGCTTGGAACATTGCCTGAGCCTCTTCCTGCGCCAGCTGGTCCTGCCAGGAGTGTGAGTAGCCTGACCGTTAGGGCCAACTTCTAGCAGATCACTCACTGCCCACTTCTCCACACAGGGCTCTGCTGGGGTAGTCTTCCTGCTTCCCAGAAGCCTTTGTCCCTTGGAAAACAACTGCTGTTTTCCAGAACAAGACCTCCAGGGAGGTGAAAGGAAGCTAGAGCCCTAAATACAGGATGAGGATCAAAATGACTCCCTGGTCCTCGTTTCCTCTTCAGCCACTGTGCAAGTCAAGAGAGGAAATAGCGGGGACTACTGCAAGTGGATTTACTGGGGAGAAAAGAGCAACATGGCCCCACCCCCAGAACTACACAATAGAGCTGTGTCTGCTGCGCACTTCAGCCCTCGGAGGAGGAAATGGCCACTCATTCTTGTTTGGAGGACAGTTCAGCATGGGGGCAAAAGGTCACCACAGAAATGAGGCTCAGGATGACAGTGTAAAAATGAAGCATTTGTCCCAGAGAGATTGTCTGAATGCTATTGATCTGCCCCCCTTTTCCCTAGACGGTCAGAGGAGTGAACTGTTCTTCCTAGAGAGAGGGGGTGAGCAACAGCGACGGAATGTGTGGTTGCCAACCCTGGTCTGCCTGCTCGGCTTTGCAGGGAAATGAAATGGATGTGGTCCTGCAACTCGCTGTTCTGTTTTCACAACGCTTGACAGCAAGGACACTGAGGCTTCACGGTCTGAAACACAGGCCCGGCCTCCAGGCCTGCCTGCTACGATAGCTGAAATAGCCAGCCACAACCTGAAAGAGGAAACCAGTGCCAGCTCTTCACTCTCCAGCTTGGGTTCATTTTTACACTTTGACCAGAGGGGCTTGAGGGATCAGATGTGGACACAGTGCAGATTTGATTGGGAAGAACCTCAGGAAAACACATAACATGTCCAGACCGGCAGGCCCAGGAAACCGTCAGTCTCTGTAGTCGTCCAGGACCAGCATAAGAGCCCCCCCGGCACCTGAAACAGCCTGGGAGAGGCAAAAGAGGAGTGACCGACTTGAGAAACTTCAGGCAGAGCACAGCCAAGCAACAGGCCTGTCCTTGGGTGGAGCCAAGAGGAAGGAACTGGAATGTCACAGCTGGCAGTACCGTCTCTGCTCTGTGTTCCCTCCAAACAATTACGGAAGTGTCGACAGTACAGGGTGAAGGACCCTGAACAACATACCAGCCATTCTTCCTCCCTTTCCCCTGCCCCTAGGTCACTGAGCCCCCTGGTTTAAGTCCCAGATTATTAGAGCAGAGTTTAAGGTCATGATCCAATTCAAACCCACACTCCACTCTTTCCCAGCTGTCAGGGAGGCCTTGACTGCAGTTGCCCCCTCCCGTCTGCTTGCTCATGCACAGAACTGGGACAGCAATGGCGTCTGTGCGCCTGTGAATTAACTCGCGGAGACACCGCAGTGCCCAGACACGGTTCTGTGCCCCCCACCCACTGATTTTATTGCTTCTAACCTCCCTTACAGTGAGGAACAGAAACATAGCAGCCCTGGCTGCTCCCTCGGGGATTAAACCGAGTCCTGCAGATGTAGGACATTTTCAGAGAGAGGGGATTCTGGCTGGTGGAGATGGGGAAAAGAGCCACCTGAGACTGAAGGTATCACAGTGTGGTCCCCCTTCACCCAGCTGAGTCCTCAGAAGAAAGCTAGACAAGCCGGGTGACTCAGTTTGACCTTTTACACCCTCACGGTGGAAGGAGACAACAGACTCTGTAAGAGGTCCTCTGCACACACACACACACACACACACACACACACACACACACGGGGGGGGGGGGGGCACAGAGACATGTGAGTATACACAGACCGGCGTATCAATGCAATATAAAAAGTTAAACAACCAAGCACATTAGAAGAACATTACAAAAAAGCAACAGGAAAAAGAAAGCGATTTCCCATTAAGAGAGTGTGTTTTACTTTTTAATCTATTGCATTCAGAAATTCTCCATCAGTCTGGCATTAAACACTCTGCGTCAGAGGAATGTTTCTGGCTGTACAAAGTAAATAAAATCTGCTCTGTCCCATGTACCCCTGTCCACCCCCAGTTATGTTCTGCCTCCTTTGGCCTGCATCCCAAAGTGAGCCCTGGCTAGTCTAGTCCATCACTACCGTGCATCTTCCAGTTCCTGAGCACAAGAACTATTCTGTAGTGACTCAGTGTCCTGTGAACTCGGGCTCCTGGTCTCTCCCATTGGCCACGCCCTAGGAAGGCTTTCCCTGCTACCCCTGAAGAACGGGTGCCCCTCCCTCTAATTCTTCAATTATGTTATGAGTTATAGAGGGGCAGCAGGACTGGCAGAAGCCAGGGCCTACTTGGAGGCAGCATCGTTAGCACCCTCATCTATAACGTGGGTGATACTAGTGCTAGCTTTATGGACTTGCAGCGAAGTTTGGGTGAGGGGATATAGAGAAAACGCCCATCAGCATAACAGGGATGCAGGTGATGGTCAATGAGACGGTCTCCTCGTTACTTCCCATTAGAAGGATGTATTAGCCAGGCTGTTCACCTTGACAGACAGCGAGTTCCTTATGGACCAGAACTATGCCTTACCCAGCACAGTTTCTCCATTTCTCTATTTCCCTAATAATACTGCACTGAAAGCCAAACTGGAGACAGTAATTTATTTAATACACGATTCAATCAGCAATTCAATTGTTTAAGTCAAGCTCTGCTGGGTGGTTCTTCTGGGCTATGCTGAGCTCAGGGCTTGTAGGCTCTGCTTCCAGACATGAGGGAGAGTTAGGGAGGGAGAGGCCACATGCCTCTCATTAGCCAAGTCTGGACTGATTCATTGGAACCCAAGCCTGGCAGGGCCCCTGTACAGAGTGGAAGAATAAAAAAGCCTCTTGAAGACCAACCTTGAAACTGGCACACCGTCGCTATCCTCTCAGAAGCAATAGCAAGGCTGGCTCAAATTCCAGCCATAGAGAGACGCAGACTTCATATTCCCAGGGAAGACCATGTGCTAAGACCAGGGCAAAGACCCGGGAAAGGAGGGCTGGTAGGCTGGCTTTGATCTACCACAGCCAGGTTTCTAATGGAACTGGTTAGTTAGGAAAAGAGAAAGGAAGAGCAAAGGCAAGAAGAAAAAAAGTCCAGCCCCTGTTCTCGCAGTCATAGGCGAGGGTATTGACATTCTAGGTTGCTCAACAGAAGTAATATGAACATTGACCTCTCAAGCCATTAAGTAGTTGAGCATTCCCTAAGGTACAGTAAAGAGACTATGTGCCAATTGGGGAATAAATCAAGAAACTCCCCTCTGGAGCCTGGGGAAGGCAGAGGAGCCTGGATTTATTGAGGATGCTCGGCCTCCTGACGGCAGGATAATTACAGACTTCGGGACCATTAATCAGCAACCCGGTGCCAACCAGGGG
Source organism: Microtus oregoni (assembly GCF_018167655.1). Taxonomy (NCBI): domain Eukaryota; kingdom Metazoa; phylum Chordata; class Mammalia; order Rodentia; family Cricetidae; genus Microtus; species Microtus oregoni. Next base: position 14,185,347 of record NW_024543096.1, read on the forward strand.
AGTCTATAAACCTCCAACTCTCCCTCCTCAAATTGATTTGACTTAAAACAATTATTTAAGTTCCATATTCTTGAGCATTGGGCCAAGGAGAAAGTAGGAAAAATATAGAAAAGTCTGTCTTTTATTGTTACCTCCAGAATACATTTTATCAATCTCTCGATAATTTGATGAACCTTCTCTTCTACACATGTGCATGCGCGCATGCATGCGTGCACACACGCACACACGCACACACATGCACGCACGCACACACACACACACACACACACACACACACCTTCTATCAGGTAGACTGTCATCAAGGATGTTCCAGCAGAAATCTCAGACAACCCAGTTCGGGGACATATATGGGTGGGGCTAGCGAGTCTAGAAAAAGAGCTCCAAAGTCACGTGGCTGCATGCTTGGTGTCCTTCACGGACACATTCCTCCGGATAGACAAGCCCACTCCATGTATAATATTCTTCCACAGAGTCTGTATCCTTCCTTTCCCTCAGTACCAAATAAAACAGCCTTGGCCCTGAGCAAAATCCCATTCCAGTGGCTGCTGGGGTTCCGGGGTCAGGGGGTTCCCTCGTTTCCTGCTCCTCACAGCCCTAACTCCCACAATGCCTTCCACTCCCTTCTCTCAAGATGTCCTATGGAACGTTCCTTCATAGTTCTTTGTTCAGGAGCCAAAAGTGAGAGATCTGGCTGCAGGGCTTACAGAGAAAGGACCAAGTGCAGCGTAAGGAGCAGACGTATGCCTGTGGGTGCCTCTGCTTCCCCCGGGGTGGGGGTGGGGGTGGGGGCTTTCTCCTTCCCCATCTTCCACGTACCACACCCTGTGCCTCGCAGCAAAGCCACAGAGCTTCGCTCAAGAGACCACATCGACTCTTGTTCCCGTCTTCTGACTCCTCAGCTCTTCCCTCTGCTTGATCCAACAAAACCTCACCTCCACAAGCAATTTAACTGTCTTTTCATTAGTGCTTATCACGCATCCATCTCAAGCCTGGGGACCTTACCATTGGGCGGGGGGGGGGGGGGGGGGGGGAGGCAGGATGGGGTGTCATTTTGTTTCCCCAGCAGAAGTGCTGTTCTTCATTCTGGACCAACAGAAAACAATCTATTCAACCCCAGTCATCTGTCCACTCTGCTGGAGCCTGGCGGTAGTGGCGCACACCTTTAATCCCAGCACTGGGGAAGCAGAGGCAAGCAGAGATATCTGTGAGTTTGAGGCCAGGCCAGGCCCTGGTCTACAAGAGCTAGTTCCAGGACAGGCTCCAAAGCTATAGAGAAACCGTGTCTTGGAAAACCAAAAAGAAAAGGAAAAAAAAATACAAAAGAAAGTTCTGGCAATTGCTTATCTTCATTCTTTCAGGTTAGGTACCACATCCAAATCACCAAAGACAATCCACATGGGAATGCTCGCCCTTTCTGTATGCTCTGATGTATTAGAAAACTACACCTCTCAAAAAACACAGCTTCTCTGCCCTCTCACGAAACAATCTGATTACTTTCTTTTCTTTTCTTTTTTTCTTTCTTTCTTTTTTGTTTTTGTTTTTTTGTTTGTTTTTCTGAGACTGGATTTCTCTGTGTAACAGCCCTAGCTAGCTCTCCTGGACCTTACTTTGTTTGTAGACCAGGCTGGCTTTGAACTCACAGAGATCCGCCTGCCTCTGCCTCCCAAGTGCTGGGATTAAAGGTATGTGCTACCACTGCCAGACACAACCTGATTCTTAAAACCTATGTAAAATTTCGGAATTCTATGTTTTTATAGACTGCTACTCCCCACCCCCTCCCGCTGCCCAGGTAGGGGTCAGCCGCCCACGCCCTGCCAAAGCTACTCTCCTACATGACCTCTGGTGACGAGTTCAGGAAGGCCTCGGGTCAGGTTACTACTATTAGTTTCTACAGTTTCTGGAACAAATTTCCACAAATTTGCTGCATTGTTTACGTTGGCCAAAAAGGTGCATGCAAGCCAGATATCCATCAAGAGATGAGCAGATAAATAAAATGTGATATTTCTAGACAATTAAACCTTTAAAAGGAAGGGAATTTTGATGTATGTTATGGCATGAGCAAAACTTGTGGATATCATCATCATAATAAATTAAATAACTTAGACACAGAAGAACAGAGACTGAATTATTCCAGTTCTATAAGGTACCTGGAATAGCCAGAGTTAAAACAGAAAGTAGCACAGAGTTTGACAGAGCTAGAGGAGGAAAAGGTGGAATTCTTCTTTAGTGTAGACAGAGCTTAGTTTAGGGATGCTGAGAAAAGTCTAGAGATGAATAGCAGCAACAGCTTACACTCAGTGCCACCAAACTCCACAAAAATTATTAATATCGCGAAGTCTGTGTACATTGTGCTAACTAGTTTTATGTCAACTTGACAGAAGCTAAGAATCCTTTGGGAAGAAGGAACTTTAATTGAGAAAAATGAACCTATCAGAATGACCTGAGGGCAAGCCTATTGGATTTGTTTATTTACTTGTATTGTTGAGGTGCTGGGCAGCTAGTCCTGAGTGTTTTAAGAAAGCATGCTGAACAAGCCATGAAGAGCAAGCCAGTAAACAGCATTCCCCCATGGCCTTTCTTTCAAATCCTACCTCTAGGTTTCTACTTTGAGGTCCTGCCCTGACTTCCCTTGTGATGTCCTATGACCTGAGAATTGTAAGAAAAAATAAGACCTTTCCTCCCCAGGTCACTTTGGGTCATGGTGTTTTATCACAGCAGAAGAAACCTTCACTAAGGCATGCCTGCTCTTACACACTGTCTTTATACCAACCCCAGAAATTTCTTCTCTCCCAGTTGTGAGTTAGATGTTGACCACCAGGACTGCTGCTGGGTACAATCAAGGGGTCACAGTCTCTGCTCTGTCTATAGGCTCTGGGAAGCGCCTGTCCTTGACTCTTCAAGTTCTGCTGGCTGCTAGTATTCCTGGCTTGTGTCCACTGCTGTCCAGCCCACGCCTCATTCTCAGCCCATCTGCTCCACTCCTCGTGCAGCTTCTCCTCGCATCAGGACACGTGTATCCCACCAGACAATCCAGGACAGCGTCTCCATCTTAAGACCCTGAATCTAATCGTACCTGCAGAAACCTTTTCATCTTACAAGGTAGTAGCTACAGGCTCCAGTGTCTATGCTCTGGGACCATAATACACACCATCTGTTAGGATATTCTCAGAGAGTGAAGCCAATATGGGAAATGAGAAGAGAACTAGAGAAAAATCACACACTAGGATTTGAGGGTGGGGTGGGCAACACAGGGGGATGACTGCCATCATGCCTGGGTGAGTGTTCCTCTCTTCAGCTTCCTGGTGTCAAGACACTGCCAACCCACAGAAGCGTTAGGCTTAAGATTGAACCACTTGTCAGGGTGGCTGACATGCAGCCAGGATACTGAGGTCATTTTCTCAATCTCCCAGATCACGATTGAACAGACAGGAATGCAGGCACATCAGGGTCCCATGCCATGCTCTGAGGAAGAAGGAGAAGGAGGAGGAGGAGGAAGTGGAGGAGGAGGAGGAGGAGGAGGAAGTGGAGGAAGAGGAGGAGGAAGTGGAGGAAGAGGAGGAGGAAGTGGAGGAAGAGGAGGAGGAAGTGGAGGAAGAGGAGAAGGAAGTGGAGGAAGAGAAGGAGAAGGAGGAGGAAGAGGAGGAGAAGGACGAGGAAGAGGAAAAAGAAGAGAAAGAAGAGGAAGAGGAGGAAGAAGAAGAGAGGAGGAGGAGGAGGAGGAGGAGGAGGAGGAGGAGAAGAAGAAGAAGAAGAAGAAGAAGAAGAAGAAGAAGAAGGAAGATTAGGAGGAGGAGAAGGAGGAGGAGGAGGAAGAGAAGAAGAAGGAGAAGAAGAAGGAGGAGAAGGAGAAGAAGAAGAAGAAGAAGAAGAGTCTATATTCCTACTCTGACAGGAGAGGGAGAGGGGAGAAGAGAGAGGGGAGAGGGAGAAGAAGGAAAAGAAGGAGGAGGAGGAGGTCTATATTCCTACTCTGACCAGTTTGCCCGCAGCAGGACCCAGGTCTGAATGACAGAGAGCCAGGATGAGTACTCACTTTATTCTAAGAAGGTCCTAGAGCCCTGTGGAAGTGAAAAACTCCAAGTGAATCTGGGCAGACCTAGCCACCACCTGTCCCTTGCCGGCCATGTGGCCTCGGACATCACCTCCCTGTACCTCCTGCCCACACTCTGAAGTACGGCTGTCAGTGGTGTCCGCTGTGTGGGCTTAAATGTGGAGATCAATGTAGTACTGCCTGCAGTTGATAACAAATGTCAACCTTTCCAGCCCTGCCCAGTACCTGGGCTGGGCCTACCCTACCAGGATCCTCCTCCCCTGCTCTGTAGGGAGGGGGCAAGCCGAGACAAGGGATGCATCTCTGCTGAGGTCTGCTGAGCTGGCCTGGTTAGGACAAGGTTTCTGTGCCAAGGAAATCTTGAGGGGGTAACAACTGGGACCCTTTTAATCCTTGCCTTTTTCGTCCCCAGAGGCTCATTCTCGGCCTCCAGCAAATGAGAAGTCAGGGAGACCCGGTCTAATTGCCCTCCTCCTCGTGACACCACCGCCTCACTCTCAACTTGATTCTGGATAGGATTCAAGGACTGCGCTGTTGGAAGTCGGCCTCACATTAGTGTGGGCTGTCATTGCGGGCTAGCAGCCAGACTGCATAAAGCAGGGGTGACCCTCTCTGTGCCCCGGGACTTCTTGGAGGCTCCTCTTGAACAAGAGTGCCTTTCAAAGCCGTGAAGCCAACTGAGGGACAGGCCTGCCATTGTACAAGTTGTTTAAAGAGCTTTATAAAACGGGACTGGTGTGACAATCGCCTGACTAACATTGACTCTGGAGGTCACAAGCTTGCCGTATCCACAGGGAGACCATTGTGAGCTCAGGCGCCCAAGGCCTGGCAGTGGGTCAATGAGGGAAGGGAGCAGTGGAAGAGGAGGCATCGCCTGGCTACAGTGGACCCTCGATAGAGGGCGCTGTGTGCCACCCCTACCCTCACAGCATATGGGAGGAGCTAGAACTTAAGAAAAAAAAAAAACGAAACCCACAAAAACCCTATAAGTTTGCCCAAGGATATCAGCAGCATGCCTTAGAACCCTGCTCCTCTAGGGGCCAGCCTACCAGCCCTCACCTGCCCTCACAGTCCCGCCCTGCTTCTGTTTCTCTCCCTGGTCCTCAGAGAAGGTGGTGCAGATCCAGGCTCCCAGCTGCTTCCTTCCCAAGCGCTTTCTTGTGCCCACAAGCCCGGCCCAGTTGTTAGCATTCAGTGAACATGGACCCAGTATCACTTCCAGCTCGTAATACCGCACCCTCTCCGTCTATCACAACTTGACATAGCTCAGGGTTCATCCTTTAGAACGGCGAGTGCTGCGGGCATAGCAGCACGCCCTGCTCAGCCTAGACCTGCTTATCTTGACATCAGCAACAGAACGAATAGGCATCCCTACCAAGCATATGATCTTTCTACATTTTTTTTGTTGTTGCTGTCTTTGACTATTTTTTTTTATGTGGGGCTGGGGTGGTGGTTCTATTTGATTTCTGTTTCTTTGGGTTTTATTTTGTGGCTGAGTCTTGCTCTATAGCCTAGGCTGGCTTACTATTCCCCTGCCTTAGCTGCTGGAGAACCTGCCCACCTTCATTTTGATTAAAACATTCCATAGTATCTGCAGAGGGTGGAGATGCAAAGAGCCTGCAAGACTGTGAGGTCAAACCTTGGCTTTTTATCCCAGGAAGCCATGGCACTAACACCTCTGTTCCCCAAGGCACGCAGCGGAAACTGGAGTTTATGGATGACAAGCTCCATGCAAGGTGCAAACCTCAAAGTCTTAACAGGACTCTGCTTCAGGAACGAGCTCCCCTCTGCCCTGGATAAGGGGATTTCTCAGAGCTGATCAGGGGAGACATGGTCTAGAAGAGAAAGTCAGCAATAGGTATAGATGAGCCAAGATATATCCCCAAAGAGGTGCGGTAGAGAGGGCACCTGGGCTTAAGGCCTGGGTTGCCACTGAATCTGCCTTTCAGGCAGGGAGGGGCTCAGAAGCAGCCCTCTGTCCCAGCATTCCATGGGTCCCTCGCCATTGTTAAATGATGTGCTGCCATGTGTTTGCCAGCCTGCTTTCCTCCCATTTCGCCTAGGGCATCTTAACTGCCCAAAAGGATGAGCTTCGCAATGACGTACCGTCATATAATACACTGTCTATAGAATGAGCTTCACGACGACATACGGTCATATAATACACTGACTGTATTTACCCCTGCACTGCCCTTTCTCCCCTCCCTCTCTCTATTTTCCACTTTATGAAACTGGAGAGCCAGGCATGGTGGTGGAGACACCTTTATCCCGGCACTCAGGAGGCAGAGGCAGGTGGATCTCTGTGAGTTCAAGGCCAGCCTGGTCTACACAATGAGTTTCAAAACAGCCAGAGCTACATAACAGCAAGACCCTGTTTCAAAAAAAAAAAAAAAAAAAAAAAAAAACTAGCCAAAGGCCTGGATAGTTATCTGCATTGTCAACACCACTAGACCATTCTGGAGTCTTTGCTCAGTTAACAAAGCGGAGATGTGTTGTGTTGTCTGACTGAAGACTAGCCGGCTTCAGAGTCCTAAGCAGGTCTGTTTTTACAGTTGTTAGGTGGTGTAAGATCTGCTTCTCCCATTTTCACTCAGGGCTCTTCGTACAGTCAAACAGAGGCAGGTTTTATTTTTTTGTTTTTTTTTTCGAGACAGTGTTTCTCTGTGGTTTTGGAGCCTGTCCTGGAACTAGCTCATATAGACCAGGCTGGTCTCGAACTCACAGAGATCCGCCTGCCTCCGCCTCCCGAGTGCTGGGATTAAAGGCGTGCGCCACCATCGCCCGGCAGGTTTTATTTTTTAAAACAATCTTTTTTAAAGATTTTTGTAGAATCAAACACATTTCTATATTTCATTTTAAATATTTTTAAATTTTATGTGTGCATGTGTGCCTGCTTGAGTTTATGTTCATCAGCTACATGCAGGAGGCCCCAGGAGCCAGAAGAGGGGATAAGATCATCTGCAGTTAGAGTTAGGTGTTCTGGGGGTCTCCATGTGGGTGCCAGGACTAGAACCTGAATCTTCTGCAAGAACAGTAAGTGCTCTTAGCCACTGAATCATCTCTGTACCCCATTGCTTTCTCTGAGCCTCTATTCTTACCCCTGCTGTATGGCCTAGGTGACTGTCACTGGTGTCTTCATCCATCGAGCTCCACAGCGAGCCACAGGAGGAGGAGAGGCCAGTTGACGGTCCTCAAGGAGAACCATACTCTGACCCTCAGTTTTCCTAATTACAAAGGTTAAGGTAGAAGATGGACAGCTGATTTCTCTGATGCAATTTGATTTTTCAGGCGGGAAGCTTGCAAAAGTTATTTTCCAAGCCTGTAAGTAGCAATGCTTATTATTTTTCCTAAAGGCCCCCAAATTGTGTGTACTTAAGACTGTAAAACCTGGTCCATTCCCAAATGGTTACCTTCAGCTAAATTGGAGGGAACAAAGGGTCACATTTTGATGAAAGAAACAAAACCCCTAGAAATAAAGACCGAAAGGCATGCATCCTTGTTGTTTTTACCAACCCTTATTCTTTAAGTCAATACTGAAGTGTTGGAGACCTTGCTAGTGCTACACCAGATACTTATTAACATGATTCTACTTGAAAAAGCTACAGGGCCTTGGGTTACAATAGTATCCATTATTAATGAAGAGATAAGAAGTTTCCACCGAGAAAAAGAAAACAAAGCTCATGCAAAATTCAACTTAGCTAATTTGAATTGAAGGCTGCAAAGCCAGGAAGAGGGGAGACAAGAAATAGAAAGGGCTGAGAAGCCAAGACTGGTAGAAAAGAAAATCCTCATCTCTGGGTCCCAGACACCCAGCCGTGCATGGCACAGTCCAGAGCACACTGAAAAGATGGCAGGACTCGGCCACTCAGGTTTTCAGTATTTTTTGCTGGCTGCCAGGGCATGACAGTGAGTGGGACAGACGTGCCCCGCCCCCAGGTCCACATCTGAATCCAAGGCAGCCAGAGGGAGCAGTGTGACGCATTTTAAGAAATACTTTGTAGAAGAGGATTTTGGGGGAACACAAAGGGCCTCTAATCCAGCTCTCGGGCATCAGGGAAGACTTCTCTGGGGAGCCGTGTGAGAGACACACCGTGAGTAGGCACCTACCAGAAGAAGAAACGATGTGTGTTTTACACCTGTGGATTAGGATGGAGGGCAGCGGTGTGTGTGTGTGTGAGGGGGGAGGATGGGTATAGAGTAGGCACTAATCAGGTAAGGTTTGGATCCCGTGGTAAGGATTGTGGACTTTGCAGACAGCGAGAATGACTCTCTGGCCTCACTGAGATGGACACCAAGAGACCGTAGCAATTGAAGCAAACAGTTGTAGCCCAGAGAGAAGCAACACTGTGGATGCAAAGTAAAATGCGAATTTTAAAAAGGTGTGAAACACAATGGACATACCCTGATAGACATGAGGTATGAGTGTTCAAGGAACCTAAGGTGACCTCAGCTACATCTGATTTGAACAGTTAGGCAGCCAGATGATAGAGCCATTGGGGACTCCACAAGGGTCATGTCCAATGCTTCAGAATGGAATTGGCCATAGGATAAGAGGAGGCTTCACAATTGACAGCAGAATGTCAGGCTGAAAGGCTCAAGAAAGATGGACTTACCAGAAATACAGACGTCTGGGTGGAGAAGGAATGGCGAGGGGTTGAAGTTCAGTTGAGATGCTCAGCTGTGAAAAGAGGCTTTTAAAAAGGAATGTACAAGAAGGTACACACTCGTGCACCAGAGACACAGGAGCGGGAGATGCTGGGCACCTCATCAGTGCTGGTCCACACCTCCTGGGAAGATCACAAGTGGGCTGCAGCATCTCTTTGCTTGTCTGTATTGGAAGACTAGAGACTGGATGCTAAGTATTGGCTTTCTTTCTTTCTTTTTTTCTTTTTCCATAAAGCAGAAGCTGTTGCCAGGTGGCGGTGGCACACTCCTTTAATCCCAGCACTCGGGAGGCAGAGGCAAGCAGATCTCTGTGAATTTGAGGCCAGCCTGGTCTACAAAGTGAGCTCCAGGACAGCCAAGACTACACTGAAAAACTCTGTCTCAAAAAAAAAAAAAAAGAAAAAGAAAAAGAAAAGAAAAGAAAAAGAAAAAGCATAAGCTGCTTTTGGAAAGTGGCTGTGTATATGTAAGAGTGACTGAAAAGCTTTTAAGGTGAAGAACCTCGCTAAAGAAGTCAAAGGAGGCAAGTAACAGGATTTACTGCCCTACACATTGATTTGAATATTAGACTCACTTGGAAAGTTGGAGATCTACTGGCTTCGAAACCCATTTCAGACTTTCTGATTCAATTGGCAGTATGTATGTAGCCGGAGTCCCGGAGGGCTTTTCATGCATTGCCCCAGGTGAGATTCCCTTATGAACAAAGAACAAAGATAGAAAACCATTTAGTAAGATGAGATGGAAGAGGGCTGACCTCTGAGTTCACACAGGGAAGAGTGAGAGTCTTGGGGTTCTCCCAGCAAGATCAGGAAGTATGGCCAAGGGTCAGGAGTGAGATGACATCCCCAAGGCTGGGCATGGGGGCAGTCACACAGCAAAAGTGTGAAGAAAGCTGAACTCAAAAGGAAATTATGCATTCTAAGAAAACAGCAAGACATGGGAATTTGCATAGAAAGAAAGCCTGGGGTGCTGGAAGCTTCTCCATAGCAAAGAGCAGGTAGCAAACACGTAGTAAAGGCCAGGGGCGCCCATCCTTGGGCATTATTAGGCAATAGGCAGCACCAAGGCTAACTCACCTGAGGACTGGTGTAGAGACAGGTTACCCTTGGCTGACAATGGTTTTCAAAGTGGAGACGCCCATGCTTTTCCGCCCCAGCCTGCAGATTCCACCGCAGCAGGGAAGCCCTTACAGGGACTTGGGTAATGTTCCTGTGACTCTGTACCCCAATTCTCCTTGTCTCTCTGGGGGGAGGGGTCTCATCTACCCTGCTTCATCTCTTTCGTCTGTGAAAATGAGACTAGACTCCTTGTTTGATAATAGCTGTCTTTGTTACTTTCTTCGTCTCCGTTTGCTTCCTGTTGCTGTGTTAACCACCATGACCAAAAAGCAACTTGGGGAGGAAAGGGTTTGCCTCACCTCAAAGATTAGAGACCTTCATGCAAGGACGTCAGGGGAAAAAGTCAGGACAGGGACACGGAGGAAATTTTGTTAGAAAGACTGAACGAGAGGTCCTGGAAGAAGGCTGCTCACTGGCTTGCTCCTCCTGGCTCGCTCAGTTTATACAGTCCACGACCACCTGCCCAGGGCTGGCATCACCTCCAGTGAGCCAGACCCTCCCACACCAATTATTAATCAAGAAAATGCCCTACAGACTTTCCTACAAGCAATCTGATGGAGGCGTTTTCTCCACTGAGGTTCCTCTTCTCAGATAAGTCAACTGTGGCCAATTGAGGAAGAAAAAACCAAAACAACAAACAAACAGGGCAACAGCTACAAAGGGCTTTGACTTGTTTTCTGGTTGCCATAGCAAAGGGGTGTACAGCTATTAAAGACAGTCTGGAGACGAGGGATATGGGTCAGTGCAGTGCACTTGACTAGCATGAATTAAATCCTGGGTTTGCTCCCCAGTACAACACAAACTACAGCAAAATGTCAGTCTAAGATGGACAGGGTGGCTCATTCCTTTAATCTAGATACACCAGAGGCAGAGGCAGGCAGCTCTGTGTGAATTCAAAGGCCAGCTCGGGCTAAACAGTGAGCTCCATGCCAGCCAGGTATACACAGAGAGACCCTGTCTCAAAAACAAAACAAAATAAAATTAAATATGACTACACCAAAATCTCCCAGTCTAGCTCCCATCTTTCCTTTTTTACTTAACTTTATTTTATGTGCATCGATGCAGGGACCAAGAGTGGATCAGATCCCCTGGAACTGGAGTTACAGACAATTGTGAGCTGCCATGTGGATGCTGGCAATTGAACCCAAGACCTCTGGAAGAGCAGCCAGTGCTTTTAATTGCTGAGCCATCTCTCCAGCCCTCTCACTCCCGCCTTTGATCTGATATTTCTGTCTTCTTATTTAACCTCCCCATATTTTCTCCCAAGGTGCTAGTTTGTGTATAACTTGTGACAGACAATGGTTCAGGGTATCGGTTGGTAAAAAACTCTAAGGTACCTGGAACAAGCTGTTCTTCTCTTGGTAGGTGAACGACATAGAATAGGCAGGCCTAACAAAAATCATTCAAAAGTAGACTCAAAAGCTTTAAATTTATTTTGTTGTTATTTCGTTGCATTTTTATCTTTATTTTTGTTTTGTTTCGGAGACAGGGTTTCTCCATGTGGCCCTGGCAGTCCTGGAACTTACTCTGTAGACGAGGCTGGCCTGGAACTCACAGAGATCCACCTGCCTCAGATTAAAGACGTGTGCCACCACCCCCTGGCTTCAAAACTGATTTTCATGTAGAATATCTGGATGAAGCAAACAGTCATCAGAATGCAGACATCAGTCACTAGAATGTAAGCTCTTGGGCAAAGGATAATTTAGAGAAGCGTCAGGATTTCATGTTTTGTGAGCTCTAAAATGCTTTATAAGATACAGTCACCTCATTGAGGACAAGGGTGGGCCATGTTTTTAATTAAACTGTGATGTCTCGGACATTTTTCCTTTTAGATTTATTTAAGCATGCCTGTTACTACGCATCCTTCTTACCTAGTTTTGAGAAGGAAAGCAAGTGGGATGAATGGTGAAGGTGTCCCATCAAGCGTCTTCACGCTTTCATTCCTGCTTCTCTCTCCAGCCTCACCACTTGCGTTTCTCACACTATGGGGCCCCCTGGGTTTTCAAGGAAGACGGTGTCATCCTTTCTTATTAGCACCCGTATTTTCTTCCGATGCTGATATTTCCTCTTGTAAGCTTCTGGCCTAGTTCGGCACAGACAATAATCTTGCTAACAAAGCCTAACCCAGCCACAGCCACCCGGGATATTACTGCTCCTTAAGTCCTACAAGACTAAGATTTTCAGAGTTCATGTTTGTAGAGATCATCCACCTGGGGGGCTGAAACCCACAAGCTCCCAGGTGAGGTCAACTCCACTGAGCTCAGGACCCAACCTAGGCCATAAAGCTATAGCACAGTTGATCCAACTGCTCACTTCTGTGCAAGAAAATCTTGGGGTGACTATTCCTTAATAGGTGTTTGTTTTGCTGATATCAAATTTCCGCTGTTTCCAGGCTTGCCTATTTTTAAAGCAATTTTCATTGCAATGCCAAATCATGATGTCATCTTTTGAAATCACTTAAGTGGCAGTGAAACTCAAGCCCGGCCCCACCAGCAAGGCACATAATCTATTGGCTTACTCTGCAGTCATGATGCACATCTGTACTCCCAACGCTCCTGTAACAAGATGTGTCGCTGTGACAGGACAATCTTCCGAGATTTGTGGGTTAGCGAACCTAGCAGATGATGCAGGGAATGAGAGACCCTGTCTCAAGGGAGAAGCAGAGGACTGCCAAGGCTGTTCTCTGATCTCTGCTTGTGTACCTGCACATGGTCTACAGAGTGAATTCTAAGACAAGGCAGGACTGCACAAACCCTGTCTTTTTGAAACCCTGTCTCACACACCAAGAAGCAAGCCAAGGTTAAAATAAGCCTTGGGAGTTATAGCAGAGATAGTCACAACCCTGGTGTGTTTCTCAGCATCTTTACATCTTCCTGTGGGCCTGAGTGTAGATCTGCATGTAGAAGGGCATCTGCCATGGAGCAGACGTGGTAAAAGGTCTGATATGTCTTCTCCTCCCCACCCAGCTGTGAAGCTCATACTCCATCTAAGTCAGAGAGTACCCTGGGCAGTCAAAGGGAAGAAAACAACTCCTCCCACGGGCATGGTTAGTAAAGAAAGCAGGAAACAGGTCATTTAAAGAACAGATGACGCTCACACAGGACGTGAGGGTAAAGTGTGTTTTAGGCAGGTGGGACACACGAGCCAAGGGATGGAGACATTCCTATAGCCGCTGAGTGCCACAGGCACAGTAGTCCTGGTGTGGGACCCAATGTCTAAGGCAAACGGATCAGGCTTCAGCTAGAGCAGTTAACCAGACAGAGATGCTGGGTGCTGCCCCGGGGATCTTCAGTCCCTGCGTTCAGAAGAGGGAGAGACACCAGAACTTGGTTTCCCATGAGTGCTTCAGGTCCCGCCCGCCCTGTCACCTCCCTCCATTCAACGTGCTTCTGAAGAGCCCCTTCTACCCAAGTCGCTCTGCCATCAGCGGGCGCATGAGGAGGAACGCAAGCCCACTGCATTATTAATCGCAGCAAAACACCACTGGAGAGGAAATTTTGCTGCTCTGTTGCAAATAGCATATGGTTTTTTTCCAAAAGCCAGGAGAGATGATTTTTAATCATCCGCTGCTTGGGATTATCCATGCTCCCTTTCCTCGGCGTGGATAATTGAAGGCTGGCAGCGTTTAGATTTCAAAGCGGTTTGGACTTTATTGAAATCCAAGGCTCCCAGTGGGTGCCCCAACCCAAGCGGGCATTCGGGCCTGTAATTAAATTGATCTGTGAGGGGGAGGGCCCCAAGGTATCTCTCTAATATGAGCGATTAGCGGAGAAAGACAATTGGCATCTTTGTGTCGCACATGTGGCCCACACATGGGCCCGCAACGATAGCAATGTCTGTCCTTGCAGAGAGACATCTGTGTGCTTGTTCCTGGGGTGCAGTTAGACATGGCAGCTCTGTGCTCTAGACAAGACTACACACCTTCTGGGTTGAGACCTCACTGTGGTGACCACGGGTCCCTCGGAGATGGAAGCAAACGTTAGAGGTGATTTGTTTTTGAAGGTGGGCAAAACTTGGCCAACACATGTATACGTGTGGATACGCATGTCCTGGAAGATGGAGACTTCGGGGGAGATGTTGGTATGGCGTGGCTAGCACATTCCCTCTGACCTTTGCAGGTGTGTGCAGTCTGCACGAGGAGGAAGGTGGCCAGCCTCCCCCATGATGCAAGGGATCATGAGCTCAGGAGCAGGAGCTGTGTTGCTTCAAACAGTTCTCACTAGGAAGAGGACACAGATGGGAACAGAGACAGAGAAAAGCCAGCCCTTCACCTGAATGTGTTCTTCACCTAGCCAAGAAGGAAAGACAACAGAAAGCTGCAGACACAGGAACACACAGAAAGGAACGAGTTGAAGCTGTCTTTAGTGGCTACAGAGTCCTCATAGTGCTGGGGGTCGAGGCACAGAGGATGGGAGGAGACCCAGGAGTCAAGTCGCCTCTGGCTGGACAGGTGAAGCAGTTAGCTGCACTGTCTGGGGTGGGTGGAAAGACAAAAGGGAAGACTCAGGGCAGGGGTGGAACCTTCCGCAAAACTCCAGGGGACTTCCCCACACTGCTTTCCTGCTCATTGTCGAGCATGCTCCTTGCTGCCAGCTGCCATGGACGGCATTATTGGGAAGTCCACTGCCTGTGTGGATCAGCAGGGCGACTCTGGGTCCTGCTGAAGGGACAGTGTGTGGACACTTGAGCTGGACCCAATCTTTCCTCTATCATAGTTGGAACCGGTCACCCAGTCAGGACCCAGCACCATCACTCAACGTCTCCCCTCCAGTCAAAGTTCAGCTTCCTTTGCCCACCCACGCCCCCTTCTTATCACACTCCTCTAGCCGGCAGGCCGTGCCTCTGCTTTGGACATGCAGCCTCTGCTCGCCTAAACAGAAGGGAGTCTTGGCTCATTCCAGAAAGATGTGGGGTGTGTGGTCCCTTTCCCTCCCTCCTCAGCTTCCTCTGTTCTCAGTCCTTGCAGGAAGGCACAGCTCCATTCACCTGTAGCATCTCCCAAGTTCTCTCGAGATCCCCTGTGCGCTCATAGAGCTTGTTACTGCATATTTATGCCTCTGCCACTGTCCCCTGGCACCGCAGACACTGAGAAACAGCAGCCCCGCACTGAATGCCAGCTCACCGCAGAAATGAAGATGGGTGTCTTAGCAAGGAATGAAAGCCATCCAAGGCATCATTTGGGCCCTCCTTGGAGAGACCAGCCAGGCCTTTTGTGTGATTAAATCCACTCTCCATTCCCACAGGTCTCTGTGAGGGCTATGCCTTACCTCATCGGTTACTGATTACAGACAGGCTGGGTTATTTTTGTTAAACAGTAATTAAAACCAAACACAGAGATAGAAAAGAGCCATCCACTGCGATGTTCTTGATGGGACCCATAGAATGTTCAGCCCTTCCTGTCATGATACCAGGTACCCAGAGTCACCCAGGAGACGACCGTGGGACACAGGCACAGACACACTGGCCCTGTCATTCTTTGGTATCGGGAACCATGCTGACCTCCGGGTCAAGGAGCAAGCAGCCCTGGGCTCCCTCAGTCACACAGAGACAGGTGACATAGCATGCACTAAACAGCTAGAGGAAGGCTTCAGAAAGTCGCCTCCATGTTGTTCCACCCTGACTGGTTGTGCCCCTGCCAAGCTACCAGCAGAACTGCAGCTTGGCCCCCACTGCCCAGCTTGCCGTGTAGACTGCAGACGATTGCAGTTCAACACTGCGCTCAGCTTGCATTATAGATTACAGATCAGCGGCTCAGCCCCACAGCCAGCTTGCTTTGTATACTGCTATACTGCATTGGGCCCCACTGTCCTACTTACCCCACAGGTATAGCTTGGCCTCAGTGATGCACGCTGGCCCCTCTGGACGAGGAGCAAGGAACTGTCCCACCAGGAGCCACAAGTCTCTGCTTTAAACAGTTCATTAAAAATACCAGCACGAAAGCTCTCCATGGTGATTCCCCCAAGGGGCTGCCTTCCATGGTCTGAACGCTTGCCTCTCATCCGTGTTGCTGAAGACATGCTGGTGGCGGCACACAGGGACAGCTGATGGGTTTCTCTGTGTCGGGGAGAGCCACTGCTCACTGGGTGGTGATTATACGGAGGCAGTGCCCATGAATTAGACTCACTCACATTTTTTCTGCCTGTGCTTGCAGGCCCGGTAGCGAGCCTTCCTCCTACGGATAAAACCAGCACGTGAATTAGCGCAGACACCCCCTGGCTCCAGCTCTAGCTAGCTGGGGGACTTTATACAAACCTGTGCCATAGTTTGAGCTTCAGGATTCTTATCTGTAAATAAGTCAGAGTTGGACCACATCATCTGTATCTTTACAGTAACTCTTGGCCTTGGAGGAAGGGAAATAAATTGGAGACACAACCTCAACCCCCCAAAAACTAATGACGCTGAACATATTGCCCCCAAAAGACAAACTGCAGGAATCTACAAATGGTAGAAGTGGTGGAAACTTCCTTGGTCCAACAGCATCCATCACCGCTACCTCTGGCAATAACCGTTAGCTAGTCAATCCTGACACAGCACAAAAGTGGCCTTGCTCTGCTCTGCTCCCCAGAGGACAACACAAGGCTGAGGGACAGCAAAGATGGCACAGAGGGTCATAGCAGAGGCCCACTTAAGGTCGTGTGAGTGAGTCTAAGGCTGCACTCGTTTTTCCCTGCCCACTGCCTCAAATGGCCTCAGGGCCAGGCCACAGCCTCGCTGTAGTGCCTGGGAGGGAAGGGGCTGGATTAGCTTGAAGGCAGGGCACCTGCTGTTTGTGTCGATTCTGCTTGTACACCACTTTTTCCAAAGCACTCCTGTTTTTGCAAATAACTATTACAAGCCTTTTCAGAGCAAGTCGAGACGAGACAAGCTCACTAAGGCAGCAGCAGATGTTCCTCAGCCTGAGGACCTGACAGGAGCCCAGCTTCCTCAGCTGACGTGACTGTCAGAGCCCATGAATCACAACACAGCCTTCTGCAGTCTGTCTGCAGAAGCAATGCAGTGCTCAGCAGATGTGTGGTTCTCCCCAGCCATTGGCAAGGTCTGAGGTGATGGAGCTCCCTGTGATGGGAAGAGTGGCAAAGATCTAGCCCTGTCCCCCAGGCTCCTCCACCTGTGAGGTCATGAGGTCCACTGAACAGGACTGTGCAGGGTTAGTTTTCAGTTTCAGGCCTCACTGCCTCCCTGGAATGATGAACCAACTCTTTCAGTTTTGTTTGTTTATCTTTTTGTTTCACTTTGCGGTTCCTTTCTTTGTCCTTTTGTTTGGTTTTTCAAGACAGGACTCACTATGTAGCCTTGGCTGTTCTAGAACTCACTCTGTAGACCAAGCTGGCCTTGAACTCAAAGAGATTCACCTGCCTCTGCCTGTGCCAGGATTAAAGGTGTCTGCCGCAGCTACTATGCCTGGCTTGAACTCTTTCTTAGGGCTGTACTCACCATATGGGAGTGGTAGTCTGTTTCCAGGTCTTTTTGCATCTTTCTGAGATCTCTCTGCTGGCTGCCTGTAGCGCACCACGCCCTTCTGTGCTTTATGCGCTACCATATAGTTCGTGAACTGGGCAAGGGGCTGGAGATTGAAACACACAAAGACACACAGAGACACGGATCGTCTTTGAAACAGGACTGCCCCCTTCATTGTGTAAAAGAGCCGCTCATATAGGGATCCTTAACTGACGGGCATGCCCCAGCCAAACGCACCAGAAACCACTCCCATGCCATCAGGAACTCCTGAGGGTCTCGTGCTCAGAGCAGCTGCAAGCTGTCTCAGAGCAAAGGAAAACAAGTTGTTTACAAGAAATTCAGGATCTGGGGGTTCACAGCTCCCAACAGCTGACCCCATGACCACTCTCAAGAATGAGTCTGTTATGTTTTCTCACTTACGTTCAGAGGTGTCAAACTGTGTCCAGAGAACCGTGTTTTGGGGTTGCAGGGAAGGCTGAACAGAGTCCAGGCTGCCCCACCGAGCTCTAAGCCTTAGAGGGTGCTGGGAACTCTACAAGCCGAATCTGCTCACTCATGCAGCTGGGTTCAACAGTCCACTGGGACCTTTCCTGATCTGGGCTGACGACCTGTGTGCCTCCTCAACCTGGACACATGATGATCCCCTAGATGGCCCTGCAGAATGGAGTCAGAGTAGCTACCTAGCATGGAGTATGAATTCAGTCAGGAAGAACAAGATCAGAGTTCTCCAAGTCAATTGTCCTCCTGAATTCAAAAAATCCTGGATTCTGCCAAATGCATCTTCACAGTGGTTTTTGATTCTTATTTGTTTTGTGTTGTTTTGTGAGTGTCTCATTTAGTCCAGGCTTCAAGATGATCCACATAAGTGGCCTGTGTTAGGACTTTACTCCTTTTTATAGCCGAAGAAACATGCCAGTGTATGGGACAGCCATAAGATTTAGCTTACCCATCTTTCAGCTGATAGGCATTTGGTTAGTTTCTATGTGTCTATTGTCAATAATATTCCTTCCTAGTATTTGCATTTGCAAGAAGCTTCGGTCTAGGAACATTTTCACATGCATATAATTCCAGGAATGGAGCTGATAGCTCACATAGTGGTTCTCTTCCACAAAATTGTGTTTGCAAAACTCACAACTATTTTCCAAAATGAATGCACAGTTTACATTTCTGCCAATGCAGCACAATGATTCCAATTTTCCCACTTTTTACCAACATGTGTTTACTGTCTGGCTTATGGACTATAGCAACCCTACTTTATGTGAAGTATAGTATCTCATTGTAAAATTTGGTTTGTAGGTGTTTGGGTTTTCCTGGGTTTGACTTTTCATTTTGAGGCGGGATCTTAAACCCACTATCCTCCTGCCTCAACCTCCCAAGAGCTGAGATTGCAGGTACAAGTCACTGTGTCATCCTGTGGTTTTAATTTTCAGTTCTCTGATGATTAATGACATTGGGCATTTTTTTTGTAAGTTTACTGAACACGTATTCTTTGGAGGAAAAAAAAAGATGAGAGTTTTCATCTGATCCAAGCATTGACTTTTCCAGGAAGTTCTCAGACAAATACTCTGGGTAGAATATGCCAGAGGAAAACTTTGGATGTCCCCATTAGATTTATACTAACCGATCCTCTGGCTCCAGACCTGGAAGACTCAGATAATTTCTCTAAGTAATGATCTTCAAGTAAGGGGTGGGGCATCCTCAAGGAAGGGAACTGGGCTTCCTGTCACAACAGGTCCCCTATCCCGGGCCCTGAAGCCTTTAAACAAAGGAGAGCTCTACAGATACAAGAACGTGGGAGATGATTTTGGTTCACAAGGTGAACAGTTCACCAGCTGGTCTCTACTAAAGGTCAGATGGCCTATGCTATAGAACCTACTAGAGCGAGTGGCCAGCACTCATCCTCTGATGTGGGAATCCCCTCTCTGTGTTGTTTGTATTGGTTAATGAATAAAGAAAACTGCTTTGGCCTGATAGGGCAGAACTTAGGTAGGTGGAGAAGACAGAACTGAATTCTGTGAGGAAGAAAGCAGAGTCAGAGAGAGAGAGAGCTGCCACGGAGCCACCAGACTCACACACGCAGAATCTTTCCTGGTAAGCCACTGCCACGTGGCAATATACAGATCAATAAAAGTGGGTTAAATGTGAGAGTTAGCCAATAAGAGGCTAGAGCCAATGGGCCAAGCCATGTTTTAATTAATACACTTTCTGTGTGGTTATTTCAGGGCTTAGCTAGCCAGGCGGCCGGGACGAACAAGCAGGCCTCTCTCTTACAACAATCCTCAATATGTGTTCTCTCCTTCACTGAAACCAAGAAATCTCTTAGCGCTTATTTCCAGGACAGCCAAGTTCTCGTGAGAAGGGAAACAAAGCAACTCATGGCCCAGGAAGTGGGCCAGGCTGCAGTGGCATTCAACACATATGCAGTTCTCTGTATCTGATTGTCTCCCTCGCAGGCCTCCATGCTAATGGGCAAATGGCAACCACCTTGAGACCAAGAAACTCTGCCCTACTCTAGGAATGCCACTTCCCATGCTGGTAATGTCAGGGGCAGGGTAGGTCCTCGGGGATTAGTCTTGTTGTCATGGGATACAAGCTTCCCAATCATTTTCCCTTGAGTCAGCTAGTAAAGAACACAGGAACAATCACTCTCTGGGAAGTTGTTCGTGGTACAGGAAACACATAGTACACATAATGCTGCCTACCATCCGTAGCTGACACTTTATGGAATATAGCAGGTTATTAGTTTATTAGTACTAATTATGGCTATCGGAGGGATATTAAAATTTGTCTGCCTTATATATAACTGCAGTACAAAGAAGTGGAGGGACTTGTCTGAGATCACGTGGTGAGAGGAGCTGAGATGTAAGTTCTGTGGTCAGCTTCCAGAATATTCCATAGCTTGACCATGAAGACAGGGCACCAGGTGAGCTTGTAATTCTGAAAGGTCAGTGCCCAGAGCCACTGGACAATTTACAATGGGAGGCAAGTGGTAATGAGGGTCCATCTGCTAAGTAAGAGGGTTACAGTAGGAGTGGTCCGGGAACTGGGGATTAATATCGTAACTATGTGATTGAGTGACCTACAAGAACCACAAGAATTTGCCAGGTAGGAAATACGACCAATGAAACAAAGAAGGAGGGCAATGCCAGTCTTACAAGCCTGAAAGCTGGGAGAACTTTAGCTTCTGCTTCCCAAAAGCACCCTCCTGGAAGCAGGTAAGAGGAACAGTCCCAGCTCCAAGGAGCACATGGGCCAGCCAGCTTCTGCTCTTGCCCATGCCCCCTGGAGTGGTCCTTAGGGCTAAGCTTCTTGGCTTTCCTTACCTCTCCCTCAGCCAAGGGACTGAGTAGTTGAGTAGCAGTTGACCTCCAAAGCCCCCTCTCTGTGCCTTGTATTTGGGCCACAGAAGAGGAGAAGAGCTGCCTGATAGGACCAGAACCGACACCATCTGTGTGTAATCCTAAGCAGACTCTCACCGTACAAGAAGGGCCTCTACTCTCTCTCCCCGTGTGTCTGTTCATAGCAGCCTGTGGGCCGAATAGCGCACATAGGAGGTGGAGTGGCCAAGTTGATGCTAAAATTGCAACAGCTACACCAAAATCTTAACAGCTACATCAAAAGAGTAACAGCAAGAAAAGGGCGTGAAGATATCTTGACTTCAAAATTTGGGTCTATGGATATGTTGTTTTGGAGAAGAGGTTCTGCTTTTGTTTCCACAGAAGATGAAAAGCTATGAATTCCTTCCAGGCTAATATGTGATTTGATCAAGCAAGACCCCCCCCCCCCGAGAGGTCTCATGGGAACAATGGCCCAGGTGATTCAACATCCAAAACAGCTTCAAGTCAACTGACTGAGACGATTCAGCCTCACAGACTACTATAGTCAAGGTGTAACCATAATTCTAAATTTTCTCAGGATCCCCATAAGATTACTAGCACCTCCAATCAGCAGGAAGTAGTACAAAAAACTATGCCCAAATTCCCAAAATATTGTTTATAAATGTTAGTTTTAATTTATAGATTGTTTATATGTTAATGGTCATAGTCAATCTCTTTCCAAAGAAAAAAAGGTGATATGGTATAGAAATGATAAATAAACAGATTATTGAATCTACTTTAATCCAATAAACAGCTGTTAATTGCAAAATACTTTACATTGATATGGATTTGCTTTATTGATACAAATTTAAGGTCAATTTTGTTATTATATGTAATATATATACTTCTACTCTTGTTTAAGGTATTATGTTTAATGAAACTCATTTAAAAATGTAATGTATAGCTAAAAATACAAATTAATAGTCATCTATAATAGTCAAACTTATATAATTATAATAGTCAAACATGTTGGTTATGTTTTCTAGATGTGCAGAGATATATTTCAGATAGGTAGGTAATCTTCAAACACTTCAAAAACCTACAGAATATAGCATTTATAACATTTTAAGAACTTAGACTTTTCTCGACAGTGAAAGGCATCTGCTCCTAGCAGTACCAGTTACTTCAAGAGGATAATGGACATCAAAGAAGCTCCTCATAGAGTTTGCTTTCAATGTGGCAAGGCTAGCCATTTGGATGAGAAACTGTTCTTGGCTGTACTACTTGACTGTGTACTGTATAAACTGAACACACAGGACACATAGGAAAATGACTGCTGAACTTGCCAAAACAAGGTGGGACAGTCCTACAGAGTTTCTGTTTCATGGAAGAGTCTGCCAGACATTATGAAGGACACAGAAGAAAGTGACTGACAAATTTTGCCAAAATAGTCAGGATAGTCCTTCAGATTTCCTGCTTTACTGAGAAATCTGCCAGACATTCTAGGCCTATAGGTTGAAGATGGATGTCCCAACATTACAGAAGAACTTTGGGTGACTGTCCAGGCAGCTAAAGATCTCTGCCATTTCTAGAATTTTGGAAGCTGCTTACAATGCACTTCCTGTTTTCTTAGGTAATAGATCCTTCTTTGATGGAGTTGAAGACTAGATAGTTATAATTAAAGTTTTCCTTAGTTATGATAAAAGATAAATTAGATATAAAACTTTAGACTCACAAAGATAGGATATATGATAGACTATTTTCTTTAATTTTAGCCAAATACAAATAGACTAAATATTGTAACTGTAATCCTTGTTTGATAACCATTTTATTATATGTACTTTTACTATGTTAAAGTTAAAACCTTCCTTTTTGATTAGACAGAAAAGGAGAAATGATATGGGCATGCCAAACTTTTACAATTAATATAAGCCTCTGAGTGTTTATTCGGTAACTTGCAGGCGGTCAAGAAACCTCAGGTTACAGGATGACAAACCCATAGACTCCAAAGGGCTTTTCCTTGTGAGCCCTTCCTCCCAGGATTTCTCCTCTAGTGCAACAGCCCGGGGATCAGGAAGGATGATGCTTCTCTGCTGTGACCTTTCTGCTAGGAAAGCTCTTAGTTGATCAGAGCCTCGAATATATAACGTGATATTTGCTGGAAAGGTGACCTTCATTAACTGGTAAGGTCAAGTGTACTGTTGGGGGTTGGAGCCATGAAACAAAGAGAACATGATTACAGCTACCCCTTCCCGGGAGTGTGAACTGAATCCAGAACAACTGAGATCCTTCTTCTCTTGGGCAATGTCCACAGCTTCCTGCCATCAATGACAAGTTCATTCACTAGCAAGCTCCTTGCAAGGAGTAAACAAAGGTGAGGTTTGGCTGCAGGGGTCAGTTTGCTGAATTCTTGGGTGGAGCCAAACTATTTAATTTAACCCTCTTGGGGGATGCATCAGTTCTTTCTAGAATTTTCAGACCCATTCTCTTAAAAAAAAAAAAAAAGAAGAAGAAAGAAAGACAAAAATCCCAGAAGACTTTCCTAACAGCCCTAAGAAAAATCAAGAAAGAGAGAGGCCCACTGAAGGTAGCTGCCAAATATATATATATATATTAAACTCTGCCAGTGGTTTGCAAAGGCCTCTGAAAGCCATTCTGTCCAGACATTCTCAAGGAATATCCAAGGTAAAATACTGTTTTCACTGCTGCAGAGGTATTTCTCTTGGGTTTTGTTCTCATGTTTGAGAACAACATCCCCAGATCTTTTGGAATGCAGACAGAGTTCTTGCGAGCCTCATGGCAAGCAAAGCCTGTATGTGTTTGGAACCGAAAGCACCTATGTGAGGGTCTGGCTCTGCCTCTTCCTGGCTTGGTGGCTGCCTGTGGGCAAGTTCCCAGTGTTCTCTCAGCCCAAGTTTGCTATCTGCAGGAGAAAATTATGTGAGGGTCACAAAAGCCTAACAGGCTCAATGCTGAAGCAATCAGGGGTTAACTAGCCTGGGGCACCGAGCGCAGAAGCCAGGCAGCCCAGCCTGATTCTCCTGCTCCCTTCTCAAGGAGAATCTTGGCTCTCGGCCTCATCATAGGTTGGGTGGCTGCACACTCCAAGACTTGGATCCACACCTAAGAAGGTCAGGAGGAAGAAGGCCCCCTGCAGGCAGTCTGTCAAGAGGAGGTGGACTTTCCCCCTCAAGGCCCTTGGTGAAACAGTGCCTCTCTTACAAAAGAGGATCCCACCAGACTGCAGATGACCTTGCTCAGCTGTACTGACCATTCCAGAAAGGATAAGTCTGTCCTTTCCAGGAAGGCAAGACTGCAGGATAGACTGTTGGTAGATCTATGACTCAACAATTTCCTCATTCCCAAGCCGCTCACCCTGCCCCTGTAAAGGGTCACACTGGTTTTTGCTCCCCTCTGGAAGACCACATCTTAATGCTCCTCAGTGTGTACACTAATAAACACAGCCCTATCTGTTGAAGACCAGTCTTCCTGATCCTGTCTCCTTCTGCCTTCTCTCTCTTTATGTTGCCTTAGAAGTCTAATACTTGGTACCTTCCTTTTGTTCCCTGTGGCCCAAATGTTTTTTTTTCTTCTTTTCTGTGTTAGGTATTAACCCAAGGCCTCACACAAGCTCTACAAGTCTTGTACCACTGAGCTACAGCCTCAGCCTCTATTCTGTTAGAATTTAAGGCCTGTGCTACAGACCTGGTTTATGTGGTCCCTTCAGTAACTTGCTGTGACATGAAACACATCACATGATAATTGGCCCTGAGCTCAGCCTACCATGGCAAAGGATTCATTCTGGACTGCTTAGGCCCACCCCCAGAGGTAGGAGGAGAATCTTCTCCTGGAATGCCCAGGGCTGGAAAGCAGCAGGAATAGTGTGGGGAGAGAAAATGATTCTGCTGCTTAGATAGGCAGCCAGTCTTGAGCCCTCGCCTCACAGAAGGAAGGAAAGCAAATAAAATATGGGGAAATCCTTAGCCCTGCCTCGGCCACAGCCACGCAGTAAATCCCACTAACAGAGAGGCCCTCAGAGGCAGAAGACAGGGGAGTCTACCACACATGAGGTGACAGGAATACAAAAATGGAACCCCACACATTTGAGGGCCGCACTTTAGAGAAGGCACTTCTAAGTTTCTGTAAATTCTGCCCCCATACCCACCACCCCAGAATAGTTCAGGTATGAACATCCCACAAGGCTTTTGAACTCTAGGGTAGGAATTAGATGAGCACCAATAACTCTCGGGGAAGTCTTATCTCCTATTAATTCATTATCAGTCACTTATCAGCTTCCTAAGTGGACCTCCATCTCATCCATGGTGCTGATCGTGACTATTGTACTGCCCACATGGTAGCCACACCCCCAGGGGGCGCTATTAAGCTCTCGAAATGTGGCAAATAAGATTTAGAAGTTAAATTGTTGATTCTAATTATTTTAATTTTAATTTAAATAGCACCAAAAAGTTAGGGATGACTCTTCTGGACTCTTCCTCCTGTACAGTTTATCTTCTCGAAGCCCGGGGCAGTAGTTTCCACTGCCTTTACCTCACCAGGCCTCGTGTCAAACACGCGTCCCTGGAGGACCTCGGCAAACCAACCAGCTCTCCCTGTCTGCACAGATTCCTGAACAGCGCCCTTGTGCAAAGGAGAACTGAGAGCCCAGGCGTCAGCGTGCTGCCGTGGAGAAACGTGGGCTCAACACTAATACAGACTGAGCATGAGTCTGACTGTCTCTATTCTTGGAGCAGCGGCTTACAGCACCTTCTAGACCACCACCATGGAGGCTGCCCCTGCCTGGGTCTGCAGGTGTGGGTGTCACTGTGTGTGTGACAAGGATCCTGCCTTGTGAGCCTCTGCTTTCTTGTGGCTCTCACTGAGGCCGTACATATCTGAAACAGGAAAGGAAACCTGTCGGGGTCCAGCCTTGATGGGTTCGAATGTTCCAGGGTAGGGGAATGTAGATCAGAAATGTTAGGCAGAGAAAAGAAATACACAGAGACACAGAATAGAGTCAGGAGCGCAACCCTTGTGAATACTGAATCCGCCTGCATTTATTTTCCATATGCTTTATAGACCTCAGTCCTAAAGGAGGGAAGAAGGCAGAAGACCGCTTCACCGTGATGCAAAGAACAGATAACAGGTAACAGTAATTACCTCTTCAGTTCCTGAAACATCAAGTAACTGTATCCTGAGTTAAGACATCCTGTCCGTAGCCACACTTTAAGTCAAACCGCGAGTCAATACCTTTGAAGGAGCAAGAATAGGCCTGAACTCTCTGACCTTTGGTCAAGGTGGACCAGATCCACTTCTGTGGGCTCTGACCCAAACCCGCTGCTTCCAGAACTCAAGACTCAGATGTACTTTCTCCCATGATGCTCAGCTAGTGCTCTGGGGCCTTTATCTTTGAGTTACTATAGCCTGGGTGATGTCCTTTCTGGGAGCTTTTGGGCAGCCCTGGCCTCTCTCCTGGTAGAGGGCCACAGCCCATGGCTCCGTGGCATCCTCGGCTAGCTTGACTTCTTTCCTCCGACACTGTCTTCAAGATGATCAAAGCTGCCATCTTTGAAGATATCCAGAAAAGGCTTAGGGGTGTCACTTGGAGGGAGCAGGGCGGGGGGGGGGGGGGGAACAGCATTTTATAAAGTTCTTGCATCTGAAGGGAGCCTTGAGGCTCCCTTTCCAGATGAGTATTTCTCACGGTCTGTGCACCCCCTAGAGGCCTGAGTCTGTAACTCCTTCTATGATCAACCCAGCTGTTCTCCAGCAGAAGACTGAACTTCCAGTAAGCTTGGTTTGGTTTTGTTTCTGTCTTTCCAAATTTGGGATGTTGAGATCCCACATACTCCTCTAAGCACTCTGGATGTGGGGGAGGCTACACCCCCAGGCCTTCTCAGTGTGTCCCAGCTGAACCAAAGAAAAAGGCATTTTCTTTTCTTCTTTTAAGATTCATTTATTTATTATGTATGTAGTGTTCTGCCTGCATGTATCCCTGCAGGTCAGAAGAAGGTAACAGATTTCATCACAGGTGGTTGTGAACCACCATGTGGTTGCTGAGAATTGAACTCAGGACCTCTGGAAGAACAGCCAGTGCTCTCAACCTCTGAACCGTCTCCCCAGTCCACATTTTGTAATGTTTTCTCAGTGAGGAAGCTTCTCAAGACTGATGAGATGGTGATATGGGACTTCCCAGTGCCAGTGCTCCCCTCCCCCATCCTTTCCCTCCCACAACACACCTGGAGCTGTACAGGCAGGAGGAGTCCATCCACAGTTGAGCAGCCCTTCCAGCTGTGATTTTCCTATATGGGTCTTAAGCGCCCAGGACTTGACATGAGCCACCCTTCCAAGACCATGCCTTTCCTACACAACTCCAGCAGTCGGCTCTGTTTCAGGAAAGTCGACACTAAACCCAGTGGTGAACATGTTCCGAGGTCTGCTTTGCAGGGGTAAAGTAAATGCAATATAAAATGTGACTTTCTGAGCCGGGCGGTGGTGGCGCACGCCTTTAATCCCAGCACTCGGGAGGCAGAGGCAGGCGGATCTCTGTGAGTTCGAGACCAGCCTGGTCTACAAGAGCTAGTTCCAGGACAGGCTCCAAAACCACAGAGAAACCCTGTCTCGAAAAACCAAAAAAAAAAAAAAAAAAAAAAAAATGTGACTTTCTGGCCATCTTTTGATGTGCAGTTTCAAGGAATTCAGTGTGTCTCAATGCTCTGTCACCATCATGGCTACCTATTTCCAGATATTTCACTCAATCCAAACGAAAAACCTCTACCCATAAAACACCAGCTCCTTGTTCCTTGCTTCACCCTCGTCAGTGGCTGGGGACCCCTATTCAACTTTCTGTCTCTCTGAATTTGCCTATTCCAGATATCGCACACAAATGAAATCAAATTTGTTGTCCTCTGGTGTCTGCTTTAGCCTAGTAAGTTTAGTTGTGGCCAATTTACCTCAGCATTATAGGCCTGGCGGTCCTTTCCACACTCTCTGTAAACAACGGGAAAGAAGAAACATAACCGACTTCACCATGCCCGTGCCCCTCTCCGGCCACACTCTCTGGCTGGGTGTGATTCTGGAGATGGATTCTTCAGTGTCCTGGAAAGAAGGTTCCAGGCAGAAGAGTCCATTGTTTGGCATTTCCTGGTCCAGCTTTAAAGAGATTAAAGAAGGCTGTCACTGTGTGTTATACATTACGAGATGCTCCCAAAGCTCCTATTTCCAGTGTTTGGTCTCCATCTGGTGGCAGTGTTTTTGGGAGATTGTGGAGCTGAGGCCTAGCTGGGGACAGGCCCTAGCTGGTACATTATTACTGGAGACTTCCTGTCTCACTCTCTGCCCCTGACCTGACTCCACGTAGCTGAATTTCTTCCCCTCCTCCCACAACAGACTGAACCATCCAAAATCCTAAACCCCAATAAAGCTCCGCTCCTTCAAGCTGCTTTTCTTAGGTCATCCCAATAAAAAGGTAACTAAGACCCTGTGAGAGATGACAGAGGTTGGTAAGGGAGGGATCTGGCCATGGAGGGTTGAGGCTGGAGGCCTCAGGAGGCTCTGAGGGCCAGGGCTCATTAACATGTGGTCCCGGCCCAGGTGTGAGCTGGAGGAAGGTTCTCTAAGGGGCTGTCTGTTCCTAAAACTCTCATGCTATCAATGGTCAATTCATCTACAGGGCTGGAGAAATAACTCAGTGGTTCAAAGCCCTGAATGTTCTTCCAAAGGTTCCAGTTCAATCCTCAGCACCCACATAGTGGCTTACAACCATCTGTAACTCCAGTTCCCGGGACTGGACTCCATATCCGCAGGTAAAATATGCGCATAAAATAAAAATAAAATAAACCATTTTTTAAAATTAGTGATCTGCATAAAGAGATAGAATATCTTTTTTTAAAATATTTATTTATTTATTATGTATACAATATTCTGTCTGTGTGTATGCCTGCAGGCCAGAAGAGGGCACCAGACCCCATTACAGATGGTTGTGAGCCACCATGTGGTTGCTGGGAATTGAACTCAGGACCTTTGGAAGAGCAGGCAATGCTCTTAACCACTAAGCCATCTCTCCAGCCCCCAGAGATAGAATATCTTAAGGAACCCTTTGAATGGCCATCAATCATGGTTAAGATGGCTTTTCCCTTTCGTTAGTCTGCTGTTAGCTAATCTTATAATTCCATTACGCTTGCCTGTATTAGTTAGACTAGCCCTGCAGGCCTCGCATACAACCTTAGTCTCCATTACAGCCACATTTTCTCTTTAAAAAAAAAAAAGAAGGGGTGAGATGTGGGAGGCACAGAGGTTCTTGTGCTCACGGATAAGCACCGGGGAACCAGGAATCTTAAACACACGGGGTAGTCTCTTCCGAGAGAGAGCTGTACAAGCTGTTTTCCACCCATAAGGTGGGGAGTGAATGTGGTTAACAGCCTGGTGACCTGCAAGTGATCTGTGTGGCTGAGACCACACCAGATCCTCCCCCAGACCCTTATCATAAGCCTGTCAACCTACAGAACCGATCTTTATGGGAGGCATCGCGTGTACTTTATAAAGAGCTCCAATGTAGTAGCTTATTGTGCAATAGCACCAGAAATTTTCCTCCAAACTGTGCTGTGCTTAAGTATGACCCAAATAAATTACTCTAAGTCAGAATCTTGATGTTTGAACTAGGACTGGTTACTTAGTCTTGTAGACTTTAACTCCCTTCTTACCCCTCCCAGACCTTTACTCTGCTGGTTACTCTGGTCACAGGGACCTTCCTACTGGACCGCCCCCAGACCCCCAGAGTGGGGTGTGTGTCTGGAGTATTGAGGAAAGGTCTGAAGGCAGCACTTCCTGGGTGGTGTACTCTACAGGGACACGCGACTTCTGTCCTTCCACCCTCCCCAAGTTGGCAGCAAGGAGTCTGAGGAGAGCTCACAATGCACTCCTCCCACTTCCCAGGAATCTCCCAAACTAGTCAGAACCTTCACATGAACATGCAGGGACCCCCTGAGAGCTGGTGGCACACACTGCCATTAATCCTAACACTCAGGAGGCAGAGACAGGCAAATCTTGGAATTCAAGGCCAACCTGGAATACAATGCAAGTTCCAGGACAGTCAGGACTACACAGAGAGACCCTGTCTCAAAAACAAAACAAAGAGCAAAAAAAAAAAAAAAAAAAGAAAGAAAGAAAGTGCAGGGACCCTTTAGGCCATCTTCCTGGAGACCTCACACATATAAGAAGCCATCAATACAGGTTTGGAAACCACTCCATCGCATTGTTTGGGTGGCAGACATATTAAGTGGGCCTTAATTTTTTTTTTTTTTTTTTTTTTTTTTTTTTTTGGTTTTTCGAGACAGGGTTTCTCTGTGGCTTTGGAGCCTGTCCTGGAACTAGCTCTGTAGACCAGGCTGGTCTCGAACTCACAGAGATCCGCCTACCTCTGCCTCCCGAGTGCTGGGATTAAAGGCGTGCGCCACCATCGCCCGGCTTATTATACATCAAAATTTGCTTTCCTGGGCCCTTGAGTTAGAGTTACAGCCGAAGCTGCTGCGTTGGGCTACTTTCCCTGTACACAATACTGCGGGGGACTCTCCTGAGACCCCAGCAGCTTCTAGCGCTTTCCTCATTTCACAGATGAAGGCGCAGCCGCTTAGAAAGGCTTCCTGCTCTGTCATGGAGATCATGGCGAGCAGATGGCTGCTCCTAAATGCTGGTGTGGACACTCCACACACACCACATCACTGCCTCAACTCAGATGGAAAGGAATGCCCGTTGCCTGACCCCACTTCCCGCTCATGCTCTCTGAATACTCCTCTCAAGGAACCAGTGTTATTCCAGCAAGCGAAGACAGTATTTCTCTGGCTGGCTTTCAGCTAGACCCATTCGGTGAGGTAGAAGCTGTAAACTGTGTCTTCTGGGAAGGCTAGTTAAAAGAGTACTTGGTACAAAACACACCCCCATTGGCCTTCTTATGGCCTGCCTGAAGCTTGGAGACAGTGCCCCGAGCGTCAGGTGCCCTCTTAGACCATGAAGAGTCCTTGAAAGTGCTACTTCACTGATAAGAATTATCAAGGCAGAAAGATAGAAGTCCAGGCTCCTCAGGTGTATGAATGAGCATGCCATTCCTTAAACCATTACGTCATCCCTTAGACCATTACTCCAGAAGTAACTTTACCCTTCATGACATCTAAGCCACTTGTGGCTTCCTGTTCTCTGCAGATGAAGTCAGTACTAACACACACCATGCTTATTTTAAATTGTGTTCCTTGGATTTGACTTGCAAACGCCTGTCTTATCCGTGTATAATTTCCTCCTGGAAGCCCAGTTCCTTTCCACAGCCCATTCCCTGGGGATGCATGTTCTCTCTGCCTGCCTGACTCAAGTCCAAAGCCCCAGTGACCTTTTCCACACTCCCTCGGCCCCTCCCTTTCTGGATCTCAAGCCACCACAACCACAGCCCCGGACTTTGTGTTCTTTGTGGCAGCATTCCCAAGGTATTAAGGAATGTCTCTCACAACAGGTATTTGGGCAGAGCCATGGTTTGGTGTAAAAAGCATCGCTTGGCTAGGAAAATGAAAGGTGCGTTGAGTCCCATCTTCAAGCTACAAGGTGTGAGCTGGAGAGCCACAGGGGACATTAGACCCCTGCCTCAGCAGTAATGCATTTCCTGTTTCATGAGAAGCAGATGGGATCCTAATGGCCTGTGGCTATCGTCGATTTCTCAAAGCAATGTATGTGGAGCTCAGGGCACCCCTTCCAGCTACGGGGTGCATAGTCACGGCGGGGACAGCACTGTCTGGAAATCCCCTACATGAGCCTTCTCCTTTCGAAATTCTGTTTCTCTGTGTTCTCTTTCCCCCTGCGTTGCAGGAAATGGCGGGAGATGTGGAACCCTCTGTTTTCAGAGCGTGGTGATGGGCCATTGCCACAATACTTCTCACAGTATGAAGAAAGCAATAAACTAGATCATCTCTAAACTCAAACACTAGAATACCTGTTGGGGAGAAGAAGGGTGGAGTTGGGCAATGAAGGAGTTCTCCGGTGGCAGACAGAGATCTCTCAGCTACCACAGGTGTTTGCTACAACTTTAGCAACGCATACATTTTTTACGTTTATTTTTATGTGTGTGGGTGTTTTGTCTGCGTGTCTGTGAACCATGTGTGTGCAGTACCCCAGGAGGCCAGAAGAGGGCATCAGATCTTCTGGGGTTGGAGTTACAGATGGTGGTGAGCAGCCATGTGAGTGCTTGGAATTGATTCCAGGTCCTCGGGAAGACAAAGCAGTCGGTGCTCTTAACTGCAGAACCATCTTTCCAGGCCCCTTTAATTAGTAATTCTTAAGACTTCATGTTCGTTTCATGCAATTATCTGTATCTGTGTTGTATTTAACATGAAGTATAGGTCCCACCTCCCCACTGAAAATGTCTGCTAGTGGTGTTCTTCTGTGTAGCAGGGGGCTTCTGTCTATCATCACACCTATTACCTAGCAAGCAATGCTGGCTCCAGAAGTTAGATTACTGCAGCTAGTTAGAGTTTGGAAAGTGTGAGAACATATGAATCATTAAAGTGATTACGTGAGACAGTTCCTCTCATTACCCTCATTTTACAGGAGAGGAAAGCGAGGAACATACGTGCGATGGAACTTTCCATTAGCAAGTGCCCAGGGCACAGGGCAGCCTGAATTTTACATAGAGTCCATGTGCCCAAGGATGGAGGGGACAGGCTAGGCTGACTTTCCTAGAGGACTTTGGGATCTCCTCAGACAAGAAGCTTTCCACACAGAAACCAGGCAAACTGAAATAGTTGATCATCCTAGCTGGGCTCCTCTTACCTCCCCCAGATGCAGGGCCCATGTCCCCCAGAACCAAATGTAGATGACAGCTGTGTCACTGTGATGAATCTGCTGAAGGGGAGTTAGAGACAGACGTGGACAATGAAATTTTAAAAAAATGGACTCCCAGAGAGGGCAGCTTCTTGTACCCAGAAGGCATCAGGAGGAGAAACAACAGAACGCTATAGGGTAGATATCTAAACAAGACCAAGAGGGGCAGGGTAAGATCCCCAGGCTGATAAAATACTACATAAGCCAGCATCCACTGAGTGGACTTCCGGCCTTAGGCTGCACCCTTCCTTAAGGGATGAAATTGTTACTTTCCCTTTCTCTGCTGCTTGGTCCTCTGTTTTTCCTGGATGTCCAGTTCTTTGACCATGCCAGACAGCAAGCTTGGCTGTCCCCTAGATAACTACCAGCAGCCCGGTTACCTTGTGAGGAGTCCACAGCCATCAGATTGCACCCTGAGAAAGGGCAAGGCCTGGTGGCTCTCAGGCTGGCTAGGGCTGAGGATTGAACCAACTTCCTAATTTAAAAGCCTAAGTCTATCCTGACACCTAAGGAGGAAAATTGACGTTAACCTGGGAATGGTCTGCGTATGAAGGAAACTTTTCCATTTTTTTTTTATATTGGGTGATCAACCCCCTTGAGACTTCCTATTAGCTAGACCATGTTTACTTCCATCAGCTACCATGAGGCAGAACCGTGATCTCAGCAGATGAGGCTCGCTCGGTGCACACTATCATCCATTCTATAGAGCAGTACTCAGGGCGTCCGTGAGTGTCACACACACCCCTACAGCTGGGCCAGGATTGCTAAGAGCCAGGATGTGTCCTTTTCCACTGGTAGATCATGAGGAGGAGGGACAGATGTGAAACTGTAGTCATAGGTAGGGTGTGAGAAAAAAATGTCGCAAGGAATCTGTGAAAAGGAGTTTGCTGCTGGAGGTTTCTCTTCTACCCACCAGTCCCTGAATAACCACTCTGAGGCTTAATATTAATTCCAAACTGTTTGACTTATTAGCTCTGGCTTATTATTATCTAGCTCTTACAACTTAAATCAATCCATTTCTATTATTCAGCATCCTAATCTGGATCTGTGCTGACCAATCTTCACTCTGGATCCGTGTTTACTTTTATCTAGTCAGTTTAATTCCTCAATGCTGTAGCTGTCCGTATTTTCTGACCGGGATACAACACCCACACTACCCACGCTCTAAGATCGGAGCCCCACAGCGCTCTAAGGAACTTTAACCCAAGAGATATTTCCTTGCCACTTGGTCTCCCTGTCCGGCTCATTTCTCACCAAGTTTGCCTTGGCTCCCATCCACGCTGACTTAAAGGATATTGCCAGCTGCCCATTTTAGCTTCCTGTGTTGGCTGGAAGCCTGCGCATAGTGGCGCAGACACCGGGAAGCATTACCGTCTTACTGTGAAGGCTGAATAGATAGATACAAGCTACACGCATATGCGCTTTAGTAAACCTAGAAAGAACACGACTCGAGGGTGTAGCTTTCTTCAGTTCTTTTCTCTTGCCCTGGGTAGGAACACAGAGAGAGCACGATTCTTTCTCTATGGGCCAGAATGTCTGCTGCTCGTGGCTAGCACTTCACAGATTGCTGAGAATATCTGAGTGTAGAAAATGTCTTAGCTGCCCCTAGGGAATTTCGCTCTGCTTCTGAGGAGGGAAACAAACAAACAAACAAACTAAAAACTGGTCCTTGTAGTCAGCAAAGCCCCAGAAACTGGCTGTGGAAAGTACCTTGTAAACTGGAAATCATGTGCCCTCTAGTGGTCATTCGCAGGAAGTTCCAACCAGAAAACAGGAACCTGCAAACAGAATGTGTGACCAAAAGAGGGCGCTTAATAAATCGTTACGGTGGGAAGCCACTGTTGGTTGAAACCCGAATATAGGTCGTGAGTGTAAAAATAGACTTCTGAGATTTTCACAAACCCTAGCGGGTCCTCTTGAGGTCGTCCTGAACTGAGCCTCCCAGCACTAGAACGGCGTTCCAAAGCCAGGGTACTGAGCGAGGAAAACTCCTCCCAGGAAGGGAAGGCGGGAAAGGTTTGAAACTGAACGAAGCTTTGTCTTTTGTTGCTTCCTGCTAAATGGACGGGGATGAAGGAAAATGCACGAAAGGCAAATGGAGGAGGGCTGCGCGTCCTGTCCTCCACGTGCAAGCCACCTCCGGGTTAGTCTACAGTGTGGATTCTGGGGCGACGGCAGTAGCAGCTGATGGGATGATTCAGGACTAGTGAGGAGATCAGCTCCAGGATTGATGCGGGACTGAAGACAGTCTAGATCATACAAGGAGGCAGGCCTGAACTGAAATACTTCCTGGGGCGATGTAGGCGGGCAAAGAGAGAAGCCCGGGGACTCATAGAAGTGGTAGAAGGGGGCCTGGCCATTAACTGGGTCAGACCAACTTTAACCAGATTTCTGCCAGAGTTATGGACATAAGTGAGGTTAAAATCAATGCTTCGGGGCTCCGGGCACAGCTTAGAGGAGAAGGATTGCTCATACAGGGCATACAAGGCCTAGTTCCCTCTCTGGCGCCTGACTGAAACAGGCGGGTAGGTCGTGGGGTTTAGAACCCACAGTCAGACTTCATAGTAACCCCAGACCGAATGCTGACACTCACACAATACAAAACAGCAGGAAACCGTGGTGATGGTCCATGCCAACTCTAAAGTGAGGCATTTGGGGTTCAGAGATTGGTCTAATTCTTAAGGGAATGCGCTCCTAACGTTTCTTGGGGGTTTGGGGGACAGAGCCGACCGGGGCCTCGAACCCTGGTCCTTCACCGCAGACAGCATGTGACTCTCCTCTCTCCTCTGTGGTGAAATAACTCGAGAGAAACTGTTGTCAAACGCTCTTCAACCTAATCTACTGCTTTTCAGCTAGTGCCAGAACGAGAACCCTAAAACTGCCGACACTTCTGAGAGCCACTTGGCTCTTTGTCTGAGGATGGGACCCATCTGACCAAACAAAGCCCAAATAACGAGCGCAGTGCAGATCCTGCCAACGAGGTTCCTTTCTTCGGGAGTATTGCAGAGCTACAGCTTCAGAGCATGCGCAGTCTGACACACGCGCACACTGAGAGCAAGGTGAAGGTTTATTTATCGTCACTATGCTGGACCAGGAAACATCCTGGCATCTATTGTGGGACATTGGCAGATAGGAGGAAAGAGCCGTGTGCTCTCTACAGAAAGAGACAACAGAAGGGAAGGGACACAGTCCTGCGGGGCACACGTGGCCACACTCTAGGATATGGCACACCAAAGACGCCATTTACGTGGAAGTTTTATATTTTTTTACATGGTGAACCATTCCGTTAACACCAAATGCTGTTTCCATCATCCATAGTTCTTTTTCTCCCAGCATAAAACAGAGAAGAAAATTTGGCGTCATTTGCTTTGTTTCTTCAGAAAAAAAAAAAGATGTAGGTTTAAACCACTTCTTTTGTCCAATGATCTCGCATGCCTACCCGCCTGGTATCTTATTTGTCTTTGGTTCATTTCAATAAATTGTTACATTTGGCAGCACTAACCAGGAAAGACAGAAATGTGCAGGTTTGCTGCTGCTCACCACAAGGGGGAGCCATTGCACCCTCCTGGTTAATTCTCAAAACAGCCACCTACATGTGGTCAGGGCTGGTTCTACACGTGCGCCCCAAAAGAACTCAGCTTGGAGTGGCCAACGGTATTAGCAGGAAGTGGACAGAGAACCCAAAAGGTGGGAAAACGGGTGCTCAGAAAAAAATGCCCTAGATGACGCAGATTCACAGAACTATTTGCACAAGCCAAGAGGTAGAAACAGCGCAAACGCTCGGCACCAGAGAATGAGACAAACAAATTATAAGATGTGCATTCCATGGAATATTACTCAGCCTGAAAAAGAACTATAGTTCTGATCTATAGATAGTACTTGGGCGAACCTAGACAATATCATGCTAAGTGAAAGATGATGGAGGCAAAGGCATCATCGTATCATCTCATATATATGAAATAAAATGTGCAAATTATACAAGCAGTGTACACAAGCGGCAAGCACTGTTGGACAGGAACTGACTGCTTAGTGAGCGTGAGTTTTATTTGGGGACGAGGAAGCGCTTGGGAACTAGGGAGAGGTGACAGCCGTGTAGCACTGTGTGTGTGGAAGGGCACGGAATTCTTCACTTTACAATGGTAAACTTACGTTATATGAATTATTATTATTATTATTATTAAATTTTCAAGACAGGGTTTCACTGTGTAGCCTTGGCTGTTCTAGTACTCACTCTGTAGCCCATATTGGCCTTGAACTCATAGATCCGCCAGCCTCTGCCTCCTGAGTGCTGGGATTAAAAGCCTGAGTGAGGGGACTCGAGGACCCTGATGATTGTTTGGGAATCTTTTAATGTGGCTTGAAAGAAGGCGGAGCTAGGTTTCTAAGAGGCATAACTTGGGCAGTTCTGTTTTGATTGACAGGACTGAGTTATACAAGGCTCTGCTTCCTGTGCCCGTCCTTTCCCGTAACAAGCGTGATTGCAATCCTATGCATGTTCAATTGTGCAGAGGCACAGGGCGGTAAACAGGATATTCAACCTAGAGGTTCACTTGGCAGACAGTTTGCCTTGCTGCACAGGCACTCAAAACCAGTTCAGGCCAGATCGGGCCATCCCGCTCAGTTTCAGGACATGTTCTAGAACATGTTTGAATAGAAATAGGGTATTATGAGAGGCTTCTATGAGGAGTGGTGTATTTCAGACGTTTGACGCATGTGACCGTTGGCTACAAATGGGGGTCCCAGGTGCTAAAATATTGTTAGACAAGTTGTTCAGGGAGAAGTGTGTGTGTGCTGTACTTACAAGTGTCTAGGACTGCCAAGAGCATTCTCAGAAGGATGTGTGTGCAACCCAAAACAAGTGGAGTCCAAGGCTGCTGCTATTCGTCACACTTGTCTGCCTTGCTAACAAAAACAGCAAATGGTTTTTGTTTGTTTTTTGTTTTGTTTTGTTTTGTTTTTTTGCCAAAATTGGCAAATAAATGGTGGATTTATTTTCACCAAGTGTATATTCTGTGAAAGGCAATTCCAAACATTTACACTGAATAAAATAGGAGTCTCTGCACTGTACCCCTGCCCCTGCACTCCACACTAGGGCCCACAGCTCCGGGCAGCTTTACCTGAGGCCAGGGTGCTCCAAGGGACCCCAGTTAAGACACCACCCACCACCTGCTAACATTCCTTGAAAACTACTCAACAACATCAGACTTCATCTTCCTCCCCTGGGCCCCATATCCAGGTCCACAACTTCAGAAGAAAATTTCAGCTTTACCAGAGACCAAACTGGATCTAGGAACCCCAGGTCCCCAAAACCCCAGAGGAGACACCCTACCAGACCTGAAGACTGGCTAGTCACAGAACCCTTGGCCAATTAGGCCAGAAGACCAGAGAGGAAAGAGAAACCAAGAAACAAAATGCCCATCTAACAAAGACAAACACAGGAATATATACCTAGACTTATAATCACCCCAAATCCAGATGCCTAAACACCAGTGTAAGAATACCATCAATAACAGAAAGGGTGATATGGCATCACCAGAGCCCAGCTGTCCAATGACAGTAAGACCTGGACAGTCCAAAGTAGCTGACACACAAGAAAACAACCTTGAAAATGATTGTATGAAGATGATGGAGGTCCATAAAGAGGAAATGAAGAAATCCCTTAAAGAAATTGAAGAAAAGACAAACAAAAAAATGGATGAAATCAATAAATCCCTAAATGAAGGACAAGAAAGCCAAGAAAAAACAACCAGGTGGAAGAAACTGTTCGAGACCTGGAAATGGAAATAGAAGCAATAAAGAAAACAAACACAGAGGCAATCCTGGAAATGGAAAATCTGGACAAGTGAACAAGAACTACAGATGCATTGTCAACAGAATTTAAGAGAGGGAAGAGAAAATCTTCATCAAAGACACAGTAGAGTAAATAGGTTCATCAGTCAAAGAAAATGCTAACTCTAAAAAATTCCTCACACAAATAATCCAGGAAATCTAGGACACTATGAAAAGACCAAACCTAAGAATAATGGGAGAAGAAGCTCATCCCCAAAACCCAGAAAATATATTTAACAAAATCATAGAAGAAAATTTTCCCTAAAAAATGACATGCCTAAAAAGGTACAAGAAGGTTATAGAACACCAAGTAGATTCAGTCAGAAACTATAATCCCATGCCACATAATAATCAACACACTAAACATACAGAACAAAGAAAGAATATTAAAAAACAGAAAGGGGAAAAAGACAAGTAACATATAAAGGCAGACCTATTAGAATCACACCCGACTTTTCAGTGGAGACTCTAAGAAGGACCTCAACCAATGTCTTACAGACTCGAAGAGACCAAGGATGCCAGCGTAGACTTGTGGAATATCAGTTTAAGATGTGTTACATTCATTTATGCTGTGGAATATTTGTTTAATGATGCAAAAATGTGTTACATTCTGTTATGTTACATTTGTTTAACTCTGTAAAGCTGTGTTACTTTGCCTGTCTAGAACACCTGATTGGTCTAATAAAGAGATGAATGATCAATAGCTAGGCAGGAGAGAGATAGGAGGAGTTTGCCAGGCAGAGAGAATAAGTAGGAGGAGAAATCTAGGCTCAAAAGAAGAGCAAGGAAAAAGAAGAGGAAGGGAGGAGGATGCCAGGGAGCAAGCCACCCAGCCACACATCCAGCCATGGAGCAAGAAGGAAACAACGATATATAGAATAAAGAAAGGTAAAAAGCCCAGAGACAAAACGTAGAAGGGAAACAGGATAATTTAAGTTAGAAAAGCTGGATAGAAACAAGCCAAGCTAAGGCCGGACATTCATAAGTAAGGATACATCTCTATGTATTTATTTGGGAGCTGGGTGGTAGGCCCCCAAGGAGTAAAAAACAAAACAAACAACAACAAAAAAAACTACACAGACATCTATACCCTGTAAAACTGTCAATCACCGTAGATGGAGAAAGCAAGATATTTCATGACAAAGTCAAATTTAATATGTATTCACAAATGCAGCCCTACAGAAGGTACTAGAAGGAAAACTCCAATCTAAGAAAGTTAACTACATCCACAAAAAAGGCAAAAAATCAAACATTAGAAAAAGTCAAAGCAGGGAACACACACACACACTACAAACAACAACAAAATAACGGGAATTAACAATCATTGGTCACTAATATCCCTCAATATCAATGAACTCAATTCACCAATAAAAAGTCAGAGGCAAACAGAAGGCATGTGAAAATAGGATCCATCACTCAGCTGCACACAAGAAACAAACCTCAACTTCAAAGACAGACATTACCTCAGAGTAAAGGGTTAGGAAAAGATTTTCCAATCAAATGAACCTTAGAAGCAAGCTGGTGTAGCTATCCTAATATCTTACTCTATAGCTATACCCCACCTGGATCCTTAAATCTCTGTCTATACCCGTCCTGGATCCTTACGTTCCATCTGTATCCCCCAGATCCTTACTTTCCATGCATAGCCCCTCTAGATCCATACATTTCATCTATAGCCCCCTGGATCCTAAATCTCCATCTATTGCTCCTCTGGAACCTTACTCTCCACCCCTACCCCCTCTGGATCCTTATTCTTTGTCTATAGCCCCTCCTTGATCCTTATGTCTATACCCCCATCTGGATCTCTATTCTCTGTCTATACACCATCTGGAGCCCCTGTCTCTGCTTTAATCCTTTGCCACTTTCAACTAATAAACCCTTTGTATGATGCAAGTTTCACCACACCATCTAAAACCCATCACTTTTGGACTTGGCCTCCAAATCCTGCCATCTGGCTCCAGTGACCTTCCAGTCTCATCATTACTCATTCCGTTATTGCACTTGACCTCCCAGCAGGACAGAGCTCTAGGGCTCAACATTTAACAGGCACTCCAGGCTCTCTCCTCTCTTAGCCCCAGCCCCATTGCCCTGGTCTTTTACTGGTCTGTCTCCACTGCCAGTCTACGCCAAGGACTATGCTTTCTTTGTATGGGTGTCATTTCAGGCCAGCACACGTTGATTGAGTGAATTAACATTTGAGAGCAGACTCACACAAAAGGCAATGGAATCTAGTTATTTAGGGCTTTTATTTTCTGCTGGGTTGCTGTTGCAGATGAGGAAGACTGAATACAAGAGAAATTTATTTGTTCATGGTATTGGAGGCTGGAAGGATAGGATCCAAGTTGCGTCAATGCGTGTGATTTCTCCTGAGGCCTCTCTCCCTGGCTTGCAAACTCTGCCTTCTTACTGTTCTCACATGGCCTTGAGTGTATTCATGTCATCTCTCCCTTTTCTTCTAAAGGCACCAGTCATATTGGGTGGGGCTCCACCCTCACCACCTTATCTCTAAATACAGCACGTGATAAGTACCAGGCTCTAAGGTGTGAATTTGGAGAAACACAATTCATCCCATAGTCAGTCTAAATGGGATCTTGTATGCTGCAATGGTTTTCGATGTTCCTTCTGCCCCTGCAGCCTATACTGCTCCCTAGGCATAAAACATAAGACAAAGAGGTTACATTGGCACCAGTCCTTTGCTGGTGCTGGCTTCCCCAGAGCAGAGCTGAGGCTGTAGGGTGAGCATAGAGAACCCTTTACAAAAAGTTTTCTTCTCAAAATGGAAGGAAAGCTATTTAAAATATAACCCTGAAGCCAAATAGAAATGACCAAACAGCTACTAATCGCCAAAATAGAGACACTAAATATCCTTAATGTTCACCAGAGAGTGAAATCACAGCAGAATCCACCAGAGTGCATCGTTGGTCCTTCTGGGCAGAGAGCTGGGTTCGGGGTCCAGCTGTGTCCTGCTTGGCTGCTCTGGGTCCTCCTAGTGTTAGAAAGAAGTTAGGGATTCAAAAGAAAGAGGATAGCATTTCAAGTGAGGTGTCGGGATGTGGCTAACTTTACTCATGACCAAGAAGGTGTGCTCAGGGAGAGCTAACACATACACTGAGATAGGAAGTGCATTTGTTTTTATTCTAACTCAAGTGATGGCTGTGTCTTCTCCACATTTGCTAGGGTCTTACCTCACAATCTTATTCAATTGGCTAGTAAGAATTGACACCCAGCAAACGAAGGAGGAGAGTGTAATAGTAAAAATAAAACAGTGCCTGTCCCTGAATGGCAGCGGGCAGTAGGCCATGAGGGGCAGCGGGTCCCAGGTAGGGAGCCATGTGAGGGGTGAGAGACCTTGGTGGAATAGCCAGGTCCCATGAGGAGCTGAGGCAGGTGAGAGACAGAGACAGATAGACATGTAGGCATGCCATGCAGAGTAAATTGGACATTTATTTAGTGAGTTATGGAAGGGAAAGAGGAGAGGGAGGGAGAAGGGAGACGGGGAGAGAGAGGCAGAGAGAGAGAAAAAAAAAGAGAATCAGAAGGGGGGAGAGGAGAGGAGAAACTACCTCTTTGAGAGACAGAAAAGAAAGAGCTGAAAATGGAAGGAAGTGGGTGAGGCTTGTCTCTTAAAGGGACAGGACAGACCACTACAGAGAGAGACAGGAATCACCACACCAAGCCATCAGATTCCTAGACTAGAGCAGTGGGCCTTTGTGTAAACTTAATTTGTTGTGCTGAACACAACAAGTTTTATCATATTTGATAGAAAAGCCTCATATTTGATAGTTCATACACTAGTATTACAGGAA
Organism: Microtus oregoni; assembly: GCF_018167655.1. NCBI lineage: Eukaryota > Metazoa > Chordata > Mammalia > Rodentia > Cricetidae > Microtus > Microtus oregoni. The sequence continues at coordinate 14,227,447 of NW_024543096.1, forward strand.
TCCCTACCATAAAAGTTAGCTGTGGGTCCAACCACTTGCTTATGTTAAGAGAAAACAACATAAAATACACAAGAACTGAAAAAAAGCAGTTTGTCATTTGGCCAAAACAAGGGAGAGAAAAACATCTCCATCTGTCTCCACCTGGCCCTGACATCACAGAAAATATGCATATGGAGATGAAGCTGTGGGCCAGTTCCTGACAGGGTGAAATGCCTATTCCTGGTGTGCCTCATTTCTCCTGGGCTAATCCTTTGTGTTCCCGGCACAATCATTCTTGCACTCCTCACTCCTGAGATTCCATTGCACCGTAGCTCACTTCTTCAGTGCTGATGCGCTGGAGGGTGTGTGGACAGAACGTGTCCCTTTCATAGTCCAAAACGAAAAGCAAAACCACCCTTCCCGTATTGAAGCCTTGACACCTGGTGTGACTGTCTATAGGGAAAAAAAAGCCTCTGCAAGTAATTAAAATTAAATGAGGACAAGGGATGGGAACCCCAAGGGAACTGGTGTCTTGTAAGATGAGGAAAAGTTGTGGCTACACCCGCCATCCTTATGCCCACACAAAAGAAAAGCTATGTGAGGAGATGGCCAGAAGGGGCCATTGGCAGCTCAAAGAGTGTCCTTACCAGAAGCTGGCCTTGAACTTAGACTCCCCGTTGCACTGGGAGGAAGGTAAATTCCTGTTACTTAAGCGACTCATTTGTGTAATATTGCTAAGACAAGTAGATAAGAAATGTGAAATTCTAGGTGCCGGCCCAGCCCTACCAAGTGAGAATCAGCATATTAACTGGTTGACGTGTATACACCTACCATTTAGGAAGTACGGTCTTAGGATATCAGTTGTTTTATAACTCTGTTCTGCTCTTGATCCAATAAGATGGATACCTATGAACTTCATGGTGGAGATGATGGTGAGAGATAAGAAATTAGGAAGCTGAATAAAAAGATGATCCCATGACACATGCAAGGAACCATTATCTTAACACAGGAACATGCACTTTAAGTGGACAACTGATACACGGGCTTGTCAATCATGGAGCTCTATCAGGAGTGGACACATAACCCAGTCCTGGCTGTCCTTCGTACCTCATCACTCTTCCCACTATTATTCATTCAGTCAAATAGTGAAAGAACAGATCTATATTGTCAGGTAAAGACTCTAGCCTCACATTTGCCCTGTGAGGAGTCAGGAGATCTGGGATGGACTTTGGAGAAGGAAAATGGCTTAACCAGACAGAAGCTCGGGAGAGGTCAGGGTGAGCCATGGAAAGGTCTAGAAGTCGCCATCACAGGATGTTGTTCAGAAGAGAGGGAATGAGTCAGGAGAATTAACCTCTGCAAATGCCAGAAATTATTCAAAGACCATTCTACAGAGGGATGTGTCAGAGAGAGGGAGAGAGAGAGAGCACAGAGGTCCTTTAGAGCTGTTACTTAGGACAACAAAGATCCCAAAATAAAAGAGACAAAATGCCTGCATCTTACAGGTGAGCATAATAGAAGAAAGCTTCCAGCAATGTGGTCCCCAGTACATCTGGGCCACAAACAATGGGAAGCTGTTGGGTATTCTATCAGGAAGCTGATGTTGGACCATCCTCAAGAGAAACAGTGCCCACAGTTGCCCAAGCAGTTGACAGTCATAGCACTTCTGCTAAAACCATACTGCTCACTGAGCCAGGGACCTTCGGGACTTTTCATTTGCCTGCAATCCCTTGCCTGAAGCCGGGCCTGTACCTCTACAGGCACCAGGTGAGGTGCCAGAGACTCTGCAGTGGGCATACATAGGAACAGAGAGCATGGCTAGGGAGTCATGGCCCATGGTTAGTGGGCACTAGATTCTCAACTGGGTGCTGGGGTTCAGCTGAGGTACAGAACTTCATCTGAGCACACACCTGTCAACAGGGTTCATGCCTGTTGTCCTTGCACTCGAGAGGCTAAGGCAGCAGAAGCGTCGTGAGCTTGAAGTGACCCTGACCTACACAGTGAGTTCTAGGCCAGCCAATGTTCTCCTACTCAACCTTTACCCCGCCCTTCCTTAGTCATATGGCATCTCCCAGACCAGTTCTCCGTCTCTAGTCTCCTTGAGAACAGACCTAGTTTGGATTGCCTTCATGGTTTCCAGTCCTTTTGTTCCTATCTCAAAAAAAAGAATGGAATTTATATAGATATTTTCTATCACATTATAAGTGATAAAAGCACATACAATATCTGTATGCATCACATCACCTATCTGGGTTTTTATTTTTCCTTAAAGTACATATATGTGCATGTGTGTGTGTGCACCATGCTGGGCATCGGGGCAAGGATGGATTTTTCTTTTTTTTTTTTTTTCCAAAACAGGAAACAATCATTTTCAATGGAGCATCATACATTTTCATCAATTGAAGAAGAAAGGCTCACTTAACAGAATTCCAAGGTCTGGGCACCTCACTGTCAAGCACTGTAGTTGTAAGTAGGTGACTGTGCACCAAGTCAGGACATGTTCCCAAGGAGTGGCTGAACAAGAAGGCAGCACCTGCTCCAGAGTCCCTCCCTGACATCTTTCTGGCCATGCCATCAGGTAGGAACCTGTCCGGAGAATGTGTGTAGGAGAAAGGAGTCCATGGTAAATAGGAGTGTCACTGATTCCAAAGACACTTGTGAAACAAGGCCAGCCCTGAGTTACTCATCAAGGGTACATGAGGGATTTGGCATTGTTTGCCTAGTATAACCCGAGTTTATCACCCAATCTAAGCTCCCGTCAGATTAATAAGCAGGCCAGTGATCAAGTCTAAAGCTTTGAAGGGAGGTGGAGGCGCGTTCTGACTGGTTTCTTTCTCCCAGTGAGATGGATTCTCAGCGGAGGAGGAGGCCTCCCTCCAGCCTGAGCAGGACCATCATCAGTAAAAGTTACTTCCTGAGTGTTTCCTCAGGAAGGGTAGAAGGACCCCTGAAGAATCGAAATAACCAGACTCAACAAGAGTCCATAAAAGTGAGAGTAATGGATTCTCATTTAGTAAAATTTAATCAAAAACATTTAGAAAAATTTTAAAAGATATAAAAACCAGTTTGGAAACGATGCACTCCACCCTACTTGTCTGATACTATTTTTCAGCAGTCAGTGAGAGGAAGCTTGAAAAGTAGCTGGTTCTTGCATATCCAGCGATATCACATGGCCAGCAGCTCTGCCTACAATCACCTCCTCCCGGCAAGAGAGACTGATAAGGATTAGGCTGATCCATAAGACCCTCCAACAAAACAAGGCACAGACAACCCAAATCAGGACCAACCAAGCTACCCTCAGATGTCACAATCCAAATCATCTGCAATCAAAGGCAAAGCTACAAAAGTCTTTATAAGATGTCTATGCTGTCTAAAGAGGGACTACTAACCAGACAGGGTAGCTCGTGTCTGTAATCCCAACATTTGGGAAGCTGAAGCAGGGGAATTGCTATGACTTTGGGGCAATGTGTCTGGGCTATATAGTGAGTTCCAGAACAGCCTGAGTCACAGAGTGAGCTCCCACCTGTCTTCATTTGCTTTCTATAGCTGTGAGAAAGACCAGGACTGAAAGCTGCTTGGGAAGAAGGGTTTGTTTCCTCTTAAGAGTTTGCAGTCAAGGGAAGGCAGGGCAGGAACTTGAGCAGGAACCTGGAGGCAGGAAGAGTGATGCTTACTGACTTGCTCTCATGGCTCTCTCAGCCTGCATTTTTTTTTTTTGATAAAGTTCAGAATCATTTACCCAGTGATGGCACTGCCCACAACAAGCTGAGTCCTCCCACATCAATTTGTCAAACAAGAAAATGCCCCCACATACTTGCCTTTGGACCAATCTGATGTAGACAATTCCTCAATGGAGATTCTCTCTTAAACCAGATGTGTCTAATTTTGGGTCAAGCTGATAAAAACAAACACACAAGCAACTTTTCTTTAGAGGGTAGTAGCCAGCAAGATGGCTCAGCCAGTAAAGGTATTGCTACCAAGGTTGACAGCTTGAGCTCAATCCCTGGATTCCTCATGGTTGAAGGAAAGAACTGACCCCAGGATGTTGCCCTTTGACCTCCACACACATACACACATCACAAAACAACAAAGAAAAAAGTTTTCTAAAAGTGAGCTCATTGATCATTGCCAGGTAAGTCAAGAGCAATGCTTACTTGAGCCACATGTGAAGACTCATCAAAAGGAACTGTTATTGAGGAGAATCAGGCATTTTCGTGCATTTCTGGTCAAAATGTAGAATGCCGCTGCAGCAGGAGAGATGATATGGAAATGACAGAGCAATACCATTCCAGATGTGTATGTCAGAGAAGGAGAAACAAGGAACAGGCCGTTCCCACGCAGAGGTCACAGAGGTGTCACGCACCGTGGCCAAACAGCAGTACACACAAGGGTCCTCTGGCTCAAGTTTTCAGAACAAATGGGTAGATGAAATGCGTGTGCATGGGGGGAGGGTGCACATGCATGCATACAATAGGAATATTCCTCATATTTGAAAGGGAAGGAAATTCTGGTACATGCTACAGCAATGCATGAACCTTAGAAACATTATTCAGTGACATAAAGTTAGTCACCAGAAGATAAAACCTCCATGATTCTACACGAGGTACCTAGATGGGTCAAGTTTACAAAAGCAGAGATGTAGGGGTAGGAGAGACAAGATAGGGATAATTAGTAAATTAAAAAATAGGGTATCTACCTAGTTATACAGATGACATGTGCACTATACCTTTGGTGGTTTAGAGTTCACCAACCACATTTTAAAATTCTATAAGGTTTATTTGTGTGTGTGTGTTTGGGGTGCTCCTGGAGGTCAAAAGAGAACAGCAGATCCTGTTCAAACAGACTAGTCAACTAAACTATGACCCTCTCTAAGTCTGCTTCTTACTCTGTTGTACTATATGGTCAAATCAAGTAACCAAAAACCCAGGTGCTATTTATCAGTTCCCACTATACATGGAACCCTGGGCTGACTCAGTCACCAAAATCAGTCCTTGTCCTGCCTGGATATTTTAGTAAAGAATGTACCATGTATCTGTTCAATACGAAGAGGCCCATTATGTCTTGTGTTTCCTAGAGATAAGACCTGAACCCTATAGCCCTGAAATGCTAGTGGACCTGTGAAGGAAACATGAGCAATCCCAGACACTCCAGAAAGGTGTGCTCCCAAGACGCCTTGAACCCCTCCAGGCACTGGCTGGGTTGGTTTCCATCATTTGATTTGTTTTGACATTGCCTACCATTAGGTCTTCTCTATCTTTTCCTTTGACAGACCCAAGTAACCATTCCCCATGTTTTCCAAACCTTGCCTTAAACTCAGGCATGATGATGTTCCTGGCCTACAGCCTCAGGTGCCTTTTCTGTGCATTCTACTCGTCTGTTCTGGACCTGGTCTTGTTCTCCATGATTATAACTCTTCCTCCACAGCTCTGCTTCTTCTCTACTGAAACTGTGCTTGCTGAAATACTGATGCCCACCTGTCTCTGCAAGTGACACGTTAAAAATCACGGAGCAAAGGCACTGTAAAGGTTGCTTCTGCGAACAGGCATTTATTAAGGAGTCGTAGATGGGAAACACTTGTGACCTTTGAGTTTGAGCAATAGGTAACCATCAATCACATTAATAATTAACCAGACATTTGTGTCTGTGGTTTAGCCCACATGCAGGCAGAGGAGGTGGCCAGTGGAAACAGCCAAAGGACTGCCTAAATTATCTTTCTCTCAGAAGGCCTACTTTGGAGCCAGCAGACCAATCTGGGAAAGCAGACACACCCCATTGCCATCATTATTACAGAGACTCTTGCTGACTGGATGTTTTTGAGCCTATTAGCAATGCTGCTCCATTAGCTGAAGAAAGGACCTTGAAGGGACAATGGAAAGGAGCAGAGAAAATGGCTATGGAAAGTCTGAGGCACAAAGCATTGGATGATCAAGGAACAAACATCAGTAAGTGACCTTGGGTACCAAAGATTAATGAGAACACCTAACACTGAGGGAAGGAGTGTCTAAAGAGAGTGGAAAGGCAGGGAGCAGACAATGGGAATCCTTAACCTCTTGTTTCAGCCCTGAGCCATCCCCAGGAATAGTTGGTGGGACCCTGTGGACAAGAACCTGTCTCCCAGTGGCTCCCAGCTTAGTCAAAACCTGGGAGGGTGCACAGTGCCATGGCTAAGTCTTTCCTATGCTCTTCAGAGTTATCTGAATGCCCCCAAAGTAAAGACCAAAGAGGTATCTTGGGGCTCTCAACCTACTGTTCCAAAATTGTCAACAGGGCTAATGATATGGCTCGTTGATAGAATGCCTAAAATGCCTGAAGTTCTAAGTCCATTCCCCAGGGCTGCATAGAGCAGGCATCATTTCACACCTGTAATAGTACTATTTAGGAGGTGGAGGCAGGAGTATCGAAAGCTTAAAGTAAGTATCAGAAGGAGGAGGCAGGAGTATCAGGCACTTAAAGTCATGCCAGGCTGGGGTATATGAATCTCTGTTTTCATTTCGTTTTTATTTTAAAGACATTCACAATTGAGATCTACAGTCCCTCTAGAATGTTCTAAATAGACTAGGACAGTACTCCAGTCTTCAAATCCATCTAATTCACTGACCTTTTTTTTGCATAAAATTAGTCCCATTTTATTGTTCCGGGAAGAAGCTGAGATTAAAGTTTAATGAAGCTAAGGGAAATAATCTGTAAGGAGCATTAATAAGTACCAAGTGTAAAACCATCAGTGCGAGTAGTCCTGGGATAAATCATCTTTGTAAATGGCCAATGGTGTAGGATGTTGTACAATCCCCAGATTGTAGCCACTGTTGGATACTCTGTCAAATCCAGGGAAGCATTCAGCACTTCGACTAACCTTCCTGCCTGGCTCCCCTGTAGCAACTAGAAATCAAAATGGTACCTGTAATGGGATTTACTTTGTTTTATTTTCATGATGTTGGAATTGAACCCAGGGCTTTGTACATGCCAGACAAATGCTTTTGGCCTGGCCAGCCCTCTTCATCCTTTAATGGGAATGGGAAGGCAAATGTATACAGCTATTCCACGCTTGTAAAGTGAAAACTACCATCTGATGTCTTTTGTTTTGTTTGTTTGTTTGTTTTTCAGAGCTGAGGGCAGAACCCAGGGCCTAGTGCTTGCTAGGCAAGTGCTCTACCAGTGAGATAAATCCTCAACCCCAATCATCTGATGTTTCACATACGGCAATTTTTCAATGGATTTCTTGATTTTGTTCTTGCGAATATGGGAACTAGGTGAACTGGGGGCCAGTTGCCATTAGGCATTTCTGAAGCCACTCTGCATGGCTTCAGGGACTGACAAAACTAGAGAGAGAGAGAGAGAAAGATGGGGCGGGGGCGCTGAAGAAAGATAGGCACACAGGTACAGGTACAGAAAAGCTAGGATCTGGAAGTCTATGTTCCCTCTGACAGAAGGCACCAACTGCAGCTGCAACCCAGGAACTAGGCATTTGCACTTTATACATCTGAACAAGGAGGTAGGCTTATTATATAACTCTGAATAAAGAGGCAGGTTTACTATATACAGCTGAATACAGAGGCAGGCTTAGCTATTCTAAATAGGAAGTTGGTAGGGGAGCAGTCTCAGGCAGAAACATCTTGGAGGAGAAAGCTCCTCCAAGTTGATAGTTTCTACATACACTGTCAACATTTACACTGAGATCAGAAGTTTCTGCCACTCTCATGGGTGTTAGGCCTTGGGGTTCTTGACATGGTCATGCTCATGTCAAAGACACACATTTACTCAAGGTTTCCTTGGCTCCCCACATTTTTTAAGTATACAAGCTTTGATCCCCACCCCCCTTTGCTATTTCACTTTGGGAAGGTGTACTGTGTCAAACTACCTCAGTTGGAAAAGCATTTGCCGGAACCCACTTACGGCTCTGAAATAGATTTGGCCAAAAGAGGAGTTCATGCAGAAGTTGGACGGTGGAAACAAAGAAGCAGCCATTGTTCTCAGAAGTGACAGAGAGAGAATGGCGTCTGCCCAGCTTATGCTTACTGCTTCCTGCATTGTTGCGCAGCTGCCAAAACCACTGTCCAACAGTGTCATATGGCCCACACTGGGATGCTTGACCACCAACCTTCAGGAGCAACAATCGTAGAGAACAATGTCTCCCGACAGCATCCCTATGCAGTCCTACTCTGGTGGGATCTGTCTACCTTCTCAGGCCCACTATGATGTCCAAACAGCCCACCATGGAGTCAGGCTGACAACATTCCTCCAATTCCCCAGTTCCTCCTTTCACATTCTTAATTCCCTAGCTTCTCCTACAGTTGTCTTCCATGATACTCCTAGTAATTCCCCATGCCTGAATAACACTGACTCCCTTATGGGGGGCAGGGTGAGGCCGGGAGCATTTATTCAGCCAGAGAGAATTCTCTCCAGTCAGGAGCTGACTCTGTGCCTCTACGTGAGGAAAGGCATACGGAGAGGTAGCAATTCTCAGCACAGAGACAGCCCTGTGGGAAAGATTCTGCACATGTCCTCCATGGTGATGGGGAATGAGAGGTCCCGGCTCTATAAAAGGACTGAGAGATTCTTAGTTTTCTATTGTCCTTTTTAAACCTCAGTATATGGTATACATCCGTAATTCTACCACTCAGGAAGCCGAGGCAGAAGAACTGACCCCAAGTTCAAGGTTAGTCTGGCTACACATTGAAACTCTGTCCTCCACAAAAACAAACAAAAAGTGAAAATGAAAAAAGAAAACAGTCCTTTTTAGATTTCAAAGGCAGCGTCAAGCAGTATTTTCTACAAATATTGATGTCTCAGTTTTGCTTACTGGTTCACAAGAATGCACTTGGGGACAGAATCCATGGTTATTAAGCCCCATTTAAGTGATGAACTCCCATCTTTCTTCTCAAGCTATCTATAACAACCGCATACTAATCATAAATATTTTTTCACCTTTGGAAAATAGATTACATGAGAAATCCCCAGGAACAGAGAAACTCCCTTTATCACCGACATATCTCCCCTGGTTCCATAGCATCCCCACGGGTCCCATCTCAGTGTCTGTCAGGTCTCACATCTCCTGTTGTCTTGTGACACCCTCTGTGAGTTCTCACCCCCTCGTGTTTGCTTCCTCACTTTCTCTGTGCTTTCTTAGTCACCCAGGGGACAGCCTGAGCTCCAAATATCTCATCTCTTGTGATTTGAGAATGTTCTGCTATGCGGTATGAAGTATGGCGAGAGGACACACACGCAGTACCGTATAGATCATCGGAATGGCTCACACAGAGAAAGGAAAATGACGCTTTAAGAAAACCCATTAACTCACCCAGGAGGCTTCTGCTTGTCATAGAGGTGCATGCACTATGCAGTGGACAAGATGAAAAGCTGTAATAAAACTACCAGCTGGCAACCAGGAACTCAGGGAAACTGAGTTCTCTCTAGTCCTGGCTGTCCTCATTTGATATGTGAAAGTGAGTAAACTACATACATTTGTGGAGGCAAAAAGTTCAGTTGCTTTGAATAAGCGTTTGCCCTTTGAGAGTGCCATCAGCTTATCTCAGGCGGAGACAGCCATGAGTAATGACTACAATTCCCAGTATCCCTTGCAGCTAGACATAAACAGGTAACTAAGTTCTGGCCATTGGTGTATAAGAAGAATGATTGATTGCATGGAAGTTTCCAAATGGTTCTCTGAGAGAGAACTGATATGTGTGCCCTTCATTTTTCTCCTACCTTTCACCAAGCTTCTTGAGATGTGGCAATGTAAGACAGAATTCGATCTTGGACGATAACAATAAAAGCCACACTTCAGCAGTTATGAACCAAAGCTAGAAGGAAAATGTAGCTCCGTGAAAAGCTGCACACCTCATGTGCACTAGCCTTGCCTCCATACACAACTGTTACCAACAAAAACTGGCAGTGGTCTCATTTGCCAACGACCAAAGAGCTTCCCTGTACTGACCAGGTTTGTGTTACTTTAATGAAATACCTGAGGAAGCTGAAGTTTTTACTATGAAGGGTCTACTTAGTTCCATTTCAGAAGTGCAAGGATGTAGGTGAGGTGCCTAAATCCACTCAGCTCTGGTAAGAACCTCCTGCAGCCCCTGTCATTGTGCCAAACAGGAAGTCAGAGAGAGATGCTTGAGTATGTAAGTAGGTGGTTGGATGTGGATCCTTGGAACTATCTTGTTCCTGGGTCCTTCCTGACTCACCTTCTGCTTCTTGTCTACCAGACATAAGTAGCTTCTGTCACATGACACTACAGCTTATGACAGTCACCATACTACAGACCCAGAAATAACAGAGCCAGCCGTGGTGGAATGAACACTCAAAAACTGGGAACTAATGTGGGATTCCCCTCTGTATGGTATAAATGTTTTATTATCATTGGCTAATAAAGAAGCTGCTTTGGTCTATGTTAGGGCAGAATATAGCTAGGCAGGAAATCCAAGCAGAGATACGGGGAGAAAGAAGGTGGAGTCAGGGAGATGCCAACAGCTGCCACAGAGCATTACCGGTAAGGCATGGGCCCCAGTGGAGATACACAGAATAATAGAAATGGGTTAATTTAAAGAGCCAGCTAGTAATAAGCCTGATCCATCGGCCAAACTTTTATAATTAATATTAAGCCTCCAAGTGGGTTATTCAGGAACTGGCAGGTGGGAGAAAAACCTCCAGCTACAGGGAACCAAAGTAAATCCTTCTCCTTTAAGTGACTGAGCAGCAACGCAAAAGTCTGGCTAATGCGGACAGCCACCTGGACATGTCCCTTTCCTGGCCATACTTTGTCATTTTGTGTCTGTACTGAGCTAGACTTTTGATGACATGGCTCCATGCTCAGATCTTCCAGGAACTCTAACCTTCCCTCTTCCTCCATGTTCCCCCCTGCCCTAGCTTCCTTTCTGCTGCTGCGATAAAACACTCTGGCCAAACGCTACTTAGGGGATAAAAGGGTTGCTCATCTGGCCTACACTTCCAGGCCAAAGACCATCACTGAGGGAAGTCAGGCCAGGAACTCAAGCAGGAGCTCGAAGGTAGGCCTGCTTGCTATTCCAAGCAGCATTTCCTCTATCCAGGGAACTCATTCACAGCCAAGGAAGGTCAGCAGAAACAACTGAATAGTGCTTGATGGCTTTCACAGGCTCATGCTCAGCTGGCTTCCTTATAGGACTGCTGGACCAGAGAATCACACCACCCACAGCGGGATAGGACCCATCTATACATTTTCACAATAAAGATAATCCCCTATACATGTGCCTACAAGTCAGTTTGATAGGAGACTCATCTGAGCCTCTCCTCTCAAATAATTCATATGTTGGGTCAAGTTGACAGTTAAAGACATCATCTTTTCATTAATGTCAACTCTCTTAGAATTGGAGTCTCCCACTGACATTACTTTCCTCCCTACCTGGTGTGGGTGGTCCTTCTGTCTATGTATTGCTTTTATTGGTTAATGAATAAAGAAACTGCTTTGACCTATAACAGGGTAGAACTTAGCTAGGCGGGGAAAACTAAACTGAATGCTGGGAGAAAGAAGGGCAGAGTTGACAGAGAACCCATGGGGACAGACACTGGAAACTTTACCCGGTAAGCCACAGCCACATGGTAATATACAGATTAATAGAAATGGGTTAAATTAATATAAGAGTTAGCCAATAAGAAGCTAAAATTAATGGGCTAAGCAGTGGTTTTAATTAATACAGTTTCTGTGTGATTATTTTGGGTCTAAGCTAGCAGGGCAGCCAGGAACCAACAAGTGGCCCTTCTCTTATACCTACCTCTCCTGATTCTCTGCTCAGATTTGAAACAAGCAGATTTTTTTTTTTTTTAGCACAGAAGGCATCCACTAGTCAATCAGTCCTTCACCTGTATGTATAAGCTACACTTTTACCCTTGTCAACCTAAAGACAGAGCAGAGACCCTTCACTCCCCTCTAGGTAATTGTCTGGTCTTTACAAAGTGTTCATGGCTTTCAAGGAGAAGTCAAATGAAGTAGCACTTCTGGCTTTCTCTTTTCCTAAAGGCCTAGTCTAGCTTTGACTCCAATGGTGTTATCATATGATGGATTTTCTGTGTACTTCCTCTTCATTCTCCCTCCATACTCCCCATTCCAAGAGAGCATCTGAGCTATCTTGCGGCCTAGTATTGTCCCTCATGGCTTCACCCTTCTCTTAAGCTTGCTCTATGCATTTGTTTCAGCAAATACAATGCCCTTCTCAAGGGAAGCTCTACCAGAAGTGAAGAGAATAAGTGTCCCTTTAGTTCTGAGGTATGGATTCCCTCAACCCCACCAATCTTGGGCATCTCCTCAATTACCAATTCATTTCAATTTGCCAACTCATAAACTCATTGGAAAGAATGAGTCCATCAAATGGACTCATAAAATGGACAAGAAATGAGTTCTTAAAAAGAACCACCAAGTAGTTGCTGGGAATTGAACTCAGGACCTATGGAAGAGCACCCAGTGCTCTTAACCTCTGAGTCATCTCTCCAGCCCCATGACCAACTTTTTCATAAGAGAAAATTTCCTTTTATTTACTATTTTCCTGATAGCTTTATGGTTTTCTTCAGCTTATTGTTCCTGGTGAGAAGAACATAACATAGTTCTGGATTTGCATTTGAAGACAGGCAGGCAGCATCCTTCTAGGGAAGTCCGCTTCTTAAATGGGGCAATAATATTTGCTAGCAAAAAAAAATTAAAGAGCCATTTAAAAGAATAAACAATGCCAACTTATCTTGATTATCTTGATATACTACTGAGGATTCTCAGAGAAGCAGCACCGACAGTCCTGTATGTATTTAAGAGATGCATTTTGGCCATTGGCTTACATCATTACTGAAGTCTGTGTACCCCACAGTCCTCTATCTGCAGACTGGAGAACCAGGAAAGCTGCTGGTGAAATTCAGTATAAGAAGGCAGACCTGAGAACCTACACGGACTTTGAGGAGGGGCCACATCAGTGTAAGTCTGAAGACTGAAGACCCAGGAGCTCCAGTGTCCCAGGCAGGAAAAGGGGTGTGTCAACTCAAGAAGAGAAAGCATATTTGCCCTTTTTTTCTACCCTTCTGGTCTATTCTATTTCCCAAATGATTGGGCAATGATGTTAGTTAGAAAGGGTAGCTCTTCACTGAGGCTACTGATTTAAATGCTTAATCTAGTCCAGAGACACCTTGATAAATATAGAGTGTGAGGTATCTAGACAATCCTAAGCCCAACCAAGTGAACTTAAAAAAAATTACCATTGTATAAAAGAAATTGATATAAATGAAGTGAGTCTATCAGATCTATGACTCAAAACACAGATTTTCAGATGATCCCATTAACTTTGACAACATAAGGAGAAAGGTACAATTTCGTCAGTAGGGAAAAAGGTTTTTAAAAAAAATTTTTTTTTTGCTTTACCCACAAAGGTAACTTAATTATAAGGGAAAAAACCTTTCTATTTCCCAAAAAAAATGTTCTGTCTGGTGCAATAATCTCTATGACACTTCAGCTGGGTACCTACAGTCTGTTGGCCAGCATAATGATGGCTCCCAGGACAGGTGGCACCTACAGGGCTTAAGAACATGGGTTCTGCACCAACTGGCTGGGTTCAAGTTTTTGTTTTGGTATCAGAATGTCCAAATCAGTCTGGTATTTACCTGAGAGGAATAGAAAACAACCCTGACCAACTCTTTAAAAAAAGATTTATTACATATACAGTGTTCTGCCTGCATGTATCCCTGCAGGCCAGAAGAGGACACCAGATCTCATGACTGATGGTTGTGAGCCACCATGTGGTTGCTGGGATTTGAACTCAGGACCTCTGGAAGAGCAGCCAGTGCTCTTAACCTCTGAGCCATCCCTGCAGCCCCATGAGCAACTTTTAGAGAGGGGGAAATTTACTTAAAGCTTAGGAGGTGTACATCCAAAATTGTCAGGCAGTCTGAAAAGCCTGTTCAGAGACGAGAAGTCTATGACGGTGCCAAAATCATGGTGCAGACATGGTCTAGAGACAGAAGCTTAGCTGTGTCCTTGAGTCTTATGTTGTCTCCCTCTCCCATCTGCCAACACTTCAGGCCCTACACCACGGCCTTTCTCGGGGACTTCTGCTGTCCTGGGGGTGGGGGAGCACTTACCACATCCCCTGCTTCTTGTTACAGGTCAGCTACAAAGCGAGGTTCATGGGTTACCTCTTCCCTGGGTCATTCATCACACGTCCTGGACATTGACTTCTCCTCCATTTGTCTAAACTTCTGACCACACTGGGACGTCTGGGTCCCCGGGTTAACCATCTGGAAATACCATATTCCAATATTTGAGTGAACATTTCAGCTAATGAGCACAGATCTCTACACTGTGCTCATAAGCCATCACTACAGATAAATAAGGAAAATGGAATGTGAAAGGCCTCCAAGCCTAAAAATACTAAAGAGACGTGCTCAGACTTGATTAGAAAAGCAGGACACACTGACAAAAGTCGTTAATCTACTCCTAAATCTGTTCCCACAGGAGACGCTGATATACTGTCATTTCTTTATGATCTGCATTGGGCAAGTCTGAAGAATAGTCACAACCTTCTATTTGCACATTGGCCACGAACCTTGATAAATCAGGAGGTCGTTATCTCAGTGATGAGCCCTCTGGCAAGGCTACGGGCATGGTTTCCAGCTCCATTCAGATTTGCCCTATTGGTTTGGCAAATAAACCCACGGATAGACCGAGCAGAGTCAGCACTAAATGGAGAGGCAGATGCTGGTAGGGCTGGTCTTGCTGAGGCTGGCATCCCCATCCTGACTAAACCACTGAGATGCTGTTCATGTTTGCCAGATCCCAGAATTAGAAAGCTCGGCCCGGGCTCCGGCTGTCCAGTGAATTTAATGATTCAAATGCTTAGATTCAAATGCCTCAGCACTCAAGAATGCCGTGGGGAGAACAGGCTCTCACTGGCATAGATGGGATTTTCCATTTTCATTACAAGCCGTAGGTGAAATGTATTTACCCTCTTGCAAATGATTAACAAATTCAGATCTTAATTTTCATCCTACAATGGGATGCAGGTGAGAATAGTGATAACTGGTCCTCCCAGATTGTCACATTTGTGTCTTTGAAGTGCTCCTGGGGTCCGGAGGCGGGAAGCCAGAATTACTTCTCAGGGCAGCTGTGCATTTGATACATGGTATTCGTTTGCTATATTTATTTCCTCTTAGCCTTGAAATTTTACAGAAAATGACCTTTGAACTGATCATAGAAATAATGACAGTTAGGCTATGTCTAATACAACAGAAGCTGAACATATTTTACAAACCAAACAAGTTGCAGCTTATTCATGAACACAAATACAAAAACGCCTGCACTGGGAAAAAAGATCTTTGTCCAATACACCTAATGCCCGTGAATAAATCAGACGTTGACCTCACAGGACACAGTTGGCATGGCAAGCACTTGGTGTAACTCAGAAAGAGGGAAAGGAGAGAGTGATGGTGGGGGCATTATTTTGCCAAGGTCTCAGGAAAAACATTTCCTTATTGGGAAAAAGGCAATCCAAGGCATATGGCTTGCTATGGTGCCTCTTCTATCCTCAGCCAACCACAGGCTCATCCCATGATGAACCTCCAATCAGTTTTTCTCTTTCTCTCTCTCTCTTTCTCTCTTTCTCCCTCTCTCTCTCTTCTTTCCTTTTTTCTTCCTACCTTCCTTTCTTTCTTCCTAAGAGTCATTTTTATTTTATGTATGCGAGTGTTTGCTGTAGGCCCATATTTCTACATGCTGTGACAGCCAGGCTCTCAGGCCATAGCTCGTACCTGAAGTGGTCACATATCCTTCCAGACAGGCTGCCACTAACCTAACAAAGGGTCAGGACATTGTTCTGCTCCTCCTCTGTAATTTGGAGGATGCCTGAATAGAGACGCTAATTCAAGCCTACGTGATTGAGCCAGCATACAGACCAGAAAGACGTGACAGAGCAGACATAGGTAGATGTGGGTGTGACTAGAGCCATTCACCTGGTTACCTAGGAAACAGAATGCTAATGTATTTCCCCCTCAGTTTATGTTTTGGTATAAAGGCTGTTTGGAGAATAAACGAGAGAAATTTCTCAGGATGTGAACTCAGGATTTCATGAGGGATCACGGAGAATCTCCCTCCCGATAAAGCCATGTGAGTTGTGTCTTTATTCCCGCGCCTCTACACCTGTCCAGAGAAATAATTTAAGGTGGGGGTGCCACCAGACCATGACAGTTTGCCCCTATCTGGGTATACCTGTAACAACCACATGTATCATTGGTACCCATAGAGGCCAGATGAGACTATTGGAGACCCTGGAAACAGTGATCAACAGTTATGGGTCACCCTGTGGTTGCAGGAAACAGAACCTGGGTCCTCTGCAAAGAGCAGCCAGTGCTCTTAACGACTGAGCCATCTCTCCAGGCCAAGATCAGTCTCCTGATGAGATTTTCTGGTTCTTCTCTGGCAGATGAGTGTGAAGATTGAAGGCCACAGGACTATTATGGATTTGCATTGTGTTGCCAGCACCTACAGATGTGGCCTAATTTGAAAATGGGAACATGAATGATGAGAAAATTAAGATGAGCTCCAACCCTCTCTGTCTGTATCCTCAAACAATGGAGAATTTGGACACAGAGGGAGATGTACAGAGAAAGTGGACGATACAAGGACATGCAGGAGATGGCCAACTGCAAGCCAAGAACTCTTTTTTTATTTTTTTTTATTTTTTGATTTTCGAAACAGGGTTTCTCCACAGCTTTTGGTTCCTGTCCTGGAACTAGCTCTTGTAGAACAGGCTGGCCTCGAACTCACAGAGATCCGCCAGCCTCTGCCTCCCGAGTGCTGGGATTAAAGGTATGCGCCACCACTGCCCAGCTTAGCCAAGAACTCTTGATGTCCCCAGAAGCTAGGAGAGCACTTGGAGCAAACCATTCTCTCTCCCCATCTCAGCTCTACTGGCAGGCTGGGTTCACACTTCTAGCCTCAGGAGACAACAGATTTCTATTGTATAAGCCATTCAGTGTGTGACACTTTCTTAGGGAAGCTTCAGAAAAAAATAATATGGCAAGTAACACTAGGGTCCAGCGGAAGGCAATACCTCCAGGCACTACCTTGGCCAGAGGGTCAGGATTCAACAAAGGTCGCCATTGGTCCAGAGTAGTCTGCTATGGCCGTAGAAACTGTGAGCTGAGGCAAAAAGTGGCATAGGGAAGGGCTTAGGCCCTCAGAGTTGTGAAGTCCACATTGGAGGAAGGTGAAGGATACAAAAAGAACTGATGGATGGGGCTGGAGAGATGGCTCAGTGGTTAAGAGCACAGGCTGATCTTTCAGAAGTCCTGAGTTCAATTCCCATCAACGACAGGGTGGCTCACAACCATCCGTAATGATATCTAGTACTCTATATTCTAGCCTGTAGGGATATATACAGGCAGAACACTGTCTAAATAAATCTTTAAAAATAGAAAAAGGGAAGATACAAAAAGAACTGATGGAAAGAATTGATGGGAGTTGGGGTCTGCAGGCTTGAAGCCTTTG
This sequence comes from Microtus oregoni, assembly GCF_018167655.1. Taxonomy (NCBI): domain Eukaryota; kingdom Metazoa; phylum Chordata; class Mammalia; order Rodentia; family Cricetidae; genus Microtus; species Microtus oregoni. The sequence continues at coordinate 14,244,917 of NW_024543096.1, forward strand.
AAGAGAGCATTAAGAAGACACCGCAGTAACACCATGAAACCTTTACAGAATAAAAGGGACAGGGTCTAAAGATAAGGATCAGAGTTAAGAAAACCATGTTTAGAGCCAATGGGAGTGAGCCAGTAAGAGATGAAAAAGATGGCAATGGCACTAAAGGAAAGCAGAAACATAGTTCTTCAAACAGTAAGATGTGTTAATGCTATATTAACTTTACTGTGCAAAAATAAGTAATAGGCAGAAAACTAAAAAGCTGCAGGCTAGAGAGAGAGTTCCGGGGTTAAGAGAACTGGCTACTCCATCAGAAGACTCGGGTTCGGTGTCTAGCACCCACATGGCAGCTCACAACTGTCTGTAACTCCAGTTCCAGGGCATCTGATTCCTTCTTCCGACTTCCATAGGATCTGGACAGACATGTGATTCATAGACATACACGCAGGCAAAACTTTCATATACATTAATCAGAAAAAAACTTCAGAAGTGTTACTGACCATTCCATTGATGGGGATAGTTTCTTTACTATGTACAGAAACCAACAGAATGTTGGAGGCACTGGAGGATCTCCGACGCAAGGCAGAGGGATGCAGGGACATGGTGTTGCTACATATTGTGTAACACAAATGTTTAATTGGCCCCTTTGGGCAACATTACTGAATGTTTTCTAGTTCCTCTGGATAAACCAAACCATAAACCCCATGCTTGACGTGAACTACCCAGGCCATTGCTGGCCGAGAAAGAATCGTCAGATGGCCTAAGAGTGAATACATTGAGTCTTATGTTTGTGGAAGAAGAAATGAACTGAGCCCACAAGTGAAATGGAAATAAGTTTCAAAACAGAAAGAGAATCATGCAGGGGCTCTGCCCACCCCTATCACATTCGCAGAGAAGCAGAGGCTCTGGGCATATTTCTGCTTGTCATTCTTGACTCCCCATGCATAAATAACTGGCTAACTGAGCTATAACCACAGAGTCCCAAGTGGGTCCATTTTCCTAGACAGCTTCAAATCTTCTCATAACCACATTCAGTTGAAATGGGCTTTTCCTAAAATCCATGAAAGATGTCACATTCCTCTGTCACACAGAAGGTGAATATTACCCAGGCCTCTGCATGCTCAGCACTGCCCAGCTGTTTATCATTCCAAATCCTCCACATCAAGCCAACATGGTCTTCTTTGTCTTTTAGAGAAAATCGACTCTGACTATTTGAAGGGAGGATTATAATACACCACACGCTCTAACAACACCACCTACAAAATCCCCGGCAATGCAGAGAAAGACGAGAAATGCTATTTTTCAGCATCGCTTTTGACCACAGTAGAGATCTGACGGGCATGCAACATTTATCTTCTCCTCTGCGGTACATAGGAAATTTGTCGCGTCGCTACATGCCAAGAGTCTCTGAAGGGTTTTACCTGGGACTTTTATTATTTCTCAGGAATCTTAAGGAGGAAACCAAGGTCACTAAATACCTTGTAGTGTTGTTTTAGTAGATAAAAAGTGCTTTACAAATCACACCAGGACTGTGTTAGAATACCAAATCATTCAGCTGGGGAATATTTTAAATACTAACCAAAATCAGCTAGGGGACAAGTCTGACCTTGGTAATGAAAATAATAGAAATGCTTAATTGAACATTTTTTTATCTGTTAATTCTCTACCATGTAGACATGAAAAGGATCGCACAAACCACACACACACACACACACACACACACACACAACCTAACCTAACCAGTGAGACAATGGGATCAGAACAACTCTGTCTAATAAAGAATACAGGGACAGGGTGGCAGCTTCCAGAGAGATGTAGAGAGCAGGATCAGGCATTTGGGTTCACAGTCACCATTTCTTTCTGTTCCCAGACTCTGAAGGGCGGATGTTCTTTGTGCTTTATGGTTCAAGGAATGAAAATGTCGACCACACTGCTCTCCGACAGAACTGTGAGGGGTCCGAGGTTTTACCATAGCACGCTGAGAGTAACCACCTGTGGCTTCATACACGCCTGCAAAAGACATGAGGCTGACTCTGAGATGAAGATACACAGCAGCCAATGTGAACGCCACCCACAAGTCAGTTTCCTAGTTAGGGTGCCCAGCCAACCAGTGCACTCAGGACCGCTTCAGTTGGAACCCTGAAAGGCCTCAGCATCCTACAGCAGTTAATCCCTTGTGTGCATCTCACAGAGGGACCAGGGAGCAACTCTAGAGGATGATGCTCACACAGCAGGCCTGGCTCACAGTTTAGACATCTGAGATTAGGGGACCCCAACTTTATAAAGTCTTGCAAGTAAGCACAACCAGTTTTTGCCCCAAAGAGGACCCTAAAAATTTATTTATTAATCTATCCATTCATTCATTTACTGCAGTACTTGTTCTTGTCCCTGTTGTTGCTTGTGTGAGTGTGTGTGTATGTGTGTGTGTACTTAGATGTCAGACGACAACTTTTGGAGTTGGTTCTCTCCTTCCGGCTTAAGTTCCAGGAACTGGACTCAAGTCATCAGTCTTGGTGGAAAGTTCTCTTACTTAGTGAGCCGTCTCACAGGTGCGGGAGATATTATCTGTAATGTCTTGACTCACAAAGACATCTTCCCGCTGCTATGAAACAAGATGCCCTACCTAAGACTGTCTACTCTGCAAGCACACTTGAACAGACACAATTGTGACAAGAAGGACAGAATGGGGGGGCCTCATGGAGAGTTTACTCCCAACACTTCCGCCAGTTAATCAGTGATGAAGACAGTGTGCAATTCAAAATTATTCAGCTTCGTAATCACACTTGCTACCCACCTTTTAAATTATGCATGGGATTCGTGACATCTGAGTCGGATAAAGAAGGCTTCCGTTTTTGTTGGTTATTTTTTGAGGAAGGTCTCTTTCTTTTCATTCGAACTTTGAACTTTTAGTCATAGACGTAATGTAGAATACTGTCCGTATCATCTGCCATTATGAAATAAAAGTTTGCAAGTTTAGCAGGCTAGTACTATAAAATAAAATAAAGAATGGGTTGGGCTAATTGACTCCTAAATGTCCTATCATTCTCCTTTTGCCTTGTTACTACCTGGGATTTGATTTCTATTTGAGTTGAAGGTACAGCAAAATGGTAGTGTGTGGTGCGTGTGTGTGTGTGTGTGTGTGTGTGTGTGTGGTGTGTGTGTTTGTGTGTGTATGTGTGTGTGCATGCATGTGTGTGTGTATGTGTGTGTGTGGTGCGTGTGTGGGTGTGTGTATGTGTGTGTGTGGTGTGTGTGTTTGTGTGTGTATGTGTGTGTGCATGCATGTGTGTGTATGTGTGTGTTTGTGTGTGTGTGTGTGATATGTGTGTATGTGTGTGTGCATGTATGTGTGTGTGTATGTGTGTGTGTGGTGTGTGTGTTTGTGTGTGTGTGATATGTGTGTTGTATATGTGTGTATGTGTGGTATGTGTGTATGTGTGTGTGCATGCATGCGTGTGTGTGTGTATGTGTGTGTGGTGTGTGTGTGGTGTGTGGCTTGAAACTGGAGCGCTGTACATGCTAAGCAAGTACATTAACCCTGAATGAGAGTCCTGGCCCTCCTGCCTCATTTTTTAATCCAGGCAAAATTCCAAAAGCAAACCTAGGGTATGAATTTTAATACTATGTTTATTTTTAAAAAACATGCTCCATCATTTAAAAAGAAAGTAGCTAAGATTGTTGCATAGAAACCCCATTTTTCACAAATTTTGCACAGTTGTTGACCACTGAATCAAATGGGTATGATTATTTTAGGCAGATTTTTAAAGTCTTTTTTCCCCCCCCTGTAGTATTCAGATCAAATTTCCTTTTCCTTTTTCTGTTTAACACAAGGTGCCAGCAGGGGCGGATATTACAGCATGTTTTTAAAAATTTATTTTCATTTCCTTTTGGGTGGAACTAGTTCTTTTTATCTGTTGCTCTCTGAAGACCAAAAGGACGATGAACTGAAGAAAGAAAAGAGCAACTGGAGACAGAAGGTGTGTATACGAGATTCTATACGGACTGAGTGAAAGTTGCCTTTAAGAACATCATGGCCCAAATAACTGTTTAGGAGTCAGAGCAAAGTATGAAAACATGATTGACACAGTTGACCCTTTGAGAGATGTTGGGTGGGTGAGATGCCCTTTGACCTGAACACTCTGACAGAAGCCACAGGGAGATGCTCTTGTGACCCCGCCTCCCATCCTGAAGCTACCAGATGCATGTGAGAATCGACCCAGGGGCGTTTTCAGAAGACTAGTGGAAATACAAACTCTCTCCTCCAGTGGATGCCCTTAGGAGCCCTTCATCTCAGTGCAGGAAGTAGAAAGAACTCCACAGGAGACAGTGGCCTTTGACAAGCAACAGCACAAATGTCCTACCTAAACATGATCAAACTCAGTTTTAGCAAAAGATTGCGACCTGGGGTGGCCCCCAGATTACCTCAGACTCCAAGCTGCTGGATGGAATTCTATCAGAAGTCAGGACATCCCCATGCAAGCTTGACTTTACATATTTGATTAAGAAACATGGAAATAAAAGGCTTGGTCTCCAGTGGAGTTGATCTGACAAAATCTTTCAAAACGGGGACTCTGGAATAGCAAACAGCGGGAAAGATGCTTAGCATGGCGCTGTTTTTCTCTCCAAATGAGTCAGAACCTGGCATGCGAGGAGAAAAACCAGAACGCATTTGGATCACAAAAGAGAATTTAATAAAACCTGATTTTCAGCAGGCTATTTTCTTTTAGAAGAAATGTTCTTTTGAGGCTTGGAGGCTCTGTTTTCTACTGCCTGACTCAAAGCATGACGTTCCCCTGGCTTGGAAGCACAGACACACAAGGGTTATTGACATTTTCAGTTTAAACTGAAAGGGTACAGGCATTGCACGACACAGGCCATGGCCGCCTTTTGAAAATTTCCCACTGGCTCCGAAGTGCAGGAAGCCGTGATTTCCAGAGGGCCCACCATTCTGGGCAGTTTGCCCTTGAAACCAGCTCGCCTCTCCTCCCCATTCTGTGCTCCTCCCAATCTCCACATTCTATAAAGCGTTCTTAGTTGCTGATGCTTCTTCTGACTCCCTTTTCTCCTACCCAGTTTCTGACATTTTCCTTCTTTGCTTACTACCCGATAGCCAACCTTTTCCATGGCTTGCAAGCCCAATATTCATTTTCTCGGCATTTCTATTTCCTTGGAATACATTCTGATGGCAATGAACCGTTAAAATAATTGTCAGTCACAACCGGTCACCATTGGGCCTTTCGGTGCCATCAGTAAGACTGGTCAGTGGCCAGCATGGGTCACCCTCCCTTGCTCAAGGGGATTTCAGAAGTGGGTGCAGCTGGCTGTCCTGCTGACTGCTGCTTCTCCCACACAGCTAAGACTGGGATGCTTCCCATGACTGTCTATCCTGGAATTCTCGGCGCTGTCAATGACACACATTGATTTTGGGCCAACCACGTGCCATGTGCTCTGAATAGAAAACATCCTGCTCCCATGAGTCCCAGTCCTGGAAGACAGAAACAGACATGCTGACGTGGCAGGCTAGCTGGCGCTAAGTCCATTGAGGGGCTGACAGAGCAGAGCTGAAACTCTTCATGATTGTCATACATCTTAAGACCCGTGGCTTCTGATTTCTGCCCATGATACCAGGGAAATCAAAGTCCCCTCTTGGGGTTCTTAGTCTCATTAATAGAAGAATTTAAGAATGAACTCAAATGGAAATGAGAGGACAATTTTATTAGCGTTTAAAAGAAAAAGAATCCCAGGTCAGACAAGCTGTGAATCTCAGCAGCTGCCCAGAGGAGGAACACGGGAAGCCAGCACAGTGGTCAGCCACATGGTGGACAAGCAGCCATGGGGAAGGGAGGGGAGCCCTGAGGAAACCTAAAGACCAGGAAAAGGCACACGGAGGCTCCAGCAGCATCCAGAAGAAGAAAGAACAGAAGAGAATACACACCTTTGTGAGTCAGGAAGGCAAGCTGACCAACCCAACCAAACCTCACAGCAATTGTTGGGACCTCGCAAAGAGGCAGGAATTCTGGGAAGAAAATAGTATCTCATTAAAAGTATAATTATTCCCACCTATGTCTTTAACATGACTTAGGTAAGCCTGCCTCCCAAAGTCTGAAGAGCAGAGAAAATAGCCCAGAGTGTCAGGGATAACTTAAACTTCTGGTATCAGGCAAAAGGAAAAGCAGGAACAAATTAATGAGTTTCTTCAAGCTGTGGAATCTGAGTTCACAAGGCACCCACATCCAGGCCCCTGTGTCTCAGGACAAAGGATTGCACCAGGGAAACATATAAGGACATCTTATAAAACCAGACAAACACTCCAAAGAATGAGTGGTCTCAGGACAAAGGATTGCGCCAGGGAAAGATGGTTAGAAATAAGGACATCCTATAAAGCCAGGCAAACACTCCCAAGAATGAGTGAGCTAAGGAAGAACCCTGAATGCACTAAGCTCCCAGCAGCTGGACCTGGTAGGACGTGTATAGAGCACCCTGCGCTCCCAAGCTTGGATAGCTCCCACTTTCCTTATGCGTGTTGCATTTGTTAGATGCTCAAGGCTTCCAGTCTTCCTTTGCAAACTAGCCCGTGCAAGCTGCGTTTGTCCTATGAAGCCCAGATGGGGAAAGGTTTCCAGTCTCTCTCTGCCACCTGGATTCTTCCACATGGTTACCGTGAGGTAGCTTTCCTTGCAAAACATAGGGCATTGAGCGAAAAGACTGTTTACTCATCTCTGTTCAGCTGGTGGTTGTGACCGTACGAGAAAGAAGGCAACCTTTGATCATTATCTATGTTTGAAAGCTTTATTTTTTTCTCCCGGAAATCAGATTCTTGGGTGGTAGACTTTAGTAGTTCTATTAATAATGGGATATAAAAACTTAAAGCTGGGAGGTGGCAGAGGTGGCTCCATGGTTAAGACCACTGGCTGTTTTCCCAAAAGACTCAGCTTCGACTCCCCATCATGCACCTGATAGCACACGTCTGTAACTCCGGTTTCCTTTTCTGACCTCCATGGGCACCAGGCGTGCACGAGTGCATAGACATGCATGCAAGCAAATACACATACACACACTTAATATTAATTAATTGCTTACTAATACTTAATTCTTAGCCATATGTCTGCAATTCCAGCGCTCAGGAAGAAGATCTCAAGTTTTAGGCCAACCACAGATATTTAGTGTATATTATAAAACCCTGTCGCAAAATAATTTTTTAAAATATGTTTTATAGCATTGTTTAAAGCCTCCAACCAATGCTGCTGACACACAGTTTGAGGAAGTGAATATTTTCTTCTAAGTTCTCCACACAGCACTACTGAAATCAAAGCTGTCTGAATCTTTACACGTTCAGTTCTTTTCCGACCAATGAAGACATATCTTTCATCTGTGTAGCCAGAACCACACGCACCCACAGAACAATCTACAAGAGAGAACAGGGCGTGTCGCTTCCTCTCCACGCCCGACCACTTCCCAGCCCATGCGAGAATGGGCTCACAGTCTCGCCTTACAGATAACAAACCGTAGCAGTTTCTTTTATACCCCCAGGAAAGGGAGGGAGGCCCAGAGAGGGCCCTTTGTGGAAACTTTCCAAGGAAGGAATTCTGTGATTTTGCCATATTATCTTTAGAGATCACCAAGAGGACAGAGACGGGGATGGGATTAACTCAGAATTGACGGAATTTTAAAAACCATTTACCAGATACAGTTATTCATAGCTGTGCCTCTCCTTTATTTGAAAAGTAGGAAATGATCTCTTACCCAAGACATCTGCTCAGTTGTATTCGTTTCACTGAAATGGTCAAGCAATTGCAGAAACTCTAAGGCGGCGTAGGGAAGGCAATTTTCCATTGAGAAGCCACTTGGCCGACTTGTCTGAGAAGAAACATCGCTGTAAAGTTACACGAAACAAACTTGATTCCCTTCAAGCGAGTGCTTCTGGAAGGTGTGCGGGCTGATTCAGACCCCGAGGCCTGTGAGCTCATCCAGCTCTCAAAGCGTCACACCTGGCTGTGTGGAGCCACCCCATGGGCTGATGGCACGTGGGAACCGGGGACTTGATCCGCGGCTAGAGAGAGAATGGACAGAAGAGAAACAAAGATGCGAAAGCACAGAGAGCCGCAGTCTTTAGGAAACAGCAAATCCACCAAGAGCACAGCCACAGCCTCCTAGGGGCTGCTGTCCACCCCGAAACTCTCACTGACTCAAAGCGGCAGCAGGAACACTTTAAAACGTGATACATAAGATGCGAAAAACCTTTACACCAAGGGGAAGGAAAAGCCAGGTGGAGAGGGAAATGCCTGAAACCTGAACATGTTTTGTCATCGTGAGCCAGCAAACTACTCAAGACACCTGACAGCAAGATTCATGAGACAAAGGAACTCAAAGGAGAAGAGCGTCTTCGTCCTGTGAATCTTCCACTGGTTTAAACACAAAAGTCGGCTCTTCCAGGAGTTGGGCTCTCCTCACCAAAGCAAAGCTATGGTTTTCCTCTTTGGCGTTTTGTTTTCTACCCTGAGACAAATATCATTTTCCATAGCTAGTATCGTTCCTTCAAAACAGTATGTCAACTGCAAAGACAGATCAGCCACAACAGCACACGAAGACAACCAGGCATCATGGGCCTCTTGATGAGATTCAACAGAAAGTGAACAAAAGAACAAAGAGAGAGAGAGAGAGAGAGAGAGAGAGAGAGAGAGAGAGAGAGAGAACAAATATGAAACCTTTCCAGCCTCTAGATCTAACTACCAGTTTGCATGAAATAGAACAGGAAAATATACTCAAACAAATGCCACTAACTCACTAAGATCTGAATGAGGCAGTTACTGGACTAAATATCCGGGACCTTCAATGAGTAACAGCAAAAATATTTTCTAAAAAATAAAGTGAAGGGCCAAACATAGTTCACTGTGACTTAACAGCAGCAGCTGAGGTTATTAACTGAGCAACTGTTGCATTTAGGAGCCCCAGAGTGCAATCTGGAGCACCCCAAAACAAGAATAAATAAGCCGACAGTGGTTGCACATGCCTTTAATCCCAGCACTCGGGAGGCAGAGATGGGGGCCTGGAGATCTCTAAGTACAAGACCAACCTGGTCTACAGACCCAGTTCCAGGATGACAGCCAGGGCTATACAGAGAAAGTCTGTCTCAAAACAAACAAATAAATCAACAGCAATAAGAATAAACGGATTCATCAAAGAAATGTATTATATACAACTGTTTGGTTTCTGGTGTGAGCAAGCCATTTATAACCAAAAATTTATGAACAATTAGACAAATCCAAATACTGGCTGAATATTCAGTGATGTTAAATAAGGGCTTCTAGGGACGCAGGGGATAGCTCAGTTGTTAAGAGCAAGTTTGGTTCTGAACATCCAGGTCAAGGATCTCACAGACCCCTGTGGTTCTGGCTACCTGAGGAGCTGATGCCTCTGGCCTACATAGACACTGCACTTACATGCCATAGCCACACACACACACACACACACACACACACACACACATCTAAAAATAAATTTCAAAAACATTATTTAAGGATGGCTCATTTTTTTATAAAGATGTAGTAAGACTTTAAAAATAATGGCAATTATCATTATTGAAAGTATATAAATGCATAGATCTTGGCAACCAAGGACAGAAGAAAAAAATATGAGGAGTTTGAGAGCCAGGCAGGATGACAGTTGTGGATATTAGGATGTTTTGGAAAGAGGGAAGACAAAAAAAAAAAGAAAAAAGAAAAGAAAAAGAGAAACCCACCCCTAGCCGAGAAGGTCCTGGCAACTGACAGCTGCCGGGAGAAAATGGGTTTGCTTTAGCCATGTGATTCCAGAGAGGCTCCTCCTACTCCAGTAGACGGCCCTACACACATCTCTACAGACAGCACTAGGTGGGCTCAGTGGGTTTAAAAACAAAATCCATGAAGTTGGGAGGGGAAAGTGGCAGGAGGAGGGAAGAGGGTAGGAAAGGAACTGGAAGGGAGGGATGGAAGGGTGGATTTGATCAAAACCCACTATATGGACCAAGCATGGTGGCCTTTCATCCAGTACTCAGGAAGCAAAAGAAGGTGAGTTTCTGTGAGCTTGAGGCCAACCTGGTTTCCATAGTGAATTTTAGACCAGAAGGGGCTATAAAATAAATAAATAAAACAAATGAAAACCTACATTATATGCATATATGAAACTCTCAAACAATAAAAAGAAAAAACTTAAAGATATAAAAGCTCACTCATACAAAGAGAAATCCAACTTGGAAATAAATTTAAATTGTTTATTTTTCATTTAGCTTTACCGAGAACAAAGGCGGCACGCAGACAAAGCACTGAGGGAAAAGATACTCACTGGTTTCTGTGCTATAGAGGGCAACTCAGCAGTGTTGATGGGATCACACACATGTCTGGATCCAAAAATCTACTCCTAGGAATTTTTCTTGTAGATGACATGCAATGTCTAATTTGTGCTTATAAGGAATTCTTCACGGCAACAGTTTTTGGAATATAAAATGCTACAGACAAATCTTCAACAAAAAGACACTGGGGAATTTTCTTCCATCCATGAAACAGAAGGCTGGGGAGTTACCCAGGCAGGGAAGCGGTTGTTTGCTGAGAGCTATCTTCAGGGTACTCTGACAACAGAAAGAAGTTAGACACACAGAAATAAATGTAGGGACACCTGGGGTGTGAACCCCATTTTATGCTCTGAGTTTTAAATTATACAAATGCCTTACCTGCTTGTAGTGGTTTGAATGAGAATGCCCTCCAAAGGCTTCTTATGGATTTGAATGCTTAATTGCCAGTTAGTGGAAGTCTTTGAGAGCTTTTAGGATGTGTGGCCTTGTTGGAGGAAGTGAAGCCTCAACAGAGGAGGCGTGTTACTGGCGGTGGGCTTTGAGGCTTCAAAAGCCCACGCCCTGTACCCCCTCTCTGCCTACTGCCTGTAGATCAGGATGCAAACCTCTCCGTTACTGTCCCAGCACCGTGCCTTCTACTTCCTGCCATGATGATCATGGACCAACCCTCTACAACAGTAAGCAAATCCCCATTTAAATGCTTTCTTTTGTAAGAGTTGCCTTGGGACATGGTGTCTTGTCACAACAACAGAACAATAGTTAAGACACTGTCCAATAAGTAAGGATGTAAAAATCTTGGAGATGCTCAGTTGGATGACTAATTTGCTGGAGGCTTAGTTGGAGATTTGCTAATAAAGAAATAGACAGAAGTATTGAAAACAGTGAGAGAGTGTTCCTACTGTTTGCTTGCCCAACGGGAGAAAGTGATCCAATTGTAAGCGAGGATCCAGGCTCAGCAGTCCACACTGGACTTTCTGTAGTCAAGAAAACCCTCACAGTCTCCTTAACCAAGGACCAGGAGGATGATTTCTCCATAAAATCGCTCCCTGCAGCCCACCACCCAAAGCGTGCACAAAGAAGAAACAATAGAGAAAGTCTAAAAACAAAGCCCAAATTTCTACACAGACTTACTCACTTCCAGCTGGAGAGTTTCCTTTAACAGAGAGGGCAGGCTGCCTCTCCAAGAATTCGGGGGAAGCCACCAGTGGAGTAGATAAGGAGGCCACAACAAAATCCAACATTGACCTTTCAAGCTCTCCCTCCCGTCACCCTCTCCCCCAACTCCTCCATCCCCTGACTCCTCTCTTGTCCCTCTTCCCTCCTCCCAATCTGTGCCATTCAACTCCTTTCACAGTCTTTAGTATCTGAACCTTTCTTTTATTCTTTCTTTCTTTTTTCTTTCTTTCTTTTCAGTTTCTCGAGACAGGGTTTCTCTGTAGCTTTGGAGCCTGTCCTGGAACTAGCTCTTGTAGACCAGGCTAGCCCTGAACTCACAGATATCCGCCTGCCTCCGCCTCCCGAGTGCTGGAATTAAAGTCATGAGCCGCCACCTCCTGGCTTAGCCTTTCCAGATCGCGGGAGAGGCATGTGTCCCTTGGACATGTCAATCCTACCATCCACTACTCTGTGTGCCCTTCCTTGGCTGTCTTGTTTGGGTGCACTACACAGAGTTCCCAGTATTACTTCTCAGACTCTTGATGGATGTCTCAAATGCTTGCACAGTGATGAAGACTGGGCCAGTCAAAAACAAATCCCAAGCTTTCAACTGTGTCTCTGCCACCCGGCTTTGTTTTTCCTTGACTACGAAGTGGAATAAGGATATTTTGTCTTCAGGGACATGGAAAACATGAGGTGACTGAAGATAGTAATGTTTTCATATATTTTCTATGACAATTTTGTTGTTTTGTTTTTTTCAAGACAGGGTTTCTCTATGTAGCCCTGGCTGACCTGGAGCTTGCTCTGTGGAACACATTGGCAGCAAACTCACCTGCCTCTGCCTGCTGAGTCCTGGGATTAAATGTTGTGTGCCACCACCACCCAACTCTATGATGAATTTCTACAAATAATCATTATCTTCTAACTAAAGATGTCTGTCGGACCCAAGGCTTCAAGGCAAGAAAACATATATACTCTTCACTGTTTCCTTAAAAGGTTGGCTGACTCGTAGCAGGCTTTCTCTTTGGGCCACTAGCTCACAAAAATGACATGGAGACTTATTAGTTATGAAAGCTTGTCCTATAGCTAAGGCCTACAGTTTAGACTTGTCCCACTGGCTCTTCTAACTTAAATTAACCATTTCTTTTCATATACGTGTTGCCATGTGACTGTGGCTTTTACCTCTCCTCCTGCACAGCCAGTGGTTACCCGCACACTGGGGCGTGGCCTCCTATACCATGTAAGCCAATGTAGAACATGCATCTGCGTTCTTTCCGGTTGCTGGATTTGCTTTCTGTCCTCCGTTCAAGCGAAGGATTCTGACTTGTGAGTCTACCCCTAAATAAATAACCATCCATTTCTCAGTTCTGAGCTAGTGTGCGATTTCTTTTAAGCATCCTTCCACAGGAAGGAAGGAACTGACTCCCATAGGCAGTCCTGTGATCTCTGCACACACACACACACACTGTGCCATGCACACTCGCGTGTACTACTCCTTGCACACACACAAATAAATAATAACCACAGTCAACCTACATTTTCAATTCATTATTTTTTTAAAAAAAAATATGTCTGGAAAGAAGGGAAATCCTAGTTAGGAGAAGGAGAGACATCTAAACACAGATAGGTGCTGGGAGCCCTGGAACTTTACTCACAGGAGGGAGGATCTGCAGAAGGCTTCCCTTTACCCCGGCAGTGAGTCACCACCCTGTCGGGTGTAGTATTGCTTGCCTACGGTCTCTGACATAGATTGTTCATACATTCAGAACTTGGTGTTAGATTACACCATGTAACGACCATTAGGGAGGAGAGAGCAAAATATGAAAATGAGAGGCACGCTGCCGAAAAGTAAAAGCGGATGAGGCGTGTAATCACACCACCACGCACACAGATGAAGAGAAGAGAGTGCCTCATGAAAGTGGAGGCTGATTAATGTCATTCATGTTATATAGGCCTTTCATCTAGGAGTCAGAGGCTGTCTGGTCCTCCGGGTCGTGAGAATCTTCTTTACTAGGCTTTTAACATTACCAAGCACAATTCCCAAGGCTTGAGTCCTAGCAGGAGCACTCCCCACTGGAGTCGCTCACACCAATGCCTCCTTTAAAGAGAGGTTTATGAGCCCACTCCAGAGGTAATGACATGTTGCTCTTCTTTGGAAAGACTTTCATCCTTATAGAAGTCCTAGTAGCATTGTCCAAAGCCAATAACGCTGACTCCAGTTAATTCATGGTCCGCAAAACAGACCTAGGCTTCTGATGACCAACTTAAAACAGGCGTTGAGAGCTCTCCACCTCTGGGCTAACTACACACCAAGGTGATCAGAATGGACTCTCGACTCCTACTGCTCCAGGAGGTAAGGGAGTAGGAAAAGACCACCCGGAAGGCAAAGCCCAGTGACCGCATCCTCCTTCCCTCCTACGGTTAAGCAGGTGGTGTGTCTCTTCATGGGTGATGACACCCTTTTATAGGTCACTTGTATAGTCCTGCTATAAACTCGTAGTTTATTTTCTCTTTAGGGGTAAAGAGCAAAGCAAATGGTCGTATTGCCCATTACAGGCTGAGCAGCCTTTATCAGAGATGCTCGGAACCAAAGTGTCCAGCTCGGCTTTTTTAAGTCTTGGAATCCACACATGAGATCTCTTCAAGATGGGGCCCAAGTCTAAACATGAAGTTCATTGTGTATCACAAGCACTTGAGGGCAGGATCAAGTCTGCACATGGTGTTTCAATAATTTTATGCCCACAACACACACACACACACACACCTGTGTGTAAGCACCTGAACACACAGTTAATAAAAATAAACTCAAGAAGGTTTTTTTTAAAAAAAAAAAAAACCAACAGGTGATATACTACTTATAAACAACCCCTCAACATTTTACAGTACGCATCCATCAATTTGTTTAGTAAGCAGATATTCGTATTATTCATTGAGATGTATTTTCACATACAGTAATATTCACCACTTTTATAGATGGTATGCCTGTTATTCATGTAACCACCCTATAGCAAGAAACGGAATAGATCCACCGCCTCCAAAAGTCCCTTCCCATCCCTTCATAGTTGGACCTCTCTCCTCTCCTCTACAGTCGCCACTGATTAGATTACTGTTGCTGTCCTTTTCACCTGCTCCCTTTCCTCTCCCTCATGCTGGGGATTCAGTAGGTCTACCTACATGCTATGTGAGTGCTCTTACACTGAGCCCTTCCGTTATTTTTTTTTTTAATTTAAGTGTGTGAGAGAGTGTACAGGCATGTGGGTTTCCAAAGAGACCAGAAAAAGACATGAGATCGCTTGGAGCTGTTCTGGGAACAGAACTCCAATCCTCTATAAGGCAGCCTTTTTAACGACTGAGCTATCTTCCCAGCCCTTTTGATACTTATTTGAGACAGGGTCCTATTACATTTCTCTGGCTGGCCCCATACAATCTTCTTGCCTCGACCTCCTCAGTGTTAGGATTCTTGGTGTGCGTCATCACCTCTAGCTTGTGTTATATGTGAAATTATACGGCAAGCCACTTGTTTTATACTTTGATTTTTTTTTTCTTTTAAGTCTGGCGTATTTCATTTAGAATAGTGATTTTGTGTCCCTCTGTGCTGTGGTTTTTCTGTGACTGAGTTGTATTCTGCAATGAGCATGTAGCACAACTTGTTTGTCCACAGTTAATTAGCTAATGGGCTTTGGGGTTGTTTTTAACTTTTGTCAATTCTGGGTAGAACTGTTATAGACATCTATACACAGGTTTCTATGTATACAAAAGCTTTTATTTCTCTTAGGAGAATTCCCAGCAATTGGATTATTGTCCCCACGATATACGCTAAGTATATCGAATTGACTTATAACAATTTTGCTTCTCTTATATTCTATAACATCATGGAAGGAGCTCCTTTGGCTCCAGCATCTTCACCGATAATTTATTTTTTTTTCTGCCATTGTGGCATTCTAGTACATAGGCAGAGATATTTCAACAGAGCTCCAGTTTGCATTTCCCTAACTATTAAAGATGTTGACCATCTTCTCAGGGGCTTGTTGTGAACCTCTACACTGTGGATTCTGTTGTAAAGATTCTTTACATAGTGGCTTACATAGTCTTATATAGTCTAGATAGTGATACTTCATCCAAATTGTATTCTATGAATATTTTCTCCCTTTTCATGGTTTTCTTCAATTTCTTCTGAGTTCTTGCTTGCTTGTTTCATTTTTGTTTTTGAGACAGAGTCTCTCTGCATAGCCCTGGCTGTAGAACTCACTCTGTAGAGCAGGCTGACCTGAACTCACAGAGATTCATCTGCCTCTGCTTACCAAGTGCTGGGATTAAAGGCTTGTGCCATCGCACCTGGCCGAAAAGCAGTTTGGGGTTGAAGAACAGTTTATCTGAGCATCATCTGCAAATGTTGACCCTGGAGATGCAGCAATAAGTATTAATATATACATTGCATCTATCCGTTTATAGATACTATTTTATTGTATAATCACTAATATTTTTTCCATCGCTAAATATTACTTGAAGCAGGATTTGGAATATGCACTACATAGCATTCTCTTAGCCACATCTTAGTTTAGCTTAGCCTCTGTTTGGGGGATATTTATATTAATTCCCTTCAAAGCAAAACAAAATAAGAAAGAAAAGAAATGCATGACCAATATACTTGCACAGAAGCCTCTTCTGTGCAGTTATTTTCTTAGTATGAACTCTCACCACTAGGAAGGCCTCCAAAAGACATAGTGCTCACTTGCGATTGTCTCGATTGTCTCTTGGAAAGACCACCGGTGTCTTGAAGCAAAGACTCTTGTCTTGTCTGCTGTGTCACGCCTGTTTGTGTGACAAAGAGCCTCACACTTACTGGAGAGAACTGTTGATGTTACCGCATCTTCTCTACTTTCTCCTCGTTACTTCCTCTGTCCTGCAGATCAAAGAGGAGAAGACCTGCCAAGGAGATTCAGTCCAGGGCAGCTGAGTGGCAAGCCCAGTTGTTGCTCAACATTACCCTCAAGGGGCCCCACCCCCTGCAGTTATAAAGCCCTAGTGAGGTGAGGTGAGGCAACCACAACCGGCACTCAGCCTCCAGAGCACCAACAAGGCACTGGCACACAGGCACTATGGCAAACGACGTGCAAGTCCCGCTGTCCCCGCTGAAAGGGCGGCACGCTCCTGCAGGTAGGTCCCCCGCACCCACGTGACTCCTGCAGCTGCAGGGGCTATCTTCACCCCCTTTCATCCTCCCAGAAGCAGCTCAGCGGAGCCAAGGTTGGCAGTCCACAACTGTCCCAGCAGCCTGAGCTCCTCTCTGGCTGTAGATGAGCTGGGACATACCCTCACCTGCGTGAGTCACCCTCGTGGGGATAATACCCTACTCAGTGTTCCACCGCTCACGCCACTTCTGTAAGATACCCGTGGTTAGGACGTCATACTAACCCCGTGCAGAGAACAGTGCCCCTTTCCTGCTTCTGGAGTCTTTGGGGTTGGGCAAAGCTATCAGCACCTTTTAATAAGCACGCAGGGACTGGAGGGGCTCTGACATCTAGAGTATCTCCCGTTGTTCAATGCATGCTCTTCGCATCGACTCTGTGGACCCTGGTTCTCCTGTAACTACGTATATGTTTACATAGTTTGGCTAGCATGCACGGGCCTATTTTTAGTCAGCTTTACATTCTTCCAAATGCTGTCCTTGTCTCCTGACATCTCAAAAACTTGGCTGCTTTGTGCTGGCCTGTCTCCATCTACAGATCCTGTTGTTTTTATAATGCTTTGGTACCTCTCAGAGGAGGCTGAGGCCTCTGAGCCTCAGGCCAGCATGACAGGCACAGGCTGTGCAGAGGCTGGGGGATCTGATGGAGACCCAGCGCATTCTGGAAGGCAGCCCAGTAGACTAGACTTTTCTGACGTCTTCTAGACACCATGTCCAATCTCCTTTGTCAGTCTACTGACATGCTACCCGTGTACTTGTGCTTAGCAATTTTTAACATTAAAGATGTAAAGGTATTAATGCGAATGAATGGGGGGGGCTGTGTATCCAGTCGTTAGGGGGACTCGTATATTGCAACAAGGCGAAGAAATATGCCACTCCCTTCATGCCGCCTCCACCCCAAGCCTTCAGATAATGATCCAACTAAAAAAAAAAAACTGATTTGCTACAGTACATTTATGCACAAAGTTAAACTTAAACACGTGGTTCCTTTGGCTTAAGTCAATTTCAAAAGTGCAAGTTTGAACACCACCACCAGGAACTGCCTGTCCCCGTCACTAATGGTTGCTAATTACTCTGTGTACATAGCGCACCATGACTCCATCATGACATGCCTCCGGCATGACAATGAATTATTATCAACTGTGACACTGCAGATAGGAGGTTCTGGATAATTGGAACGGAGAGGCAGGCTGACCTGCATCCCCACTGAGCTCAAGAGAACAAAGGAGCGTCACCCTTCAGCTGGTTCCCCATATTTTTTTTTTTAAGTCTGAGCCAGTCTGCAGTATTGCAAGTTGTTATTTATGGAGCAAAACTCGTAAGATGCCAAGAATTCTATTAAATTTTCACCCGATATTTAGAAGCAAAATACAGATGTCTGACAACAGCAAGCTTATGTCATGAGGTGGGAAGGTAAGGAAAGCATGGCAGTCAGAATCGGACAGAGTAGGGTTTGAGCTTCACTTGTAATTTGCATCTTGGAGTCTCGGATTTTTTACCTAGGGAAAGGGAGGATAAATAACAGCAATCTGGTAAAGCTAGTGTGTGATGAGAAGGGACAGTGAGCATAAGTAAGGGATGTGACACTTGAATGTTGACCCCTTTAAAACGCAGGCCTTGCAAGACCCACTGTGGTCAGGAAAATGCAGAATGATGCTTCTGGACTCCAAGGCTTTCAGAGGTGGGATCCTCGCTGGCGGCTGCTGCGGGACTCCGAACAGAAAACAATTGCACTGGGGAAAGACACTAGCGATTGCCAGCATAGCTATGAATGGAGCCACTCGGAAATCAGCTAGCCAACACTCTCCAACCCCATGCACGTGTGTTGGGCACTTCTTTACGTGTGTTAATGTAACATATCACACTACTGTTAGCCTTGGTTTCACATTTATGCCCTGGAACAAGAAAATGTCAGTCATGAAGTGGCCTGGGCTCTAGGAAGCATAACTGAATTTCCCGCTGTTTTGGTTTACCTTTATCTCAGTTTTATAATTACCCCATTGTGTGAATGGCAATAACCAAAGTGTTGTGAGCAGAAGACGGTCCAGGGATGCCAAATGCATGATGAATAGGAAGACAAACAGTCACTCCTCAGTTCATCTCTAGTCCTGCACGTTTTAAATTGACTTAAGTAAAAAAAAAAAAAATCAGAAATGTTCTGTGGTTCAGCTGTGAACTGCCAGAAGCATTTTCTGTCTTGTGAAGAAAACAGGAAAGGTTGTGAGAAAAGGTTATCATGAAGAATTCCAGAGGTGACCGTTAGTGCCTAAGGACCAGTGTCTTTTAAAACAAGCAAAATGGAGGGCAGCGGGGGGGGGGGTGGCATAGGTCAGTGTGCGTGCGTGCGTCAAAGAATACACAAAAGATATTCTATTAAAACAATAAAATTAGGCCAGGCTCATGCCTTTAGTTCCAGCACTCAGGAGGCAGAGGCAGGCAGATCTCTGTGTATTCAATGACAGCCTGGACTACAAAGAAAATTCCTGGTCAGCTGGGAATCTACTTAGTGAGATTCTGTCCCCCCCCCCCAAAAAAATAATTTTAAAAAGACATGAAAACTAAACAAAATGAAGGCTTAGTTTTTCTCAGTCCAGCAGGTAAAGTCGTGAAGAATAGGGTTGAACAGATTGAAAGAGAAGTGTATGAGATCCACTGCCCAAAACATCGCGGAGAGGGGGGCTGGTGACTGCAAGGGCAGCCGCCAGTCGCTCAAAGTCAATCTTCCACCTGCATAACATAGAAACTCCTAGACACGGCAGCCGCGCTCCAGATAAATGCCGCTCTGCAGAGAAGCCACACAAAGGAGCACACTGAAAGTCAGAGAGGCCAAGAGACCCTGCTAACACCACATATCCCTGAGACTGGAAGGTAACTGGCTTTGTGATGAAATTTTCTTGCTCCAAAAAAGTCCCTTCTCTTGAGAATTTGTCAGGGGTCTTGATTGGCCACCAAAATTCACTGACAAGTCAACCCTGACTGTCCACTGAGTAGCCTATAAGCATTGGCCTCTTCCTGAGATCTTCAAGTAAGTTTTCAGCCGTAAAGCAGAGTGTGGGCAAACTTTACATTTTCTTGCCTCCTATAACACATTCCCCACGGTCTAGGGAAGGAAAAGGGGCCAGTTTCTCTTACAGGCTGGTTTGGGGCTTGTCTATTCACTGCCAAACACTGGGAAAAACCTTGACTAGAGACTGCATAATTTGAGACTATAAGATCGACCTTTGAAAAACTACAAACCACAAACTCTACCACAAGAAGTCAGCTCTAACCCAAGACAAGAAGGAAAAGTTTCAGTCCTGCACCAACAAAGGTTTTCTAGCAAAACAACCCCAAAAAACCATTACTTTATACTTCTATAGATTCTAGTTCATTTTACTCGCCCAAAGTACTGACAATCTTATGTATTTATATTCAAATTTGTATTTATGGTCCATTAAGATAGTAAACCTATTCACATTTTACTGTGTCTAATTGCAGTTGGGTTTTACACAAATATTCTAGAGAAAATACAGTCCACATATGAAGCTGAAGGCGGGTGCATTAAGATTGAAAGGGCTGATTTATACACAGTGGCTCCTTAGAAAGACCTTCCAATCATACACGGGGTCAAGAAAACAGGCCAGGATGATTGTCGTAAGCTCTAGTGGCAGTTTGTCTAGATCCTGTGAGACCAGTGTTCCCAGCAGAGCTTTGAAGATGACCCTCCCATAAACTGGTTCCAACTGGTTCACTCACCCCAAGTTTGTGAGAGCCTTATTCTATAAACCAGGGCATCCACCCACAGAACTGGGATATCTTCTGTCTTGCCAAATGAAATTGTCCTCCCTAAATGTCTTTGCTTTAGTCTTAAGAATGAAGAACTCCTGAGTGTGGGTTTCTAAAGTATCCCTTGGTGTTTGGTTCCCTGTTAAGTGTGTACGCCCTTTCCAAGGTGAGGCAAGTGATGGACATTCTTTTAGCAACAGATTAGGACACCTGGCCCTGCAGAACTTTGGTGACCCTGACCTGCATCTAGTGGTCTTAGTGGATTGCACAGCTCCCTCCCTGTGACCCCCCCTTTTCTCTCTCTCTCTAATTGCTCTCCTTAGGAGACTCTCAGAGTCCTTCCAAATGAACTAAACATTGCCGAAAACAAAGATCTAATTAACCACATTAAGGAAAAAAACTCATATGATCATATCCATAAATGTTTTAAAAAATTGTTGAAATCTAATATCTCTTCAAATAATAGAATAATATGGAATTAAAATAGAAGGATAGTCCCTAAATGTGATGAAAATTCATAATGTGTGTATTATAGGAATAGATATGTAGGAATAGAAGGCCACACAAAGAATGTATTACATTTAATAAGGAACCACAAGCTTTAAAAATCAGAAAGACAAAAATGTCCACAATCATTCAAGGCCAGCCTGGACTACAAGAGCTAGTTCCAGGACAGGAACCAAAAATCTATGGAGAAACTCTGTCTCGAAAATCAAAAAAAAAAAAAAGTCCACAATAACCACATTTTTCCTAAAGGAGACATATTATTCTTTGTAAATTATATTTTTCACCTAGAAAACCTATAGAAAGTTATAATAAGCAATAATAGAATTTGCTACAATTTAAGTATAAAATTAATTACAATAAACTTACTGATATTCAGCTAAACTTTTCAGGTTCAAGTTTGTAGTTTGGGCATGAAGAGTAGACCTGATTTACAATAGCAATATCAACAAAGATAAAATGCTTAATAAAGGGGAACCTAAGCATAAGCCTACAAAATTAATCTGCACAAATTTCCAAGGGGCTCAGAAGAGGTAAACAATAGAAAACCACACATATTCTCAAATACAGAGCCACCAGGAGTATAAAGACGTGAATTTTCCTCTTTAACAATATCCATAAATTTACCCAAGTGAGGTGGTATGATCTCAGTTCTCAGGAGGTTAATGTAGGAAAGCCACAAGTTCAAGGCAACCCTGGAAAACACAGTAATACTGTATCTCAAAAGAAAAATCTTATCAATTAAAAATAATCAAAATATATCAACAAGAATTTATAGGAAATTAGCTGAGCAGTGGTGGTGCATGTCTTTAATTCCAGCACTTGGGAGGCAGAGGCAGGTGGATCTCTGTGAGTTCAAGGTCAGCCTGGTCTACAAGAGCTAGCTCCAGGACAGGCTCCAAAGTCACAGAGAAACCCTGTCTCAAAAAATTTGTAGAAATACAAAAAAAAAAAAAAGAATGTGTAGGGAATTGACAAATTTTTAAAGTAACAATAGATCGTAAAATTCTTTAAATAAAATGTCATAAGATGAACTGTCAAGTATTACAGCATACTATACTTTAACTACAAATATAGGGGTATCTGTACAAATTAATTGAACAGAAAGTTCAGAAATACTCATAGATGTACATGTTTTGACACACTCTTATATACTCCCATATATATGTATATGTGATGGTTTGAAAAAAAATGGTCCCCAAAGAGAATGACACTTTTAGGAGGTATGGCCTTGTTGTAGAAAGCATATCACCATTGGGGCAGCTTTGAGGTCTCTTGCTCAAGCTTCCCTCAGTGTGACAGTCAGTTCACTTTCTGTTGCCTGCAAGATGTAGGACTCCCAGCTTCAACACCTTGCCTGCATGCGCACCACCATGCTCCCTGTCATGATGATAATGGACGGAACCTCTGAAACTGTAAGAGAGCTATTGTGAGATATTTGTACACTGTATGATATAAAGAGGTATTGCTGTGATTGGGACAAGAAAATCCTGAACGGCTAATAGTTAGGCAGGAGAGTAGAGGTAGGACTTCTGGGAAGAGAGAGAACTCTGGGAAGAAGAAAGGAAGATTAGCCAGCAAGATATGGAGAAGAAACAGGAGGTACAAGATGGAAGAAAGGTAACGCCACGTGGAAGAATATAGATTAACATAAATGGGTTAACTTAAGTTATAAGAGCTAGTAGGATAAGCCTAAGCTAAGGGTGAGCCTTTGTAATTAATAACAAGTCTCCACGTTGTTATATGTGAGCTGGAGGTCCCAACGAAAAAGCTTGCTACAGAGAGCCATCCCAGTAAAATGTTTCATTTATAAGAGTTGCCATGGTCATGGTGTCCCTTCACAGCAATAGAAACCTACCAGAGATAATAATGTTTGTATATATATATATATATATATATATATATATATATATGTGTGTGTGTGTGTGTGTGTACATATATGTCTAAGAACTCAGTGTACAGTAAAGGTGAATTTCAAAGTGACAAGGAAAAGATTAATTTTCAATATTTGGATCAACTAAAACAATCTTACATCAAACCACGTGTGTGGTGTGTGCCCGTAACTGCAGCCCATGGGTGGTAGAGGCATGAGAACTTGGAGTCTGAGGGCAGCTTGGGCTACACAGGGAGTCCTGGGTTCATAGCAAAATCCAGTCTCAACAGCCTCAAAACAAAGCAAGACAAAGTTGCCTCTTCCTTATGACTTGCATCAACTGTATCATTAAAAGACCAAGGATATATGGGTGTAGCTGGAGCCTGGCTTCACAAGATGAAGCCACTGAATGTCTAAAAGACAGCAGAGAATGGTCAGCAAAAATCCCATTTCCTTATGAAACCACATGAGACTGACAAGCTTACATCATAAGAACAATAAAGGTTTGCAATGGGCAGACATTATCAATGAGGAAAAAGGCAGTAACTGGTACAATTAATCACTTTGCATTTCACAACTGCTCCTAAAATTCAGTAAGAAAGAGATGAGAGACTAGTAATCTAGTGGGGTGGGGGGGGGCTGGACAAAAGTCACGGAAAAGAAAACACAAACACCCTTCTAAAACAGGCTTAAGCTGTAATAACAAAAAGGAAATGCTAATTAAAGCAACGAGATACTGTAACCTGGAGTTTGGGGACAAAAGCCTGGCAGCCCCAAGTAGCTAAGTTTGGCCATTGTCCCCAAAATGCCAGTTAAAGACATGAGCAGTGATCAAAAGCAGAGAAGAGGTTTGATCCGTGTGCTTTGGGAAAAGGAACAGACAAAGATCCAGGGATCCCAACTTCATCTTCCAGGCTCTGGCATGAGCCTGAGGCTTAGTATTTATTATTTTTTTATTATTTTTTATATTAATGTATGTATGTGTGAGTCCAGAAAAGGCTATGAGCGACCCAGGTGACTGAGCTAGTGTGGCTGCTGGGACCGAACCAGTTCTCCCCAAGATCACAAGCACTCTTAGTGCGGATCCGTGTCTCTAGTCCCGGTCCAAGCGTTAGGTTTAAATACAAGGAGAGTCAGGAAGGATCATGTGAAGCCATTTTCTTTCCCCAACCAAGCCATCTGACTCCTCCCACTTTCTAACACCTAGGCATAAAGCAGGTAACCCAAATGAAGGCAACAGCACAAAATGAAGGCTGGGATGCTGGGCTTCCATCCTGCTTCCAGTTACTTACTTACAGGACCCAAGACAGCTTCTCTGTGCCCGTTACAGTTCTAATCTTTAGCTTATTAGTGGATAAAACACAACCTTGTCTAGCCCATTGTCTGGAGAAACAATTGCTACCATGGCAGCTGGTGAGACTGTAAACTAGCATAACCTCTGTGAGGGCCAGTTCAGCCGGATTTAAGAAAATTCCAAATACACGAAGCAAAGCCACTTCTAGAAATACAACGCCCAGATAGCCGTGTGCTTGTACGACACTGTGTATAAAAAGGATACTCACCGCAGCTCTGTTTATGAAACGAGCGAGACACTTAGCATTGGCAAAGTGGCCAAGTCAACACAGAAGGTTTTCATATAGAATTGCAAAGCAGATAGTAATAAGAAAGACATACTGAGCGGTGGTGGCGCACGCCTTTAATCCAGCACTCTGAAGGCAGAGGCAGGAGGATCTCTGTGAGTTCGGGGCCAGCCTGGTCTACAGAGCGAGTTCCAGGACCGCCAGAGCTACACAGAGAAACCCTGTCTTGGGGTCGGGGAGAAGAAGGGAAAGGAGAAGAGGAGGAGAAGAATAAGGATGGAGATATATAGAATAAAGACAGAGAAAAGCGGAACATCCTATAAAATGTGTGGTTAAGGCAGGGGGAAGGGGGGGGATAAATCAGATAATAAAACAGTATCTTATTCTACCATTTAAAACAAAGAATGTGTCTAATAACATCTGTTGGTGAAAACTAAAAACTCGGAACTTGAAATTTAGCAGTGTCCAGGGAGATTGTCTGCAGGCTGGAAAGAGATGGTGGCAGGGAGTCACAAATCTTTTCATGTGTCCTGATCTGTGCACCTTCTGCACTTCAATATTAATATGTATAAGAAGAGTGATAAAGTCAGCTTGAGGCACAGGTTTTCTTTATTTTCCACACTGGAAATAGTTTTAGAGAATTGCCCAAGTGGAGTTTCCATGAAGAGAATTTATCAGGTTCAAACAAATCAACGTCCCCGTAGCCACTTTTCATTTGAGCATGTCAGATTTTAGATGTGTGATGTTTCTGAGAAAGGAGGGAAGTTTTTGTTGTGACTTGCAATCTGAAGCGGGCTGTTCCTTCTCCAACGCTGATTTCAGCTGACACTGTTAAACACTTGAATTGCTTTTAGGTCGTCTGTAGCCTAATTAACACTAATTGAACTCTTGAATGGCGTGACTATTAATACAATTTAATTACTCATTAGAACCTCAGAGCTTAGCCAACATGGAGGTTTGGGGTCTGAGATGAAGGTGGCTATCCCCTGGAATTCAGAGCCCCTCGTTTGAGTTAAATGTCTGTGAACACCCTGAAATTTGGCTCATCTCTCCGAATCTGACATTTGAAAGCTTCCGTTGAAAAAACAAAAGTGCAAGCCATGCAAAAAGCTTTAATCTTGTGGGAAAACAGAGGGGTCACATTGTAATTACGGGTTGCTATCTTGAAGAATGTAATTGGTTTGATAACAAGGGACAAAAAAAAAAAAACCTGTTTTTCAGCTAAATGCCTAAGGGAGTGTGTTGTTATTCTTCCTAAGTCTAAGGCGTGACCTTCTGCCTTTTCAACCTCGTTTCCACTTCTCTGAGCAGAATAAAGCTAACCCCAGGCCTTCCCTGCTTCCTGCCCTGGTTTCCTTAGATTTTCTTTTTCTTTAATTCTGTTGTTTAGATAAAAGTGTTTTCTCTATGTCAATCTGGAAACTCATGTTAGATGGGAGTCCTTGTGAAAAACAAAGCTGTTCTCACGTGCACGCCTGCTTATTGTTCCAGTGAAAGCTGGAGGGATGCGGATTTCCAAGAAACAAGAGATGGGCGTTTTGGAAAGACACACCAAAAAAACAGGACTGGAGAAAACAAGGTAGGGATTGCTTATAGTTCTGCTCCCAGAAGTTATTCAGGGACAAACGAAGGCCCCCAAGAATTTCGGGGGAGGCAGCCAGGCATGGGTAGAGGCGAGAATCACGATGAGAATTGGTTCTGGGATACCAACTGGAGCGTTTCCCCATTACACCCTACCCATTCTCCTCTCTGCAGTCACCCAGCTGCCTCCTAAAGTGGTCCTAAATGCATCCGACCCCAAAGATCATTCCATTCCTCTTATTTTCTTTAAAAGACTGCACCTCCTCTGGCCTTTCTCATAGCGTGCTCTATGATATGGATAAAGAATAACTGCCTCTTAAAATTTTGAAATTTCCATTCACTTATTTAAGAAAATAGTCACTGTGCGCTGGCTAGTTTTATGTCAACTCGACACAGGCACAACACAAATGGCACAGTCACTTGGGAAGAGGAAAGCACAGGAGAGAAGATGCCCCCACCAGATAGGCCTGTAAGCAAGCCTGTGGGACATTCTCTTCCTTCATGAGAAGCTAGCCAGTTCGCAGCATCCCTCCATGGCCTCTGCTTCAGTACCTGTCTCCAGGTTCCTGCCCTGCTTGAGTTTCTTTTTTTTTTATTATTATTTTATTTATTTGTTTTTGGTATAAGTTTCTCCATCTGCATGTATCCCTGCACACCAGAAGAGGGCATCAGGGCATCAGATCCCATTATAGATGGTTGTGAGCCACCGTATGGTGGCTGGAAATTGAACTCAGGACCTCCAGAAAAACAGTCAGTGCTCTTAACCACTGAGCCAGTCCAGAGTTCTCTCAGTGATGGACTGTTACCTGGAAATGTAAGAGGAAACTAACCCTTTCCTCCCCACGTTGCTTATGGCCATGGTGTTTGTCACAATGACTGAAACCGTAACTATGACCAAGCTTGAAAGCATGCCAACACTGGGGTTGTTTTCCTCCCTCCTTCTTCTACCATGACCTTAACATTATAAAGTTAGAGGTCAGAGCTGGTGTATCCTATACATACGTGGACTGAAGACTTGCTTAAGGACTATGAGTGTATTTCGAAAAGAAATGAACACACTGACCCGATTCCTCCAAGTAGCCCAATGAGGAATGATGCTTTTGGAGTTTGGTTTCCATGGAGCTCTATGAGGGATTCAAAAGGAATTGTTTAAGGGATGCTCAAAAAACCTGCTTAAGTCTCACAGAGAAAATGTGGAGGGAAACAGACGTAATTTCTTTGTCCTTTTCATACCAAATTATTGGCCGTGTTTGTGTGTGTGTGTGTGTGTGTGTGTGTGCGTGTGTGTAGTGTATGTGCGTGTGTGTAGTGTTTATATGCATGGCATGCTCACACATGTGGAGACCCAAAGTTTCCATCAGGTGTCTGTCTCAATCGTTCTCCACTGAACCATCTTCCCAGCCCCCAAGTAAAGTTATTTTTAAATTACTCTTCAAAGTTTTTTTTCCCAGTATGTGGCAGGGATTTTTATAAAGGATTTCACACACGAAAGAAAGAATGAACTACTGGTAGATTTCCACTAGTAACAAGTCTTATACCATGTCTGAGAACCCATGACAGGTCCATAGATTCCCCTTCATTGTGACTCCCCCCCCCGACCCCCACTGAGCATAGAATCCTCCAGGTCTACTTTCTTGACAACCACTTCTTACAGAACAGTTTTTACTTATTTTTGTTTGTATGCTTTTTATGTTTTGAGGCAGGGTTTCTCTGTGTAGCTCTGGCTTTCCTGAAACTCTCTCTATAGAGCAGAGATATGCCTGCCTGTGCCTCCTGAGCACTGGGAATAAAGGCAGGTGCCACCACCACCCAGCTACAGAACAGTTTTTTAAACACAGGAAAGACTTCTCTCATAATCATTGGTCTAGATCCCTAATAGCGTCTAGCAACCAACACAAACAATCCAGAAAATAAATTCACCAAGCGCAGAGTTTGTGTAAGACACTGCACTGTGGACTTGGGCCTGAATGAAACCTTCCTATAACATAGCTTGACCAGCGAGAAAGAAGGTAGACACAAGAGAACACATGCTATCATGGCTTATTGTATGAAATCCAAAGACAGAACTGGTGGTCTTTGCAGGGAACTGGTTATTCCCAAAGGTCACTGATTTGACAAGTGTTTTAGTTCATGAATCCATGAACTATAGGCTTATAGTATGTGCATTTCATGTGTGCATAGTATATGCCAGTGCAAAGCTAAAAATCAGTTATAGTAAGAACTTGGTTTACAAAGCGTGGTGTGGCACACGTGGACATGGAGACAGAACGTTGTTCTCTAGGTGTTGCTGAGCACAGTATAAACCTGCAGGAATCATTTAACCTCTTCAGCAGCGGTATTTTGAGAAAACACAAAACTTGGGTATGTGTCTGTGTATGTGTGTGTGTGGTTTGTGTATGTGTGTTTATAATTTGTGTGTGTGTGTGTGTGTGTGTGTGTGTATGCATACACAGAGAGCTGATGACAGCTCCAGTATTGTTCCTCAGAAACAATTTGCCTTTTTTAATAACAGGCTGTCTCACTGGCCTGGGCCACCAAATAATCAGGGCAGCAAACCCCTTTCTTTACCTCCCCAGTGCTGGCATGACACCTCCATACCTGGCTTTTCTTGTTTCTTCCCTTTGGGTTTTATAGATCAAACGCAGGTCTATCAAGCACTTTACTGACTGTAACATCTCCCCACCCCAATAAGTCACTTTGTGGGAGTGGTGTTGGGGATTGAATCTAGGGTCTGTATAAACCAGGTCCACACTCAACCAACCACTGAGCTACATCCCCAGCCCCAAGCTTTGGCTCTTATTTAAAGACCCTTTTCATCTTCACAGTGCCGTCACAAACGCTGCCAAAATCCAGATGCTGGATGCTCTGAACGACACACTGGACAAGGTGAGCCATCCGTGCAGCGACTCACATAAAACTCAGACTCTGTATTTGCCCAGTGGATCAGGTGGCTCCTGTGAGCCGGCAGACGACGGACTGAGATTTTTCCAGCCCCTGAGTTTGATGTCCTTGTGGAAGAAATCGATCTGTTCTCAGTTAGAGACACATAAAATAGTTTAAATGAGAACTGTTTCATTTAGAGATTCTCCCGAATCCCTGAAGTGTCTATTAATAAATCACTTCAAAACAAGGTAGGGAATGATGAAGTGAGCGTCATGATGCTGAGTCTGTAGAACTTTTCATTTGTCCTCCCAGATATTTCTCAGGGACCGGCTTGTTTTTTACAAAAGGCAGCGTGGTATGCCGGGACCCTTCTTCTGTACCTCAGCGTCTCCACAGGAAATATTTGATTTGTGGCCATGGTGGGTAGTGGTGGGCTGAGTGTTTAAGGGCTGAAGGCAGCCAGACACTAGCTGGGTTTGTCTAGTAAAACACGTTTAAAGAGGGTAAAACCACTACTATTTTTCCTTCTAGAGCTTGAATTTATCCCAAGTAACTCAAATAGTGCAAAAAAGTCATATTGAGCAAACAGCAATTTGGGGTTTGGGACTCTGCAGTTGATCGCATCCTCAACCCCATTCACCCATCCTTCATCCATCTGTCTGTCCATCCATGCTTGTCCCCCCATCTTTACTCCCCATCCCTATCCCTACCAAACTCTGTAGGTAAACTTTATGCTCCCTTCTTCTGTTTTCACAAAGCAAGTGCATGGATCCTAAGGGTGATAAAGAGGGCCACCCTCTTTCTTCTGCTCACCCACTGACTGAACAAACAGGATGGTGTTGCCTCTGTTTAGCAAGGACTTGAAGTTGTAAGGGTATTTCCAAATTCTCTCCCACACTACTGAGAATCAGCAATTATTCTGAAATAAACCAATAGACAGATCAGCAGGGAACGGCCTAGAAGTTTATTGCATGCCCAGGAGCTAAACAGAAAAGTGAATGTCCAAGAGCCCAGCGCAGAGTAGGAGCATACACCCTTGCAGCATAAAGGGAAAGGACGTGGAGAACGTGAGTGATACAGAATATGAATCACTTTTAGGGGACTGAATGGCTAGAAGAATAGCCGATAGCCTGCTACCAACTCTGCTCTGCGCTCTGGGTGTGGGTCAGCTCTTGCCTCCCTTCCTGAGGTAGGCATCCGTTTCTTGGCTCTCAGATATCAGGGACAGAGATTCACAGCAGCAGAGAATGTCCTGGAGGGTCTGGTCTTTGGGTAGAAAGAGGGCTTCAGTGGGAGCCCCTCCTGCACCTGCCGCCTACTAGGCTTTCTCAGTGTGTGGTTTCAGTGTGCCAAGGGGCCATACTTTGAAGTATTGTGTTGCCAAAATCAGGATCTGAGGAGCAGCAACTCAGCTCTAGAAAGAGTCATGCCCCCCCTTCTCTGTGATGTGTATCTGTCTGTCTGTGTGACTGTGTCTGTGTGTCTATGTGGTCTTATGTGTGCACACAGAGACCAAAAGAGGGTACCAGGTATCTTCTATTGGAATCCACCCATCCCTTTTTGAGGCAACTACCTTTTGTGTCTTCCATTGCACTTGTATATACACAGGGCACATAAGAATAAAAATTCATCTGTAGCATATGGTGTCACAAAACTTTTATTCCTAACACTTGGGAGGCAGAGGCAGATGGATCTCCATGAGTTCAAGGCCAGTCTGGTCTACATAGCCAGTTCCAGGACAGTTAGGACTACATAGATAGACCCTGTCCCAAACCAAAAATAAGAAAGAGATTTAAATATTTTTGATGTTTTCCTCTTGTGTTAAAGTGGTTCCTTCCCCATACTATACATTATCATGAAGACCTAACTATTGGTCAGAAGAAATGCGGTAGTATAATTGAAGAGCATAGTTTTGGGGTTTTTTTTTTTGTTTTTTTTTTTAGATTTTCTTATGTTTTTTAATAATAATTTTGAGTTTCAGTGCCTTTAGGAGAAAAATACATCTCTGTATGATATATAATATTTTGGTTGTTATGCACAAGGTCACAAGGTTGGCTTTTGTGTTTTGCTTCGTTTTTTTTTTTTTTTTTTTTTTTTTTTTGGTTTTTTGAGACAGGGTTTCTCTGTGGCTTTGGAGCCTCTCCTGGAACTAGCTCTGTAGACCAGGCTGGTCTCGAACTCACAGAGATCCGCCTACCTCTGCCTCCCGAGTGCTGGGATTAAAGGCGTGCGCCACCACCGCCCGGCTTGCTTCGTTTTTATAGTCATTTAAAGTAGCAATACCACAGACACAGGAAGACAAACCATATCGAATAAAGACACAATGCAGTGTTTACATTGGCAATGGGTGGATGCATAGCACACTGAATCCATACTAAAAGAACGTCCAAATGAACATTCTTCCATACTGGCTTTCAAAAATCCCCACTTATGTTTCATAATAATCACAAATTTGGGTAAATTTCATGTAGTAGGAGCATAGTTTTTGTACTTGCTAACATTCTTTCTCACTTTCGGCTAGTTAAGTTGAGTCCCAAGAGCCCACGAGGTTCCTGACCTTGATTTTGTAATAGTCTAACACAACTACTTCCTTTAAGGCTTCACCAACCATTCAGTCATTTGACTACCAATGATAGGGTTTAAGACTTGGGAGATTGGAAACACCCCCCAGAGAGATGGAACTGGATTAATCTAGGTGAAGAGCAGCCTGAACATTCTCCTCCCACTGTTTTTCCACGTAGACTGTTTTCTCTCACCCCACCCTGCTGTTGCTGCTTTTCTGCCTCTCCCATCAGCTCTCCCCACGCACCTCGCCACCCCGACACAGAATATTCCCACTGTGCAGTGGCCGCACACATTGCCTGATGTCACTGTAGAAAAGGCGTTGTGTGACCCAGATGCTTTCTCTGCTAGCATCTGGGAGACCTGGCCGTGGCTAACTTCTGACAGTCACTTTCAAAGGCAAGTTGACTTTCAAGATGTCATAAAGTTCCTCAAAGATTTATGGTTTCTTAACTTTTCTTTCTAAGACGGGGGGGGGGGGGGGGGAACGGGGAGATACATTTTTGAGTTGTGTTCTCAGCACACAAAAGTATCTGATTAAACATTAACAATGTTTATGTTTTGTAGAGGTGTGTGACATTGGTGTCTGATTAAACTTCAGTAACATTTTCCAAATCACCAGGCATTGGGTCATCCACTGGCCAAAGTTGCCCAGCTGCCTGTGAAATGGGGTCTTAGGAAGGAAAACTATCAAAGGCATCTGTGAAATTAGGAGGGATCCTCTCCTTCCACAAATTAACATCTCCCTCGGAGTGTCCTTGAATGTCACTGATGTGGAGTGTGTGTATCGCTTTGAGTGCTTTGCTTAATAGGCTGTGGAAATGTAAGCGCCAACCCTGGAGTTGAAAATTAACAGCTGGGGAAGATGGATGGACGAGCTGGCATCCGCTCAGACCACCACACTTCAGCCTCAGAAGCAGAACCTGCCCTGGGTCTCCTTCCCTCTCGGGTTTACTTCAGACTTCCAGGCAGACACACTTTGAGCAGACCTCTTTTGCTGGCTGTCTTCCCTGAAACTAAAAATAGGGGTTTTGAACTCACAGGTGTCTACAAGGAAGGAAAATTCTCAACACAGGAATCTCTCTCATGTTTTCATGTTCAGTGTCACCCCTGTAATGAAGCCAGGAGGCAGAATACACACACACACACACACACACACACCCCTCAACCTTGAATTCTTCCTCTTGTGTTCTGTTAGGTGCTGTTACCTTAGTGGCTCAGACAAGAAGCAAGTTTTATTCTACTAACACTATCCCTTTACAATAACCATTGATTAAAACTCTAGAACTTTCCCAAGATAAGATGCTAAATAAAAATATAGATGGTTGTAGACCATATTCTAGAAACTGACTTCTATTTGTTTCCAGTTCGGTTTTGATAATCTAATCTCTGTACCTTCAAAGACAAATAATCCACAGCAAAGACCCTGGTTTCCTGTAGCCCTGGCTAGCCTCAGACTCCTGGTCCTCCTGACACCACCGCCCCAAATGCTGGGATTACAGGTGTGCCCCAGCACATCTGGCTAGAAGAGAGTTTAAGACTCTCTGTCCAACCACGACACTTCTCCATCAGAATGTTCCTGCTGACTGGGACAGGGATATGTCAAAGAGAACTTAACTATGCTGCCATTGTAGTATTAAAAGTTGCCATGAAACTCTGATGCTGACCCACACACACACATACACACTTTTAGTTTAACACTTGTTTAAACTATTGTGTTCATTCTTTGAGGATTTCATACAGTGCATTTGAATTGTGTCCACCCTTCTTCCCCAGCCCCTCTCAGAACCTACCCAATTTTCTGTCTTTGTTTTTAAACCCCTCAAGTCTAATTTGTGCTGCCCAGATGCTCTTGAGTGTAGACCCATCCCTTAGAGCATGGCTGACCTACCAGATATGACATCCCTAAAGAAAACCAACTCTCCTTCCAGATAGGTCTGTGATGTGTTTTCTTGATTGATGATTAATGCAGGAGGGCCCAGCTCACTGTGGACAGAGCCATGTCTGGCCTGGTCGTTCTGGGTGCTATAATATAGCAGGTTGAGCAATCGATAGGGAGCAAGCCAGTAAAAGCATCCCCTCTGACGCCTCTGTATCAGCGCCTGCTTCCTGGTTCCTGCCCTGCTTGGGTTCCTGTTTTGACTTCCTTCAGTGACCAACTAAGCTGGAGGCAGATGATAAAATAAACCCTTTCCTCCCTAAGCCGCTTTTGGTGAACTAAGACAAAGAGTGTTGTTTAAGGGGTACCATGTTTCAGTTGGGAGATCAAGATTTAGTTGAGTAGCAGTGGGGATGATACAGCAATATGAACATATTTAATGTTACTGAACTGCAAAATACTTTCATAAAAAGGTAAAATGATCAATTTTATATCCTATGTTACCATGATTTTTAAAACAACCCCCAGAAATGAAGCCCTTGAGTTATTGAAGCTGATCCAGGACAGGTCCGCTAACAAATCCATGCTTAGCAGAGAGACAAGGGGCTCTGGCGCTGTCCCCCTCTTCTGGTTTCCTAGCCCCGCCCATTGCCTTTCCTACCTAAAGGACAATGACAACTGTGGCATTCTCCTTCCTGTCCCAACTTCCTGTCTTGGCCCTTCTCATCCCGACTGATCACCCAGACTGCAGTTCTAGTAGAGGCTCCCTTTGTTTTCCTGCTCCCTTTACCTCACATTTGACCTTCGCTAACTTGCCAGGTTGTCCTTCCTGCCTGTGACTTTTTTTTTTACTGTGATTTAAAGTCAACCTGAAATAACCCATCTGTTTTAAATGAAGCTAAAAATACCCACTCTGGAAACAAACCACTAAAGTTAGTGACCCCCCAAAATTTCTTTTAGGCTCTAATGTCAAAAGAAAAAGAAAACACAATACTCTCCCTTACCATACTGCAAAACACATATACACTAATGATAATTGCTCTGACTTAAAAAATAAATAAGTCCCCCATTCGTTTTCAAACTTTAAAGCAACATTTATAGCTGATATTAAATTATTTTGATCCCTTCTGCTGGAAAGTCAGCAGGGGTCCATCCTTGGGGTTAATTAGTATATACTGTATCTGCTCATTGTAAAAGACAAAGTAGAAAAATACTTGTAAGTAAAGCACTAAGAATTTCCCATGATCCTATTCTCTGTGTGTGTGTGTGTGTGTGTGTGTGTGTGTGCGTACACATGCACGCGTGTGTTCACAATCCTATTTTGTGTGTGTGTATGTGTGTGCATGTGCATGCATGTGTGTTCACGTGTGCATTTAATGATTGAAAAAAGACTTCTCAGAGTCAAATTTCACATGAAAGTCAATGCCCTTTGCAATAGCTCGGCTAGGGGTACTTGAGAAGATATGGGAGGCACACGCTCTCCCTAGTTTTGAAGATCCCCATCAAACAATGTGCTACTTAGAGTCCTAACAGTCTATCTCCCCCTTTATTTAGCTTGAGTGTCAAAACAAGGACAAATTCAATAGTGATATATTAAGTGCCTAGCAAGCCAAGGCCCCACTTCCTGGCTGGCTAACAGCCGTGTCTTGCTTGAGGTACTTTGGGACAATATTGATGAGCTTGGAAACCCAAAACTGAAGAGACACAAAGGTCACTGAGTCCAAACTCTTCCTAGGAATAATGTGCAAATCACTCAGCAGCTCTGAAACCCTCCCCGTCTTAATCTGCGCTGAGTATAAATCCCAGGGGATCTTTGGTCGATGGGAATTTTTTCTGACTGTCAGAAAGTCACACAGTCTGTGTTCATCTGAATGCACTTCCTCACAGCTGACAAATGAGAATCGTTTTCACCTAAAAACTAGTAAGCTGCTCCTCAGTGTTCCTTTACCAGGCTGTGTAGTTTGAACCAGGTGGAAGGGCCACTCTTTACTGAAAAATGTTTTCTAACTTCTTTCAGAGGGTCTTTCTCCTCATAGTTTGATAATTAAGTAAATAATTGTCCCATCCTCAGAACTTCTCCTTAAGGTCGCCACATCCTTCTAAGAATATAATGCTCTGTATTACATAAACTAGTGCTCGAATCACCTGCTGCCACAGATGGGGGTCGCCACTTCTGCTTTTCAAGATGGGACCACAAAAACAAATATACAGCCTGGTGTGATGGTGCATGTTTCTGATCCCAGCCCTTCAAAGGCTGAGGCCAGAAGACCATGAGTTCAAGACTTTGACTTATATACGTCATATGTCCTGTGATAAAAGTTAAAGACATGCTAATGAAAGAAACAACAGTGTAGCATGTACACTCCTGTGGGCTGAGGACTGGAAGTGCCATGGAAGGAAGGTCTTGACAAAGCAAAGAAAACTGTGACTTGACCAACTGTATTGATTTTTTTTACTGTAATATTGTATAACCCAATGGATCCAATGTGCTAATTCTTCTTCCCTTCTCATCCTTAGCTCAACCATAAATTTCCAGCAGCAGTTCACACAGCACATCAAAAGCCCACACCTGCCCTGGAGAAGGCCACTCCCCTGAAGCGGGCCTACATTATCCAGCAGCCTCGAAAATGACAGGCCAGGATGTAAAATTCAGCCATCTGGTCAACCTTCCCATTATCTGACAGCTCAACAGAAATGACCAACACTTCCTGTAGGCCTGCTGCCCTTGCTTGGTAAATAAAACAACTTTTGTATCTTCCCTTTTTACTT
The DNA here is from genome assembly GCF_018167655.1 of Microtus oregoni. Lineage (NCBI taxonomy): Eukaryota > Metazoa > Chordata > Mammalia > Rodentia > Cricetidae > Microtus > Microtus oregoni. The sequence continues at coordinate 14,280,971 of NW_024543096.1, forward strand.
TGAATAATAAAGTTCCCAAAATTATAAATCCAATACATTTCTGGGCTCCTCAGAGTTATTACACACAGGCTCAGTTCTCCCTGCAGACAAAGGTGGGGGTGAGGGGAGATCACACTGAGCTTTGCAGAAACTAAAATTCTATGCCGACAAAGGAATACATCTTTCAGTTTGTTTGTCTTAGGATGGTGACACTTTCTCTTATACTGAAATGTTCGTCTCAGTTTCTTACATAAATACATAGTTTGTTTTGGAGGTTTGGTGAGGAGAGATAAAAATTATTAAATTGATTACACAGTTCCTTTTGCCGAGGAATCAAAGATGGAAGGTAAATTGATTGCAAGCATATTTTCCCTCAAAGATTATTTTGGTAGAAAGTCGTTGATAAACTCCCAGAAGGTGGATGCTCTAACCTGAGGAGGTTGTGAGACTATGGTGTACTGGTCTGGGCCCCTTTAGAGGCATGGTGCAAAGTAAGGGCTGTCATAACTAAGCCTGCTCCAGCTTCCCCACCACTCCATCACACGGCTAGTTCCTTCTTATGCTTGGGTGACAATAGGGGACAGTCACATTCCTGCTTCACAGCAGTGGCTATCACTCACTGTCCCACCATTCAGCACCTTTTGTTGATCATACTCTCCAACAATCAACTCTTCTCTCTACTTAGGGAAGGAGATCCACGCTTCGCCCACCATCACCTATCGTCTTTCCAGTTAGCATCCCCAAGGGCAGTGATTCTCAACCTTCCTAATGCTATGAACATTTAATACAGTTCCTCATGTTGTGGTGACCCCCAACCATAAAATTATTTTTGTTGTTATGTCATAACTGTAGTTTTGATATTACTATGAATTGTAATAGAAATATCTAATATGCAGAATATCTCAGATGTGACTCCTGTGAAAGGGACATTTGACACCCCCTCCCAGGGTCCCAATCCAACCCATAATGCCCCGCTACTATGTGCCCTACTATTGAGTCTTATCTGGGAAGCCTAAGGCACCTGGTAAACTCTGGTGGGGTGATGGGACAGATCAGCTACTTCCTCCTCCGGATTGTTAGGATTTTTTCAGAAATAAGAAAATTTGTTGGAGAGAATATCAAGGTTTCAGTCAATATCAGCATGAGTCCAAAAAATAATCCTAACCACTCTGCCTAGGCTTAACCCAGGTCCCAGTACTCTGAGCTATTGTCAGAAAATTCTAAGGTTTAGGAGGCAGGGTTCTACTTCTGTCTCTCACTGATTCTGAAACCTTAAATAAACCACTTACCCTCTGTGACCCTTGTCAAACAGATGTAATTATACATGTCTCCCCAGTTGAAACCTCGAAGTCAAAGTGACCCCTAAGATTCATAAAAGCTATATTAAGGTAGGGAGAGTAAGGTAGAAGCTGCCAGAATGAAAATAGTAAGAGACAAACAACTCTTGGGTGCAAACCACGGAAGGCCTTGAGCCCACAGATCTCCAGGAAAACCAGAAATGTTAAGCTCACAGAATTGTCTTTCCAAAGGAAAAGATGAAAAACCTGTTCTTCCACCCAAAAAGTTGAGAATTATGAGAAATTAACAGCCTGTTGGTCTAGGTCATATCAAGTTCTTACAACTAAGACTAGAGGTAGCTAGTAATTCAAATGACCCTTATAGCCAGAGGCTCCCACAAGCTCCAGCAACCAGGACCGAAGGTGGCTAATAGTCCAAATGGCCTCTATGCTATCTGTATGGCCAGTACCAGGCAATATCCTTTGGCCTTTATGGTAGTACAGGTTCGTATCTCTAGAACCCATCTTCTTGGGAAAAAAATGGCATGCACCCTGAGTTGAGGTTCAATGTAATCATGCTTCTTTGTACAATAAGGATTATATTACAGCAGGAAACTTTTTCCAATTTATCCTGGATTTCAAAACATTGAGAATAAACTGCTTATTAGACTCCCCACAGTCTCATCCAGGTTGACCAAGTCAATCAGTGCCAGGTTTTCATTCTTATCCCTTCATGCAGTTCACTTCCCTGTATGCTACCTGCAGGGACCCCAACTCAAACAAGGGATGGATCCCAACATAAAGAGTTCAGGGGATGTCAAAGATTTGGGTTTGAAGGGAGAAATGACAAAGATGGGATGAGTCTAGTGTCCCAACGAATGTGAGAAGAGAAGAAGGGATGAAGGATGTACTGAGATAGAAGATGCTCAAAGGCACACTATACAGTGAAGGTCCTAATTTACATCCATACCTGAGTTATTAACTACAAGTCACCGAAGCAGCAAGTCCAGTGTTACCTTTAGATCTGAAAGGAAACTGGAATTGTCAGAAGAAAAGGACCAGATCAATGAGAAAATCCCATAGTGATATGGCCATGTGTGCAGAACGCCACGGGGACTTCTCTCACACTCAGGGAGGAAAACCCTGCACAGATGTGCCGGGACTCCACTCAGGAGCTCCTGCTGTCACAGTTCCAGAAAGAGTTGTGCCAATGGGGAAGGCGCATGCCTGGGCTAGGGATTTCCTTCAGCTCATTTCAAGTCGATAAAAATGCTAGGTACTGTGCTCCAAAGATGAGGAAGACTGTCCCTGGCAGCAGTGACAAAGGCGTGACAGTCAGTCAGTAGGAAGCAAGAACTGAGAAATCATCTGAGGGTCACATGCAGTCAAGAAACCTGAGGTGACTGTGGGAACCAATGACCCATGCCCGAAATGTTACACACACACACACACACACACACACACACACACACACACACTCTTAAGTTACACCTTTGGTAACAAAATGTCAAACATCCTCAAAACTTGGGGTCAATATAGCTATTGAACCTTCATGTGTTTGTTATAGAACTTTGCAATGTGACCAATACTGTTTAGCCATGACACCTAGGTCCTTCCCTGCCTCCCCCTCTTTTCCTGGGTTATTTTAAAGCATGGTTCAAATACATAATTTCCTCTAGAAATGTTTCAGTGCATTCTTCCTAAAAGATGAATGCCTCCTCCTTTCTTTCTTCCTCTCTCGCTCTCTCCCCATTTCTTTGTCTCTTCCCCTTTGCTTAAACAGACTCTTCACCAATACTGTGGAACAAAAGACAACATTTTTGCTAAGCCACCAGGAATCTTTTACCGTAAAATGGAGATTGTCATTACCACACTAGTTACAAGAGCCAAAACAAACAAACAAACAAAAGACACGGAGCTGAGCCCATGGAACCAGAGCTGCAAAAGGGAAAGCACACATTAGAAGATGGCTCTCAAACACAGGGAGCGAGAGAATTAAACAAAAGGCTGCAGTGGGTTAGCTAGAGGGATGGAAGGAAAGGACCGGAGAACATGGATCCTTGCTGAGGACAATGTATAAAGAACCATCTCCGGGGCTGCTCAAAAACCTAGGCTGGAGCAAAACCCAAAGTAAATAGATGAATGACAGACAAAACTGTCTTTACTCCACAGACAGCTGCAAGGCTTTCTGTATGAGCGGCATTCTTCAGAAGGACCCGCAAACCAGCCTTGCAATTGGTGCATAAGGTGCATATAGTGTCAGCTGGGGTCACCATTCCCCTCTGCCTATATTAGATTACCTTAAATCCACCCCATGCCCCCCCACATCCCATCTGCAGTGGAAGCTCAAAATATCCTCAAGATGGCTGGGAATTCCCGGTAGTTCCACCATCATAGTAGCCTCTGATTTCTGATAAATTCATTCGTTGCTTCCTGTCCCCGTCCACCACCTTGATCTGAACCCCCACCTTTTCATGCTGGCTGTGTCCCGTCCCCCATGCCCCCCCCCGCCTTCCTTTCCTTTTCCTTCTCCTCTTGCTGACTTCAGTCAAACCGGTCATTCATCTTTTTCTTGAATACCCCAAAACAGCTTCCCAACCCCAACAAGTTGGACATCGACTGCCAGCGCTGCATCCAAATAGGATAGACTGGCTGAAGGGTGGAAACTTCTTTAGAAAAAGTGAAGTGAGAGGACCTAAGCAGTCAGAGAAAAGGCAGAGAGCACTCAAAGAGATATCAAAGGCCTGAAAGGAAACAAAGTCCCTGGAAGGCCAAGTGTGTCTCTGAGGTTAGGTGGGGGCCGTTTCTCTGGGAATGCCTTAGTCCTAGGTCTACAGCAGCCTCTTCCATCCCATAAGAACAAAGTCTAAAGAGGAAGCTGAGAATCTCTGAATAGACAGGCTCTGGTGTAATTTGGACAAGAAACAGAGCTGAATTTGAAGAGAGAAATCTTTGAGCGAAAAGACGGGGTGGGATGGGGGTAACCAAACCCCCCCCCCAGGGCAAGAGCCATGTAAGTTCAGGCTTTTGTTTAAAAAGAGCAAGGTGGGAGTTGAAAGATTATGAAAGGGACCAGGAGAGGGAAAAGAGATCAATGCATTGATGTGAGCCCTCAAAGGGACACTGGAAAGATAAAGGAGAGATCTGAACAGAATTCCTTGCCTATGTACAGCCAAAGGCATGGGTGAGGGAGAAGACTGGAGATGGAGGGCAAAAGGCGGCCTCTGCAGTAAAGTGTGTAGCATCAGACGGCCAGGCAGAGAGCGGCAGACGGCAGTGTTATCCACGAGGGCTTGACAAACAATCAGACATTATCGCAGCATAATTTGGGGTGACCTGGACGCCCATCCAGTAAGCCAGCATGACACTGGACCTCAGGTACAAATTGTCCCTGGAGCTATCAAGCCCACTGAGTACAATATGCCACTGCTGAAATTATCAGACACTGAAAAGAAAAGACTCAATGCATCTTCCTCGTGAGCAAATTTCTCAAGACTTGGGAAGTGAGACATGAGACATGAGACATCATAACCTTGTGCGAGTCAGGAAACGACCCACATTAGCCTGCACCTTATCTATCTTATTTATTATCAATAAAATTTCTTCAGCAATTCTTAGCTCTTAGCACTTAATTCCTGTGCTTTTCTTCTTTCAGAAGGGTCTGTTAGTTACTCAAGGATAGAATAGCCAGAAAAGACAGGTGTAGTCAGGCACCCATCTCAGGAGGCTTGAGGAGGAGCAAATTCAAAGCCAGCCTGTGCTACAGGGCAAGACTTTTGCTCAAAAAGTCAAAGACAAAATAACAACAAAAGGTAGCATTTAAGAGAGGAGATATAAAAGAAAAGATTGTGTCACTTCAATTCACGCAAGAGCAGGGGTTGAAATGAATTCCTTAAAGCATAGAAAACTGAGAAAAGAAGTGGAGAAAGGGAGTCCTTCTCCCCTTTAAAGACTGCAGAATAATGAAACATTTTCAGTGTCATAAAGAGGGAGCTTTCCAAAGGAACAGACCCAGAGGCTTTCAAGAATGAAACAGATATTGCTGCAAATGCATCCAAGGGAAAGTGTGGAGAAAGAAGACAGAGGTGAGGACCCGGGGGCAGAAATTGCAAAATCAAAGAACGGATTCAAACTGGATGCCCCGGGGAGATGAGAACAGAGAAAGGTCACTCAAGACCAAAACCATCGCCTCCGGCAGCTGAAGCCCAGGAGATGGCTGCACGGATCCAGCAGGCAGAATAAGAAGGCATCCATAGAGATAATGGAGGGTTTAGCTGAATGCATCGAGAACCAGGGAGCCGAGTGCTGAGCTCGGCTGTGGACTGGTCAGGCAGTTCTGATCCAGCTGACTTTCAAAGCAGGGAGGTTCTCTCGGGTCTGCAGGTGGAGTGTGTAGCTGAATGCAGGCACCGAAAGGAAGGCACGGTGTCCTGGAGAGACGTGTGGACCTGGTGAAGTGAAGATAGCCCCCACACTGCCCTTTTCAAAGAGTATTATTTATTGATCGATTGATAATTTCAAACATGTAGACATATCCATATCTTCCCCTACTCGCCTGTCCCACTCCCCAGGCTCCCCCGAAACATCCCCCCTCCTGCCTTCATACCTTATTTTTAACCTACTGAATCAGATTCATGCTAGCTGCATGTGCAGGAGACCTACAGCATCCACACCTCCCTCTCCTAGCGAACATTAACTGCCAAAGGAGGCGTGGCCTCAGGAGCCCCTCCTATGCCCCATCGAATGGTGATGGGCCCTGCCTTGTGCAGATAACCACAGTGGCTGTGAGCTTGTGAGTGCAATGACCATGGCATGTCTGCAAACAGTACTTCACGGCATTCCTCCCCACCTGGCTCTTCTTTCCACGCCTTCTTGCCCTGAGCCCTGGAGGACTTGATGGAGGTGCCCCATTTAGGGCTGAGCCGTCAACCGTCACTTATTCTCACACTCCAACCAATCTCCACTTTAACTGTTGCCCACTACACCAAAAAAACTTTTCCCACCCCACCCCCCTTATCTCTCTCTCGCGCGCGCGCATTTGGAGGATACACAATGACAGACAGCTAAGGCGTGTTGGAAAATTACTGTGTGTCAGAGACTGCCCACTCTGTCTGATCTCTCGCTAACATCTCCCAGCCCCCATTTTACAAATGCTGAAGGATTATTCGAAGGACCTAAGGCTTAAAACACCCACACCGGTGGGCTTTTATTTATGTTCTGTAACTGGAAATCTTTCCGTTACTTTTCTAAATTACTTTTTCACCAAGGTAGTCATGGTAACATTACATATAATATTAAAAAAAAAAACAACAACAACAACAAATGACAAGTGCTACTCCTAATAACCCCAAATTGGAAACAGCTCATGTGTCCATCAAGAAATGAGTATGTAAACAAACCGTAGTCTCTCCTTGCAGGAGAATGTTATTTGACAACGAAAGCAAATGAAGAGTATGAGATATAGGATATACCTGTTTAGTAAACACAGAACCCACGTAGGATTCCAGCGCCAAATGAACAAACAAAAAACAAAACGGAAGAACTGACGTGTGCTGTACACTAACGACCCTGTTGCCCAAAGGATGCCAGTCACAAACAGCCATGCATCGCATCCAAACCAAATGTCCCCAACAGGCAGATCCACAGAAGCAGGAAGCAAGCGAGTAGTCCTGAGTGGAGGTCGTCGGTACCATTTTTTAGCCTAATCAGCAAGGGATGTCTTTGGGGAAGGCCAGGATACTCTCAAATTGATAGGATGTGCAGATATACAAGTCTGTGGAAACACTAAAATTATATTATATTCTTTTTTTTAAGTTACATTTATTTATTCATTTACTTGTGTAGGGGGGAGGAGGGCGAACATGTTCCAGCACACACGGAAGTCAGAGGACCACTTTCAGGAGCGGGTGCTCTCCTTCCTTTGGTTTCAAGGATCAAGCTCACGCTGTCGGGCTTGGCAACAGGCTTTTTCACCCACTCAATCGTCTCCTCAGCCCTAAAATTATTTGGTTTTGGTTTTGGTTTTGTTTGTTTTAAGAAGACGCCCAGGTCAACTCCCAGCACCCACCTGGTGCCTGACAACCGTCTCTAACTCCACTTCCAGGGATGTGGCTCCCTCTTCTGGCCGCTACAGGCACTGCATGATGTCGTGTGTTTGCTTGCATTCAGGCAAACTATTCGTACTCGTATACAAATAAATGTTTTGTTTAATTAGAGAGGGGCCGCAGTGCAGATGTAAGACCCTGGGTTTGTTGCCAAACAGGATTTGCCTATAATTCCAGTTACTTGGGAGACCTAAAGGTCAAGTGTAACCTGGGTACTTTGTGAGATTCTGCCTCAAAATTAATGTTCTTAAAAGTTAGGGATATGGCTTAGTTTCAGAGTTCTTGCCTCAGATACTTTAAGGCCCAGAGTTTAATCTTCAGTGTCTTTAAAAAAAAATCAAAAGAAAGTTGAACAAGTAAACATCATGATTTTCACCCAAGTATCAAATTAGTTCAAAATTGTAAACCCTATTCACAACTAACTGACGATTGAGGACAAAGCACATCCCCCACCAGTGCGGCCAAGGTCAGGTGTGTTCTGAGGAGAACAGCAGACGAGTAGAGGGAGCGGGCAGAAACAGAATCAGAGGGGAAAGCCCAAACCAGGCCACAAGTCCAGTCTGGCTGATTTACGTCACCCCCGCCCACCACCCAAGTCTCCAGGAGACTGTGGAACAGAATCCGCTAATGGCAGAGCCGTTTTTCCTTTCATTTAGCCAAATGGCATCTGGCACTGAAGCATCCGTGGAATGCTTCTGAAATTGTGTTGTCAACACTAGACAACACAGCCCTGTCTCCAGGAGTCAGAGCAACTGTGTCTGAGCTCGGGGTCTTTGACGCAGCCGCAGAAGGAAAGGGTCGTGTCCCCCCCCCCCCCCCCCCCCCCCCCCCCCCCCCGCTCCTCCAACTTAACAGCCTCCGCCACTATTCAGCTGCGCACGTCTCCTCTTTCTCAAGCTCAGCTACAGTGGGAAAAACCAGGGTCCTGACCCTGACCCCAGTGACCACGGCAGCCAGTGGAAGGAAACAAACGCTCTTGGAATAATGCACCGTTTATTTTTTTTCTTTAATTACTTTTAAACAAAGTGTAATTGAAGAATCTTCTCTCAGTTCCGCTGCAGAACTATGATATGAATGAATGTGTGACTTTTCCATGTAGAACTTTAGGGAATGGCTTGGTTTGGAGCAAAGGCGAGAAAGAGAAAACCACCTACTAGAAACGAACGGACCCATTTGACGAGTTTAGTACGCGCCATGGTGACACCTCATTGATCCCCTCACCTGTGACGGGAGATGCTCCGCACCCATTTTGCACAATATAGATGTTTCGAAGGGTCTTTGGTTTAGAAATGTTCATTTCTGCTGGGTGGTGGTGGCGCACACCTTTAATCCCAGCACTTGGGAAGAAGAACAGGTGGATCTCTGTGAGTTCAAGTCCAGCCGGGTCTACAAAGTGAATTCCAGGACAGCTAGGACTGTTAGAAAGAGAATTCCTGTCTCGAAAGAAGAAGAGGGAGGAGGAGGAGGAGGAGGAGGAGGAGGAGGAGGAGGAGGAAGGAAGGAAGAAAAGGAAAGAAAGAAACAAACAAACATTTGCTTCCTTGCCCTCACTGGGTAGCCATAAACTTTTGAAGTTGATAACTGTCCAAGAGCTACATCTTTAGGAGTTACTGTGCGGACAGCCTCTAGAAGAGACAAGCCACGAAGTGTATCTAAGGGACTGTCTGGACGTCACCCTGCCTGAGCCACATCGTTCCATGGCCCGGGTTCCCAGACTGAATAAAGAAGAGACAGTGAACCAAACTTCTACACTCTTTCTCCGATTCTTGATCAGTTGCCTGAGGTCCAGTCAAATGACTCCCAGCCATGAGGAGCTCTATCCATCCACCCCCCCACCACCACACACACACAACTGTATGCCAAGATAAAACCCCTCACCCTCAAAATGACTTTTTATTAGGTCTTTTGTCCCAACAACCGGTACAAAATGTGATCAACTTTTAGACTTAGGTGAGCAAGATCTCAGATGGGCCAGAGACACAACTGGTTCTAGACAGAAAGGGAGGCAGAGATGGGGTAACCCTCAGACAAGATAAATGCCAGCAGGTGAGTCTGCTAAGGGCACACAGTTCTTTGCGATTTTATTTTTATGTTTTTTTTTAAAAAGTTGAAATCTAAATCAGTTGTTTAGAAGGCTCCCTAGGCCAGAAACCCAGAATCCACTGGTGCTTCTTTAACAGTAATGTAACACATGAGGACTGTCACTGCCCACACTTTCTATTATCTTATTTTTCAAATGACCAACATTTCATTAATTGTGTGTGTGTGTGCGTGTGTGTGTGTGCGTGCATGTGTGTGTGTGTGTGTGTGTGTGCGTGTGCTTGTGTGTGTGTGTGCATGCTCATGTGCATGTGTGTGGATATGTGTGGATGTCAGAGGTCATTTTTCTTTTCTGAGACAGGTTTTCTCTGTGTGACAAAGCCCTGGAATGTTCTGGAATTCTCACTATAGACCAGGCTGGCCTCAAACTCAGAGATCTGCCTGTCTCTGCTGCCTGGCATAGAACAACTTTGAGGCTTGGTTTTCTCCTCCAAATGTGAGTGTTAGGGAATCAAGGTCAGGTTGCCAGGCTTGGCGGCAAGTGCCTTTTCCTGCTGAGCCACCTCACCAGGACTGATTTCCATTGTCACCTCAAACTGATGCTACATGATTCAAAATCCCAGCTATTACAAGTGACAAGGAGCTGCCCGTCCCTCTCCATCCCATCTCCTCTGGTCAATCTCGCATGCCACCAGCATCCGTATTCACTCATTTCTGATTTATTTTTCCAGGAACCGTTCTACAAGTGTGAGTCTATGTCGCTCTTCCCTTCCTTCAGAAACCGAGCACGCCGTACACAGAGCTCCGCATGGCTTGGTCGTACAAAAGAACCGTGTTGCAGCCGTGACGTTCATTGTTCTGAGGCTACTCTGGGATGCTGTCCCTGACTGTCGCCTACAGAGATGAGCACACACGCGGCTTCTTTTGTGACTTAGCTGTGAATTAAATAAATTACACATTGTCCTTACACTAACAATTAGAAAAGTCACCTTCTAAGATTGCCAAAGATCAAGTTAAAAATGTCTAAACAGCTTTAAAAAATATTCTGACTCATTTTGAACATCAAGGAAGCATTAAACTTCAAATGCTTTTCACAAAAACACATGGAGAAGACGAGTTGAACGTGGTATTTATGAACATTTCCATTAATTTTTTTTTCTTAAAATTCTATACACTATTTGCCTGGAGTTTCTGTTCATCCTTATTCTTGGCGACAGCCTAGTACTGCCAGAGAAGATTACATTTACAAAAGAAAGGTTTCTAAATGTCAAAAATATTATGACCAAAGGAAACACGTCTATGCTGTCTGTAATACAATCTAGTTCAATCCGCAGACTCTCGGGAGGCCTTGTGCAATGCCTGAGCTTTCGCAGGCATTGATTCTGGCCTCCAGATGCTCAGACAAATACATCTTTCAATATGGATTGCATTGTATAACCTGCCTTGGAGCTTGGATTTCCTCTGAACAGTGGCTGCAGGAAGGATCTTGGTCTGCCCTGCCTTCTAGGAGGTTCGTGTAGGCTTGGATGTGGCGAACTTGATGAAAGGATAAATCGGTAAGAGGAGAGCCATAGGGGTGACAGGGACAGTGAGGCCCTGTTGGAGGAGGCATTGGGCAGTCAGCACCCAGGACCACATGACTATTGGCTGTGGACCAGTGGAGGTCAGGAACAGTCTGGTTCTCACTGGAGACGCAGGAGATGGTGGTTCCATAAAGCACAGAAGTGCGCAAGGATGAGGGAGATCACTCTGTTCCGGTCTCACTGCAGAGGAGAGGTCTTGTCTGGAGGATGGACATGTGAGCGCGGTGGTCACGTCCTGCTGCCGCAAGGACAAAGGACTCCAAGCTTAGCATGCTCAGATTTATTCTCTTATAGTTCCGGATCAGATGTCTAAAATCAGTCTCACAGAGCTACAGTTGGGGAATCGGCAGGACTAGCCCCTTCCGGAGGCCACTGGGGAGAATTCTCTTTTTGTTTTCCTCCTTCTAGAGGTCACCTGCATCCCACCTCCCCTGGCTCCTCTTCCATCTTCAAAGCCTGCCAGCCATGTAGTTTCTTATCCCAACTTCACGTTGCTTTCTTCCTTTGTAGTCAAGTGTCCCTCTGCCTTATAGATATTTTGAGTCCATGCCGGTAATCCTGGGCTTATTCTAATCCAAAGTCCTTAATGTAGTCGCATCTGAAAGTTCCCGTCTATCACAGAAGCCAACATCACAACCTTGGGTCTAGTAGAGCCTAGGCAGGAAGGTCACTGTGAGTTTGAGGTCAGTGTAGTATATACACGAATTCCAGGTCTGCCAGGACTATATATTGAAACCCTCCATCCAAAAACAAAAATAGCAGGACAAGGCACTGCACACCTTTAATCCCAGCACATGGGAGACAGAGGCAGGTGGATCTCTGAGTTCAAATCCAGTCTGGTCTACATAGTAAGTTCCAGGAAAGCCAGAACTACACAGGAAAACCCTGTCTCTGAAAAATAAACATGAAAGGAGGAGTTTGAAGTAAAAAGGTCTCCAAACATAACACATAAAGAAAACATGAAGCCTCTAAGAGTCTGCACACAAGAGAGGAAGGGAAAAGTGTTTCTGGCTATCTAATGCATGAACTCCTCCCAATCCCTGTTCGTAAGGAAGAGCTTAATGGGCAAAAGCTAAAACTGACACTCACAGAAGACAAAAGGCAAATGGCTAATGCATAATTTTGGGCGAGCCCATCATTCTGGTGGCAAGACCGATGGGAATTAGGAAGACTGGTATCAGATGGGGTAAGGCTATGCAGAAAAAGGCACAGGTTGGTGGAGGGTAAATGTGCACTCTCCGAGAGCAGTTTGGAAGTACCTGTCACAGTGTCTGGTGTGCCATCTGATCCAGAAGTTCTTCTAAGAATCTATCTCATCACACTTATGATGCATCAGAGGCCCCTGTCTCACTTGTCCATGCATTTCTACTCCCCTAGAATGGTGGGAAGCTGGTCACGGCCTGAAGAGCCACGGAGAGAAAAGCGTCATGAAAAATCGGGTCATTGTTTATGAAAAAGAATTAGATCTAGATGGAAGAATCTACGTGAAAGTAAGTTTATGATATTTAAGTTTGCAAATGAAATAGCTAAGCAGCCAGTCTCAGGGGAATAAAAACTGTCCGTGTGCTAGGTAAGACAAGAATTTGGTAAGTCACCAGCGTGAACAGATCTCAGGTGCACTGTGTTAAGAGAAGCCACACTCCAAAGGTTTCAGACTGCAAAATTCTACTAATGTGTCCTTTCCCTCACTGAGACAAAATATCTGACCAAATGAAGTTGTGAAGAGGCCAGGTGCACTTTGGCTCATGGTTTCAGAGGGCTTGGCCCGTGATCCCTGAGATCTGTTGCCTTAGGGCCTGTGGCAGAACAATTCATATGACAGGGTGTACGTGATCTAGGAAACTACTCATCTCCTGACCCATGGAAAAGCAAACAGAAAAAGAGAAAGGGCGGGGGTCCCAATGGCCACTTCAAGGGCACACCTCCAGTGACCCATAAAATCTAGACCAGGATAGTCAGGGACTCACTAGAGAGGAAAGAACAACAATAACAAAAAAAATCTATACGACAGCAAGCAGATAAATGGTTGCCAGGGCCACCGTCCAGGTAGGGAGAACCAAAAGGAGTCACAAAAAAGAAAGTTTGGGGGAGTGACAAAAACAGCCCATCTCTGAATTGTGAGGGTGGTCATGAAGCTACATGAATTTTACAAATTCACAAACTGGACGCTACCAAGGGTGAGTGTAACTAATAAGAATTTTACTTCCATAGACCTTATTTTTTATAGACTTATTTTTTTAAAAGTTCACAGTCAGGTATGGTGGCACTCAGTTGCAAATCCTGGCTGTGTGGGACACTGAGGCTGGATGGTTGAGAATTCAGGCCTGGGCTGCAAGGCCATGAGAGTTGATCTCAAAAGTTGGAAAGGGTGTGAGGAGGGCACCTGGGAAACAGCAAGAATTCCCATGTTTCTCTTCTGTGTGACTTAATAAGTTACTTCTAGTAAGAATATGCTACTTAGTGATATTTTAAAGGTTTTAATAAACAAATTAAACTTGAATTACAGTAAAAAAGAATGTACTAATACAAAAAGCACCCAGCCACCATTCAGTAGAAAAAGAAAAATTACACAATTGTTGAGTCTACTTTTAAACAACCAGTAATCTCAAATATTTTATGTTGGTATAGATTTTTGTATATTGATACAAATAAAGTTATATTTATCATACTGCATATGTGTTTCTACTCTTATATAAGAAGTTTTTGTATGTTGATACAAATTTATATTCATCAAGAGAGGATAGATAATGGTGTATTTTTTCTAAATTTGCCAAATACAAATGGACTGGACGTTGTAAATGTAATTCTTATTTGACAGTTATTCATATTGTATATAGTTTCATTTGTTAAAGTTGATATTTTTCCTTTCTATTTAGATAATATCTGATAATTGTTCTTGTTGCATATAGTTTTACAATGTTAGGGTTAAAACCTTTCCTTTTTATTGAGACAAAAGAGGGGAAATGTTATGAAATAGTCCTTTAAATGCTGTGAATACGTGTTACTATGATCGGGTTTAATAGAAATCTGAATGGTCAATAGCTAGGCAGGATTCTCAGGGCAGAGTGAACACTAGGGAGAAGAAGGGCAGAGTCGCCAGCCAGGCACAGAGGAAGCAGGATGTGCAGGACATGAGGGGACAAGCCATGCGCCAAGTGGCAGCATGTATATTAATAGAAACTGGTCAATTTAAGATATAAGAGGGGCTGGAGAAATGGCTCAGTGGTTAAGAGCATTGCCTGCTCTTCCAAAGGTCCTGAGTTCAATTCCCAGCAACCACATGGTGGCTCACAACCATCTGTAAAGAGGTCTGGTGCCCTCTTCTGGCCATCAGGCATATACACAGATAGAATATTGTATACATAATAAAAATAAATAAATATTAAAAAAAGATATAAGAGCTAGTTTTAAAAAGCCTAAGCTATCAGCTGAGCATTCGTAATTAATAATAAGTCTCCATGTCATGATTTGGGAGCTGGCTGGTGGGACAAAGAAAGACTTGTCACATACAATAGCATGCAGCATGCAATCTCCTCTTTTTTGTGATTTTTCAAGACAGGCTTTCTCTGTGTAACAGTCCTGGCTGTCCTGGAACTCAGTCTCACTCTGTACACCAGGCTGGCCTTGAACTCACAGAGATCTGCCTGCCTCTGCCTCCAGAGTGCTGGATTAGAGGCATGCACCACCACCACCTGGTACAATCATAATTTTAGAAAAACACAATAAAATTTTGTGCACAAAAATCTGTTTAGTAGGTCCCCCTTGTGGAAACAGACAAGGAATTTATTTATGAAATATTTATCAGTAATTTAATCGTGTTAGCTTTGGGACAGTGGTATCATTGTGGGTTTGCAGAGGAAGGGACTTATTTTTAGCTTTTGTTAAATGGTTTGAAGTGATGTCATTTCTGCAATTATATTTTATAAAGGGTTTTTAAATAATGCCGCTGAAGAGGTCCTTTTGACTAAAAGCTGGAGGTCATCCCATTCCCTGAGAAGGCAAGAATTGTACATATAGATACAAGTGTGAAGTCTGGAGAGTCGATGGAACATTCAGGAACCAGGGCCACACGTTTCTCAACTGGTGTCAGAGAGGGTGGGGACATCAAAGGTCTAGGGTACCTTGTAAACGGAAGGACACAATTCTTCCGGAGGCATCACAGAGCCAAGCGGCTATGTGTAGAATGACCAGCAGGGGGCACCAGCAAACTGGGTAGAGAATTACTCGATATGATCCTGATGATTGTCATGGCCCAGTGCCAAGCTTTAAGAAGATTTTTAAATAAAATCGTCTCGTTAAAAGCATTGGTAACCAGTTGAATGCTGTTTCGCTTACAGCCAAACCAAATGACCCCTGTCAGCCTGTGGCAGAGGCGGCTGATGAGGGACGTGAGAGGTGGCACACGCTTATTTTTCTAAAACTGCTCTGTAACCACAGGGCTTTGTTTTGTTGTTGTTTCGTTGCTGTTGTTGTTGACAGGGTCTCCCATGTAGCTCAGGTTGTCCTAGAACTTGCGGCCCTCCTTCCTCACCTCCTGAGCGCTAGAGTAAGGTGTGTCACCACCTCCAGCTCTTCCTCCCCCTTCCCAGCAACTTTTAACTCACTGCAGCTTGTCCCACGGGAAAACAAGAGATACAGTTCAAAACCAGGAAGAAAGTCCCTGACCAGATGTGATGTACAAAATGGGGTTCTAAAAAAGCACCAGGCAGAAGCGAGGTTTGGAAACCCAGGCTTCCAACAGTAAGCATTTAGGTAAAGGTCTGTGGAGTTCTCACAATGTCTAGTACAGTACCCAGCTCAATCAGAGGCTGCCGGAACAGGGATTCTGTGAGGCACAGCAGTGTTGCCCGGGAGGAAAGTCTGAGCTGTGCCTCGGAAGGGGAAAGCTGGGAGAGAAAGGGTGGCCAATCAGAGAATAGCGAAAACCCAGACCAAAGCTCCTCGGTGGCCCCGCCAGAAGGGGTATTCAAATACCAACCGCAATGGGTCAGTCTCTACAGAGAGCAGGCCTGGGCCAGCCTTTTCCCTCAGGGGCTTCTCAGAGTCTGAAGAGACCTTGAGGGTTCCAGAATTTCCCACAGGCATAGAAGAAAAAGAAATGAGCGGAGAAAACAGGCCTAAAATTCCAAGAGCCAACATGGGGTTGGGGGAGAGGAGCAGTGACCATGTGACCAAGGCTTATGTGATCTCACCAAAGGCCTCAGATAAGCCTGTGGGGCTGAAGGGGTCTGAGAAAGGCTTGGGCCCCACTGCACTGGACCAAACAGTGAGCACAAGTACTTCAGGCGCACAAGTACTTCAGGCGCACAAGTACTTCAGGCGATTCTGAGACCAATAAATCTCGAGCACAGCTAAAGCAGCGCTGGGCTTTGCCGGGCTGGAGGGGCGGGGCGGGGGTGGGGGCGGCGGGTCGAAGAGTGCAGGGACAATGAGCATCCTGTGAAAGAACAGTTCCAGGGCTGGTGACAGAGCTTCAGGGAGTGCTTGTCCAAGCACTTGTGCAGGCCAAGGCTGGGGTTCAGTCCCCAGCACCGTGGGAACCGAATGTGATGGCACCTGCCTATAATCCTAACACTTGAGAAGTGGAAGCAGGAGATTCAGAAGTGCACGTTATCCTTGGTCACAAAGCAAGTTCACGCCAGCCTAGAATACGTGAGACCCTGTCTGAAATGAGAGGGGAAACTGGGAAGATTCCAGATACCCAAAGGACAATCCAAAGCCATACATGGGGTATAAAATATGTTGGGCACCCAAAAATAAAATAAATTAAAGCATATCACATTCTCCCTCTTCTAACTCCCTGCCCTCTCTTTTAAAAACACTCAGCAGACACCACAAACCACAGACAGTGGCCTTACTCCTTTTCCCCTAGAGACAGGGGCACAGAACTTCAGTGTGGAGAATAACCCAAGAAACAGAGACTACTGCAAGATGAAAAGGAATGAAGGCATCAGGGCTGGGACGGGCACCCTCTGGGACCAGAGATCTGTCACAGAGCCGGGGGGTGGCATAAAAGACTATGGTCGGAGATTCCTAGAGATGGGCTCTGTGCCGTGGCCTTGTGTTGTAGAGATGGGCGGCTGGATGGAAAAAGGACACAAGATTGTTGCAAAGTTCACACAGAACGCAGTGGGTCACAGGATGAAGTGGGGACTAGTCGGTCAGACACTGAAGCTGAATGTGAAAGCCACAGAAGCAACCGTTCAGCACCAGGCACGCCCTGTTGCTTATTCAGTCCACTGACTGTCTCATACTCAAGGCTAGACTTCATAATGTAGCCTGATAGTCATGTTATATTGAGCTCCAAGTTTATGCTTTTTAATATAGGGAAGCTTTGCAAAGTGTGCTGGGAATCACACGTTAGCTGTTTCTCTCCACGCGTGCTGCAGCCAAAGCAGGGGCTGCACGGACGGTGCCCTTTCCTGTTGAACACGCTATAGACTTCTTTCGAGTCATTCATCTGACAAAAGGGGGCGAGTCATGTATGGAAGGTTGTGTTCTCAGCTAGCGGAAGGTAGACACGAGCTACTGGCGAGCCCACGCTGGCCATTTTCCCCTGACATCCCGAATGAGGCTGCAGACAAGGCTTTTCTTCAACACAAATGTCTCTTTTAGCTTTCCAGAGCACATGAAGCCAGGAATGGTTGTTTTTTAATCTTGCTTTCATTTTCCATGTGCCAAACTCAGTATTCCTGAGGGAAAACAGACCTTTTCAGGGAGCTGTTCTCACTGCTCCATATATATAATTCTGAGTGATTGCTGTTTTTCCTACGGGGGCTGGGGCGGGGGGAGGAGGGGAGGACCAGGCTCGGAGAGAATTCATGTTGACTCCTAGCTAATCTTCAGTTTTACAACCAGCTCCACTGGTTTTTCTCTTTAATGAGCTAAGCATCTGCTATGAAATTTTCCTTCCAAATGAACTGAAGATCTGGCTTTATTCTAGTCTTGCTTTGCAGCTAAATATTTATGTACATTCTGAGGGAAGAGGGCAAGGCGGCGCTGCCTGTGGCAGAGTGCCTTGGGCAGTGTTGAAAACGGCCATCGGAGTTCCCGCCGTGTAGATGCCCCCGTCTGCCTCAGTGAAGGAGGTGGTGCTCCTCAGTGGCATCCGTTCCATTGTCTCTGGTTTTTAACTTTGCTAGTCACAGTTTCTGCAAGATCTGAGGTGGCATTGGATGATTTAGGACTTTCAGGTGAGTGAAACCCTTGAAAGCCTGCAGCTGATGTAACAGAAGAGGCACTTAATTCTCCATGCGCTCAGCGAAGCCAGATTGTGTGTGAGAATTGTGGATGGTGCCGGAATCCTTTCCCGCTCTTTTAGAGTCTTGTCCTCCAAACATACATTTCTGTCACGAAGTCCTGCACTATGGCTGCAGATTGGTGAGAGCTGAGGAAGGAATTTTGCCAAGCCTACTTCACTGTCTCCTTGGAAACTTCAAAATTGCTCTGCTGTGGCTTGGAGATTCCTCAGGTAACACTGAGACCCTCTAGGGCCTTGGAGACTCCTCAGGTAACACTGAGACCCTCTAGGGCCTTGGAGACTCCTCAGGTAACACACTGAGACCCTCTAGGGCCTTGGAGACTCCTCAGGTAACACTGAGACCCTCTAGGGCCTCCGAGGAGGAAGACTTCCGATACACTTCAAACCAGGACTGTGCCTCTAGTACTTTCCTAGTGCTGCTATGGCAGATTATGTCAAACATAGTGGGTTAACACACACACACACACACACACACACACACACACACACACACACACACCCGCTGGAGATCAGAAGCCCCCAAATGATCTCAGAAACTAAAGCCAAAATGTTGGCAGACCAGTTTCCTTGGTGAAGGGTCTTGTTTTTTTTCCAGTTTCCAGAAGTCATGTACACCTTTAAAACACACCTCTCCCATTTCTTCTTCTGCCCTTGAATGTCCTTTTCTGGCCCCCAGGCTCTCCACTCCCTGTAATAAGGGTCCGCTGTTGATGTCCTTGGCCCACCTGCACCGTCAGGTACCACTCTATTCCAGTATCTTAAATTAGTCACATAGATAGCTACCTTGGTATGGAAGCTAGCTCATTCAGAGACCTCCAAGACTAGAAACAGAGGCAGTTCAGTCGACCATAGCAATACCTAGGCCCTAAGCCAGTCCTAGAGTTCAGTCACCACCAGCAGGCTTAAGCCTGGCCAGGTCTTTCAGGACTCCAGGCATCTGAGCTCCTTGACTGTCTTTCACAGCTTCTGCCTCTGCCTCTGCCTCTGTCTCGTTCCCACAGCCTGAAAAACTGAGCAGCAGAATGAGTTCATAGGTCAGCCCAGGAATCCCAACCTGTGTCGTGGACACGGTAGATAAGCACAAATGGAACACAACCAAAACATGCTTTCACTTTGGTCCGCCATCATCCTTTCCAAGGTCTGGCCTCTGAGGGCGCAGCTTCGTAGGGGTGGGGCGGCTCAAATCTCAGGCAGGACAATGCTGGGAATGCTAGGATGCTTAGCATCCCAGGGCTTCGCTCTCTAACGGCTTGCCGCATCCTCCCCACCAACCATTGTGACAATGAAAACACACTCCCACACATTTCCTAATGACCCCTAGGGAGGTGGCATTGCCAGAAACCTCCGGCAGGACTATGCTTATCTGTGTACTCAGGTCCTGGGGGAGAAATTGTTTCTTAGGTCACAAGCAAGCACTTGTTCAGGTATTAAAATGCTAGGTCCTAGGTAAAACCCTAAACTCTAAGAGTTAGAGCTGCTCCCAAGGAGATTCGTGGTGGGGAAAGGGAACTGTCAATTTCTCCATGACCTCACTCCCAGCTTGATTGTCTGAGCTGATGAAAACTGGAGAGGACGGGGGCAGGAGGAGGGGAAATCAAACGGTACCTAACAGTACTGGGAAGCTGGAGGCAAGAGGATAAATTCAAGGTCATCCCCAGCTACCCAGTGAGTTCAAGACCAGCCTGGGCTACATGAGACCTAATTCCAGAATACGAGAAAGAGAGAGAGAGAGAGATGCTCTCCATATCTCTTGCTGATAGGTTGATGTTATGATTTCAACACGGTTTCAGAGTCCAGTTGGAAGTTTGGTCACTACTGTGGATGCCTTAGCATCCCAGTTGAACAGGCTCAGAAAGAGGCAGTGGCCCTTCTAAAGTCACACAGCAGCTAAGTGTCTCTCAGATGCATGCACTTTTTTTTTTCTGTAGCACGCATTTAGCTTTCTCTCCTGAACTAGAGTTTGATCAGTTAAGCATAAAATGCTCCTGATTCACTCTATGCCGGGGGGGGGGGGGGAAGATTTAGGAGTATTTTTACCCGTCTATTTTATTGAATTATAATGCCAGATGGCCAAAAAAGTAGACGTTTATGGTTCCCAACATTGGGATTTAAGGATGAGTGAAAGGAATAAGGATTTGAAGGAAAAACAGCGCAAGGCATTTGTAAAGTTAGTGCTTCGGGACTGATTGAGCCAAGATAAACATCAAGTCATGTCAAGTGAGACAAACATGTCTCCTAGCGTCTATACATCACTCCTTAGGAGCCCAGAGCACAGAAACCCCACAGAAAGGCTGGCGGTGTCAGGTTCTATGCTGGCACTGTCCCCACAACACTTCCAGAACCTTCCCTTTGCCAGTTACACATTAAACAAGTTCCTCAGCCCAGGGCTCTTGCAGTTATCCTGCTGCCCAGGGCCTTCTAACCCATAAGTTCTCCCTTGAGTTTTAGGGAAACTCAGTTCCCTCCTTTTGTTGCATGCATTTATGCCCCGCCCCCCACCCCCACCCCCACAGACTCAGGCTTCCCTAGGCCCTTTGCATCCTCAACTTCAATAGCTCTTGTACCAGGGTAGCCATGGAAACATTCTTTGTTGCCCTTCTGCACATTCAAGTATTCCCACTTGTGGAAGTGGAATGTGATTGGCCCCCATAATCCCATAATCTCATAGGGAGTGGCATTTTTAGGAGGGGTGGCTTTGTCGGAGTGAGTATGGCCTTGTTGGAGGAAGTGTGTCCCTGTGGGAGCGGGCTCTGAGGTTTCACAATCTCAGGATACTGCCCAGTGTGTCCGTCCATTCCCCGTTGCCTACAAGATGGAGAAGTCTCACTACAGTGCCGTGTCTGCCTGCATGCTGCCTTGCTCCCTGCCATGAGGATAACGGACTGAACCTCGGAAACTGCAAGCAAGCCCCCTTAATTAAATGTTTTCCTTATGAGAGTTGTGGTGGTCCTGGTGTCTCTTCTCAGCAAGAGAAATCCTAAAACACCACTATTGGGCTTTTCGGATCACTGAGTACAGCACAGGACCATAGAGCGCAAGTTCAGACACTGTTTTTCTGGATGTGGGACGTTCTTAAGCACAAGGAGTGTGAATTCTTAGCGGGGATAATGCCCGGACCCCGGAACAGGGTGGGAAAGGATGGCGAGCACAGCTCAGAGGATCCTACGAGAAAGCAAGAGGATGGATTTAAGAAAATGATAGGAGGCTGGATATCCCAGCTGAGGCAGGTGGTTCTCTGTGAGTTCAAGTCCAACCTAGTCAATATAATGAGTTCCAAGGCAGTCAGAGCTATTTAGTAAAACTCTGACTCAAACAGAAAAACAAAAGGCTGGGTCAAGCTTCATGTCTGAATACCTTTCCACAAGGAAATCTGACCTACCCTGTGCTGTGCCTGAAGCTTCTAGACACCTCGTGGCTCAGGATTTCACGTCATGCATTCCTATCCCACGTATCTCCCCGCCTCCTCGCAACAGCCTTCTGCCCTTGCAACTTCCCCCAACCCAATCAAAACCAAATTTAAAATAATAATAATAAAAACAAAAAAGAATCTTGTCATGGAAGCTGTAGTGTGGCCCATTGAGTCACAGTTTGCGCTTTAGTCCGTTCATCTTCACTCGCAAGTGTTCATGGCCGTGAGTGTCTGGCTCAAGCCCTCTGGTTTCTGCTACACTACTGATAATGGACTCTAATAGCCTTAATCTTAAAAGCTCTAAATAAATAAGCCAAATAGCCATCAGTAGATGAAAGACAAATCGAAATCATCCCTACAATGGAACAGCAACAGTAAAAAAACAAAAAAAAAAAAAACGTAACCATCATACTGAACAAAAGCAGCCGGATTCCAAAGGACATTGTATACAAAGGTAAGAATAAGCACACTAATTTGGCAAGGAATGTAGCATAATTTTCCAGGGTGTTGAAAATGAATTCTCATGTCTTATATGGCTAGACATGCTCTTCAAAATTCATAGAACATATCATACAGGACGGAGAGTATACTTCATCGGAACAGTAACTGCCTAGCATGCCCAAGCCTCTGGGTTTGAGCCCCGCACTTTAGGAACAAAATGTAGACAGAGTTTTATGTCATGATGCATATCAACATGAAATTACACGATTTATATTTTTACATTATCATCATCATCATCCTCACCTCACAGTGAGTCACTGGCCTCAAGGAGAACTGGAACAGGTTTCCTGGCAGTGCAGAACGCGTCAGTTGCTCTCTGACTCCAGCATTTCATGGTGCCCATGAGAACTGAACATCTGCTGCTCCTGGTCTAATGACTGCACCCTCGTGACTCAGATTCCCTCTCCGCTTGCCAACTCTTTCCCCTGCTCTTTCTATCTTTACTCTTGGTTGCCATCTCGATGTTCCTTCCTTCTCTGATCCCTGGAGGGCATGAAGTTGAATGTGAGTTAGCTAGCACTTTCCAAAGGCATAGTCTCTGTAGGTACCAAATTTCTGTTCTCCCAAACCCAACAAGGTCAAAAGCCTCTGGTCTACTTTCTTACGTGAAGAGTTGCCTTCATCAGTAAAATTTTTCTGTTTTGTTCATTTGACCAGAATGACAGGGGTTCGTGATACACTTCATGGTAACACGGTAGAATCAGGAACCCTGGGACTGTGTGGGTGTCTGAGTACTTGAAGTCATTGTAGTCATCCATGACTCTGCCGCAGGGAAACAGCACCCTTGCCTGGCCCTTGTCCCTCTGTAAATCCTGTCTACAGCAGGAATGGATCCCGTGTACATACAGTGCTTCCCCAGCACTTGGCTGTCTCACTGATGATGCCACGATATTACCAAAACTACAGTTCAATATATAATTAACATCACAGTTAACTCCCCGAAGACCAAAAGAAAATTTCGTTGATGAAGCAAAGCTAGAAGAAGGCATGGCCTCAACATGCTCCACCACAGTTCAGGTAGGCTTTGCAAGAGGAGGAGCTGGTTGAAATGAGGAGGCAATGAGATCTGTGTTCGTGGGTTCAGTGACTTGGGGGTCTAGGGACGCTTGATAAACAAGGTGGGGTAGTTATTGACAAAATGCTCAGTCGGCTCACATTCTTCCAAGGGCAAGAATTTTTCTGCAGTAAGTAATGAACTTACTTCTGCTTTATCCCAACATTAGCCCACACCGGGCCCAAAAGCTCTGCTTCTTAGCTCCCAGCAACGAGTTTGTGAGCTCTTAAGGTCGCTTCTCACACACTTTGTTTGAATCCTCGTACCTCTTTGTCAATCCCAAAGCCATTATGGAAGGTCTTGCACAGGTTATAATAGACTGGCAATTGTTTCGTTTTGTTTGTAATTCCCAAGAGACGGTGGGATGCCGTATATAATTTTCATTTTCTTGCTTTTGTGACACAATGAACTTCTCAATTTAATCACTTGTAAAATAGGGATAATTCTTCCACATAGAATTGGGATGAAGATTAAATGACTTATATAAGCATAAGAAACTTGGAATAATAATTATTATATTTAATTATACAATTATTGAATATTTATTATGATAACTATTATAATTATATATTATAAATTACATTATATTTAATTTATTATTATTATTATTTCTCTAATCTAGACATAGCATTACAGTAATCTACTGTGTCATATTATGCCTCTTTTTTTGGTGGGGGGCCGTGAACCGTCCAAGAACGTGAACATGGGAGATCTGGCTGAGCACCTCATCTACCTTACGGTGGTATGGAAGATATCTGCCCTCCCCCCACCCCGCCCCTTCTCCACCTGTGGCAGTTGGGCTGGCACTGAGGTCATAAGAGCAAGAGCTGTTCCTGCCCCTCACTAGCAGCAGCACTTGGGAGAGTGGCCCCTGCACCTCACTTGGGCACGTGAGAGCTGGCCTTGAAGGTGTAGGCGTAAGTCCAGGTGAAAGCAGGAGAACCGGTCCCACCCCTTGCTCCTTGCTGTACAGGATGAACTAGCCAGGGCAATGGTGGAGAGCTCCCCCTGGTGGTGGAGACAAAGGAGAACTGGAGGGCTGAGCAACTCTGCAGCTACTCAGGCGCAGAACGAAGACTTTGAGTTGGCCCAGCCCAATATCAATCCCATCTATAACCTGCCTGCGCACGTAACGGGGCACATCCTGCAGACCCAAGGCTGCAAAAAGACATCTATGACACAGGGCAACAACAGGATGCCCAAGAGGAACCCCACTGAAGGACCAGTATCAATGATGCAGCAGAAACCAGAGGCCTCAAGCCAGACTGTGCATTGAACACTTCAAGTAAGGCTATATGGACAAAGGATATATTGTGTGACTCTCTGTCATACCACAGTTTCCAGGGTGAGATTTTTTTTTTCCTTCTTTTTTTTTTCTTTTCACTTTTCTTTTAAATTTTATTTTATTTTTTTTGGGGGGGGGAGTGCAAGATCAGAGGATGGATTCAAAGGGACAGGGAGGTAGATAGAATCAATGTGCATGATGTAAAAGACATAGAAAAATAAATAAAAAGAAAGATAAAAAGGAAAAAAACCTCATGTGGAACTTTGACTCTCGATTTAGTGGCATTGAAAAGAAGTGGGCCCTCTAAGTGGTGACTTCGGCCACAGGGTCTCCACCCTTCTAACAGATGATTGCAATCTAATAAGAGTCTCTATTTGGTTGACTGGTTATTTTCGTTTCCTGAGACAGTGTCGTCACTATGTATCCAAGGCTGGCCTTGAAACTGTGACCCTCCTGTATCAATCCCTTCAGGGCTGGGAACACAGACATAGGTCACCATGATGGGCCCTCACAAGAGTGCTTGCTCTTAGGATCCAGGGTAGTGGCCAGAAAAGTGGGCGTGACAATGCAGGCCTGATCCTGATCCCCCCCCCCCCCCGTGTGCTCTCCTGTACATGTTCCCCTGCGGGCACAAAGCCATTGATTCTTCCATTTCTTTCCTAGGAGGTGAGGTGGCATGCGGCCAATATGGTCACAATATCTTGCATTTCCCAACCTCAAAACCATGAGTCCAAATAAACCTTTGCCCATCATAAGTTACACATTATAAGTTATAAATTATACCTAACTTCGGGTATTTTTAGTTGTTTTTTTTTTTCATTTACCGGGTGTGTGTGTTTATGTGAAAAGGAGTACATGGGGCATGGTGCACACTTGGAGGTCAGAGAATGACCTGCTGAAGTCGGCTCTCACTTTCTGTCATATGGGACCAGGATAGCACTCAGCTGTCAGGCTTGGCCATTGGGCACCTTTGCCTATGAGCCATCTGCTTTGCCAACTTCTAAAAGTTATAGAGCATGTGAGAAAACTTTTTTAAAAGCACCAAATAATGCTCAGCTTAGAAAATCAAAAGCTATTGGGATGGCTAATATCGTCAACTTGACAAGATCTAGAATCAGAATCACCTAGGGGACAAATCTCTGGGCAAGTCTGCGAGGGAGTTTCTCCACTGGTCAACGGAAATGGGAAGTCCGACCCCAAATATAGGTGGCACCATTCCGTGGGCTGGGGTGCAGGGTTGAAAGGGAGGGGATTGTAAAGCTTCAGCATCATCCACTGCGTGTGCAGATGCAAGGTGACCAGCCGCCTCAAGCTCTTCTCATCATGACTTCCCCACCATGAAGGACAGAACTGGCCAGAAGCTCATAGGCCAGCTAGCCTGGAGAACACTGTGCAGCAGAACCATGGGAGACCTGGCCTCGACAAATGGAAGAGCCAACTTCTAAAGGGTGTCCACACACAAGCCCCAACACACACACACACACACACACAGAGAGAGAGAGAGAGAGAGAGAGAGAGAGAGAGAGTAAATAAAATTTGTATAATACCCTGAGACTTCAAAAGATGAAAACAAAATATATAAGCCTATATTAAGGCAACTTTAGAGTATCCTTTTTATTTATGCCCAGTTAGAACTTCAGGATGCAAACTGAGCATGCCTGGAAGTATTTCTGCCTACTCTTTTAACCTTTGACCATGTGCTCCATGACCCTGAACAAAGCATGCCCCAAAAAGTATCTACTAATTCCCTCTCTTTTTTAAGATTGTGTGTGTGTGTGTGTGTGTGTGTGTATATATATATATATATATATATATATATATATATATATATATATATACCTACACACAAGAGCAGGTGCCCATGGATGCCAGAGGCTTCTGGTCCCCTGGAGCTTGAGTTATAGGCTCTTGTGGGTCACATGACATAGGTCCCGGGAACCAAACTCAGGAAGAGCAGTACTTGCTCTTAACTGCTGAGCCATCTCTCCAGCCCCTAACTATCCTTCCTTCTTAACTGAGCACGTTCAGGAACAGGCCTGCCCCTAAGTCATACATACAGACTCCTCTGTAAAAGCCGTGTGCTTTCGTGTGCCGGGAGAGCTCTGCTCTGGACATGACCCCGGGCTCTCCTGGCCTGTGGCCGTAATTTCCTTTCTCTGCTTCTAGAGCTTGCCAGTTTGGTCCTAGCACTCACCGAGATGTGAACCCACTGCCTTTGGTTACACCAACAGCTACCAAATCCAAGCCGCTTTCTCTTCACTACCTGCTTTTCTTTGTCCTGTATCAGCTGTTCAGCTTTTCTCTGGATTAGAGGCAGCTGGCTCCCTGGAAGCGGTAAAGCGACTTTCCTTGCCTGCCTCCTTCCTGCTAGAGTGAAGAACTCTTTCAGAGAGTCATACACACATCGCACTCAGACCCACAGTCAGGCGGGACATTGGTGACACACACCATAGGCCTTTCTGAGCCTTGGCCGTGGCTGTAAATATCACAGCACAAGTTCTGCGACAGGCTTGGAGGAGGAGGCACCCCTGTGAGGGAAGGAACAGATGGGGTGCAGGGGGTGAGGCTGAGCATCCCCACCCCCTGCCGGCTTGTCCTGGCACAGCCTGGGGATTGCAACAGCCACCTACCTCCCTGGTGTCCCCACCTCCCTCCCTCCAACTGCTGTTTGCCCTCCGTGAGGCTTATCCCCCTCAACACAGAAGGCTTACTGCCCGTGGTGGCTGCACTCACTACAGGATGCAATGCCAGCTCTTTAGCCTGCCCCAGGTCACCTCCCATAGAATACCAGACACATGTCCTCATCACTCTTAAAATCACCCCCTCTCTCTTCCTTGGGCACCCAGAATTTCAGACTTTTCGTCCCACTCTTCCCTCCTGCCAAGCTCTTATTCACCCTTCAAGACCTGCTCTAGCCACCTTCCCTCTAGGATCTCCCCAAGTCCTTCATGGGAAGATATTGTCATCTGCTCAAGGTCCCCTCAGCACTGCACTCGTAAGTCTAGTACAGTGCCTGCTTCACTATAAAAGTCATGGGCTCTGTGTCTCTTTCCTCATCTGATATAAAATCCTCAAGCACATTCTGTTTAGTGGATTAACGAGTGAAAAGTCAGATCTTCTACAATAGCTCTGGTTTCTTATTAAACTTTAATAAGATCTCGGTACTCTGGTGCTTCTCCCCCTGCCTTTCCTGAGTCACAGAGCTTGTGGGAAAGGAGAAATGACATTAACTGGGATACGGGCCCTCTTACCTCTGGAATCTTCTGCCTTCCAGTTCAGATGCCCTTTCCCTCTTTGAGGACCCTCTCCGAGGGTCCGCACAAGCTCAGGAGACCAGAGACTTGCACTAAGTAGCGCGTGACTGCATGTGGCTTCCGGCAACTTTTCCCTGCTGTTGTCTAATGTGACACCTGAGGGGCTGGAACCCAGTGCCGTCCCAGATGCTCTGTACTTCTAGTTGTCTCTAAGTGATTCTAGAAGAAATTAGAAACTTGGGCGTTCCCAACCAATAGGAAACTTACTTCTGAGGAGAGGCCCACGGGACAACCTGTTTCTCTGTGGCCACAGCCTGCCAGTTCGCCTGTCCTTCCTGATACAGTGCTGCTACCACTTCGGACTCAAAGCTCCCTTCGGAGTTGCCAGCTCGGTGCAGCGGAACCTGTGTGTGGAGCCCGTGTGTGGAGCCCGTGTGTGGAGCCCGTGTGTGGAGCCTGTGTGTGTTAGCTTTGATGCCTCCCCTGGTGCTAAGACCTGTGTAATCCAAACTCTCTGTGTCATATTTTTCTGGGCCATTGCCTTCTAGACTACTAGCAGAACTAGAGGCTGGGGCCTGTAGTTTTGTGTTGGTCTCTGTTGGGGAGTCAGAGATACCGTGACTGAAACACGTCACTCAACTCCAGGGCCATCCTTCACTCTAGGGTCATTTATAGACTTGGCAGACGGCAATGAAGTTATTCACATATTCACTTATTTGTTTATATACCCGTGGATTCTTGGGATGTTTCTCGCATTCAGATATTATGAATAACACCAGTATGGATACGCCTTAGTTGGGGCTTCTATTGCTGTGAAGAGACAGCATGAATCTTACTTGCTTTTGTGGGTTTGAGGTCAGGGTCACATGGCCGCACTGCTCCCATCCTTTAAAAAAAAAAAAAAGTATTTGTTTGTTTGTTGTAGGGAAGGGAAATGGGTGTGTGTGTGGAGGTCAGAGGACAATTTGCAAAAGTCATTTCTCTCCTTTTACCAAATGGGTCCTAGGGCTCAAACTCGGGTTTGCAGCCTTTACCTCCTGAGCCATCCTGTCAGGTCTCGGTTTTTGTTTGTTCGTTTGGAGGATATATTTTGTTTATTTTCTAGAAGCCCTCTGTAGAATAACCAGAATGAATTAATGCAATTCAAATTATTTTTCAAACCTACCAATGACAAGCGAAGAGGAACTCAGGGATTGTTTTGCATTGGATTTTGGATGTGTTGGGAACTGATATTGTCACGCAGCTTCCTGTCATCTGTCTTAACATGACTTTACCTTTTCAGAAAATGCTTCAATAGGAAGGTAAAGTTGAATATAAAAAATGTATCCAAGCCGGGCAGTGGTGGCGCATGCCTTTAATCCTAGCACTCGGGAGGCAGAGGCAGACGGATCTCTGTGAGTTCGAGGCCAGCCTGGTCTACAAGAGCTAGTTCCAGGACAGGAACCAAAAAAGCTACGGAGAAACCGTGTCTCGAAAAATCAAAAAAAAAAAAATGTATCCAAATAATAGGCACTCAATTTATCTCCATCAGAGTGTCTCTGTTGGCTAGAGACGTTGTGACCAAATCCTTTGGACTGGTCGGCTTGAATCACAGACTCCTTCTCTCAGTGCTCTAGAGAAGAGCAAGTTCGATACAAGGTGCCCGTGACTTGTCCCTGCTAAGGGATTTCTTCCTGCCCTGCAGCTGACTGCATTCTCACTGTGACCTCAAGTGGCCTTTCTGAGGTCGGGCGCTCTTTTAAGGCGCTAACCACAGGGTGGTGGCTCCAACCACATGACCTCATCTGAACCTAATTCCTTCCGATCCAACCACTGTTAAATAGTAGAGCTTTAACAAGTGCCTTTGAGGAACATACACGTCGGGTCTGACACTGGGGAATTAGCATTCTCCATGGCAACAGAGAGCTCAACTTCAGCTATCTAATTCCTCTTTACTTGTTGAGTTTTGTTTTACATACAGAGGATGACTTCCTGGGCCTGGCTCACGACAGACAAGACCTCTATCTCTGAGCTGCACCCCTAGCTTAACAGTCTACTTTTGAGGACTCACTTCAAAAATCCTAACCATGCTGTGTTCACTAATGACTATAAAATTATGAACTTTGGACCCGTAACAGTCAAGCCCCAACCCTGAAAGACCTACCTTCACACCAGACCCCACAAACTTCAAAACACCCCTACCTCTGACATCTCTGCTCCTACGACTGGATTTTTAGATCTTAGTTCTTTTCATTTTACGTGTACTAGTGTTTGCCTACATGTGTGTCAGTAAACCACGTGCATGCAGTGCCCTTGGATGCCGAAACCTAAGGGTGTCAGACCCCCTGAGACTGGAGTCGCGTGGTTGTGAGCTGCCTCGTGTGTGCTTGGAGTTGACCTGGCCCTCTGGAAGAGCAGCCAAGTGCTCTTAACCTCCAAAGCCATATCTCTAGCCTCTTTTTGGTCAGTATCTTGACTCCCATCAGACATCAAAGCCAACCACATCACTGTATAAGAGGAGTGCCGATCAAAAGGATCATTCGCTCCATGATTGCAGGTGGGGTGAATAAGAGAGAGCGAACAGAGACATCTAGAACAGTCCAGGGCTGAAGATGGACGCTTAAGAGAATCCCACCCTACCTCAGAATTGAGAATAATAGAGGGTTATTTATTTAGGGGTAGACTCACAAATCAATATCCTCTGCTAGAACGGAAAACAGCAACCGAATCCTGCAGCCGCAGAAGAGGCTGGACGCAAACTGCATAAATAGTATAAGAGGCCACGCCCAAGTAGGCGGGTAACTTAAAGGCTACTGGCGGCAGGAATTCCTACAGCACTGGGCAAAGAGAAAAAAGAAGCAGACTGGACATGGCCAGGGCTAGGGAAGTGGGGTGTGGAAAAATTACATGGGTTACAAGGAAGATGAGCACCTGGTGGGTTTGGGAAACCCATTAGTTGGAGCAGGCAGTTTAGGGTAGGGGTAAGAGGGGCCAGAATACTGGTGTGGGGACTTTAAGGTGTCTAACAAGTACATGTGCTTTGATATGCAGCTGCAGGTATATGTCAACAGAGAGCCTCATGTCCCTTCTGCTAGAAGCAAGGAAATGACTTATGACGTGGGAACCCGGCTCCCAAGGGCCCAGGAATGCTTGCTTTTGCCTGACCACCAGAAATTCAGTGGGAGCTGAGTCAGGAAGGACTATCATTTCTGGTCACATACACCACCTGAGATCTAAAAATAATAAAGCAGGTGGGGAAAAGACAAAATAAAAGTTTGGGTTTTTTGGCTTTTGGTTTAAGTATAGTTTGGGTGTTATGGCCCATTCCAGAAGTCCCAGTATTTTAAAGGCAATGCCAGAAGGATCCTAAAGTCAAGGCCAGTCTGGGCCACAAAATGAAATCCTGTTTTTAAAAGAAAATTACACTGAGCTGAAAAGATAGCTTAGTGGTTAAGGGTACATAGAGGATCCAAGTTCAATGCCCAGCTCCAATGTTAGTCACAACCACAACTCCCTGTAACTCCAGCTCAAGGAGGGATCTGGTGCCTCTGGCCTCCACAGACACTGGTATTCACATGTATGCACCGACAAATACAATTTAAAATTTTTTTAGATAAAAAAAATATGTGACAAAAGATAAACAACATATTGATGCAGGGAGGCAGAGACAGTTGAGACGGGTTCTTAATGCATAGCCCTGGCTGTCCCGGAGCAACTCACTATGTAGACCAGGCTAGCCTCGAACTCAGAGATCTGCCTGCCTCTGCCTTCTCTCAAGTGCTTGGATTAAAGGTGTATGCCACCACCATCCAGTGATATGTTTAAAATTTGTTAAGAGAAGGGAAAGAACTTGCATTAGCATTTGGCCTGTTGCAGCAATGACCAGTGTCCCATTCTCTATGTTAGGTGCTTAACTTGGGCAAACTTGTCCAGAGCTGTCAAAACCTGAAGGTCTTTTATTGCTGTTTCAGTGCCTTCCTTTGGTGTGGTTCTATTGGCTGTTGGTCCTTCTTGTTTTAATTTTCGTAATTTGGATGAATCAAAAAAAAAATCACTCATTTCTCGTAGATTTCCCAATTTAAGGAACTATGAGTTTTTAAGTATACCTTTGTAATATTCTTGATTTCTTTAGTGTCTCTTGTAAAGTTTCCCTCTTCATTTCTGATTTTTTTATTATTGATTTTTATTGAGCTCTACATTTTTCTCTGCTCCCCTCCCTGCCTCTTCCCTCCCCTTCAACCCATGATCCCCATGCTCCCAATTTACTTAGGAGATCTTATCTTTTTCTATTTTCCATGTAGATTAGATCCATGTATGTCTCTCTTAGAGTTCTCATTGTTGTCTAGGTTCTCTGGGTTTGTGATTTGTAGGCTGGCTTTCTTTGCTTTCTGTTTAAAAACCACTTATGAGTGAATACATAAGATAATTGTCTTTCTCTGTCTGGGTTACCTCACTCAAAATGATGTTTTCTAGATCCATTCATTTGCTTGCAAATTTCATGATGTTGTTATTTTTCTGCTGTGTAGTACTCCATTGTGTAAATGTGCCATATTTCCCTTATGCATTCTTTGGTAGAGGGGCATTTGGGTTGTTTCCAGGTTCTGGCTATGACAAACAAAGCTGCTATGAAGATAGTTGAACACATGTCCTAGTGGCATGGTTGAGCATTCTTTGGATATATACCCAAAAGTGGTATTGCTGGGTCTTGAGGAAGGTTGTTTCCTAATTTACTGAGATCATTTCTGACTCTTTTGTCTCTATTCTTTTTGTCTCTCTCTCTCCCTCTCTCCTTTGGTCAGTTGGGCCAAAGGTTTGTCTATCTTGTTTATCTAAGAGCCTGGTCTTAGGGTCATTGACTCTTTGTGTTATTCTCTTAGCTTTGATTTCATTAATTTCTGCTTTAATTTGTATTATTTCTTTCTTTCTACTGTGTTTAGGTTTGTTCCTATTTTGCCACATTCTTGAGTTGCATCAGAAAGTTATTTATTTGTGCTCATTCTGGTTTTTTTGTTTGCTTGTTTTCTTTTGTTTTGTTTTTCTAGACAGGGTTTCTCTGTGGTTTTGGATCCTGTCCTGGAACTAGCTCTTGTAGACCAGGCCGGCCTCAAACTCACAGAGATCTGCCTGCCTCTGCTTCCCGAGTGCTGGGATTAAAGGCGTGCATCACCACCACCTGGCTTACTCCGATTTTTGTAATATAGGCACTTGGATATATAACCTTTCCTCTTAGAACTGCTTTTAACAAGCCCCAAAAGCTTTGTTCTCTTGTATTTTCATTTAAGTTTCAGAAACATTTAACCCAGACCCAGAAAGACAAATGCCTTATGTTCTCTTTTGTCTGAGATCCAGATCCTCAGATACAAGGGTAGCTATGATCCCTCATCAAAGAAGCCTTTCCTTACAGCAAATGGAGACCATCACAGAAACACACAACTGGACACCAAATTGCGGGGAGCCCACACCCAGTGGACACATATTCATCACACTCCCTACATCTACAAGAAACGCCATGGAAGATAGAGTGGAAAGGGTGTAAGAACCGGGCTCCGGGGAGTCGGCAGTGACACAGTCTTTACGGCTGCATAAGCAAGACAGGAACATTAGTAATACCAATGGGCATATTAACACAGAAGGGAGGAAATTTCACCATGTCTCACCTCCTAGACAAAAACAAACAAACAAACAAAAAACTACAGGCAACCAATGACTGCTAGGAGAAGGAGAATTATCCTCTCCCAGGGTTGTGCCTTCTTATTGGTTGTCCAATGAAGAGTGAGTGATCAGTCCTGAAACCATATATCCACCATCAACAAAAACAGACCTAACAGGTTGTATTTATTCATATCTGTATACACACACCTAACAGTAATAATAAAAGAAAAAAGGCTATCAACTCTAGAGGACATGAAAAGGGTTGGAGGAATAATATGTAGGAGGAGCTGGAAAGGGGGAAATGTAATTCTATTTCAATTAAAAACATATTGCTAAAAATAATCAATTAAAAAGGCACTGCAAGCTATATGTAGAAAGTTTTACTGTGTGTAACTAGTTATACTAAATATATTATTCTATTATATATATATTATACTAAATATATTATTCATCTTCATAGTAGATAAATGTAGAATAAATAAAATATATATCTCATTCCTTAAAAAAAAAAAAAACAGAATTGTCCAAAATCAACGTTCAGATGGTAAGCAGGCAGCATCATTGTTTTTATTCACACCAAGAAAAGCCTATTTTAAGCCAGTGTGAAGCAAAGCTTTGCAATGAAACAATACACATTCAAATAGTTAAGGAAAGTTAAGCGTCAAGATGAGATTGATAGATACACGGAGTCTCACTTCACAATGAGGCTGAGGTCATAACACTACCACATTGCTACCTCAAGAGTCTGCTCAGGGAAGTTCATCATAAATTCTTTCTGCATTTCCTTAAAATGTCCCAAGATGGTCGGGCGGTGGTGGCTCACACCTTTAATCCCAGCACTTGGGAGGCAGAGGGATGGATCTCTGTGAGTTCAAGGCCAAGCCTGATCTACAAGAGATAGTTCCAAGACAGGCTCCAAAGCTACACAGAGAAACCCTGTCTTAAAAAAAAAAAAAAAAAAAAAAAAAAGTCCCAAGATTGTCTTTTGCAAAAATCAGATAAAATGGCTCTTTCCTTTACGAGTCTCTGGCTGAGGGGAAATGACCCAAGAACTCAAATGTGGCTCCATTTATTTCTTCTGGCAGCACTGGACCAGCATCCCTCTTGAGAGTCATCTCCTGATGCTCTGGTTTTGCAGGGTGGAGGATCATGTCCTCCACAATTCCATCACGCACTCTTCAGACAACAATGCTGAAGCTTAGTGTTTGGGCTACGACTGGTCTAACATGGGTTTTTGTTGACCTCGTCAAGGAATTTTGAAGGGAAAACCTCAAGTATGAGCTTCAGTATCCAGCAATGCACCCACACACACTGTCTACAGATAAGCAGACAATACACACATGCATGTGTGCATAGAAAAACAACACCTTGGTTTCCATGTATGTGCATACTATGGAGATGAATGGGAACAAAATATATTCATATAAAAATACTAAATCCAAGTAGCTTTTAATCTTTGTGTGCTTTTCTTAGCCAAATGTTACTAAAAGCACAAATGCAATCACACACACTATTACCCTGTAGGTTTAAAGGCAATCTCCTCAAGAAGATGCTTTTCTGTCGTTAAATAGCACTTTGAGCAGTTTCCTACCACTAGAGAGCAGTACAGACCAACCAAAAGCCCAAGGTTCCCCCTGAAGCAGTGAATCTGAGGGGGTCTTAAGGTGGTAAACAGTCAGCTTGAGTGTAATGAAGAATTTAGCAAAACATTTCAGACCTCGTGTTTTTAAAGCTCAAAATGAAAATGAAAAATTTTTCCTCAAGACTGAGAAATGTGTTCTTCATGATGGACAGCCTTAGACATTAAGTGCTATGAGTCTAGGATCAGTATGTCTGCCTGGACTTAAGCTTCATCTACACACTGACATCTTTAATATCTCTCTCTCTCTCTCTCTCTCTCTCTCTCTCTCTCTCTCTCTCTCTCGGCTCTAGGCCACAGCTCGGGCCTGGGTGTCACCATGGCCCTGGGTTGCAGCACAGGGCACGAACATTTGTATGGCCCTGGCAGCTTGACCCTCAGATGTTAACATGGCCTCGGGTGTCTGACCAGGCTCCAGGCATCTGTACAGCCTTCAGTGGTAACAGGAGCCGAGGAAACCAGCACAGACTATGGCTGTGGCAGAGCCATGGACCCAGACATTGCCCCTGGCAGCAGCTTAGGACTGATGTCACTTTGGGCCCTGGTGGGAAGCTGGCCACCATTACCTTCTCCTCTTCAGATCTGTCTGTCTCTACAGAACATAAACCATTCTTTCTCTCTCTCTCTCTCTCTCTCTCTCTCTCTCTCTCTCTCTCTCTCTCTCTCATGTATGCTAGTGTTTTGCCTGCACCTCGTGGTGTCTGAGGAGGCCAAAAGAGGAGACGGGTCCCCTGGAACTGGAATTAAAGACAGTCATGAGCCTCCATGTGTTCTGGGACTCGAACCTGGGTAGCCTGCAAGAGCAATGGTTGCTCTTAACCAGTGAGCAATCTCTCCAGTCCTGACCCCTCTGTGTATCTGTACATTCTCTTCCACTACTTAATAAAGACAGAGAGCATGCTCTAAGTTCACTCTAGGGAAAGCTGAACACACTAGAGGTTACACTGCCAGGTCCAAATACTGCCTTCTCCAAAATAAACAGCTTGGTAATTTGGGGAACTCCTGGGACTCAGTTTTTCCATCTTTAAAACAGAGCTAACTGGATCAATTCTGGAGCAACAACTGCTTGAATCATGAATGTTCATGCACTTAGCACAGTGCCTGGCACATAGTGAAATGTAATTTAATCTGTGTGCATTATTCTTAATATTCTTTTTACAATAACAAATCGTATTATTATTATCATGATTAGGTTTGTGACCAAAAATAAAAATGAGGAAGTATATTTACACTGTTGCTAACCTTAAAGGCAAATTGAGAATAGTAACATGAAATATACTGTCTACTTCTGACTTCTGGGCTGGCCACAGTCCGGGGCTTCCTATGCTCTGAAGTTACACTTTGACTGAGTACCAAAATGGAAAGGGTGCGGAGAGTTTTATCTTTGCCAGCAATGACTTGTGCGTCTAACACACTTGTTCTCTTTGGGGAAGTAGATCTTTCTGTTGAAGCCTTCAAACCGTTCAAGTTTCTCTGAGAGGCTGAGTGCTGCACCATTCCTCGTGGGTTTCTGGACTGCTCCTCCCTCGGCTGCTCTCTGCCGCTGGGCTCTCCTCTGTCCTTAAGCAAGGGAGGTTCCATGTGGGCTTACTTCCTCTGTTTCTCTAGAGGGAAATTGTCTTTTAAAAGGTCATGACTGGCTCATATGAAAATGCCCCTAATTGTTTCATGTCTCAGATCTGTCGGAAGAGTTGGATGAGATTGAACTGTTGAGTCTGTAGTCTCTTTGAGGCATAAAAACAGCCAATATTGTTTTCAGCAAAGCAAATTGATCTTGTGAGCTTACTGATAATTTGGGGGTTGTAGGCAGTCAAGGGGGGGGGGCCATACTGCTTTAGCTGCTGCTCAGTCGGGTCCCTTCTTGGCAAGGGTTTGAGTTCCCTATGGAGTTCCGTCCCATCTGACCTCCACACACACACTGATTTTCCCCATTTGGGAGCCAGGGAAAATGGTAAGCCCTGGGTGACTTCCAGAAGCCAAGTACCCCAGCAGGCCAAGGATTCTGTTTTCACCATGTTAAGGGTTCAAAAGGCTTGTCTAAAAAGTCAGAACTTCCGTAACTGGCTGGCTGGTGTTCCAGTGTGGTCATGTCTGCCCTTTAAACGTGAAAACTGAAGGACTTTGTAAAACCTGAAAGCAGTTTAGACATTAAAGGGACCTACCCACCCACCCACCCCAAAACAGGAATTTTCGTGCACTGTGGAAAGTATTCAGAGGCAAAAACAGAGCATCCTCCCGAGTCTAATGGGGTCTCACATCCCCCTCTTCTCGGAACACAACTCCCATTGACTTAAAATGCGACATTTCCAAAAAGGCTATAACAACGCTGTGCCTCCCAAACAAAGCAGACGGCCTTTGTTCTGATAAAAAATGGCTTCTCTTCTTTGTCTCTGAATAATTTGATACAGCGTACATTCACTCATTCATTCAAGGGTGACTCTCATCTGAAAAATTCGCTCAATGAGACCATTTAAAAATATTTTTAAATCCAGAGCTTTACTGTAAGGCCCCTTTCAGCCTTCTGCCTTGTGGCTTAGCTGGGATGGTGAGCTTGATCTTTTGAAATAATAATAATAATAAAAAGTTGCAGTAAATTTCCTCCCCAAAGACATCATCTCCTGTAACATTTGTCTGACTGAATGTATGCAGCTTGCAGCTACAATTTTCATCTGATTGTGTTGGGTTTTATTTTTTAATTCAGTTAAATGCTATGGAAGAAAATTAGTCATTTGAATAAAGGACATTCATGTGCTAAGTTCGTTTCCAGACTAACCCATCTCTGCAGTTCAAAAACAGCACTGTGGAAACCAGAGCTGCAGGTATGTCCCTCCTGACCCGCACTGGGGCCCAGGCCCCCTTGGATCCACCTTCTCCAGTCCCGTGCACTTCCTGGCCCTACAGGTCAGAATTCCCATAAATTTCAGGGTCTGACGTTCTCTCGGGAGCAGAGGTGAGGCCTGAGGGAAGAGGTGACTCCGAAGACATGTCTTCATTAAGTCAAACGAAGCAGTCGTGCGGAGTTTACATCTCGGGCTTATGGGTATTCCTCCTGATGGTTCCTTAAATAAACAATGTGGAGGGGAAAATACAGCAGATCCTGCTGACAGGGAGGCTGAGTATGAGCTGTGCTGGAGCCATGAACCAGGGTCGTGTGCCCTGAAGAGCTCTGAGCTCGCTTTCGCAAGCACCTTTCCCTACACACAACCAACCCACCAGTTACCAAAGGGAGCGAGTACGTTGGTTTTTATTTTTATTTATTCTGGTCCTGGGGATCAAAGCCATGTCCTTACCCCTGGGAGGCAGCTGCCTCACCACCGAGACCCCCCCAGGCCTGTGGACAGAGTTAAAAAGTTGAAACGAAAAGGTCTCAAATACCAAAGGTAAGATGGGGGTTAAATTAAGGGGTGGTCAGTGGGCAAGCTGTAGATTGTCTTTCAGTTTTAACTTCCTATGCTTGAGCATTTGAAAAGTTTTTTGATTTTTTTTTAATTAGTGTTTAAAGTCAGCCCAGCTCTTTGAGACTAAGGAAACCAAAAAAAAAAAAAAAATGAGATTGTTAAATATCAAATATCAAAGAAGTTACTGCTCCATCCTAAACGTCCCCTTGAGTGAGAAGTGAGCGATCAAGTTCAGAAACACTTCATTTGATAGAGCCAAATGTATCCTTCTTGCTAATCTCCTCCTGGGAGCTTGCTCTTTGCTTGAGCAAATTAGCGGAGGGTGAGCGATGATCAAAAGAGGAATTTAGGAAGAGCGAACTCCATAAACTGTTAGCGAGACTGAAATGCAGATCACAAAATCTCCCTGTAGATAAAGATCGGAAGCAAAGGCACGGATATAAGCAAGAGACATCTGCTGTAAAATAAATGGAGGAGAATAGGAAGGCCGAGAGAGGGGCTAAGGCTGCCACCATCGAAGGGTCTGGTGTTGCACGCCTTTAATCCCAGCACTCAGGAGGCAAAGGCAAGTGGATCTCTATGAGTTCGAGGCCAGCCTGGTCTACATAGTGAGTTTTAGGACAGCCAGGGCTACATAGTGAGAC
This sequence comes from Microtus oregoni, assembly GCF_018167655.1. Lineage (NCBI taxonomy): Eukaryota > Metazoa > Chordata > Mammalia > Rodentia > Cricetidae > Microtus > Microtus oregoni. The sequence goes on from NW_024543096.1 coordinate 14,320,030, forward strand.
CCTGTCTCAAAAACAGAACAAAATAAAAACAATCCTCCCCTCAAAGAATGCCACCATCAGCGGAGACTTGCGGAGAGCGGAGCTGAAGGTCCCAGTTCCTTTGTGTCTTCCTTGGCAGGTAGGGCCTGAATTATGTAGGCCTGGTTAGAGTTTCCCATCCCAGCCCTATTCTCTTTCCTGAACACCGAGTTTCTGCTTTCACAAATGGGACTTAGGCTCCTCTGGTAGCACTGAGATGAGCAGAGGAGGATTGCATATGCAAGAGGACCATATCTGAAGACACAGAAATCTGCGGGCTGGAGAGATGGCTCAGTGGTTAAGAGCACTAACTGGTCTTGCAGAAGACCTGGGTTTATTTTCAAGCACCCACTTGGTGGCTCACAACCATCCCGAACTCTAGTTTTCGGGGGTTTGATGTCCTCTTCATCAGGGCACCAGCATAAAAGAAAAATAAGTTTATCAAAACAAAAAAAAAGCACACATGATTGGATTTGAGTTCAAACTATAGGGAAAAAAAAGGAAATTATTACAAACGACTCAAATGTGCCCCCCAGCAGAGGACGAGTTCAATACACTACCGCTCACCCCTTCACTAGAGCCATACGACACTGAGAAAACAATACAAAATTCAAGGATGTCATTCAGAACACACTAGGGCTTCAATACACATACAAATATATATATTTCCCCCCATGAGGAAATGGCCTTTTCAATCACTTCAGCTGTTCAACTACATTCATGTAAATTTTATTTAGAACTTCTATTTCAGATAGTAGGACAACTCAAGAACAAGACAACACTGTATTTATTTTTAAATTTAGATTTGTTCTATTTTATGTGTATGAGTGTTTCGCCTGCATGAATGCCTGTGAGCCAGTACATGCCTGGTTCCTGTAAAAGGCAGAAGAGGGTTTTGGATCCCTTTGAAATGGACTTGCCAATGGCTATGAGGCATCATATGGGTGCTGGGACCTGAACCCAGGTCCATTGCAAGAGCTCCACGCGCTCTTAACTGATGCACCATCTCTCCAGCCCCTCAACTCCTTTTTTTCTTTTTTGGGAAACTTTGAAATGGAGAGCTACACGGGTTAACCCACTTGTTTATTAGCTGATTTAACAATTTCACGATGAGTATGTTTCTATTTCTTAAGGGCATTCTTGATTATGCAAGTTAATTCTTACATTAAAAGTTCCAAATTCCTTACCGCTGCATTTCCCTTCACAGCTGGCAGTACTTCTTCTACTTGTTCTAGTCTGGGATCATCAGTCTGTACCATGCTTGTCAATGCCCTGTATCCCCACATCTTTCTCTGCTCTTTTCTTCCTCAGTTTGTTGCTTCTGGGAACTTGTAAGCTTCTGTCTTTATTTAAATATATACCATTTTATCAGTGCATTATCATGAGCAGCTCTAAAGGTAACAGATTCTGCATAACAGTTATTTTCCTCAACACTTGAAGATATTCTTCCATGATTCTCCAATTAACTGGGCATTCCTATGTGTGGTTGTGACTTTGTGTTGGATGCACTGCTATTTCATCAGTAACTAGGGTGTATTTTGTTTCTTTTGTTTGTGTGTTTGTTCTCTGAGCATTCTTTTTTTTATTGATTTTATTGAGCTATACATTTTTCTCTGCTCCCATCCTTGCCTCTCCCCTCCTCTTCAATCCTCTTCTGAGGTCTCCATGCTCCCAATTTACTCAGGAGATCTTGTCTTTTTCTATTTCCCGTGTAGATTAGATCCATGTATGTCTCTCTTAGGGTCCTCATTGTAATCTAGGTTCTCTGGAATTGTGATTTGTAGGCTGGTTTTCATTGCTTTATGCTTAAAATCCACTTATGAATGAGTATATATGATAACTGTCTTTCTGGATCTGGGTTACCTCACTCAAAATGATGTTTTCTAGATCCATCCATTTGCCTACAAATTTCAAGATGTCATTATTTTTTTTCTACTGTGTAGTACTCCATTGTGTAAATGTACCACATTTTCCTCATCCATTCTTTGATCAAGGGGCATTTAGGTTGTTTCCAGGTTCTGGCTACAACAAACGATGCTGCTATGAACACAGCTGAGCACATGTCCTTGTGGCACGATTGAGCATCCTTTGGATATATACCCAAAAGTGGTATTACTGGCTCTTGAGGAAGGTTGTTTTCTAATTTTCTGAGAAATTGCCACACTGATATCCAAAGGGACTATACCAGCTTACACTCCCACCAACAATGCAGGAGTGTTCCTTTTCCCCCACAACCTCTCCAGCATAAGTTGTCATTAGTGTCTTTGATCTTGGTCATTCTTACAGGTGTAAGAGCAAAGCTCAGAGTTGTTTTGACTTATATTTCTCTGATGGCTAAGGATTCAACTTATTTTTTCAATAGTCAACAAGTTGCATGATATGGGCGTCCCCTCTGTGTGCTTTGATTACCATTAATGAATAAAGAAACTACCTCGGCCTGTTGATAGGACAGAACTTAGGTAGGCGGGGAGGACTGGATTGAATACTGGGAGAAAGAAGGGTGCAGTCAGGGACGCCATGGATCCACTGCCAGAGACAGACATGCTGAAACTTTGCTGGTAGGCCAGGACCTCTTGGTGATATACAGATTAAATTAAGGTGTAAAAGTTAGCTAATAAGAAGCTAGAGCTAATGGACCAAGTGGTGTTTTAATTAATGTAGTTTCTGTGTGGTTATTTTGGTTCTGGGCGGCCGGGATGAACAAGCGGCTCCTTCCAACATTTGCATACTTCACTTCATACATGTCTGTAATCCTAGCACTTAGAAGCCTATGCAGGACACAAGCTTGAGGCCAACCTGATCCACACAGTAAGACTTTGACTCAAAAATCCAAACAAAACCAAATAAAAATACATACAGGCTTTAGAAAAAAAATCCCCAATTCCATTTCCCAGACAACCACTGTGCTATAATCCTTCAGTTTGTTGATGTATAACCACGTTTATTTTAAGACTACTGATTACAGAAAGGTAATTTGAAGAAATATATGTGTATCACTGGATATTAATACTTCATCTCTGATTAGATAGAGGAAATGATATGACATTTAAATATCTCCAAAGGATATGTCTGATGATTCATTCATTGTTAAAGTATTAATACATGGCCATTTCTTTTGATGGTTATCAAAAAAGAGAATATGATGAAAATCCATGGAAATTAGTACAATAAAATTACAGAATTACCTGATTCTATAGAATCTTTCTTATCAATCATTTCAAAAGAACCTATTATATTTATAGGAATATTTTGCTCTCATTGGTATGATTTCTAAGGAATATAAAAAGTATATTTCCTGACTGTTCCTAGTGATTTGAATTGAATAAAGATATAATGACAACAATTAGGTAGTTTCGCATCAAGATAGTTGTTTAGATTAGATTTCTTAGCATCAGGGCTGATGAGGTGGCCTAGTGGGTGAAGTGTTTGCCGAGTAAACCGGACAGCCCAAGGTCAATCCCTGGAACTCACGTAAAGATGGAAAGAGACAACCAACTCTGCAAAACTAACCTCTGACCGCCACATGCATGCTATATCACATGTGCACATATAAACACATCGTGCACACAACACAATAATAGTAAGTAAAAAATTTTTTCCAGACATTTCATTAGGCCCAACCTTATTAAGGAGAAATTAAGAAAATCCTCCCCAGGAATGCACTTTAAATCATCCCATACATGATTCCTCTTAGTTGTAAAAATATCTGGAGCAATCAAAGGCTGCCCAGGCATGGTTTGAATGCTCGAATAATGTTATGAAGCTTATAATAGCAAACAAATGACGCCAACAACAATAAAAAGCCCCAGAGACAGATTCTTTGGAGAGGGATGAGACTTCTAACAAGGTTGCTTGCTTTTCCCTGAATAGTGCTGACTCTCTGTAGAGCAAGTGTGTGCTATTTGGCACAGCTTTTCTCTGGTTGTCAGACATTTCAATAGCATGGATGTTCGTATCTCCCACAAATTCATGTATTGAAGCTATGTGCCCCAAAATTCTAGAAGTGGAGCCCTGAGAGATAATTAGGACGTGAGGGTAGAGCCTTGCTAATGGAATTAGCGCTCTCTTGAAAAGGCTCCAGGGAGCTGGCTTGCCCCTTCTCCTTGTTCCTAAGAAGGGGAATTGGCACTTCCAGTTAGCACCCTGGAAGTGGCCTTTACTAAGATCTGGCAATTCTAGCATCCAACATCAGACTTACAACCTCCCAAAGTCCGAGTGTGATGGGGCTTAACTATGTTGTTTTGGGGTAAGATTTTGGAACCTTGAGCTGCAAATGATACCGAGTTCTCAGAGTTTAACAAGCTGTGTCTGTGGGAGCCTGCAAGAAAAGAACTCAAGAGAATGAGGCCTGGCTTGTGAAGTTTCAGAAGGAAGTCTGAGAGTTCCTTAAAAACTCCATCAATGTCATTCACGCGATATATTTGAATTAAGGCTCTGGGAAGCCTTTCTTTACTGGAATAATGGAAGCTCATTAGTTGGAGCTGAAAAACCAGCTGCAATTAATAAGAGGCCAGCCAGCATCATTGAGGGAAAATCTTCTGGGAAGGTTTTCCTCAAAGTCAGCACATAGACACTATATCTGGTGGTTGGGGGCGGGGGGATGTCAAGACGGCACACCAAACTGGCAACAGAACTTGGCAAATAATGTGTGGGAGTCTCCCACATTGTACTTGTTTGGAAGGCATGAAGGGGTCATGGAGAGCAGCTGAAGCTTGGCACTCTGTAGCAAGATCAGCATCGCCCTGAAGAGAGACTGAGAGAGCCTCAATTTCAGTGGAGATTCAGAGCATAATGGAGATTCCAGGAAATGGGATGTTCACCAGCTATAGTAGCAAGGGCAGGCTGGGGCTGACTGAGTCGATGACAGAATCTATGTGTGTTTGGGGTGTCAGAACCAGAGAGGTAGAAGCTGCACAACCTTTTGGAGTCAGGAGATCATGACTGAGTCCCAAATGTTGGACACTGAGTTATGTACAACTCTTGGATTTTGGTTTTGCTTTGACCTCATTATAAAGGTGCCCTGGTTCTTCACTCTTAGAATAAGAACATAGGTAACTTAATTTGGATTTTACAGCAGCCCTCAGTCAATAGTTTTGGGATTTTTAAAGAAAACTTGGACATTTAATGTGTTGAAATGTTTAAAGACTGTGAGATTTTTAAATTTGGGTTGAGTTATATTGTGATATTAGTGATATTAATATAAGGTCTCAGGGCAAGAAAAGAAAATTTATAAATAAATAAATATACATGTGTATATATAGGCTTGTACATCATTTTGAAAGGTCAATAAATTAAGTGGCTAGGATGCCACAAATATCAAGCAATTACATATATTCAAAGAAGAGAATAAGAAGAGGATGTTAAATGCATAGAAATCTTTATTGTAAAACTGGGTGTAGTCGGGCAGTGGCAGCACACGTCTTTAACCCCAGCACTCATAGGCAGAGGCAGGCAGATCTCTGGGAGTTCGAGGCCAGTCTGGTCTACAAGAGCTAGTTCCAGGACAGGCACCAAAGCTACAAAGAAACCCTGTCTCAAATAAAACAAATAAACAAACAAACAAAAAACTGGGTGTGGGATGGATCAGTAGTTAAAAGCACTAACTGGTCTTTCAGAGGACTCAGGTTCAAGTCCCAGCACTCACACGGCAGCTAACAACTGTCTGTAAATCCACGATCTCTGACATCCTCACATATACCTCCAGGCAAAATAGCAATGCGAACAAAAGTAAAAGAAAAAATAAAAGAAAAAACTGGGTATGTTAATCTCAGCACTAGGGAGGCAGAGTCTAGAAGGTTGTCATAAATGCAAGGCTAGCCTGGTTAACATAACAATTTCCAGGCCAGACAGCTACATAGCAAGACTCTGTTTGAAAGAAAAGAAGAAAGGAAAGAAAGAAAGAAAGAAAGAAAGAGAGAGAGAAAGGAAGGAAGGAAGCTAGAGACATCTTCATTGTAAAGTGATGCCTACTAGTGAGTGAGTGAGTGGAACCATTACTAAGGCCTCCCAGCCAGAGATATTAGGAGTGATCTAATTTACAAACTAAACTGAAGCATCCTTGAAGTTGCATAAACACACAGCTATAAACTATATAACTTGATAGCTCTATAGTTCACTTTACAATTTATATTTTTAGAAAACATGCTGTACTACTCTCCAGTAGTCAGACCCATTCTGTGTCTGTTAGAGACCTGAAGAGCAACAGATGGCACTTCCAAATGAGACACTGAGGAGAATTTAATGATGGGACCATTTCCAATGTGGGGCAGGGTTCAAAGAAACCCAGGCACGCCTGTAATTCCAGCACTTGAGAAGCAGGCAGATCTCTCTGAGTTCCGGGCCAGGCTGGTCTACAGAGCGAGTTCCAGAACAGCCAAGGCTACACAGAGAAAACCTGTCTCAAAAAACCAAAACAATAACAACAGGAAAGAAAGAAAGAAAGAAAGAAAGAAAGAAAGAAAGAAAGAAAGACAGACAGACAAGGAATGGTGATGTGCCTTGAGATTACCTGTAAGGTAGAAAATAGTCACTGGGCACTGAGGGTTGAGTACCTGCAAGAGGGCCTGCCTGCAGGAAATATGGCATTGGTAGAAGTTTATGTCAGAGCCCGACTTTGTCATTTGTAGCCAAGCCTATAGACCTCAGGGCAAGCCACCTAGAACCACCAATGATGGGTGTATTTAGTCTCGGTAATGAGTTGGTTAAGTCCCTACCTTGACTTATAATTCTAAGTCTGTAGAAAAAGAGACTGCACATTGAAAGGGATAGAAAGAAAAGTTAGAAGAGAAGAAGGCTCCTGGCTGCCACCAATGAGTACTTAGGTTCTGCACACACCGCACGCACCCAGTTGGAAGCCGACGGGGAATCTCTCTCTGCAACTGAATTTAGAGGAAAAGTACCATGATGCTCAGGGGCTAAACTGACCAAAGAATGCTGGAGGAATAACTCAAGCATGGGCTGGGAAGCATCCCCATGTTTATAATAAATATCAGCCGAAGAGAAACAATGTACAAAGAAGACGTGGGTATAGTGGTAAGACGCGGTCCTCGCAAATCAACGCAGCTAAACAGCATCCTGGAAGGTGCAAGGCAGCAATCTACTTTAAGAATAAAATTTATTTCAATTTATAAACAAGTAGACATGAATTGGAGACAACATGTCTACAGCTATCCTTACCTCAGTAGTTAAGGGCTCTGGCTGCTCTTCCAGAGAACACGGGTTCAATTACCCAGCATTCACATGGCGGCTCACAACTGTCTGTAACTCCAGCTCCAGGGACTCTGACACCCTAACACAGAGTATATACACATAAAACACCAATGCCCATTAAACAAATAAATCATTTCTTTTAAAAAAGGAAAGAAATATGATTTTTGAAAAAGCGCTGAATAAGAAAGATAATTGGTTAAATGCTTGGCAGCTGTAAGAGAGTTTGAACTCATTTTAAGAGCCAGGCTACTATTTCCTTCCTGGTGTCTGGAGATGCCCAAATATCTTCTGAGCCAGGTAGCACGTTTAACACCAGTGATGCAGAAGTTTTCATAAATCCCTCACATGTGGTAGAGTCATTTTCATACAATGGAATAAATAATGATAGCAAAACAGCACATAATGAAATGTTCTTTTGTTGAATTTTTTATATATAATTATATCAGTAAAAATATGAGCTGGCAAGTGGTGGGGTATGCCTTTAATCCCAGAACTTGAGAGACAGAGGCAGGTGAATCTTGGTTTAAGGCCAGCTGGGTCTACAGAACTGAGTTCCAAGACTGATGGAGGAAGGTCATTGGTTAAATAAAAAGAAACTGCTTGGCCCTCATTGGTTAGAAGATAGGTGGGAGGAGTAAACAGAACAGAACGCTGGGAGGAAGAGGAAGTGAGCTCAGACTCCACAGCTCTCCTCTCGGGAGCAGACGCCTCAGAGAGACGTCATGCCCTGCTCTCCCGGGCAGACAGATGCCATGAAGCAAGCCGCCAGGTTAGACATGCTGAACCTTTCCCGGTAAGACCGGTGCTCACAGATTATTAGAGATGGGTTGATCGGGATGTGAGAATTAGCCTGTAAGGGCTAGAGCTAAAGGGCCAAGCAGTGTTTAAATGAATACAGTTTGTGTGTTGTTATTTCGGAGCATAAGCTAGCCATGTGGGCGGCCGGGTGCCGGGGATGCAGCCCCGCCGCTCCTATTACTACACAAGACAGACAGAGCGACACAGAGAAAGCCTGCCTCAAAAAAACTATATATATATATATATATATATATATATATAGAGAGAGAGAGAGAGAGAGAGAGAGAGAGAGAAAGAGAGAGAGAGACTTGGGTACAGCTCAGTGGCAAAACATGCATTAACTAAGTGTGAGCCCTTAGGTTCCATCCCTAGCAACATAATTAATTAATATTGTAATATCAAAAAATGTAATTAGAGGGCTGGGGAAATTGTTCACTGGCTAAGAACACTTTCATTGCAAATATAAGGATCTGAGTTCAAATCCCCAGCACCCATGTAAAAAGCCAGATTTTGGTGCACGTGTTTGGAACCCCAGCATTGAGTGGTAGAGACAGGTGAATCCTGGGAGCTTGACCAGCCAGCCTAGCAAAAATTGTAAGCTTCCAGTTCAGCCAGACCTAGCTCAAGTCAATAAAGTAATAAAGTAGAGGGCGATTGAGGATCATACCCAGTGTTCCCTTCTGGATCCAAATGCATGTGCGTGAGCATGCACACACACACACACACACAGAGAGAGAGAGACACAAAGAGAGAGACAGAGAGAGAGAGAGAGAGAGAGACAGAGAGAGAGACGGAGACAGAGAGACAGAGACAGAGAGAGAGACAGAGACAGAGAGACAGAGACAGAGAGACAGAGACAGAGAGACAGAGACAGAGAGACAGAGAGACAGAGACAGAGAGAGACAGAGAGACAGAGACAGAGACAGAGAGACAGACTCGTTGAGTACACACACACAATTATATTAAGATATTTTCGTTAGAAAAAAAGAGGCTAGAGCCTGGAGAGACAGTTCATCAGTTAAGAGCTGAGGCTGCTCTTTCAGAGGACCTAAGTTCTGTTCCCAGAACCCACAGAGTGACTTTTAACCATCCATAACTCCAGTCCCAGGAGATCTGATGCCCTCTTCTGGCTTCCTTCAGCACCAGGCATTAATGTGGCGCACAGACATACATGAGGCCATAATACCCATATAATACCCATGCACATAAAATAATAAAAGAAGAGGGAGGAAGAGGGGGAGACAGAGGAAGAAGAGGAGAGGAGGAGCCTGGGTGGCTGAGATGGGGCGGTGGGCAAAGTGCTTGCGACAGAAGCATGACAACTTGCGCTTCATCCCAGAACTCATGTAAATGTGGGGGAGAGAACTCCACAAAGTTGTCTTCTGACCTCCTTTGTCACCACACGAGTGCAGCGGTACTCACAGGACTATATACACAGATCACACACACACACACACACACACACACACACACACACACACCTTTTAAAAACTTAAAGAGAAAGCTTTGGGGCTGGTGCGATAGCTCAGTGGGTAAAGGTACTTGCTGCCAAGCCTGATGACCTGAGTGTGATCCCTTGGGCCTACGTGGTAAGAAGAACCAACTCCCAAAGGCTGTTCTCTGATAAGCCTGCACATGCACACATAAATAAAAAAATAAGAGCAACTTTTTGTTTGTTTGTTTGGTTAATTGTTTGTTTGGTTGGTTAGTTTTTTGATTTTTTTTTAAATAGAATTTCTCTGTGTAACATCTTTGACTGGTCTGGAACTCGCTCTGTAAACAAGGCTGGCCTTGAACTCCTAGAGGTCCTCCTGCTTCTGCCTTCCAAGTGCGGGGACTAAAGGCATGCACCACATCTGCCTAGCTTGAGCATAATTTCTGTTTTAAAGAGACTGAGAACACACTGAGAAAGGTTTTCAAATGTCAACCTCTGCAAGATGTGGCCATAAAGGGACAGAGTAAGGAGTCTGTTAGCAAGACCATTCTGTCCCTAGATCACGATGGGGGACGGAATCTAACCGTGATAGAGCCAGGCAGAAGTGCGCACTCACGGCAGTGAGGGCCTGCTGAATGTGTGACCTCTAAGTGAGGGCTATGGCTTGTACCAGTGTTGCCGTCCTGGCTTCCCTGGGGTGCCTGGTGGGGAGTGCTAGCAGCGCTCTGTATCATTTCCAAGTCTCTCTGTGAATCTATTACTTAAAAACACTTTTAACGGCTGCACGATCATTCATGAAAGTCAGATGCTTTGGTTGGTAAATGTGGGAACAGGCCGTGAGTACAAAGCCGAGGTTCTGGAAGGGAGTTCGGGTGAGAGAATGGTTCTGTATCTAGATTGTGGTTGTGGTGGCATGGTTCAATACATGTCTTACAATTCATGGGGCTGCATGTAAGTAGAGTGTCAATCTACTGTCATTTTCATATTGATAAAGTTTTGCTATATTAAATATTATTTAAAGTACTAGAAGATTTTGAATAAGTCAGACTTTCATTTAGTATTGGAATATTGGAAGGTAAGTCTGCTTTTTTTTTCTTTTTTTATTTCTTTTCTTAAATTTATTTATTAAAAATTTCCACCTCCTCCCATCCTCCCATTTCCCTCCCCCTCTCCCCACCCTCCTCCCCCTCGCTCTCCAGTCCTAAGAGAAGTCAGGGTGCCCTGCCCTGTGGGAAGTCCAAAGCCCGCCCCCCTCCATCCAGGTCTAGGAAGGTGTGCATCCAAACAGAGTAGGCTCCCAAAAAGTCAGTACATGCAGTAGAATCAAAATCCGGTGTCATTATCATTGGCTTCTCAGTCCGCTCTCATTGGGTAAGTCTGCTTTTTACTGGAAATAACATAGTTGACCTAGTGACGACAGATCTAGTAGCAAAGACCTCACTGCGCATCGCCCAGCACCAAGACAATAACTCTACTTATTTACATCTATGGCTGCTTATTATGGGGTTGTTTTTGCCAGCTTGCTAGTGAGGTGTTAGCAGGTTTGAAGGTCATTGAGGGTAGACCCTTACCTCATAAGTAACATATTGTAAAACCAGAAATGAAAGAAGAGTGGGATTTGATTTTAACTCAGATCCTTGGTGAGGACAGAACATTCTAGTAGCTCTAAAGGTCATTAATAGATAACTATCCGAACCTTTCGAGATGGCTATCTAGCCTGAGGCTTCCCAGTAAAGAAGAGAGATATACCAGACAGACCATTTCCTGTCCTGTGAGAGTTAGTCTGAATGGGCCTGTCGATCACCTGGGCAGAAACACACCCCTTAAAGAAATTTCAAATCCTTAAAGAGACTTCAGAAATAAGATAAATCCTGGACATGGAACTAAAATTATCCAGTAAAGTAGATGCTTGGCTTATACAAAACCCTGGGTTCAATTCCTGGTATGACATGAACCAGGTGTAATGGTGTGAGCCCATGGACTCAGCATGTTAGAGCTTCAGCTTTGGCTACACAGCAAGTTTGGGGCAAGTTTGGGGCCAGCCTAAGCTACACAAAACCCTGTTAATATGAGAGAGAGAGAGAGAGAAAGAGAGAGAGAGAGAGAGAGAGAGAGAGATACACCTCTAATCCCAGCAAAGATAGGCAACAACGGGGGAGGGGGGATCCCTGAGTTTGAGGCCAGCCTGATCTACAGAGCGAGTTCTAGAACATACAGGAGTACACAGAGAGACCCTATCTGAAAAAAAAAAACAAAAGAGAGACAGGGGGAGGGGGGTTGCAGAGAGGCAGAGAGGAAGTAGGATAAACCCTGACTAACGTGAAGGTTAGCAGAAAGGTCTCTTTGGCCCTGACTCATTGTCAGCCCCTGAGAGTGCTACACTTTACCCTAAATAAACGCTACCTGTCTCCTTCATGCTTTGTGTTGCATCTGAATCCTCTAGACAGCTCACAAGGAGAAGGGATATAGAAGAGTAAGATCACATTGACAATTCCATAAGGAGAGTTTTAGAAACTGTTCTATTAAGTATATATATTTATCTCTGTGCACATGCACATGTTCACACGTGTGGGCACTTATGCCATGGCATGTGTGTGGTGGTCAGAGGACAGACAACCTTGAGTGTCGGCTCTCCCTTTGCACCTGCGGTTTCTACATAGACTCTGGGGATCCAAACCCAAGCCAAAGGCTGATGCGGCCAACCCTCTACCCACTGAGCCATCTCTCCCGCCCTAGAATAGGTTGTTGAAATCATCTGTGCCCTGCTCTAAGGGACTCCATATTGTATAAAGCCGCTTTAAAGACTGTGCCTTGCACTATGAGATTCCATTTCACAAGCAACATGTGACTCCATCTCGGGGTCGGAGAATGACTTTGCACCTTAGTGAACATATAAACAACACCATCTGTCTGGGACCGCTTGCAGGGCACAAAGTGAAAAATAACATATTACTAAAAATAGAAAGGGTGCCACTCTGTGAGCTTGTCAAAATAAATTGGGACTGTAGAAGCGAATGGATATATTAAAAATCATATCAGTGGCTGACAAGATGGGTCAACAGGAAAAGCACTTGCTGCCAAGACTAATGGCCTGAACTGATCTCCAAAACCCATCTGGTAGAAGAAAAGAATTGATTTCTGCAAAATATCTTCTGACCATCACACACGCATACACACACACACACACACACACACACACACCACATACATACATTTATACACAGACACACATATTCACAAATGTATATACACAAAGACACACACACATATATACACACACATAAGTGCACATACACACACACACACACACACACACAAATGTAAATGTAATTAAAATCAAATCAGAAAAACCAGGCTGGAGAACTTACTGAATATTCCAGACTGAGGAAAGGGGCCAATGTCTTCACGTGACCCCATAAAGAGGAGCATATGACCTATGTGAATTGCCATCCATCCATCTTCTCATTTGTCTATCAGAACCTCGTCTTGCCCTTTGCCTCTACAGCCTCCAGGGTCCTGCACGTCTTCAGTTCAGTTTGGCTTTGGGGCAGGCTTGAACCTGTGACCCAGCAGTCTGGCTCCAGAGCTTCCAACAGACCTCTAGCAGGGCTAGTTATATGAGCACACTGAAAAGAGCTGAGTCCCTATCAGCTGCCGGCTTCTGCCTCTCAGGCCTCCTGGAAACTCTGGGAACTCTACTGAGGCATTTTAGCTCTTTAAAGACGTGTGTGTGTGTGTGAGAGAGAGAGAGAGGGGGGGGGAATGGATGGATGATAAACAGATATATGTACTGTGTGGTATGTAATATGTAATCTGAGTTAATATTAGTAGCTAAGATTAAGATGAAACAATCTCTGCTTGCCTTACTATCAAAGAAATTGGGCCTACTTGGCAAACTGCTATCAAGTAAACTGCTGTATCTTGTGAACTTGTTGTTAGTCATTGAATTCTGATATTGTAGAAAGAACAAACCTATTTGTCTAGGTCCCCACCCCCACCTCAGTGTTCCTCTGTGTAATCCTATCTTGGATCTCCATAGAACAGGCTGGCCTCAAGCTCAGAGATCTGCCTGCCTCTGCCTCCTGAGTATTGGGATAAAGGCGTGTGCCACTACCAGGCTATTATTTACATTTCTGACATGGTATGCTCATGACAAGGTAACAGAGATCTCTACTGGACATCTCCAGGGGAAGACAGCATTGTCTATAACATGGATTTGCCATATCTGAATCTCGTCTTGTGGTTTGTAAATCCCAAGTCTTCCATTTGCTGTACTGAGAGCAGTCCAAAACGACTCTCTGTTGTTCACCCATCGACTCGGGGGTGGAGCTGCGGTTGGGTCTGTTTCCTTTAACCATCCCTACCCCTCCACAGCCTAGTACCGCCGATCTTTTACTCCACATGACACTGCGATTCTTTTGGGTTCTCTGAACCCGGTGGAGTGTATTTCTAGCTTCCGCACTCAATATTGAATGACAGAAAGTCTCTGACATCTGTTTGTTTCACATTCACAGGAGAGTCATGAGTTCGCTTATTTGGGGAATAGTATCCTTTATTCACTTTATAGCTGGGAGAGGCTCAGAGGCAGTTTGAGCTTGTAACGGAAGAAATTATCCGCTCCCCTCAGCATCTTCGGTCCTTTGGGGTGTCTTCAATTACCTGCAATTTTAGTGTCTAATTTTAAGAAATAGCCCTAATAATCAAATACAGTTTTTATCGCTAGTAGTGCTATTCGGTGCTTGGCTTTTGCTGTTGTTGTTGTTGTTTTCCTTTTGTTTTGTTTTGTTTTTCTGAGGGTCTTGAATGTAGCTCAGGCTAGCCTAGAGCAGCCGCTCCTTCTGCCTCAGCTGGGATAGCAGACTACCCATAATCCTTACTTCAGTACCTCCTGTGCAGTGGGTCCTCCCCACACATTTGCTACATAATTTAAAAAGTAACTTGATGGTGCCTCTGAGATAGCCCCATTGGATCAAAGATGGATTTCAATTTTTGTACTGCTGACAAATAGTCACTGCCTGCCTGGCTTATTTATAACTGCTCTGAATTCTGTCTGCTAAGAAGGGCTGAACAGGAACAAAGACCTCAGGGATGAACACAGAGAAACTTAATTTTTGAACCAACAGGATGGCTCAGTGAGTAAGGTACTTGCCTCATAAGTGTGACAACCCGAGTTCAATCTCAGAGAAAAGAGAGAAGGAACTGCCCAAAGTTGTCCTCTGACTTCCACGCCACCACCCCACATACACACATTGTTCACACTCGTGTGCATTTGCACACACTCGCACATACACAAGAGAAAGTCAGCTCTTGCCTGGCAGGGGTGGCACACACCTTTAATCCCAGCACTCAGGAGGCAGAGGCAGGTGGATCCCTGTGAGTCTGAGGCCAGCCTGGTCTACAAAGTGAGTTCCAGGACAGCCAAAGCTGTTATACAGGGAGACCTTGTCTCAAAAAAAACCAACCAACAAACAAATCAACAAATCAGTCCTTCACTATTTGTTGCAGGTCTCAAGGGAGCTCTCCTAGTCATGGCCACTCAACCCCAGCCCCCAGGCCATGGAGATTCTGCCTCAGTATTTCCTTCTGCAGAGTCGTGGCCACAACAACTCTTATAAAGGAAAGCATTTAACCAGGTATCCCACTTACATTTCAGAGTTTCAACCCATTATCATCATGGAGGAACATGTTGGCATGCGGGCAGACATGGTAAGAGAGAAGTAGTTGAGAGTCCTACACCGTGCAGGCAACAGGAAGTGGTCTATGGCACTGGGCGGTATCTTGAGCATAGAACACCTCAAAGCCTGCCCCCACAGTGACACACTTCCTCCAACAAGGCCATGTACATACTCCAGAAAGGCCACGTCTCCTAATAATAATGGGATTATTAGGAACAATTACATTCAAATTATCACCATAGCAACCTCTGGGATGGGACATGAGCCTGAGGGATCATCAGGCTTTGAAGTTTTCACCTAGAAAGGGCATATGGCACTTCACATGTTCCATAGGACTCAGCAAACCACACAGTGACACTTGTACAGAGGAAGTACAACCCTATGGTGTTGGGAGGAAACAGCATTAACAATTTCCATACCAGGGCATTCACTGGGAAAACGGACTCAGCAGCCTCAGGGGAGGGTGTGCCAGCAGTAGATTCTAATGAAGCTGTTGATAAATGTGGCAGAGATGGTAGAAATGTACCATGTCCCCTCAGCTCTGACAGTACCCACCCAACTCCACTGGACTACAAAAGAGAAGCCTCTCCTGTTCCTTACCACCACTAGATACCACCGAGCACCAGCAGAGGTGAGGAACACAGACACTAAGCCAAGAAACAATATCAATATCTAGGGAGATGCTAAGTTAAAATATAGGGGTCACAATAAATCTTCAAGTGAAGAAATAAAAGGCGAATGAAAAACAGAGTTCTAAGTGGTTAAAGATAAAAGTCATCAAATAACAGATAGATGGGTCTTTCTCATATGTCACCCATCCTGGGGACTTCATATAGCCTGAGCTGAAATCTGCACACCCCTGGAGACAGAATGACTGTGCCCTGGCCCAGGCATACTGCAGGAAGAGTGAGGCGTGTCAACCACTGTTTTATTGAAGGCGAACTATGTCTGTACCAGAAGACTCAAAAAAAAAAAAAAAAAAAAATCCCAGGAAGTGAAGTGTAGCCAACTGCTGCCTGGAAGTGGGGGGAAGCCAAGGAGTCTGTACCTGGATTGGGACCAAGTCTGTTTCAAATTTACTTGATTGAGAATTTTCCTTTGAAAAGAGTACTTCACAGGACCTTTGGGAGCTGTCAAGCTCTGCCCCGGGGCAGAAGATTAACGGCTCTGAGGACCAGCAGGGAAAGCCTAGTAAATCAGAGGCCCCTTGTTTGTGGCTGTGTGGACTTACAGGTGGCAATGTAGCAGGCTGTGCCTCTCTGCAAGGCGCCTGGGGACTTCACAGTTTATGCCTCAGAAGGAGCCATGTGACTGAAAAAGAAAAATCGTCTATAGCAGTTCTCAAAACTGCTAGCAGAAAACAGAGATGGAAGAGTAGGAAACGCTATTTCAACCTACAAAAATAAAAGTGAACAGCAAAGCCAGGAACAAATTCAAAAGAGAAACAAACAGAAAACAAATATGATAGATATTAATGCTTGTAAGTCAACTGCCAACTTAAATATCAGTTGTCTGTATATACTAATTAAAGGGCAGACATCGTGAGGATTGATCCAAAAGCAAGACCCACATTATCTCAAACAAACAAACAAACAAAAAAAACCCAACCTACTCTATATATAAATTTATATAATTTATATAAAATATAAATAAAGGTACATATATATTAGAAGCAAAGGCAGAAAGAAATACCACACCACACTGACCAGAAGAAAGTGAAAAGTGGCTGAGCTGACAAAAGAAAATCTCCTGGAACTACTGTGCCCTGGAAGGTACTGGTCCCTGGGAAGGGGCGGGCGGTTCCTTACAGTCTGATTGAGAGCAGGACTCTAGACCCTTGGTTCCACCCTAGAGTGGCGCACCCCACACACACCAAATTTAAATGATCTCAGCTGTAAAGTGGAGATCATAATGAGGATTTGATGAGTCAATTAATAGAAAAGAACATTAGCATAGTAAGCACTGTACGTCTATTTTTTTATAACTGTGTGAGCTGAATTAATGCATTGTGTTAATATTGGCAAATATTTTCAAATGTATTTTTTATAAAGGATTGAAAATATTTCTCTTTTTTTTTTTTGCAGTGCTTTAGGGTTGAAGTGTTGACAAAGCCTCTATGAGGTAAATATTTGTAAAAGCCCTTCTTTCTGATGAGGGGATATAAATGGGAATGTCCCATATAGGCTCAGATGTTTAAATACTCGCCAGTTGATGGCGCTGTTTAGGTAGGTTTAGGAGGCGTGGCCTTACTGGAGGAAATATGTCACTAGGGGGTTGACTTGGAGGCTGCAAGCCACACACCATTTCTAATTCTCTCTTCTTTCTGCTTGATGCTCAAAATGTGAACTCTCTCAGCTTCTAGGTCCAGCGGCCATGCCTGCTACCTGTGGCCACGCTGTCTCCGCCATTTTGGATACCAACCCTCTGGAACTATAAGCCCATTTAACTCCCTCTTCTATCAATTGCCTTGAGCATGGGGTTTCTCTCAGCAACAGAAAAGCAGCGAATGTATCTGGGATTCCAACCTCTATTCTCTGTAAAAGATTTCTTTTAGTGTGTATGAATGTTCTGCCTGCATGTATACATATACACCACTTGGCTATGGAGGTCAGAAGACAATAACAGATCCCCTGAACTGAAGTTACAGATGGTTGTGAACTTATGGGTGCTGGGAACCCATAAGTTCTTCTGCAAAAACAAGCCCTCTTAATTGCTGAGCCATTTCTCCCACTCCCTCTCTGTATTTCTTGGTGATTCTGGTCTCTTCACCTATATGGTGGCCTGGAAAGATAAACGATCATTGCTATCAAACGCTTCCAGAGGTCCACTCTGCATTTATCATGGGAATGCCTTTCAGAAAGACTATCAATAGCTATAGAACTATCTCCTAGCCCTCTCCAAGGACAGAAAATTAATCATTTTTATTCCTATATTTAATTTGTAAGCAGTAACAGCAAAGATATATGCTTTCTGAAATTAATACTTAAGGTGTCACGTTGTAACAATCACCCTCCTTAAAATGATTAATACTCTATTTTCCAGAATGACTTTAGGGTACAGCAAAATCAAGCAGGAAGTGTCTCCACACAACCCCTCTGACACACACACCCTTCCTAGTTATCAACATAACCACAGTGTTACACCTGTGTCTTAGTTAGGGTTTCTATTACTGTGATGGACACCATGACCATGATCAACTCTTATAAAGAAAAAGATGTAGCTGGGGGGGGGGGGTGCTTACAGTTTCAGAAGTTCAGTCCATTATCATCATGGCAGCATGCAGGCAGACATGATGCTGGAGAACTGGCTGAGAGTCCTACATCTTGCAGGCAACAGGAAATGGTCTCTGACACTGGGAGTAGCTTGAGCATAGGAGACCTCCACCTGTCCATGGTCAAATGCCAGGGTGGTGGAACCATTACTATTACCATCTTAGTCTTCTTCTCTATAGGGCTTGGATGAGAGTGTGACCTTTCCTCAGTCTGGTGTGTCTGAGGAGTTGCTGGGCTTGGTTTTCTGGATATGATTTTATTTATTTATTTATTTATTTTAGTTTTTCGAGACAGGGTTTCTCTGTGGCTTTGGAGTCTGTCCTGGAACTAGCTCTGTAGACCAGGCTGGTCTCAAACTCACAGAGATCCACCTGCCTCTGCCTCCCGAGTGCTGGGATTAAAGGCGTGTGCCACCATCGCCCGGATATGATTTTAATACGTCCCTGTGCTTTTACAGTCCCAGTTCACCCCAAAAGATTTACAAGGTAACACTGGTGTTGAAGGTTCTTCTGTTCGTGTGTTGCTTTCATTGGCTAATGAATAAAGAAACTGCTTTGGGCCTGATAAGGCAGAACTTAGGTAGGCGGAGAAGACAGAACGGAATGCTGGGAAGAATGGCAGAATGGGAGAAGCCATGGATCCTCCTGCCTGAGACGAACGCCGGTTAGAATCTTGCCGGTAAGCCACAGTCACGTGGCGATACACAGATGAATAGAAATGGGTTAAATTAAGATGTCAAAATTAGCCAATAAGAAACTAGAGCTAATGGGCCAAGCAGTGTTTTAATGAATGCAGTTTCTATGTGGTTATTTCGGAGGCTAAGCTAGCCGGGCAGCAGGGATAAACAAGCAGTTCACTTCTTGTAATATGACATCTTTTCTATTTTCAAGAATAACTTATTTATCAGTCTGTGACAGACAGATGATGGTGATGACAATGTCCACCAAGGTGTAGAGTCATCCTCTGTCATCAAAATAGAGGCAAATGCTCATTGTAAGTGGAATAGTTCATTTCCCCCTTTGTTTCCTTCCTTCCTTCCTTTCTTCCTTCCTTCCCTCCATCCATCCTTTCTTTTTCTTGACAGTTTTATGTAGCCCAGGCTGGCCATGGACTTCTGCTTTCTTGCCTCTATCTCCCAAACGCTAGTATTGCAAGCATGTGCGGCCAAATCTGTATAAGATGTTTTTGTGTGTTTGTTTTCCTTTTTGTTTTCTTCTTCGGTCTAGCCTTTAACTGGCCCTGCCCCTCTCCCCACCCCCTTTTGTTGAAAGGATGCCAACGTGTAGTTCTGAGTGTCCTGGAACTCACTCTGTAGACCAGGCTGGCCTTCAACTCACAGAAATCCTCCTGCCTCTGCCTTGCAAGTGCTGATTAAAGGTGTGTGCTATCATGCCTGGCTGGCATTTGTTATAGAGGGGCAACGTCCAAGCTCCTTAAATATCGTACCAGGTCCTGGAAATAGTTCTGCATTTTTATTTTAAAAAATTTTAAATCTACGAAGAAGGAATTAGTATAGCGGACCCGCACACAGCCAGTACTCAAGCCTAACCATGGTTAAGTTTCC